>NC_079552.1:14352735-14977735 GCF_015846415.1 Triplophysa dalaica
ATTATTATCACCTTTAATAAAAGTTTAAAAGAGCTCTAAGTCAATAACAAAAGAAAAACTTAGAAAACATTACACATTATATAACAACTATACAATGTAACTTGTATTGTAAATAGATACGTTAAAGGTATAGCTTACCCCAAAATAAAAACGTGTCTCATTTCATTTAAAACCTGTGTGATTTTTCTTCTTCTTTGGAACACAAAAGAAGATATTTTGAGAAATGTCACTGTGGTTTTGTGTTCACACCTAATAGAAGTCAATGGGTGCCAATTGGTTTGTTTGGTTACCAACATTCTTCAAAACATATTGTGTCTTTGTGTCGGCATAAAAAAAGAAACTTATTTGGAATAAGATGAAGGTGAATAAATACATTTTCGTTTTGGGTGAACTTTAAGTGTATCAAGCTTCTTTTTCTTGGTTGTAATGTAGCAAATACAAAAGGGTGGATTGAGTAAATACTATATATTTTGGGGTAACCTATCCCTTTAAAATTGTGATGCAATGTTTGTCTTGTTGCTTGGCACATTGTTTTCTATGTTGAATGCTAATTTATAAAATCATCTTTTGTCAAATCAATATTTGATGTTCACACATTTACTTGTTTATAAATTTATTCATTAACTCACATTGCAAAATAATGTTCATACAAATGAAAATAATGTTTATTCAAATTAACACCTTCAGAATGATGTAAGCCCTCAGCTCACAAGTCTGTACTGACTGTATATTTTCATTGATGTATTCTGCATAAGTTATGCATTTCCCTGTGTTTATCTTACAGTAAAACAATTTCATTTTAATTTGAAATATGCTTATCAAAAATTCCTAATAATTACTGAACGCCTGTAATATAAAATTGAACAACTGAACGCAGCGAGCATTGAATATTTTAGGAGAACGTGACAAGCGAGAGCTCATTTTGTTGTGTTTATTGAAAACATTTTGATTGACAGCATAAATCCGTCAGGCACAGACTGATAGAGTGTAAAGAGGTTTACAGCTCATAAGGGGCACAACTGAAATAGAAGGGAATGTTCCAGAGATACAGCGATATGAAAAGAATAATGAAAAACAAAACACAACAAGACTGTTAGTCAACTATTCCATTGGTTTGTTAAACCGAGAGGGATGCAGATGAAGGCTGAATGCTAAATGACCTCACTGCATTAAGAAAGAAGTACCTGGAATGCAATGCGATTCGTTCATAAGAAAATACTGAAGCTTTCATCCCTATTGAAACAAAAAAACACACCTAGATAAAATCTACTCGACATATAACGATCATTTGCAAATTTAAATCTATAACTTAATTTAATATCTTAATTCTAATAAGAGCTGAATGGCACTTTCAAATAGAGCTTAAGAGAGAATACATGTGTGTCGAATAAAGAGGCGACATCAGACCAGTATTGCTAATCATCCAGTCACTTCAAAAGTGCTGGAAAGTAACATAAATCTGTTCGGAAGTTCATGTAAACATTAAAGAAAACCTTCTTCAACCGCTGAACGCATCTTGGCTCTACCTCCATTCTATAATACAAAGCATTTAGGAATGCTGTCCTTTTGAATAACATGAAGGTCATAAAACAAAAAGGAAAGGATAAGCAAAAAAAATCAAAATAAAACATAAATACAAGGAAATAAATAATGATGTTTTTTATAAGGAGGGGTAAGGTCCAGCAACATTGTTTGCTATGTTTGAAACAATGCGAAAGGGCCGTCAGTAGTAGAGCAGAGTATGCAAAGAGCATCGAGAGGTGAGCCAGAGGTTACAGGTTGTACAAATAGATCCCAAAGTCTGCCGTCCAACAACAAACAGTAAACAGACTCCACACGTAACAGACAAACAACAAAACACTGTATCTTAAGGGCCTGTTCACGCATGGCGTCGTCTTGCGTCCATTTGCTCAGTTGTGTTTCTATGTAAATACACACTAGATGGATGTCTTTGTCTCAGTGTCAATGCATTAAATTCTGTTTTGTTCCTAAACGCAAGAACCCGCCCCGTGTGAACGGCCCCTACAGAACATGATGTCCATCAGCCGGAAAAAGAAATGACAGAACGATATCACCCACATTTATGAAAACCCAATCGGAGAATTAAGGTAACGAAGTGCCTTAGAAATATTTTTAAGGAACACCCTGCTTATACTCATCGCGGCTGTATATTCAGACCATAGGTCACAATATTCAGCCGCTTAACTCCCTCTCAGGCACTTAACAAGTACAAAAATTCAATGGTTTGCTGGAGGAGGGAAACACTCACGTCGCACTCTCACAGCCATATCGTATCAAATCTACAGTTTTCGTATTTTAGCAGCAAGCGAATCATCCCAATCTCCTTCTTTCCCCCTTTATATTTTATTGCCAGCTTTCTGCTTGAATGCAATTGACACCCTGAGCCACGACCAAGCTATCCCAGAATGCTTCGCTTAGATTTGCGGGGCCAGAGAAAGTCATCTGACAGCCGTGCACGCTAGAATTGAATAGCAATAAAGGTTCTGTACTCATTAACATAGGACTCAAGCAGAGAGGAAGTTGAAGATTTTGGCACTTTGCGAACATACCGACTCAGAGGATAACCTCAGAAACACTTTTTAGTTTAAGTAAAAGAGCAAATAAGAGCATTCTTAAAACAAACGTTCTTAATATGGTTTCACCATTTAGTTCCTTCATTTCATACGGTTGGAAGAAAGGACCACAGTGCCTGTCCTCGCAGAGGATCATCACTTTTCTAATACTATGGGAAACGGTCTACATATATTTATGTGTGTGTATATAAATTGCATGCAGGGAAGCCAAAATATGGAGAAATGACTATTTAGCAATATACAAAAATGTATAAAAGTGGTATAAGTGTGAGTCTTAAAACACTGGCACACTCTTCTCCTCACGAGAAAAAGCACTTGTGGTCCTTTACAATAAAATTCAATACTGAGATAGTGGGCAAAGCCGACTTATTTCAATTTTTTTACGTTTCAGCGTTACACTGTCCTGATGTTACCGATTTTCGTACATTCTCGTCCCCGTAAACCGAGAGATGGAAGAAAAGCAAAAATAAAATAATCTTGCACTTTTGTAGTCAATAATTTACAAAAATTTAAATCTCAAGAAGAAAACAACTTTTTAGTTTACAGTACCAAAACCCAGACTATCATTTTAGACCTCAACCCCTTTAAAAACCTTATGTCTATAAATAGCTTTACAAATATACATGTTAATTCAAATAAAACTTTTGTTTTGTTTTTTTAGATTAAATGTTTACATGATCTCAACAGTGTACGCTCACTAGCAATGCATTGTTCTTAAAATGTCATTATTTCATGATTTTTTTTAACATACACTGCTACTGACTGCAATATGCTACATATTTAAATCTATATATTTACAATAAAACTTTTTTTTAGATACATACAAAGCACACAGTTAAATTCTAATTCAATCTCACATCTAGGAGACATTTCACTCTCGTTTCTCATCTAGAGAGGGATGATAAAAGTTCCTTGTGAGAAAACAATGGAGCGGAGAGGAGAAACTGGCCATGGGTTTAGTTTTCACTCCAGTCAGATATTGCTGTGAAAAAACGTCCTGTCGGCGTGCTCTCTTTAAGCACAGAGAGAATTCACATGTATGACAGGATGATACTGTCGCTGTTACGCAGCAAACAGTGTTCATTCATTTTTCCTCTTCAACGTTTGCTTTTTGGTAGGCACGGAATGGTTTCACCCTTCTTAACTGTGTAGCGTAAAGGAAACAAACTGGCCGAATACAAAAATAGGAATATTCTCTTTTCAAAAAGCTGAATAATGATTTGGAAGAAAAGGTGGAGCTGTGGAACACAATCTTCCAAACAGCTGAAAGTTTGAAGCTGCTTCATCATGAGATCCGAGAGTCTTGTGTGCTACGCTTCTCCAGTCCGCCGAAGGTCTCAGAGCAGAACCCCACGGCACTAAACCGGAACTCTTTATTGGAGTGTTTATGTTCGTATGACCCCATTGCTGTTGTGATGTTTGGGGAGGCAGGGCTCATCCGGTAAAGAATCATGTGCAAACACAGAGTCGTCGCCGGATGAGCAAGTGCTGTTGGAGTCTGGACAGGTGGGTGAATATTGCTCGAACGGCACTGACAGGTCCAAATACTCCTAAAGTGAGCAAAGAAACACATTAGATTTGCATGCAATTGCTGTATATAAACATAAAGGTGTTTGATTGAATAACATCTCTTACATCGGTTGAAGTCATGGAGAGAACTCTGTCATGATCCTCCACCAGCTGTCTAAAGGTGGGTCTTTGAGAAGGAACAGCGTGCCAACACTCTCGCATTATCATGTACCTGCACAAAAAAAAATATATTTAAATATTATTTATATATTCATTTATTAATGTAAATATGTCCATACAATAAAAACATTATATAATTTATAATAAAAAATATTATTCATATTAGTACAAGCTGGGCATTTACTATGTTATTTAACACCATCATTCACTATATTTAAAAAGATGCATTTTTTTAACATAAAAAAACGTGCGTACAGTTCATGTGTGCAGTTGGCAGGTTTATCCATCCGATGGCCTTCCTTCAGCAGTTTAAACAGCTCCTCCACTGGGATCCCCGGGTACGGTGAGCCGCCCAGGGTGAAAATCTCCCACAACAACACCCCGTAAGACCACCTGAGATGCAAGAGAGCCAATATCATACATCAATCACAGGAAATGAAACCGATACAGCTATGCTCGAAATAATTCAATGTGTAGTAACAATACTCTGTCAATCCCTAACTCGCCCACTCCATCTATCTGTCTCGCTCTTCCTGTTTCTCTCTTGGGTGTTGATACTTGGCAGACGTAAGAGAGCAGTTTTGTTGGTTCTCAGTCAAGCTTATAATATATGTCTGCGATGTGAGACGTGAGTCTATTAAACTAGAAAGAGTGTGTGTGCACACATATGTGTGTGTGTTATCACAAGCTGCGCTGTTAACTCAGGGCTCTTTTGTTTGGACCCGCTCCTCCCACGCCACCACTGAGCACTGCTAATCAAATTAGCCACGCTAAGACACAACAGGAGCTATGAGCCAGCTAACGCTAGTTGGCCAAACACACACACATGCACAGATAGAAGCCTTATGGGGCTGAATTGGCTGGTCATCATATCACTATCCGTTCATTAGCTTTGTGTCACAGTCAAATCTCATTTACGGACATCAGCAAACTTGCATGATGTGCACACACAAAAACAAGCAAACCGAATTAGAGCTTATTGACTCATATATCATAGCAAAAGTACCGCCTAAAGACAGAGACAGATGAAATTATTGTATTATTGCTGTCACAGCCGAACTGTGATTAAATTGTATTTAAGTTTATTGAAAAGTACAGTGTGCGTGACAAATATTTGGTCTGTCGAGAGCATTCATAAACTTTCACACACACATTCACTCAACCGGCGTCGATGTTATCGTACAGTTCACTCGCATTCCTTTACCGCTCGATGAACTATATGAACAGAGGGTATGAAGGAGTGAAAAGATGAAGTGACAGGAGTAAAGAGGTGGTATGCACGGGAATGTAAACTCACACATCGCTCTGGTGCGTGTAGATGCGGTCGAACAGTGCTTCTGGTGCCATCCATTTGACGGGCAGACGACCCTAAAAGACACAGATCAGTCAGAACAACAATAACGCTGAGCCAGCAGATGCCCGGAGAACATCAACAGGCCTGCGGATAATCTCCTACTGTCCTATCGAATACAAATACACTTCAGTAGCCCATGTCAGTACAAACCCAACAGCATTCCACTCTCTAATGCCCTTTAATCTCGAACTGTCCCATCGAATAGCCATGTAGTTCGCCAACATCACCCCACACCCAAAACATGCCATCACAACACCTTAGTGTTCCAACGGACACATGCTTGAAGTGTTGGAGAATCTAGTGAAACTCTATCTTGCCAAGCTACTCTTTTGTGTTTTGCTGTATATAGAAGCTACTTGCACTCAAAAATAAAAATTATTTCATAATTTGTTCACTCTAATGTCATTCCAAACCTGTTTTACTTTCATGCTTCAGCAGAACACAAAAGAAGATATTTTGAAGATAGTTGGTGACCAAACCACACTGGCCCCCATTGACTTCCACTGAGACATTTCTCAAAATATCTTCTTTTGCGAAAATATTCAGAATCGTAATAGCGGGGTGGGCTATCCCCTTACGTTACGGGCATAGTTAATAGTTTAGTGAATTCTATGACATAAAGTAGGTCGAGTGTACACTAATGTATTCTCAGATCCTGTCCAGTTTGAGTCAATACTCACATGCTCAAATTACAGACTCTGGTTTCATTCAACAGTCAATTTATTTATAACAGTCTACTCATAAAGGTCCCTTCAACAACGCATACTCATTCAACACCTCTCAATCTGACGTTTAAAAATATAGTATCGAACCACATCCTCTCTGGTCCAGTGCCACACCGATGGGCTATCCTTCTAGCATTCTGAGACTGATTGTAAGTGTCGACTTACGTTGGTGGTCTTCTTGTAGTAGTCAATATTGTGCACGTCTCTAGCCAGGCCGAAGTCTGCGATCTTCATCACGTTGTCCTCGGTAACCAGTACATTGCGAGCCGCAAGGTCTCTATGGATACACTGGGGATGCAAACATAAAGGGGGTCATCTTTCATTGATAAATGTGGAAAAACATGACATCTCAAATATACAGAAGTGGAAAGAAATTTAGAGACCATTCTAAAGTTTCATTTAATCAGGATTTCTAGTATTGTTGTCATTCCAGTCCAGAGTCTGTTCAATTTCAATAAAATCAAACCTCAGGAGTGACAAAAAGTCAGTGAAAGACTGACAGCATGACAAGACACATGAAAACTGTGATAAAAAATCAAGGTTATCACATAAAAAATGTTTGAATTTTTCCTTTTAGAATATTACTGTTGTAGTGCTTAAAAGTAAATACGATTATATGAGTATATACTTGAGGTCTGAAATACAGAGCATCTTTTCTGATATTTGGAGCTGTTTCTCCTGTGTTCATCTTCTGCAAATAGCTGCAAATATAAATATTTTAATTTGAAATTTGGGAGAAATGTCTTTAGTAGTTCACAGACGAAAAAAAAAAGATTATTTAACCGTAACACATACCTATAAATGCTCAATTTGACAATAAAACTGAGTTATTCTGAAATGGTCTCATAATTTTTTTCTTTGGCAGTAATGTATGTGTTAAAATATGTTACCTTCTTTGAGGCCAGGTACTCCATACCCCTGGCGACTTGATAGGCACAGGACACCAGTTCTTTAAATGTCAGCGTTTCGTTTGGGATCTTACAGGTGTCAAATGAGTAGTCCATTCCAGGAGGTCTTCTGGCACGCAGATACTCCCTAAGATTCCCTTTGGAAGCATATTCCACCAGCACATACAGAGGACCTGCATGCACAAAGGTTCACTTAAGTAAAAAAAGCTATTTTTCAAGTCTTTATTCATAATTCTATTCGATCATTTGTGTGTGTGTGCTGACCATCTTGTGTGCATGCTCCCAGCAGATTGATGATGTTCTTGTGTTTCCCAATCATCTTCATCATCTCCATCTCAGACACAAGATCTGACAAATCCTTATCTGTGCCGTCATCTGAGATATTGCGTGAAAATAAACGTCCATTAATGGTCTGAAAAATTACCCTCATTTTCTTTAGGCAAAATATCATTAAATAAAGTATGAACACACACCTTTGAGCATCTTGACAGCAACAGTGAGAGGTTTGTTGGGTTTCTCTTTATCAATCCCCATTGCTTCAGCCATCACCACCTGACCAAAGCAGCCCTCTCCCAGCGGCTTACCCAGCGTCAGTCTGCAAAGAAATAAACAAATAAAATGACCAAATATTTTCACTGAAATGGTCTATATATAAAAAAAATGATAAACAGACAATCACATTATTTTGGAGTCGACTTACTTTGTACGGGGAAACTCCCATTTAGGGTCTGAGGGGAGTTCAAGCTCAGAGACGTTGGGCAGCATCGGTCCATCGCTGGATGACAGGCGTGCAATCCTAACCAAGGGGGTGTTTGAATTCATGGAAGAGTTCGATTCTAAGGACACCTGCTTGGGTAAAAAATAAAGAGAGCATGTTATTGTCCCTGCAAGACAATGAGAGCAAGAGAGCCATTGTAACAGCCAAAGAGAGAGAGGGAGTAAGAGAGAGAGAATTGAAACAGTAAATATCACAGACAGGAATCAATATTATGAGAAGAACATCTACTCTCAAGTGTTGAGTTACAGACTAAAACATGTTGTGTGTTCCTCTGAGGGCTGTTTTCTGGGTTTGTATCTGTCAGATCTCAGAGTAATGGAAAACAAAAGGGTGTAAAGCAACATTGCTGCCAAACAAACAGCTATTATCTGGAGTGGTTTTGTGTCCTTTAGGGATGTTCAGGAGGCCACCAGCTGACTTCCTGCTCATCTTTCATCTTCACTTACTTGTCTATATAATTTATGCTTCATCTGTACAATTCTACAATAAAATCAACTACTCCCATTAGACACGTAAAATTGCAAATATGTAAGTGTCGGAACAAAAGATGCATTCTATCTAATAGTGAATGCTCACCCAGACCTGGCTGAAATGCCTCTTGTAACCACACCCCCACAAATCCACGTCAGTTCGTTGTACGATTTGACTAAGACCGCCTACATGTATACGAAAGTAATGTAGGTGTACCTGTCAGTACAATTGTTTTGGAACCTGATGTTTCAAATATGGTAGAGGCGTTACATTTCTGTCACACACTTGCAGTATTTGACCAATCACAATGCACTGGTTAACTGGCCAATCATAGCACACCTCGCTCTTCAGAGCGATGAGCTTTGTAAAAAATGTGTGCGTTTGTGAAAGGCAGGGCAAAGAGGAGATACAAACATCCAGGGAATGTGGAAAATACCGCGTTTTTGAACCTTTAAATCGTGTACACACATTGCATCACATCTAAAACAAATGATAATATTCGTTTAAGCCGTGTCATTTGACCCCTTTAAAGGACAGTAAACATTTTATCGGCATCTAGTGGTGAGGTTGTGAATTGCAACCAACGGCTCACTACACCCCTCTCTTTCGGAGCACTACGGTGGCTCACACAGCACTAAGATGTTGTCACATTTTCGCTTCTTTCCTAAAGGAGACGTATTTAGAAATTGCGTTCTGTAGAGAAGTTTGTCCGTTTGGGGCTACCGTAGAAACAACAGGGTGAATTCCATGTAAGGGGACCCGCGGTGTGTGTAGATAGATATAGCTCATTCTAACGTAATAAAAACATATCGCTTTATTATGTAAGTTCTTTAAACACCTCTGAAGATATAGTAATGTATATTATATTTCTGTCCATAGGCTATCCTTAATCTTACACACTAGTCATTTATTATTTGTTTGGAAAAGTATCAATAGAATGTTCAGCTTTCAAAATGTATAGTCAATTGTAAATAACTTGTAGTTCATTTACATTCTAAATTGTGAATGGTCCATCACATCAACAAAATGTAACTGAGCAGATGTCTATTACTGCAAATATGGGGTGATCTTGACAGCATCAAAGCTTAAAATCGACTCTTATCTAAACCGTCAACACAGTTCGCTCTTGCAAACGCTGCTTTTTCGACTCAGAAACACAGATCTTGTCTTTCATAAGCCGCAGAGAAAAGTATGTCAGCAGCGGTAGGAAAATCTAAACGTCTGACAATGATATCTCAATATTTTCTAAAATTAGATCAACCAGCGGCGCTGAGCTGAAAATATCCACACACATAATCAAGCTTCAAGCTTTTGAAAATGAGAAGAAAAGAGACATGACTGCCGTAGCAGATTCCTGTGTAAGATGAAACAATGTCAGACTTTGGTTGCTGGAATAAAATCGCGTAAAAGAAGAAGAGAGATTGAGAATGGGATAAAGATTACAGACACTGACAGAATATGAGTGTGTGACAGCTGCTGTGCTTTAAAATGTTTAAACAACTTGAGCGTAAGTTTCACCAGGAGTGAAACGTGATCTAAACTCTGTCAGTCAGAGGAGAGAAGAAATATTTCTTCTTTATGAGACACTTCTTACTGATGTATTCATAAAAACATACAGCCCCAAAACCTCTCTATTAAACAACCTTTGAATTAAAAACTTTTGGAGTTTTGTGGCCAGTATTTGTTTTTAGAATACAAATAAACTTAAATATCTATAGCATTAGTTGTATAAACTCTAACCATGTAAATGATGCATTCATAGTAATGAGGAGAAGAGACAGAGAAAGAGAAAACAGATTGATCAAATCTTGTATCTACTTTCTGTTACCTGTCTCTTGAGAGGGAATTTGGACAGTTTTTGCACAGTCGGGGCGGGGAGGGTCTTCTGCGGGTTCATTCGCATGCGACACAGGATGATGATGACCATGGTGAGGATGAAGAGCACGCAGCCTGTCACGTAGATGAGGATGTCAGCGTAATCGTCTTCTCTCTCCATCTCCACCGCTGACAGATCAAACGGATCAAAGATTAGATATGTGATTATGTCACCAAGTGTGCTGCTGTTAGACTGAGAAGTTCAGCTTACTAAACTTGTGTTTCCTTATCGGCAGAGTCCCAAATGAACACTCACTAAGTGCCAAATGTGCCAAAATTTGGCAAGCTTTGCATTGACTGGCAAACAATGCTGTACTTGCCAGTTGGCTTCTAATGACGTTTTTTTATAAAGACCTGCAATATAATACATGGCTTAAATCGAATTGTGACACTGATATTCTTGACCCTCTCTGAAAGTGACAGAAGTGATTTAAAAACACACAAACCGCCGACTAAAGCACACATCTGTCACAACTCATGCGTCTTCTAACGTTTTTCTCAGTGGAAAATTTGTCCTCAGAGGTTTATCTAGGATCTCTAAAGGGTTTCCATGTGCCGACACATTTATGGAATTTCCCTTGCAAAACAACACAAGTATAAATAAGAACTGAATCACGATGGTTTGTCGTGTTTTTGAACCGTTAAGTGCAGTTTTGCGTATGATTAGCCAAGTGAAGCGGTACATTTTAATTAATATAATTCATTTTATTTGTTACTGTAGAAATGAATATATGCAAAGGTAAAAAAGTGTTTTAATCACATAAAAAATATATTGTTGAATTTGACTTAAATACATGTAGAAATATAACTGTTGTATTGCTATAATGTGAATATGAACGTGTCTTCTTTGCAGTATTTGAGGTCTGCAAAAATACAGAGCACCTTTTCTGTTATTTTGATCTGTTTCTACAGTTTCATTTTCTGTGAATAAATGCAAATAGAAAAAAATATACATATTTTTTAATTTGATAGAAATATTGTTGGTAGTTCACAGAATGAAATAAAATTATAATTTTATTTAAACAGAAATAATTAGTAAAATCAGAATAACATAAAATAACTTTGTAAGGGTCTCTGAATTTTTTTCAGTGTCTGTACACAATTTGTAGTATGTATATTTTTTATTAAAAATTTTTTTTTATTATTTTATTGATACTATTAACAAAATATTCTAGGCTACAATATTTTCACAATTCACCCAATGTTCTGGCTAATAATGAAAACTGCTTATCGCCACAGAACCCAACAATTCTGCTCAGTAGGGCCATAAGAATTTAATTTACAAACTAGTGCGGGACTGAGAGTATCTCTAGTTACAGGTTGTTTAGAAGAACTAACCCCACTAATTAATTTTATTACAGATGATCTAAAGTCAATGAGTTGTTGTTGTTTATGTGTTCGAAGTTCGTTAAGCGAAAAGCCTGTAGTTAAATTACTGCCTCCTTACAATCGAATTAGCATGCTATCACACCCCTACGCAGGTACAAACATCCCATAATGCCCCTCTCTCCGGGAGGCTTATTTGGCATTACTGTAATGAGCTCCGCACACAGAGCTGTGCCGGAGTTTTTTAATTACGCCAGCAGAATGCAGAGCGGGATAACAGGATGAGCCTGCCGTCGCTTATCCCGTTGTTAAGCAGTGAGGATATAAGAATTAATGAATCCAGTCTTCCAGCTACTGGAACTGTGTACCATCAGCAAATACTCCAGTAAACACCTCTGACAAACACTTTCATTATGAGCACTTGTGTTATCCAGCGGAAACAGTCGACGGGAAAATCTCATCGTTCTTACCATGTTTGAGTAATGGTGTTTTCTGAATATGTCATGTTTAAATCTTAAAACAATTATTAACCTGCCGGACTCGTGTTCCCAGGAAATGGACATAGGTGAGAGCAGATGGCATATTTTATTTGACGCAAAATATTAGTTTAGTCAGTTACGTTCCGATTCAGTCTGGGTTGTATTTTATACCTCGATGTTTATTTGTTAAGATGAAAAATCGTGAAATATAATTTTTCTAGAAAACATTCAGTGCCCAGAACAGATGAATTGTGAAAAATTATATAAAACTGAAGACGGCGTCTTCAAGTACCTTTTCAAGCATGTTTTGAAGTGGGCACCACTGGCCAATCATACAGAGGTGAGATGAACAAATTTATAACGTAATACATTTAGACAAAATCGATTTTACCCATCTCGCATCATCTACGTCAAATTATCTAAATCGATAATTACTTTTTAATCTATATAAACCCGGATGAATACAAACCGCATGCTATCTTAGTCTCAATGGATTTTCCGTTTCGGACTTTCTGAGCATGGCATGGTATGATCTTCACAGTTCACCGCTACACCTCACCATTGTAAAAAAACTCCGAAGAGAATAACATTTATAAAATATAAAACAAAATACTTCACACAATAAATCACCCGTGAATAAAAGATGGACGGAAAAGTCACACGAGAAGAACGGCTAAGTAGGACACCCAAGAGATAGACAAGTATACCTGGTAATACTGTAAGCCAGGCAGAGTGATGGGTAAAGCCAATGGAGTTTCCCGCTAGACATGTGTACTGCCCCGCATCCTCAAAAGACACATTGGTCAGGTAGAGAATCTCCAGCTCTTTATCCGTAGTGTTTATACCCGCAGTCTGAGAAAGCAGAGAGAAAGAGAGAGAGACAGATCCATAAACCAGAAGCCTTAAGAAGAGAACAGGGGAGAACCACACCCAGATCCTGAGAGAAAGATCAGTTAGACCCATCACCAATATACCAGGAATACAACCCTGGCTGAAAGAGAGAGATATAACCTACATGGCAAGAACCAATTCAGTACTTAAGTCAGTAAAAATATTTAAAAAAAAAACATTTGCTTCAGAAGCAAAATTTGTGACACAAAAAAACTTGATTCCAAAAACTATAATTCATGTTCAATTCTTGGATTTAAGCATATTTTTCTTACGGTTTCTTAACCATTAAGAAGGTCATGAAGTTAATTCACGATATATACTCTGAAAACTAGTCTCAATGCCTCACAGTATTGAGCTTCGTAAGTAAATTACAGATATTTTTACTGGAAAACAAGACAGACTGATTAGGGAACCAATTTTCGTGGCGTAAAAGCAAAATAAAACCCTAAACCCTTATGGAAAATGTAAAGTCTGTCAGCGGCGGCGGGTCGTGTAGACTCTCCATCCAGAACGTCTGTGTGAGGTGCAAAGAAAACATAAAAATGCCCCCCGAGGTGAGAAAACTATTACCAGCGAACCTCGTTTCAAATCTCATGAGATAAACCTATTTAACCTTGTTTATCACCCAAGTGGTGTGCATACGTGTGTGTTCAAACGCTGAAAAGAGCTGCGGTTAAATTGTGGCTAGCGGTGTACATTATATGGGAAATCGATACGTATGTGTGTGCGGCGCTGTCTCCGTTTCTATTAAACAGGCCCTTGTTGCATTGATTGGAGAAGAAGAGAAAGCGAGGATTTAAATGAAGCGGACACACGCTCGGCTTACATAACAAGTCCTTGGATCAGGTCACCTTTTTTAATGTGTGAGAAGAGCAGGCTGTTTGTGAGGGAAAAGCAGAGAGAAACGGAGAGTTTGTCTCGACACCACCACCAAAGTCTTGAGTGACAGCGGGTGTTTGGAGAGAGCTTTACCTGGCTGGGACACTGTGAGCCAGAACACATTCTCTGACATGCCTAAAAAGTTGCGGGCTCTGCACCAGTACTGGCCTGCGTCTTTCTCTGACACATTACACAGAGTCAGAGTATCCAAGGCCTCTTTTACCTTACTGACAAAACTCTGCAGAGACATACACAAACACTTGGTCAGAGCGAAGCACGTTGACACATGAATACAGACAACTGATGATTTTAAATGATGCCTCCGCCTTGTTTAGCATTGTGTAACATCATGTTGAAGAGTGCGGTGCGTTTGTATTTTAAAGGGACAGTGCACATATGTTTATCATCTACTCTTCCTCATGTTGTTTTAAACTGGAAGATTAATTGAGAATTTTTGAAGAATGTACTGGTTGTTCTTTTTTGGCGGTGTTGTGTCACTTTTAATTCTTAAAGGAGCAGTTCACCTCCATATGAAAATTCTGTCACCATTTACTCACCTTCTTGTCATTTTTAACCCGTTTGACTTTATTTCTTTAGCAAAACACAAAAGATGATATTTTGTAGAATGAGGGTAACCAAAAAACATTGGTCCCAATTGACTACTATGGACGCAAAACCATTGCAAGTCAATGGTGACCAACGGTTTTCTGTTACCAACATTCTTCAGAATATCTTCTTTTGTGCTCTGCAGGAAAATTTCATTTACTCACCATAAATGATGACAGAATTTTCATTTTGGGGTGAACTATCCCTTTAAGAGCCTCCTCTCAACATTCACTTTAGTTAAACAGTGCCATTAATTCATGGATCAAATGTTCTATTTTTGCCTTCCACATATAAAAGCGATACAAGATTGAGTAAGTTATGAAATATGATTTTTTTTGTCATATTTTCCTTTATAAGCGTAAAGCGTCACTATTGCTTTAAAGTTCACCCAATAATGAAAATTCTGTCATCGTCCCTCTTGTCATTTAAAACCTGTATGGCTTTCTTTAATGTGCAGAACACAAAAGAAGATTTTTTTATGAGTGATTCAATGACAGAATATCCATTTTGGGATGAACCGTCCCTTTAAATGAAATGTGCAAATACTCAATTTTAACCTTCTCCGAATGGTTTTCAGATGCTCATTGACTTTATTCTCGGTTTCCGATCTCTTCCTTGATCGCAGCCTTTGCGCCACACATGATCCGTCGCTCAGCATTCTCTGTGTGGGGGGGGGGTATGGGAACGCTTCAGAGGGTGCTCAGATGAGACTGTGGAGAAGGGAAAAGCCGTCGCGCGGCTCCCAGTAAAATACTGTTTCAATTATGTGGGAGTCTAAAATAGCGTGGCGGTCTGGCCAGCCGACGCTCTCCCCTCCTCTGCCTGCTGACTCGGTCCTTCCCTCGCTTTCCGCACTCACTTTTTCCATGGCTTTTTCGGGAGCCTCTTCCCTCGTTCCCTCCCTCTTTCTCCTGTGAAGAGTGAGTGGGGCAGCAGAGCTAATGGCTGTCTCCCTTCGCGACGCCACCGCGGCGGTTAGCTTAGCGCAAAACATATGTATGCCTCCTCTCTCTCTCTCTCTCTCTCTCTCTCTCTCCTCAAAGGAAAAAGAAAGCAAGAGACCCCGTAATCTCCTGTCGCTCAGGCCTGTAGTGAGATGCTAACATGGGTGGGATTGGGAGTTGGAGGGAGGTGCTCTGAAAGCTACTTATAACTCAAAGGAGACTTAATGTGAGGATTTATTTAAGCTGTAGTTGGATCATGTGCTCCCCTCGACAGTCCTAAATACGTTTTTGTACAATAGAAGCATTTGATGTAAAACAGAAAGAAGTTGTACCTTGAGGATGTGAACGTAGGGGGTGCCATTGGGCCCGTACTGGCTTCCATTCACCTCGATGTGTTTGAGCCACTGGATGTGTGGCTGAGCATCACTGTACACCTTACAGTGAAACTCAACATCACTGCCCACCACCACCGTCTGATTGGCCGGGAGTCCAGCCTGTAGGATGGGGCGGTGAGGCGAGCGCTCTGATTGGACAAGAGAGGTAATCAATGTCAATCTCCGAAAAAGAAAGGTAAAATAAGTTTGCGTGCGAGTTGTGTGTTCATACCGAGCACATCGAGTTGGTAAGTGTGTCTGATAGTCCCGTATTTGTTCTGTACCACACACGTGTAGTTGCCTCGGTCGGATGGAACGGCGCTCTCCATTACCAAACTCCACTGCTGGTGTCGCAACTTCAGAGAGACAGACAGAGAGAGGGTTATTCATGAAGTGAGATATTATATAAGGAGTGAATGTGAGTTCTTCCACAGGTCTTTTGAAAATACGCAGGTGCTAAATTCTCCATGTCAGTATGATGTTATGAGTAAGATCCAGTGGGCTTGGCTTGCTGGTGATGGAATGGTTACCCATGTAGACCCCACATGAATGCCATGCCAACAACACTCATATGTAAAGACTGAGATAATTCCTCCAACAAATGAAACTTCTGAATAGTCTTCCTATAGAATACAAAAGTACATTTAAAAGAACATACATTGATATGGTTTGAGGTGATGGTCAGCTTAAAGTGACAGTTCACCCAAAAGTGAAAATTCTGTCATCATTTACTCACCCTCAGATCAAACTTGTATACTTGTCTTCTAATGGACACAAATTGAAAGATATTTGGAAGAATGTCAGTAACCAAACAGATTACATCCCCCATTAACTGTTAAAGTAGGGAAATAAATACTATGGGAGTCAATGGGGGATGAGATCTGTTTGGTTACAGACATTCTTCCAAATATCTTTCTTTGTGTTTAGCAGAATAAAGAAATGTATACAAGTACAATCTGAGGGTGAGTAAAATGATGACAACATTTTATTTTGGGTTAAATTATCCCTTTAACTGCTGCTTTTAAAGAAAAATATCATAAAATTTGTTAAATTGTGGTTTGATTGTCACCAAAAGTTATAGAATACATTGCTCGAGTCATGTGGACCACAGTTTTATTTTGAGCTAGACACTTTCTAGTCCTTATGAAGTGTCCTTCTATGTCAAGTGCTGCTTTACAAATCGGCAATGAAACTTCTACTTTTTCTTCCACGGAAAATATAAAAGCATATGGGCTGAAGATTGACATGAAGGCCATTAATAACGCCAGATTTTTCGTTCTTGGATGAACTATACCTTTAACATCATCAGACATATGAAATGTGCCAATGGGTCACAAAACCTCTTTCTGTTTACACAAACTCTTCACCTTCTCACACACACTCATTCACATACACTAATTACATGTACGTCTTTCTCTCTGCCTATTTCAGTCTCTCTCTCTCACTGTCTCCCTTTCATTCTCTCCGCACTCTGGAGGTCTGAGTGGAAAAAAATGTAACTGTGTAAATATTATGGCCCATGTTTTTGAACAGTTGCGTGGTAACACCGCCTGAGCGGGCAACACGCACACAGACAAACACACATGCCTATGAAAGTTGGCAAAGGAGTCTGTGCCCCCTGCACTCCTCCCCACGTCCTCTGGTTCCTCACCTCGACTCGCTTGTCAATGAATCTTTGAGGTTTGGTGACTGACACGCTGCATGAGAAATGTGCCTCTATGTGCCACTTTCCAAGAATACTGTACAGTTTGGTGTCTCATTATATTGTGTTACAGTAAGTACAGGCAAAGTACAGGCGAATGCAAAAATATTGTTGTTACATTTAAATGAGGCAAACATCACAAGTTATTTAAAAACATCAAAGGTATTTCCAGTACAAATATATTTATCATATTGCTGGAAATCTCGTATCTCCATATTTCGAGATTTTTTTTTTTGAGACATTAATCATTATTATTAGTCACGCTTTATGTTTGTTGCAGGGTTTAGCAAATATCTAACCAGTAAAAAGTATTAAAAGCGCTTATCAACTTTGATAAAATATATGTAAAATATATACATGTATATATATATATATATAAAATACAGCATGTAAATTGTTTAAAAGTGTGGAAAGTGTGTGTAAAACGGTTGAAATTCCCGTGAACCGGAAGTTTTCAAGTGAAATGAAATTTCTAACGAGAAAAATAGTGGGCTTGGCTTTCGTATTTCTGTACGATTTGATGTATAAAAACAGCCATTGGATTTTGAAATGTAACCGATAGCACACTGACAGCTGAAGGGAAAGAGTTAACGGATGCTCCGCCCAACCCGTCTAACATACATCATTTAAGATGGATAGTCGTGGATGTAAGTGCTTTTTCAGATTTTACCTGAAGTTTATGAGGGCACATGATTTTTAAAAAGAGAATGACCCAGATTGATAAACTATTTACAATAAATGCTGCAATATTTCATGAAAAATAGGCATTGTAATTTTTTATTTCACTCAGACTTTAAGAGAGTTAAATCAGGGCTAACTTGACTCTGCCATTTTGTGTAAGACATTTATCTCAATGTGTCGCCTGAGAAGAATTCTCAGCTGCTCTTCAATCTACGTGAGCCCTTATTTAGGAATGGGAGGACAGATAGAGATAGTGTACTTATCCATCACTTCTTAAAAGACAGAAGCAGAAAGTGTGATGTCACCCTGCACCAGCAGATTCTCACACCCAAGCAGGGCTTTGATAATCAGCTGATATTCTTCATAACATAAACCATATAAATCCTCTTTAACATGATACAGGGGTTAAAAGTTTCATTGTGGGAATATTAAGAGTAAAGAGACTAAAATGTGTGTGAGGAAACTCGGGTCTGTCTCGCGTGCGTCCGCGATTTATAGTCGTGTCAAAATGGTGTAGTCTCTTTCTGTCAGTGGTGCTGTTTAATATGACCCACAGAGACAGGAAGCGAAAACAACTGACCCCAGGGCTAGTCATTAAAACGCCAAAACCGTTTCCCTTTCTCTAACTGGAAGTCTGACTTGAATTGCCGTGTTTTACTATTTAAAGAACCCATCAATATTGTACAGATGGCCCATTATCATACACAGTACATGAACCCTTACATGAAACTCTGTTAAGAGCTCCGGAGAGCCTACTTTTAGCCAACCGGCATATAAAATTTCCTTTTGCATATTTAGGATTCATTCCTAAACAGCTATTACTACTAAAGTTGAAGTGAGTAATTTCTGAACAACTAGCGTCGCTGTTTCAAGCTTGAGGGCCTGTACAATTTAGGCTGTACAATTATTTGGAGTGTTTTTTACATTGGTCTTTTATTGCAATATCATTTGTTTCATATAATCCCATCCTTGAATAGCAATACAAACAAAATAAACCTTGATTGGTCTCATTTCTAAGTGGGCAGGTCTTGTGGAAATATGGTTAACTAGACTTATATAAGTGATTTGCTGAATGTTATTCTCATATAGGATCAGGTATTTAAACACAAAAAATGTGAATGGGGGCCAGTTAACAACATTCTTCAAAGTGTCTTCTTTTCTGTTCTAATGAAGAAAGAAAGTCAGACATGTTTGAAATGACAAGAGGGTGAGTAAATTCCGTTATTTTTGGGGGAACTATCGCTTTAATAAAGACATCTACCGCAGTGGCATACAGACAAAAGGCACATTTGTCGGTGGATTAGTGATTCAACATTTCATCAGTGACTAGCAAAACGCTCCAAGCATGCAGAATTTAAAACGAGGGTACTCCCCGCCGAGAATGCACCCTCAAATTGAGTCATCTCTCCGGAGTACGTAACAGCGTTCCTGCGCTCTCTTGTCACTTGAGCAATATCACAAACACTCACACCCTCTGCTTTCACAAAAGCGCCGGTGTGTATGTGTGCGCGAGGTGTGACTAACCCACAGCGCCGCAGATTAGCATTCTAACAATGCGACTTCGGCTGCCATATGTGAGCGTGACAAAAGCCACGCCCCCTCCGTCAATCAAGCTCTCCAAATCGCCACGGCAACACCCTCACGGAACCTCCCCCTTCTGATGACTCAATAGAGAGGTGAACTTTGACCTTAGAACCCTGGCAGTCAGGGAGCAAAAGTGACTGTGTGTATATGCGTGTGTGAGTATGTTTGTGTTAATGTGTGTGGCCATTTTAAAGGGAATGCTGTGAGAAAGTCAACGGTCTAAACAAAGCCATGGACAGCGAGAGTACACGTTGTGACTGATTTTCTGCATTTAAATCTCATTCCACCATCTTAATCCGCAATTAAACAAGCTCTTGAGAGTCGGCCAGAGAAGTAGTCAAACGCGCAACTGGCTCCGGTGCCGACAGAAACACAATCACATATTGTTCCTCACGTCACACAGAAAAACTGTATTAAAACACTGATTTCCCAGGAAATCCTTTCGAGTCGGCGCGCTTTGCACTTTCTCCACGTTTGTTATCAAGACATCACGACTGTCATCTGCACAAACGCAATTTTTCACACATCTCTATGCATAAACGTACTACCCCTGACTTTTAGCCTTGATCTTAATAGAGACAGAAGCCATTCGGTGTGAGCTGTCCAGCCTCTGTGTATGTGTGCGTTAAATAGAGCTATTATGATGCTGTCAGACATCTCTATGCCAGCAGCGACTGTGTTGACTCAGAGTGCAGGTTTGATATAAAGGATGACCTGGGGTCGGTGCGGACCCCTGGTGTGTGTGTTTGTGAGGGCAGGGTGATCACTATGGCCGTGGAGAGGTGGAAAGGTCAATGTTTTGTTTCTAAATGTCTCTCTTAGGGGACATTGGTTATATGCCAACATGTTAAAGCAAGGGTGAGATATAAAAGTAGATTTGAAGAATTGCTCTTTTCTTTTTTCACATAACTCTTGGAATTAAACAAATAAGAAAGACATTAACTTGAGATTCAGTGAAAACTCCACATAGAACACAAATTTACAAACAGAAAAATAACAACAAGACCACACACACAAACATTTTGCTCCTCTGCTCTTTCTGAAGAACAGCGACAGGTGGAAGTTTCTCTAGAGACTACAGACAAATCACATCCAGAGAGAGAGAGAGCTGCTAAAGAAGCAGATGTTGAGAATCTGTGTATACTATAAACAACTGCAGACTTGTGTTATCTGCAATCCTAAACGCAAACCAAAACATTTGCATAATCTAAAATGTAAAACTATAATTCCTATTTCCTTACTTTAATGCCGCCCATTCTCTGCTCTCCCTTGAATTCCTTCCCATTTTTCAGCCAGTGAATGGTGGGTGGGGGGTTACCAGCAGCGGGACAGCGGAACTTTACTGTATTGGCGGCAGGGACGGCCAATAGCTTCTTCTCCATTCGGTCAGGCCGGGTCCAGTATGGCTCTTCTGTAGGGAGATCAAAATGAGAAAAGAATTAGTTGCTGAAAAACAAAACATTTTGTTATGAAAGTTTGACAAATTAATTAAATAAAGTGTTATTATGATAACACTTTATGTTAGTATAGTGAAGTATGGTTAGCATACTGTTCTATCCTCTATACAAGTGTACGTTAACACGCAGGACTATTTTTTAGGGGGTAGGGTGTTCTCTTCGTGTGGGTGAATGTTTATGGAAAGATTTTTCTCGTGCGCTCTGTGGTAGCGTCAGACTGGCTGCCTAATTCCCAGACTGAATTAAAACTTGTTTGGAAAAGCAAACACACACACATTAAACCCAATGCGAGGCGTTTACGCTCGAAGGAGACAAAAGTCTGAAAGATGCCAGTGTTTAATCCTTCACAGAGCTATAATCGCACAATGCAAATTCCTTATAATAATTAACTATCACAATACAAAATGAATTTCTCATCTAATCCGCATACAAAACTAGTTTATAAGTCTGTCATGTGGTCAGGTCTATGTTTATACAATCATAGTAGTTAATAAATTCTAACATTAACCTCGCTCAGCTAAACAATTGTCATATGTGTTTGTGTGTGGCTTTAAGAGATTGATGCTTTTATCCTACGTCAAACAATTAACTCCAGATCACTATAACCCAAAAACTGCCAGTTTAAACCCACAGACGCCATTCCTCTCCAGACATCTGTAAGCACAAACACATTAACCTAGCTGCCTATATAGAGACATACCATAAACTTATAACACGATTTTTATGTGACATTAATTATAAATCCCTAGACCATACGATTTCTAAATCCCCATAAAACGCTTTTATTGCATTTATGAATATTTTGAAGAGTTCAAGAGTTCCAGATTTAGCTTACTTTTGGAAACAGCATTCCCCCAAGACTGCATCTAATACAATTAGACACACAATAAAGCCATTGCTGCAGTAATTTCGCAATCTATATTTTGCTGAAAATCCATCACTGAAAAAAAAGACACACAGCAGCAATATACTTCTGTTTCTCTGCCTGCTGTATAGATGCTATCAGATATGAGTGTGAAGGATGATTGGCAAGCTGGCATTTCATTTGGCATTCACTAATTCCTCTATACACACACGCGCACGCACACACAAATATTTGTCCCATTTGCAATAGATTCCGTGATCCTAGAAACTGTACAGTCAAACTATCAAGTCCACCGGGTGCATACACGCATCCGCGTGTGTGTTTTGCCCTTGCTAACACGCTTTATGGAATTCAACAAAGACAATCAGCGCTTTGAAGTGAGGACCACAAATCTACAATGACCTAACTTTATTTCCATTTACTTTTATTCCACAGCCAAAATAAGCCATCAAAGTAAAGCAGAACACCACACAGCTGATATTACACACAGCTTGCTTCAGTCAGCCGAGTTGAGAGCCGTAACAAGCTCTTCATCATTACGATATTACAGAATGATGTCATCAGATGTCACACACACAACCTCAGCTCTTCTCGAATGATCCAAAGAGCCCAGACCTCACAGCATTCAGCTCTCTCTCTCTCTCTCTCTCTCTCCCTCTCTCTCTCTGTCTGTCTCTTAATTAGAGCTGGATTACTGGTCATTAAACTCTAAAGGGTTTTTGCTTTTTGCTTAATCCCTTGTTTCATGCCCTCCCCTCAACCCTGAGCCCTCCCCCAGCCCACCACAACAGACAGACGTTCCTTTTCTTTCTTCTTTCTTTCTTTCGATTCTCTATTATTTTTCTCACATTTCACTTGACGTAAATTATTTCTCCTTCTCTCCCTCTCTTGACAATTTGCGTAGCGGTATCAAGTGGAATACAGTAGCTGATGAAATGAGATGCAACCTATAACCCCAGCTAAAGGAAAAACAGCACTTATTACACAAAATAAATTCTTGACTCAAAAAAATGACTGAAATGAAAAATGAGAGGGTGAAACACACCGTTTCCATTACCTGCATCGTCCGAATCTTCATCATAGTCCTCATCATCACCCGAGGACAGGGAATCTGAAAGACACAGTGTGACAGAGAGAAAGAGAGAGAGCGAGAGGTTATATTACTACACCACACTATGGCCTTTCTTTATTAACAATGAACCTATTCATATGAAGGAAAAAAATAAACTGATAACAAATCAAAACCAATTACGGCACACACACTCTCTCAAGCGCTCACAAACACACGGCGGTTAATGCATGACAGATGTTAGCAGTCTTGGAGATTTCTAACAACAGCTGTATTTTTACGCACAATCCCACACATGCCCTGAAATACACATACACAAACACACACTCCCGTATCCTGCTTCTAAATGAACTCATTCAGGAGGAGGAAAAAAACACGGCGGCACTGAAAAAGAGATTATTCTGTCCTCAGCTAGTCCTGTTACACAGGTACAGGGCACACGCTCTTAAAATACCAGCGGAGCGTGAAATCCAACACTGGGCCTATTTAGTGCTAAAGATACGCTGTTCTTGAGACACTGAAGGTTTCTGTGTGCGTGTGCAGACAGTTTTCTGTTATATTTTCACTTTATGTGGCTAAACGGTTGTCATTGGATGCTGTGGCTTAACTTTTATGTGTTTTAGAGATGTGGAGACTTTTTCAGGCGTGATGTTGTTCTGTGGTGGTCCACGTTTTTATTCGAGGAATAGCACAGCCAAAACATATATTTTGAAGATGTGTCACGTCACAAATACTTGCAAACGTCTTCACTGAAGTCATTTTCAAGTGTTATATGTTGCTGTCTATCTGGGCGTCTGTGAGATGTGTTCTGTGTTAAAGTGTGCCGAACAGGATATTGCTGTCTTCTGAACTCTTTATCGGCATGCGGTAATTGGTGCAGATTGTGTGCCCATTTCAGTTTTTTTTCTTTCTTTATCCGGACGCACGCAGGGAGGAGAGCTGATCTGAGCTGGCCTAACGCCAAACACATGTGGGTAAAAGAAACCTTTCCCCTCCATGTTCCCTCATCCATCTGCTTTAAATGATGAGGTGATTCCACATCATTACATTCTAATGAGTTGTCAATGAGCAACTCAGCTTGTGTCCCTGAGTTTACAGGACTAAAGATCACCCCGGATTATACTGTTTAAACACCTATTACAAAAAAGTGATAGTTAACCCAAAAGAATTAAATTCTGTCATCATTAACCCTGATGTCATTTCAAACTTGTATGACTTTCTTTCTTCCGCAGAACACAAAAGAAGATATTTTGAAGAATGTTGTTAATTGGAGCCCATTCACTTGCATGGGAACATGTCTATGTTTGCGAATATGTTTGGTATAACATACTTAAATGCTACATTTACTATTTCTTAAGTGCAGTGACCACCAAAACAATAACTAATACATTAGACACTGTGTGCACTATTGTATCCCACAATTCAAAGCGATCGACTTGACCTTACATTTCCCATTTGACGAATAAAGCACAAACAATTACAATTTTCAACCTCCCTTATTATTTGTTTGATGTTAATTTTTACACAAAACAAAACTGAAACAGGTGACCAAAACCTTCCATTCCACTCCAAAGCGTTGTGCAATTTTCCTTCAGGTAATGCCCTCATCTCATTCTAAAACAACCGAACGGTTCGCGAATCTGCACTTGAGCATGTTAAACGGCTTGTACGATGTGAAGTTTGCCAGTAGGTGTGTGCCAGAATATGTCTCAAGACCTGTTTGTCTGTTGGGAACAAGTTTGACTGGCGAGAGGCTAATCAATGCCCTGCGTGCCTGTGCTCGCGTCTACTTTATGAGAAGAGCAACAACATATGCACTTAAAGACATTACAAAACAGAGGCACGTCTACTGACCGGTGATTCTGACAGTGTAGTTGCCTAGCAGCATACTGCTTTGGGCGTGTCTACAGGAGTATATGCCCGAGTCTTCATAGGAGACATTGATGATGCGGAGCACTTTCTGCCCCACCCGGGTACGGTTGCTAGGAGACACGGTGTCCCCGTCTTTCTGCCACACGATGGGGATTAGGAAGTCGTGCAGGGAGCAAGAGAGATCCACGGTGTCACCGACTCCTGCAACGTAGTCATCCAGAAACACCTCCACCTCACTTGATACCCAGTCTAAGAGATATTGATAGAGAGAGAGAGACGTATGTTAAAAGGATAGTTCACAGAAAATGAAAATTCTGTCATCATTTACTCTCATGTCATTTCAAACCTTTATGACTCTCTTTCTTCTGCGGAACACAAAATAAGATATTTTGAAGAATGTCGGTCATCAAACAACGCCGGTCTCCATTGACTACTATTGTATGGACACAAAACCAATGCAAGTCAATAGGGACCGCCGTTGTTCATGTACCAACATTCTTTAAAACATCTTTTGTTGTGATAAAAGCACTGATCACATTAAACCCTTTAGGTTCATGTCTTTTAGCATCATCTATGTTTAGATGCCAACTTATAAACAAAATTTACAAAATAATAACTTTAAACAAAGGTATCCATTTCAACGCTATGATGCGAAAGTATATTGGCTATTAAAATAACTCTTTCAATAGGAAATATCAACATATAATCTATTATAAAGTGTCCAGTGACTTTACTTAATTGTAATTTATTATAAATCATTACATTTTTCCAAAGAAGGGTCTAAGATGTGAACCAGGAAAAATAAGCACCCAAATATGTTGTTTACCAAGTGCCACTCTGGACGTCACGGAAACCGACATGAAGAATATTTAACATTCTGAAATAAATATTCCACCTCGCAGAGTTTGCTTGATTTCTCCATCTCTCCTTTCCTTCAGTCCCCTCAAACCCTGTCTAACGCTAAAAGGCTCTTTCAACATAAAGTGACATTCATCTCTAAGAAAAGGCGTCTGCAGTCATTTAAAAATGACTGATGTATCTGATATATGCTGCGTTTGTGTGTATGAGGTCAGAAGCGTGTTGGCAGACGGCTCGCAGACGCCACTGCTCTGGAGTGGAATACAAAATCACCCATATGAATTATAGATCTACATATGAACACATGCACACACACACACACTGTTAAAACACACCAGTCCATCTGAGACCATCTAAAGCCAAAGAAGGTCCACATGAAGTGTTAATTAATATATCTTTGATCATCTTTTTTTATGGTTATGGTTTTTTTACTGTGTGATTCTCCATCCACCTTTTCTACCTTCATCTCTAACCTTTCATCTTGTCATTTCTCTACCTCTCCTCCGCTCTACTCTGAATAAATGCCTCTGTGTGTGTGTCTATTATTGAACCTGTGAAAGAGAGCGAGTGTATGCGTGTGTTTGTGTAACGTAAGCTTGGCCCAGTGAAAGACACTAATGTGTGTGGGGGGGATGGGTTATAAATAAATATCGTAAATGGCTACTGTGTTTCCATATTTCCTGGCGTCCCGGGAGGTGTGTGGAGAATAGAGCCAGTGTAAGCTGACGTTTTACAGAGCTGATATAGGAACCTCCTGAGAACTGTAGCACAGGCGAGATTTAGCCTTTTATGAAAATTTACGACCCCGTCTACGTCGTAAGTCTAGGCGAGCTTGTTCATTTACGCATTTACGTTTCATTCTCAGAGTTGCTGTGAGAGCGCTAAAGTGTTAGGTTGGGTCTTACGGTCATGATGGAGAAACAGTTGAACAGTCAGTCAAAGTCGACATGTGATCGTTCACTCAAAAATGAAAATTCTGGCATCATTAGTAAAAAAAGCGTTGTGATGCTACAAAACTTGATCACTAGGATTAAAGGAACAGTTCCCCCAAAAATAAAATCTCGGTCATCATTTACTCACCCTCAAGTTGATTCAAACCTGTATAACTCTCTTTGTTCTGTAAAACACAAAAGTTGATATTATAAAGAATGTGGGAAACTACACAGCTCTGGGGCACCATTGACTAACATAGCAGATTTGTTTCTGCTAGGGTAGTCAATAGTGCCCCAGAACAGTTTGATTAGAACATTCTTACAAATATATATTTTTTGTATTCAGCAGAACAACAAAATTCATACAAGTATGAATCAACTAGAGGGTTATTAAAGGATGAATGGATTTTCATTTTTGGGTGAAATATTACTTTAAGTACAGGTTAACCATTCAATGGTTGAGTTTTAAAAGAACATACATTTTTGCTATTCGTGACCACATTAGAGCCGTCCTCCAATGCTTGTAATCATACATTCAGTCTATAATCAGCTTCATGTATTTTCATAATCCCTGTGGACTGAAGGACTATTTTATATTCAGCGAGCACACGTGCATGTATTGAGGACAGTGTTCCTTTGATCAGGCGGAAAGGATGAAAGCTTTTTTGTGTTTTGCCAGAGTTGTGCGGGCTAATATTTGAGCTGTGATTTAAAGCCGACTGCCACAAGCACCAAAGCAGTGTTTTACTGGAATATATTCATTCAGTGTTAATAAATACACAGTGTAGACAGATCAACACTGTTTGTGTGTGTGTGAGGATGTTAATAGGAAAAGTCAGAATACAACAGTCATTGTAATGTTTAATCTAAGAGTATTTTGGAAATGATAATTTCAGTAAAACCGGTGTAGCTGTAAAAAAACTATAGCTATATATGGAAACATGGTTTAATAAAAATAAAAAAACGATTTATTTCGGGGTACAGTTTAGGGTATGGTTGCTTTGTATTAGTAATATTAACTTTATATTAAACCAAGATCTATGACATCATGCAGATGGCAAGATAAACGTGTGCTGTGTTTGAAGTGGGGGGTTAATTTGGCCTCTTGATTTATTTGGTTGTTTACTACAAACGTGAGTTACTGTGCTGTTAGCCCCGCCATCCACACACATGGCTGACATCATGTGATAAATGTGTGTGCAAATAACAGGATCTAGTTCAACTTGTTTTGTGTGTCGTAACAAAGCGACAGGTTAAAACAAGAGAATGAAAGGGAGAGACAGAAAGCAGATGCTGTACACACTCAGGTAGATTATCTATTGTGACATCATGTGATCAGAACATGCAGATGATTTATAGACGGTAATTCGTCTGCACACGTATCTACTCACACACATACAAACACACAGCGTGAGCTCCGCCAGTCTGCTCTTTCCCGTTACCTGCTGCTTTTAGCCGTTTGGCATGATACACTCAACAACCCCTACCGTCACCTGACCTTCAGACTATATAACACGAAGATCCTCATCATCCTCCAATCATCATGTTCCATATGTTGCATTAAAGGTTTATTTATAGTTGTGTAGTTCATGTGCGTATGCATTGCATATGTGTGTTGAGTGCTGCTAAAGTAAGTGTGCTGTAGTGTAGGTGGCATGTTGAATGTAAACACCACTAGATAACATAATCTGGATCCTCTGCCGAGCAAAAGTGAGAGTGAGTCAGAGAGGAAAGGACGAGAGCCATGATTAGGATTAAGACAGAAAGAGAGGTGGGCGGGGAGTCTGCAAAGTGTTACCCCTTTTATTTTGTCCCAATGAAGCGTGTGTGTGTGTGAGAGAGAATGTGTATAACGGCATGCCCCTGAGGAAAGTTTAAGAAAGCCGCTGCATCCAAAAAGCCTTGTCTACACACACACACAGACACACACAGACACACACTGCCACCTCACTGAACTAATTAGTAACGGAAGCAAGATGTTTAGAACAATCAGACCTCATCCAGAGTGTGAGCCAAACTCTTTCAGCACACAAACACACACAATTATATATCTGTACTTATGTGTGGTAAAAATGATTTGAATAGTTCAGATACATATACACACACACACATGTAATGACACCCCACCCACACACACACTCTGAAACAAACACACAGATTCTGATAATGGACAAGACGATCTTAATTGTCATTCAATAGACGAACTGGCCTAGTTTCAAACTCAACACACTGTACAGACACACACACACACACACACTCAAAAACACACAATGAAGGGGGTCGCAAAATGAATTACAACACGGTTTAATTTGTAGAATCGCATTTTACATTGTGTCAATGAGACCATTAGGTCTTTATCTGAACCTTTTCGTCTCTAAAGTAATTTTCTGAGGAAGTACGGCTAAAAGCCTACTGCATGATGATATCATTCATAAGTCTAACAATATCATTAGAATGGACCACTTCCAAGAAGTTGTCTTGGACAAGAATTGCAAATTCAACAGGACAAGTGTGTGGAATTTCATGGCTTTCACATGAATGTTTTTTACAATCTGTGAATAATAGAGTTTCTTTAAAGTTTAACGTTTATATCTGGTCACCCATTTCTTTTGGTTACATCCTTGCAATTTAACATTGTTTGTAGATAAGGTGAATGAAAATGACTGACATTTTAACTCAGTTTTCCTTAAAATTCAACAAATTACTTGAAAAAGAAAAATAGCCAAGAAAGCATAACTTTCACATTTTAACTATAAAATAGCCAAATATTGTTTATATTTGATATTCTATTGCTATTCTGAAATGCTAGACGTCCACAGCTTCGGCCCAAGTTGTCTTCCCTTTCTGAACAAAGTGGAATATTGTGATGGACAGAATAAGACACGAGGAGGAGACATCGCTCCTTTAAATCTGTGACCTCAGATTGCCCTCCAGAAAAACACTGATCTAATAAATACACACACAAACACATCATCTCTGCATGGCCTCAGCCCTCCCCCCTAACCCCCTCTGTCTTTAAGTGTGAATAGAAACATAGGAGGGAGAGCGATAGAGATAGAGAGACAGAGAGAAAGAGAGAGAGAAGGAGATGGGTATTACTGGTCAGGAAAAGTCTTAATCCTCTGCCTTGCTTCCTTCTAGCCAATGATACCCTAAAGCAACTGGCAACAGCTGCTTTCAAATATCCCCAATCACACACACACACACTTAAATACATTCTGAGTGTATCATCACGCATAAACAATACCATTTATAACACAAAATTATAAACAAAAACAAATCCCCCTAAAAATTTGACACAATGTTTAGTCTACTATAGAGAATGAACAGCTAAAACTAGAAACCCAAAGAATTTTTACGGCCTAATGTCCTTGTGTAAGATTATAATAGTTCATAATGCCCTTGCAATGATAAACAAAGCCAACATTTGGTCACATTCACTCGCAAATCGATCAATCTGTGGTATAAGCATAGTTACACTGTTATAAATGCGTTATTAACGCTATATAAAGTATCTTAACCTGAGAAAGCAGCCTTCAACAAGGACACTGTGCTCCTGAGGGACACATGATACTAACTTAAACATATACCTGACCTAACCTAACTAATGGAATGTGGTGAATAGATTGGACAGATCGTGACACACTAAGGGCTGGTTTATTGTTGATACGTGTATGTGTGTGTGCTAGACCCAGGAATATTGCCAGGGCAGAGGTTCATTCCATGGGTGGTAAAGGAGAAGTGTACATGTCTGTGTGAGTGTGTGTGTTGGATTTCTTACAACACATAACTTCTGCCATCTGTTCATGACTGCCAGAAGTGGTATAGGAGAGCTAGCGCAAACACACACACACACACACACACACAAGTTTATTAAATGGGGCCATACAATTGACTTCCATTATTTTTATAGAAAGCTTATATTAAAGACACGCCCTGAAAGAAAACCTTTAGGGTGAAAAAAACATTTATTTGACTAGTGAGATTTTCTCAGAGACGCAACAGTTTTCAGACGAAGATAATGATCTTTACTTAAACCTATCCCTAAACCTCTCCTCACACAAACCTGCAGACATGAACAATTCAGACAAAACAAGATTCGTATGATTTATGAGGATTTCAAATAATTAAGTCCAAATCGCAAGCTGGTTTTCGACACATTTACCAAACTTTGGCCCTCACAAGTCTAGTCAAACCTGTACGCACACACAGCTCAGTTTGTTCTGGCATTCTGACTCAAATGCTCTAAGTATCTTAGTAATTTCCTTCAGGGGAACTAATAATTACATTTAAGACACCCATCCTACAGGCTGACAGGTCAGCAAGTGTGTACGTGCTTCACACACCTTTGCCTTTGTCTGTGTGCATTACTGTGAAGGTACAGTATCTTTAGGTATGTCTGTATGTGTTTGAGTGTGAGTATGTGTGTTTAAGAACAGGTGGCTTCTGTAGAAAGTGTTTCTTTGCTTATAAATAACTCATCAGCTGACCTGCAGTGGCTTTCAAAGAGCATTAATGAAGGGACTGGCCCCCGACTAATGGCGTATAACTGAGACAAACACACACGCACGCACAGTATCTAAATGTGTGTAGTCTATAGACAGCTTGTAATCAGAGGGCATTGGTATGGGATGGATATTTAAAGCATAATGAAGGCCCTAAATCCAGTGACATTTACGAAATGCCAATTTTACACATCCACGCCCTTACTGGATGAAATGTGTTTGAAACCGTGGCAAAGTAGGGATAAATACACACCTTTCTTAATGATGATGAATGTTGGTGAAGTGTGCCCTATAGCTGTCACTGTTTTGATATAAAAAACACCCAAACATAAAAATCATTTTCTAATCCTTGAGCAGAACACAAAAGAAGATATTTTGAAGATTTGTGGTATCCAAACTGCATTGGGCCCCCATTGACTTTAACTGTACGGACACAAAACCACTGAAACATTTCTCAAAATATCTTAAATTGTGTTCCACAGAAGAAAGAATCATATACAGGTTTTAAACAACATTGGGTTGAATAAATGACGTAAATTGTCTTAGATGAACTCAACCTTTAAGGCGCTTTACAAAAATGTACCTGTGAAAATCCCTGTTATGTCATTTTAAACTCACTGTCACTCACTTCATCTGGATACACTGATTTAGAATGGTAAAATAACATACAGATATAAAGAGAGAAAGGAAGAGAATATAGGGTTTTTGGTAGATAAGATTAAGAGTAAAAAAGGCTGGGTTGTAAAGTTATTACAGGTTCTTTTCTCATAACAGTTTCTCTTTGTTTATGCTGCGGTTTTGCCAAAGACTTCCAGCATTTCTTTCGGACCATGTGTAAACACAAAGTGTAATACTCTTACTGTCTCCTAATATTTACCAGCTATCAGTATGGGAAATCAAATCCTTCTGCAATCTCTCCCAACACACACACACACACACACACAAGCAATGAGCCAAGAAAGCATGAACCTACATTCTTTTTTCTAAGTGACTGTAGCCTGTTTAGCAGACGCATCTCCAATCCAAACAAAACAGACACTCAGGTGAACTCGTCCGAGAAACGTGTGTTAAGAAACAACCCACACCTCTATCAACACAGAGCCATGGGCTCTCATACGTGTCCACATATGCATGAAATTCAGACACTGGATTCTGCCTAAAAAGATAAGCTATTATTCATGATGTAACACACACACATACACACACTCTTAACTGTCATGTAATCCACTCCACAGGGCTCGAAATCAATGGCAAGGACAAAGTGTGTTTACATAATATCAACTACACAAGTGCTAACTGCAACACTACTCACTCTGTGCCACTGTACAAACTCAGCATGTTTCGTACAGTCCAAATGAAAGAGAAACCATAGACACTTAAAGCCACAGAAACGCTGACAAATCGCATTTGTTAAGCGCAAACATGAGACTCTGAGCCTTAGATACACGGTTCCCAAATTTATCGATCATTTGTGATTTAGCGTAATTGCAATTAGTGAGATTATTATTAAACAATATTATTAAATCTCTGATATTTCCAGTATGTACATCACGGTAGACAGTAAAACAGAAAGAAACAGACAAATCAATGAGTGTAAGGGGTGTGATGTCTGACCTGTGGGCTCTGGAGGCAGCAGACTGGCGCTGTGCACTGGAGAAAGGATGAGGGCCGTAAGGTACAAGATGAGTGAGAGCTGCACCATCCCGTGCGGAGCGACGCGGGGACTAGTGTCCTCACCACGCTGACCAGATTCAGACATCTTCCACCGTTGCACACATGCTGTCAATGTAGCGCAGCCACTCGCACACAAAAACACAAGTCCTGTCCAAAAAACTCTCTGGTCCCCCACCTGAAATATAACAGGAAGAATAAAACATTTAATATTCATACCTAAAGAGGTTCAAGAGAAGGGCAACTTTTGTTAATAGTTTTAAGAGGTGAAGTGTAAAAATTGTCACAAATATTCAATGCATTTTAGCTCTGTTACTTGTTCTACTGAAGCTGTGCTGATGTGCAAACGTCTGTATACAGTATATTGAAAAATAAAGTGAGACGACCACACACAGCTGCCTCGGGCACATAAAATGTTATTTCATAAAATATGTCGTGTGCTAGTTTAGATGAGGCTGGGATTTGTTGTAAACTCTTTTTAGCGCGTTCTCTCTCTCTCTCTCTCTCTCATCAGGCTCCTCTGAAACACGTCTTTCACTAAGCTAACGCAAACACACTTATCTCTCTTAAGAAAACATATGCTCCCCTCATACACAATGTGTGTGTCTGCACCCTGCCACATAGAGAGTTTACATTAGACACAATAAAAGGAATGTAAAGAGGTTTAAATTAACACATACGTACAGACCAGACCAGAAGGCTGTACGGTCCGACACCCTACTGAGCAATTTTCACCGAACGAATATAAGCGAACACAGTGTTACTTTAATCTTGAACTCCTGTTATTTCAGAACAGCCTTGGCTTAGCAACTCAGACACACAAAATGTTTGGGTTCACTTTAAACGGTGGCGTTCTTCTGGGACGGCCTCAGAAAAGTCTCTGCACGGCTCTGTTTTTCTTTCCCCCGACGCTCAGTTCTTGGTCAGCACATATGAGAGGGAACTGTGAAGCCGTCTCAAGTGTGTTGGGTAAGACAGTGTTTTCTCTGGCTGGCACAGCGCGGGAGTGTGTCCACTGTGGTGTGGACTGATAGTGTATCAGGGCTGGCTGTGGGGTATATTTGTGGAGTGTATCAGTGAGGTGTATTTCTGGAGTTTGTAATGTTGGCGTGTTTTAAAGAGCATTTTTCTGGAGCTTTACTATCTTATAGTAACAGTATTATGAGTGGGGGAGGACTCAAACTGAAACAAACACTGGGCCTGCTACCATAATCTTACAGATAAACTTATATTATCTTATGTTATGGAATAGCTGATTAAAAATACTTTTGGATAATAACAACAAACCTGTATTGACAGATATTACCTCCTAGAAAGTACTTGTTTAATATCTCTCATTTCACTTCACTTTTATCTTCAAACTCATTTTATTAATATTTTATATGCATGAATTTATTTACCTGGTAGGCACAGTTTGAAACCGATATTCATAGTCTGCTAGTCAGTATCGCAAAATAACCCCTTAATGATAATACTAGACCCGAGTGACAGCCCTGTCTGGGATTTGTTTTCTGATAATCCCTGACTGACTGTACTGCACATAATTCATGGTGTAACTCGAATATTAAACTGAGTCTGCTATGATCATGTCCTGGATCTAGTTTACTTTAGATTATCCACTCTGCTAACGTAACTGTTTGTGTTTAAGCGATGGGCTTAAGCAACTGTAACACAATATGCAGTTTTGGGCTTGGATACAACTGGGATGATGTTACATGACTGACCTCAAGCAGTGCTGCTACTATTTTTCATTTTTACACTGTTGTGTTCACATTGTCATTTTCAAAATCACATATTTAGAACACCATGCCTTTCCAAAGCTGTATCAATGGCAACAAAACATCCACAGAGTTGAACAAGGCTGTGCATGAGAATATGCTGACATACTCTATCCTGGGCGTTATATGTGTAATATCATAAAGTTTGTGAAAGAAGGTTTTAATGGAATCGTATCACACGCTAGTCACACCTTGCAACAAATCTGTGACTCAAAAAATATCTGTAATCTCCAGCAATTGAGCAACCATGTAAATAGCTGGCCCAGCCTAAACCTGCCAATGAAAACAGGGATTAGTAAAGAGACAAGAGTGAGAGCGATAAAGACAGGAGAAATGCTTAGAAAGACAGAGATGGAGAGCCAGACAGCAGATGAAAAGCTGAAGCCCGAGGTGTCTCTATTAGAGTTTGGCTGTAATCCTCTTCTGAGGGCTTCACTCGCCCTCCTGTGGCTCTCTCTGGGCTCTGTCATAGTGTGCGTCTTTGTGTGTGTGTGTAGGTTAATACATTGCTTTAGCATAGACAATTGCACAGAGGTGGGGATGAAACTCAGTAAGCCATACTATAGTAAGCTCTTATCTTAAACACATGCACACAAATTAAGAGAAATAATATAGGTTTGAGAGAAGAGAGATATGAGAGTAATTTAAAGTAGGTGATGAAAGAGAGAGGGAGAGCAGGGCTCAGTTGCCTGTTGTTCATTGTTTATTGTGAGTTCATTTTATAAAAATGCTTTGGACCGCACATTACTTCTTACTTTTAAATGATTTTTTTATCAACAGCTAATTATTATCAACAGAATCTAAATAAAAAATAAAGAAGAGAGAGATGGTTTCTCCATTAGGTATATGCCTTAAATAGATATGTAGAGATCTTTCCCACAGTACGTCTACCAGGGCTGTAACAAATATTTAAAAAGTCACTTAAAGTGTCACAAGATGGATTACTAGCTAAAAAGTTGGAAGATGTATTCAGAAATTTCAAAAAGTTGGGGAAAATTATTACTTTCATGTCCAAGGTTTCTAAAAAGCTCCATCATCTGGAGATGGGCAGATTTAGGCTTAAATCCTAAAAAGTGCCTAGATAAATAAAAGCACACTAAAATCAATTATTTCAATACAGATTAAATGAAAAACTAACAGCATAAATCATTTAAACTCTCGTTCTGTCAGGTTTGAATGACTCTAGTAGTACTTGAGGTGGCTAATTGCCCCCAGTAGCCCCCAGTTAACACCTCCAGAGACTCTAATTCACTCCGATAGCTACAATTGGTTTCAGATGGCCTTTGGGTACATTGAAGGAAAAACGAGCAAGGTTCTGTTCAAGTGCGAGCTAAAAATAAGACAAATGAAGCCCTGCTAAGGTGGCCACAGAATAAATAGGTTTAATTTTGGTTTTCAAATGCGTCAAATTGTAAAGTGCTTCTTGAAGTTTCTCATCGGAAAGCTTAACGAGTGAGTTTACAACAGATATAAAAACTAAAAAGTTTCATTTTATAAATCCAGCTGTGCAGTTTAGGGATGATGCGCATCACAAAAAGCGCTAAAGCATCGAATGGACCGGATGAAAAACGCCTTCGTTTCTCATCGACACCTCGCATCACACAGTATGCTTCAGCACATCTACAACACCTTACACCTACACGAAACAAAGTGATGCCAACGAATGATAATTGCCGATTCTCATCTTATTTGTATCTCGTTTTAGATTGACGGTCCCCATCTGTTTAAATAAACCTCAGCAAGCTCAATTACACACCCCAAATATTTTAAATCGAGTGTTGTTGAAGTGTGTTTTTAACACAGGTGCGGCTCTCCAAGACTGGTAGAGCAGCTTTCGAGCACGCGGTTTGGCCATCAGTACGCACACAAACACACGCGCACGAACAGCGCGCAACACCTGTCCGCCTGTAAGTGATACGGACACACACCACATGTCCCCGAAAACCGCAGCTCACTTCTCAACTAAAACTTTGTTTCACTGCAGATTGCTTTGATTGAATCGGCAGCCCAATTTAAGCTAGACGCAAACCTTAATCTAAAACCAAACAAACTGTGTAGGAACTGAAACAAGGAAACAACGACATTATCACTGTAATGTAATAACAACAACAACAACAACCGTCTCATAATAGTAATTAAAAACATAACATCTCACCAAATATTTATTTCTTGACAGTAATCCCTTTCGAGATCACAATACAGTCTCTTTGAGAAAGATTGGTCTGTGAGGTCCCTCCAGATGTTCCGCAAGTTTCGTTCAAATCCTCCGGACGCTTAAAGTTTCCAAATCCAAACGTCGGGCTTCGTCAAGGAAAGCTTGACCTGACAGACTGTTTCAGAAGAAAGCGATATTCACCACATCTCCAACTCAGTCCAGTCCTCAATTGCTTAAAAATCACACTAAAGTGTATCAAATTAAGATGCGGCGGCGTATCGTAGTTTTGGGTCGTAAGAGGGACTCTAAAAGACGCAGCTGCCCTCTTGTGTGCTGCGCTGTCCGGGCACAACTGCTCCGCTGCGCCGCTGGGTTGCTTGTGGAGTGCGGGTGCTGTGTGTGGAAGCTTGGCTCACAGACTCCCACTAACAGTTTGGAGCAACGGGCTCCGGAGAGAGGGAAAAAATTAACCAGGATCGGATTTCAAACCGCGTCCCCGCTGCGAGTGCAGTGCTCGCCGCCTGCCGCCCCCCCTCGCGAGTTCAGGGCAGAACGAGAGAGAGAGAGAGAGAGAGAGAGAGAGAGAGATGGAGCCGCAGGCGCCTCCCACACTGAACCCGAATATTCAATCAACTTATTCACTGTCAAATGAGCTGCGCTCAGCGAACCCAAACCGCGCTTTGGCCCGTAGAGAGTCAGCAGAAAAACAATTAAAAATAGCAAAAATCTGCTGTTCATACAAACCCTTTATACACACTTTCTTTCGTTGAATGTGGTTATTACATTTGAACATAAACTATGACAAAGAATGCCCCTCATCATTTCAGAGGTTACACTGCCTATAATTGAACCACAAATCACAGCCTGCTAAAAGACACATGAAGCTGATGATTTCTACAAAAGCCCAATATCTGTTTTGGAATTGCTCAGTTTATTAAATTTTATAATACAAAGCCCTTGAGGTCTTTTTTCTTCTTTAATGTTTTGATTATTCTCTCCTCAGTCCTGCAAGGTTTTAAATCTGCTGTCATTTCATAAGCACAAACCAGAAATACGAGTGTGTATAATAACAGGTTGTGTAATTGTGCAGGTCTGTGTGAATATGTACTTTTGTGTGCTGCTGTCAGTGTATGTTGTGATTGTTCCATCTCATAAAGCTGTCATCCATGTCGCCTGAAGGCTTATTAGACGATTGCCAAGTGTCGACGAGAGCAGTAACTCTGTCGATTACGCACCAAAACAAAGAGTCAATTACTGTTAAAGCTGCAAACGTGTTTGCAGAGAGAACTTTATGAGACCATAAAGAGAAGAAACCTCGTCTTAATCACCAGACGAGTGTGTGTGTGTGTATGTGTACGGGGAGGGACGGTGAGAGACAGAGGCCTCTTCAGTAGCTGTCCATCTGTGTTTGCTTTTAAGGGCTGTTAGCCTGTGAGTGGTAAAATCAGCATGCAAACATAAGGAGCGAAGAGACGGGCCCTCGGTCACATCAGCACTCTCTTCTGACACCAGGGTTAAAGACGATGGGTAAATCACACACAAACATCCTCTATTCAATAATAACTGCTATTTACAAAACTACGTTAACATTAGTGCAGTGCTACTTACATATCTGCTAGACATTTTGAAAAGTTGATTGATTGTTTTGATTGACGAGTTGCATATCTGACCTCCGATTCCAGAATGGGTGTTTATTGGGAAATTTAGTAGTTTATTCGCAGTATAACTTCATGATTGCTGCAACATACAGAAGGTGAGAGAGGAAAGGAAATATAATGAGCATGGGTGTAACAATATTTGCTGTATATCGATGTATAGCTTTAGTGAATTCATTTTTACATGTTACAATTTAGTTCTAGCTTTCAGTGGCAGATCTTTTCATTTTGTATTAGTCTAAATACAGATTACAGATGAATTAGACCAAAATTACAAATAACAAGTGTCAGTTTCATCTTAAACAAATATCTTAACACAACCGTAATCTAGCACCGTGAAACCTGCCCAAATCCCAATAGAATATTTAATGGTTTTAATGGTCATAATGGGAATTGTATTGGTTTTAATGAAACCTTCTGGTATGTGATGGATTCTGTTGGTGGGACACCATCAAATTTATTGAAGTAATGCCCAAACCCACAACAAAAGGTAATTTGTAATGGTTTAATGGAAAAGCTAGTGGTTCATAGTGGTACTTTAATAGGAACCATTTTAATGTCTGTGATGGCTTCCATTGTTTATTTTCAGCAAGGTCATTCTACCACATTTATTGTAAGATGGACCTAATGGCATCTTTTTGTATATAGTTCAAATGATTTGTGCTCTATTCTTTGATATTCTGAAACAATTAAAATAAATTATCTTACTAAGGAGTCATCACAAAAGAAAGAAGGAAAGAGAAGACATCATGAAATGGTTTCAAGTGCAGCTTTCTATCTTTATAAATGTCTTCTTGAAACAGAAAATTAGGGCAGGCCATATAAAAGGAGTTACCTTTTTAAAATACCCATTAGCCTTTAGTTTACAATTCAACCCTGCCCAAAACCCAGAAAAACTAAACACACACAAATTTCCTTTTTGATATTCCTTGTTTGATGTATGACATTCATAGGTATGGACATTCTACAGATCTTTGAAAAAAATCAGTTCACTTCCCTGTGAACATAACTGCTTAAAATCCACTAAACTCTAATTCTGAGTCTTTCAAGACTGGTGTTCATGTGACCTCCCCCCAACAGCACTTCATTGTGGAACGGAGGACAGAGATTGATGATTAAGTAAACTGAATGTGCGCGTGTGAAAAAGAGAGTTTGAATATGGAGAACACAGTATAAGAGACTCAGGCCCACGGGCCACGCAGGCTGCAGAGTCAGGCATTCTAACACAGAAAGACAGGATGACCCACCTTCAAACTCTGAACTCTCTGCCCAGCGTCCCCCTATTAACAGTCTATCCCAGCCTGTGGCTACTACACACAATAGAGCAGAGGTGAGGGCGAGGGCTTCCCTTTAAAAGCGGTTGAATATTAAACTGGGTAACAATTATCCCCAAAAAACAATTTTCATGGATGACTGTGATCCACAAAGTCCTTTGTGAGTGCCTCCCAGCCATGTTTACACAATCTGAGAGTTGTGATTTTGTGAACAGCGGGAGATAATGGCAAATCAATAACTCTCTCATTGATTACAGATGTGGATGAATCCCTAAAGCAATACGGGATGAGCCGGAGATTTAAGGCATCGGTTCACCACATGGGCTTTTAAAGTGTGTGAATTGTAGAGAAAGAAAAAGACTGTGTGTGTTTGTTGGATCTTTTTTGCAGTTGAGCTCTTATCAGTGTGCATACCTCTACTGATAACCTAAGAAGCTGATAGCATTCTTGTTTGTTTTCTTTTGTTTCTTCGCATATTGACCGTAAGTATTTGAAAGTGTGTGTGCGTAATGGTGATAAACTCAGTTCTGAAAATCTACCGGTATGTATTCTTCATGGGCCATTTATAAAGTACCTGTGCAAAATCTTTTGCAAGAAAACAAATTTTGATTGGATGACAAAACATGTATAAGTTACTTTAGTAGTCTGCTATTTCTCTAATTATTTATTTTCCTATGCATAACTGTTTTAATATTAATAAATCGATTATTAGTTAATCTTTTATTATATTGCCACCACTTTTAAAAAAAATATTATTGTATTATGGTTAATAGAAATGTAGACATGTTTTAGTCACAAATTGATGTTTGCTTGAAAGGTCCAGTTTGTGAATTTAGCGCCATCTATCGGTAAGGTTACAAATTGCAACCAACGGCTCACTCCACCCATCCTCCCTCCCTGTCAAAGTACTACAGTTGCTGACACAAGACTGAGATATCTTCACATTTTCGCTTCTTTGTCGAAGTAGATAACGTATTTACGAAACGCTCTGTAGAGCAGTTTGTCCGTTTAGGGCTCCGTAGAAACAACATGGCGAATTCCTAGCAGGGCTACTCGTGGTTTATGTAGATGGAAATAGGTCATTCTAAGGTAATCAAAACATAACACTTAATTATGTAAGGTCTTTATACTCCTCTGAAGACATAGCTGTATAGTTGTATATTATCTTGTATTTCTGTCAATAGACCCTCCAAAAACTACCCCCATTTAAGATCAGATATACAGTAACAACAGTAGTGATGATGAAGACTTTAGTGACCTCATTCTTCTTTCTATTCTTGTCCTAATTGTTCACTGCACACCAGTTGTGTCAACCTTCCCGAATGTACAATGAGGCGTGTCCCACAGCAAGGGATATACTGTATATCCTTCTTTGCTAAAACCATGACCTGTAGACACACACAAAGTCAAACACATACACCTACACACCAGGATCTGTGTGCAACGGTCTGTATGTGACTCAGTAAAGGTATTCCGTTTGGAACGCTTTTCGGTAAGATACAGAGAGGGAAGTGGCATATCTGTGTCACTGTTTCTATTTCTGTGTGCAGTTATCCACCGGTACTGTAATGAACAATCAAATACATGCTTTATCACTGGGATGTGAGAAACGAGCAGGGCATAGCACCAACACAACTTCTAGCAAATTTTAGAGTGCTCTCTCTTTCTCCAACTTTTGGGAAGTAATACTGTATTTTTTACAGTACGTTTGCAGCAAAAAGGAAAAATGCAACTGGCAACATAAACCATCACCATTATAAATGCTAGTTGTTAAATGGCTGCCCTACCATAGCTTTCGCCTTTTTATCATTGTCAAGCCTTTCAGCAGATCATATACTACCACATTTATTGTAAGAAGGACCTAATGGCATTTTTTTATATAGTTCAAAAGATTAGTGATCTATGTTCTATGATATTCTGAAACAATCAAATAAATGATCTAACTAAGGAGTCATCCTAAAACACCAGAACAAAAGAAAGTAAATTCAAATGCAGCTTTCTATCTTTACATATGTCTTGTCTTGAAACAGAAAATTAGGGCAGGCCATATAAAAGGAATCACCTTTTTAAAATACCCATTAGCCTTTAGTTAAAAATTCAACCCTGCCCAAAACACAGCAAAACTGTACACACACAAAATTCCTTTTTTCAGCAGATCATATACAGTAGCACTACTGAACATTAAATGCCATAACTTAGACTGTTTGTGCATTTCTCATGTTAATTTTGAGTATTTACAGAATACAGATCACATTTGTAAAAGGCCGACACAGCTGTACGATTAATCCCAAAAACCTACATAACGTGCGTGGGGATGGGGGGGGCGGAACTAAAGCATGCCATTACCAACAAAACAAAGACATATGACTCAGTTTCAATTACCCTGTGTGGTTCATGTCCGGCATCTTTTATGCTGGGACCGCGCCATCTATCAGTTTCAAACGATCTCCAAATTCAGCGTTACATCCACCGTTTACATAACATTCATCACTAAAATGCTTTGGACAAACAAACACACCTCAAATTCTCTCGCTATCGCAAGAGTAACAAGCTCTAGGCCCACAGCGCAGCCAATCTTGATGGTAAGCTTGGGCTTGGTTGGTGCATTGGTGGGCTATTTCTTTTGCCTTGGCGTGGCCATGCTTTTCTGGGAGAATTGGCCAATAAGGGATTGAGAAAAGTTGTTTTGAAACGGATTTTCATGTTCGAAAAAACTTTCCGTAAATTTAACAAATGCTGGGGGAGTGTATCGAGCACAGAAATACTACATCATACGCCCGGCCCAACTCATTTTTTGACAAGTTGACCATGTTAAGCATGAGAAGACAGCACATTTAACATTGTAAAGAAGTCAGACATTATGTTTAATTACATTATGCCAGGTAATGAATATTCCTTAGGTTTTTTTCATTAGTTTTACATTTGTCTCTGTGTGTCCACACACTTTTTAGAGCATTCAGAGCGACTTTGAGATGAGTACAAATACGTTTCTGTGTACCTGACCTTCAATTAACTTCGTCCCCCATCTTTCCCATCAGCATCTTTTCGCCCATCTTTCTCTATGTTTCACATTATCCTTCTGTGCGACAGAGACCACTCTCATCTCACTCTCAATTTGTATGTATGTATTCAAGTCTTTCCAAAGGATGCATTTGTGCAAGGATGTCCTATAAATCTTTCTACACAAGGCAGGCAGGAGCTTGTGATGATGTTACCTTCACTTTGACTAAAATCCAACCCATCAACATGAGAGAAGGCTCTAATTACAAATGATTTAATTATATTCAATTTTCCCCGGATTCACGAGAAGTGCGACATCATGCACGCTGATGCGTCGCAATTAAAGGCTATTGCAGGATTTGTTAGTCTGAAACTGAGTCACATGAACACCGATCCCAAGCCTGTGCAACTGCCGCGGATCCATATCCAAACACACCAGCTCTCATCCCTGATCCAGCAGGCATGCCTGGAATTTCTGCCCTCTGCACTCCTCCCCTCCTCTCCCTAACCTTAAAGCCCTGCTCCATCGCCCTTCTAATCTCCCGCTCAGACACCCCGAATTAACACCACATTCTCCACTGATAAGAGTTTAATACAAGTCTCTGAAGCATCAGACGTCCACAGCGGTGATGGGTAACAGACGTGTTTTATGTTGTGACTGTGACTTGTGTTGTAGATCAACATCTTGGATACCATTAGAACGCTTTGTCGGAAGCCACAGTGGCTTTATGATGCAACATCAACTTGATGTCTTAACTGCTATTCATTTATTTTCACTAGCATGTAAAATAAAAACAGTAAGAAATGTGTCTGCAATTCTGCCAGCTTCATTTTAGGATTTATTATCAAGCTCTGCGAACATTGCATCTTTTTTGTTATACATTATTAACCAGTTTGTCCCGTTTAAGTTTTCTGCAAATAAATGCAAACCCCCCCCATTATTTTCATTTTTAATTTGGAAGAAATGTTGTCACTTGTTTACAGAATGAAACAAAAATGTATATTTATCATTACATCATCATTATGATTTTTTACACGTACATAGAAATTGTAAATTCATAGGAACTGACAATAATTTAGAAGTGGTCTCTCTAAGGGCCAGTGCTTCAAATTTAGCGGCATCTCTGTAGAGCAGTTTGTCCGTTTAGGGCTACTGAGGAAACAACACGGGGAATTCCATGCAAGGGGACCCTCGGAGTATGTAAATAGAAATAGCTCATTCTAAGATAGTAAAAAACATAATGCTTCATTATGTATGGTCTTACACCTCTAAAGACATACAGAAGTTATGTAGCCTATTTTATATTGCATTTCTGTCGATAGATCCTCCATAAAATTACACATTGGATCTTTCATTTTTCCAATATAATATTTTTTTCCAAATATAAAAGTACCAATGTTTTACTATCTACTACGTACTAAGTAAAATGTATAACCATCATTGTATCATGGCATTATTGGATTTTGTTGCAATATTTGACCACTGGGTTAAAAGCAGAATAACCCATTTCTCCATGAGAAATACATTTTCTAGCATTTAACTCAATATAGAAGTGGGCCAAGAACTGTGAGTCACCAGAACAAACAAAGTAACACCCTCCGCTGTATACACACACACACACACATACACACACAACTCCGACACACACAAAGAACAATTATAGGAGACCTGTTGGTACTCAGAGAACAGCGCTGGTGAGATGTTTACTAACGGATTTGGGAGTAAATCTGCCCCCTACATTCCTATTGAGATTCAGACTGAGCCTTGAGAGAAAGCCGGATTACTCCCCAGTATCTATAGACCCCACTGTACACAGTGCTCAGCTTTAAAAGAGCCTAACACAAAACCTGCCACAACAGAGAGAGCGAGGACACAGAGATTAAAGGAATAGTTTTCTCCCCAAAATGACAATCCTGTCATCATTTACTCACCCTCATGTTGTTCCAAACCTGTACAGCCCTCTACCACAGGACACAAAGATGTTAAGGAGAATGTTAGTGACTGTCAGAGTCACATATAACCGGAAGAAGACTAAGAGCGCAGCTTTAATATTCTTTAAACTTTCTCCTCATGCTCCACTAAAGACAAAAAGACATAGGTGTAAAACAACATAAGGATAAGAAAATGTAAACAACATTTTTACTTTGGAGAGAGCTATTTAAAGTTGTTGTGCTAAATATCATACATTCAAGATTCTGTCTTAAACAGAGAATGAAGTCTCTAGTGCTTCAAATAATACTAAATTAAGTGGCATTCAGAAACATTACAAATTTAGGGTCTCTGTTTTTAAAAGGAAACTTCACCCAAAAATTGTTCTGTTGAACACAAAAGAAGTCATTTTGAAGAATGTAGGACAGCAAACAGTTCTGGGACACATTTAACTACCATTGCATTTTTTCCTACTTTAGTAGTCAATTTGGGGCAAAATGTGTCTGGTTAAAAGCATTCTTTCAAATTTATTTTTCTTTGTTCATCAGAAAAAATGTATACAAGTTTGGAACAACTGAGTAAATCATGACAGAATTTTCATTTTTGGTTGAAATATCCCTTTAAAAGCTAGAATGCAGTACATAATTAACCATTTTAGCAAAGACAAGACTATTGTTTTAAATCATGTGCTGAATCACTGGGCGGTATAGTTATGTCCTTTTGTATGTGTGATTGTCTTTGAAGAAGAGCCAGCCATGTGAGAATTTACGGCCAATCCAATAAGCCAATGACATCACTCTTTTAAATATTTCACAGCTCTATGAAGTTATTTCAGTTCTATCTGATCTTTTATGAAAATTCCCTTTCCACCAAGCTTCTCCAAATTTCGTTTATACATCACTCATCCAAAACTCAAACAAAACCCCAAAGGTTATGAACCAATGTAACATTAAATGGAAACATTTAATGAAGCTTTACTTTGTTCACTAAACCACCAAAAACGAATTTCTGACAATAAATAAAGAGAAATTAGCAGGTCACACGTGTGCTTAAATATATAAACACAATTGAAATCGGAGGAGTAACGTCATCGTACTTTTTATTCAGAAACCAAAGCTCCCTTCATCACTTTTATCGGGCAGTCTTGTCCGGTCCAATATGGCGGCGGCGTTCACACTTTTCAGTGACCAATGTGGTGTCTACAGTCTAAACACCGTACGAGCAGTCAAACATATTAAATGCTAAGCGAATACGCTAAAAGCATTAACCAGTTAGTTATTAAACAGTTAATTCAGCATTTAATTGTTTCTGTTACTACACAGTGACGGCAAGAAAGCCTCACCTTATTTTGACAGAAATGTGTTGTGGTCGGATTTCAAGGAAGAGCACCTAGTGGAGGTTTCAACCTAAGGAACATGTGCTTGTAGTATTTATCTGCATTTCTTTATCACCACTGTTATGGAAGATTTGTACATGACCAACATTTCAGCCATCCCTCCCTCACAAGCATCACGCGAATCATCTGTGCGCTGGACGATGGTGAAGAGAAGACATCCACCATTTAACGTTACCCGCGGGGCTTGTTTGACCCATACAAGACGATCCAGATCAGGTCAGTTAGTGAGCAAACCTGAATATTTCTGTGTGTTGCACCTCTAAAACGGTAATCTACACAACAACAAAAATAAAAAGATCAATCAAAGCCAAATATTGGGGTAGCCACGTCAATGAAGGTAAATGTCATGTGCTATAGATTTATTTTCAATGACAAACGCTTGGATGGTGTAGGAGTGGGGAATTTGATTTGGGTTGTCCCTTTGTGTGTCTACCAGCTGTCCAATTGAGTTTTTTCTTTTATCTTTTAGGCCCCCGCACACACTGTTCTTATTACAGTATACCCAACTGCAGTTAAATATAAATGTAGTGTTGTGTAGTCGTATGTTGTACTGGTCTTTTACAATTTCTTTAAAGCATTCTTGTACTGCTTTTACAGTATTGCTGTGTGCTGATCTTATATTAATGTATTCTGCTTGAATATACAGTTTGCTGATAAATCCCTGCATACCATTCTTATGAATCCAGGTTCTAGTTCTACCACAAATCCTGCTGTTGCTTATGTTGAGTGATTCACGGTTATGAAAGAGAATCTTCCAGACGTGTGAGAAACATTATTGAGGTTTATGTAAACTCATAACCTCGTTCTTGCTTCTCAGTCAGAATGAATCTATGATTATTATGCATGTTTACACACTAGGATTTTTAATGTATCCTAATACACACACATATCCTTTATGAAACAGCAGCAGATTAAAGCCCATTTTCAGCCTGTTCAAGCTCTATTTTTAGCTGTTGGGTTTTCAGTTCAAACTCCACTGATCAGGCCAACATCAAAAAGAAACAGTGATAGACGAGAGAGAGAGAGAGAGAGAGAGAGAGCAAGACTTTGAAAGTGACATGCAATCTGCCGCATTCGGGGGAGAGGGAGATATAGAGGATGCAAAGAAGAGAGAGTTAGATGAAACTCATTAAAATGAAGAGGCTCAGAGTGGACTCCTCTCTTACTACTAATGACTGAGGGGGTGGACAGAGAGACATATCCCATTTCTGCTGCGTGCTGGTTTTTCACTTATAAAGTTACCATCACTCCATTGCCTCCCATTTATGCACCAATTACACACACACACGAACACACTTACGTATGAAGATGTAATAAAGAGGACCTATTATGTTGCTGAGAGTTTAATTGATGTTATTGGTTGAGACGTCATGTGATTTAGGTAATGCAATGTGTCCCAGCCCCCCTCATTCAGTTTTGTCATTTCAGATTGTCCCGACATACAATGTCACAAAAGGATAAGTGAAAAAAAAATTCAAATATGAAATACAAACAAAAATGTTCAAAAACATATAGCAAACTTTACTTTTAAGTCATACAAATATTAGTTGTTTTTAAAGGTATGAATAAATAAAAAAATATTATTTTCCTAGAACCTTTAGGAATGACATGATAAAATGCTGTTTTAACATAACTGCAAGAACATTTTGTGTGAGAAAATTTAGAGAACGTTAGCCAACTTTTTGAGAATGTTTTGTATGTGCACTGTAAGTACATCATTTATGCTTTTATTGTCTTGTTTGTTGATGTAAGTATGTACAAAGGTAATTACTTTTATGTGTTCATTTTTTCTATACTTTGATTAGACTCTATAATTATATATTGAGGGTTATTATTCTATTTGATCTAATTTTATATTTTTTCTTCTTTTTTTCTCTTTATATACATATATATATTTTCTTTTTATTTTATTTTATCTATTGTCATTGGGGATTGGGGTAGTGTGGGGGGGAATGTTTCAGATCTGATTGGTCAGTTGGTCTAGTCTGCTGTGCTTGGTCTACCGTGAAAGAGGCTCACGAGCTACAGTGTTTGGGGGAGAAGAGTGAAGTTTTCGCAGGCAGTCCTAGCAAAACATGGGCGGGGTAGTGACGTAAAACCGATAACGCACTTGACTTCGGCCTTATTTGTTCCCAAGTCGTCACGTTATTATATTTAGTAACATTTGAAAAATAAATTTGTGAAATTTGTGAATAGATGCAAGTGGCTAGCTCCCGACAGTTTATTCATACAGCCATGTATATACAACCATAATCTGCTCCTGTGTCAACAAAGCCAGAAGTACAAGTACAGAAAACCGTCTCCATTCATTTGAAACCTGTTCGAACTCGTTTGTTGGGGGGGACATGTTTGTGTCACATTTTGGCAACTTTATTCTGACCGCCCAATGTCACAAAGCTTCACAGCAGCTCACACTAAACGAGTCCAACAACCGTTGAGACCCTCCCGCCGACCTCTAACCCCACACCACGAGAGAAAGAGCAAGTGTGTGAGAAAGCCAGACAAGGAAAAAATAAGACAGTTAGGAGGGAAAGAAAGAGCAGAGATTAGCTCTAAATAAACTCTGTCAGGCAGAAAGCGGTAGGAGGCTGAAGAAACCTCAGTCCCAAATCTCTCTTTCTGTTTAACGCCGTCTCACTCCCACCCTCAAGCTGGATTTTGCTTTCAGGCCAACAATAGTAGGAGGTGCGAATGCTGCAGGCTTGATGAGGATGGACTGTATAGAGATTAGAACCTTTGTTGGCAAAATACAAATTATACATCTCCCAGTGCTCCCTCTCTCCCTGTCCTCGCTGACGTCTTTTTCATCCCTATGGAGCTTTTCCCAGCGGTTCGCTTCAAATCACCCTCTTTCACTCTTCATCTATCTTGCATGCCTCCTCTAGGGAAAAAAGGAGGAGAGTTTGATTGAAAGAGGCTGAAAGAGGTGGAGAATGGACCGATTACACTTCAGCCAAATCGATTGTAATTACGATGAACAAGATATACTGTGAAAGTACTTGCTGGCATCTTTTCTTACTCTTTAAGCTTTTCATTGTTTTAACACGTACAATTAGCACACCATTATAATCAGTTTAAACCTACTATTTACATATTGTGGTCACACCTGTAGAACATACAATATATATGTATAGGTTATAAGGGACACGGTAAATTAAATTACATGTACTGCGGATAAGACTGAGGGAAGCAGACTTTCTTGAATAACTGCATTTAAATACAAAATAATAATAGTTATATACCACATGATATGAGTCTACTAGTACAGCCTTCTGGTAAACAATGAGGGGAATTACAGTTCATAACCTTGTACATTGTCACTTTTTAATAAACTGAATAGCTGAATTGCAGCTGGGCTTCACACTCAGCATTTGAGCGCTTTTGATATTTTAATAATAACTCCTTTTTTTTCCCACTGCAACAAAGTTTCAGATAACATGAGGGTTGCAATATGATTAAGAGAGCGATTTGATCGGACTGACCAGATTTACATCCTCTCGGAGTGGGCATGTGCATCCTCAGCCTAAATGAGGACGGACGGTCACACACCGTGCTGAATAACACCAGGCTTCTCAACAGGATTATGTGCTCCCCAGGGCCAGAAATGACCACTTAGAATAACAATATTATGCCCGTCGAAAGGTTAAAATAATCGTTAGCACATAATCTCATGATTTTTATAGTGAACACGTAAAGACATTCCATTTGAACAATATCCGGTTAAATATGAACTTAAATCAGCATATTTTGGTTTGGTGTCTCTGACAGCATGGTCCTAATACACATACTGTATCTCACACGCACACACACACACAAGATATATAGGAATGCACACGCACAGACAGCCAGAGGTGCAGTGAGGAGAAGCTGTCTGAGCCTCCGTAAACCTTTCACCTCTATGCCAACCTGAGAGAAAGCTGTGGTTGCCAGATTGTCTAGATCTGTGTTTTTCTCTCCTGGTCTTGGGCATTAGACGCTCCTTGTAGAGCACACACACTGATGAAAACCAGGTGTGACTATGTGCTTGAATATGTGTGTGACAGAGTGAGAGTGAGAGTGAAGCAGAAAGAGAGAGAAGGCACAGAGCTTAAATAAGTATATACTTGATCTGTTGGTAGGAATGATTGCTATGTAAGTGTGTATGAGACGGGTCTTCCTTGAGTTTAGTGTGTGTACACACACCTACATACGCACACACGCGCGCACACACACACACACACACACACGCACACACACACACACACTCACTCACACAAAGCCATTTAAACATAAGTGTGTTCAGTTATTCCAAGAGTAGTGTAAGTAATTAAAGGCAAAATATCTAATAAACAAGCACAAAAGGGACAGCAGAGAATTGTTGTGAATGGTTTAAAATGATAATTCACTTAAAAATTCTGTAATAATTTGCTCACCCTCTTGTCATTTCAACCCTGTATGACTTTCTTTCTTCTGCAGAACACAAAAGAAGATATTTTGAAGAATGTTGGTAACCGAACAACGGCGGTACCCATTAACTTCCATTGTATGAACACAAAACCAAAGCAAGTCTATTGGTTCTTCTTTTGTGTTCTGCTGAAAAAAGACATGAAGGTTTAAAATGACAAGACAGTGACTATCACTTTAAATACTGTGGAAGTCTTCTGTGGGCACAGACTCCATGTTGGCCTGCCTATAGCCATTTGCAAAGAAAAAGTGAGAATATCTACATCCCATAGTTTCCGCAAATTTTACTGTCCTTTTTCATCTTAATCCCTCTCTCCCCTTTCATTTTTTCTCTAGCCCCATGTCTCTGCCAGTGGATCTTGTTTGTATAAGGCATTTCTCTCTGTCAGCAGTGCTATGTTTAATACTTGCTCACCTAGACGTATGCCAACCCAAGCAAGAAATCTACTACTGCTACTGTATACACATGCACACACACACACACACACACACACCAACTCTCTGTTGCAATACATTTTCTATTAGCATGTCTAAGTATGGTCAGAGGTATGGTCGTGTGGTCGGTTTCCTCAAGTCTGTCTTCATGTAGCTATATGGAGACTCTGTCCATCTGTAACCATAATGTTCAGGGAGGGGCCGGAGAAGCCTGTCAAAATGTTGTGTAAACAGAGGCATCTCTTTTAATAGTGCTACTCCCAAATTACACTAAACCAATAAGCCACAGAACAGACTCTGATTGAAAAAACAAACACGCGCTTCTAAAGGACCTTTTTGCAGTACGGCCGCATTTATAAATCGACAAAAAGAGAAAAACATTGTTCATGCAAATGTAAAAGCCTTGTATTTTCAACTAATGTCTTTTATCTCAAGCCATCAAAAACCACTAGAGGTTGTTTCGACCATCTGTGGTCTCTGAGAAAACTCATATATAGATTTACTGTAAGCATGTTGCACAGAGAGAGGCAGATATAAGAAAGAAGCTATAGAAGTATATATATACTGTGGTAAAAGCAAAGAATTTATGAATATAAAGTATACGGTACATACACAGGCAAAATGTTGAGGTTTTAGAATCGGTCTTGAAAACACACGTATTTGTGTCAGTGTTTATGTGTGGAAATGCCAATTTAGCTCCAGACAAAAGGACCTTTCAGACAGACAAAAGTTATTTATTATTGCATTGCGATGAAACACATATATTAATGCGGCCGTGCAACTGTGTTTCATGCATTCTGACTTTACAATGTTAAACGTGCTGTCCTCTCATGCTTAACATGGTCAACTTATCAAAAAACGAGTTGGGCATATAACGTTGTATTTCTGTGCTCGCAGCTCGATACACTCCCCCAGCGATCGTACAGGTTTTGTTTCTTTCAAACATATAAAACTGTTTTGTATCAACTTCTCTTAGTCCCTTATTGGACAATTCTTCCGGAAAAGCGCACGGCACGGCCACACGGCAGCAATGAGAACAGTTGAAGGAGCATGCGCAGACATCACTTTCACTTGTAAGCAGGAGAGAGAGAGAGCATACGTTCGCGAAGTTCAGTTGTTTGTTTCTTCACTGCATTTGGGTGATGAATATTATATAAACTGTTGATATACCGCTGGATTTTGCTGGATCATTTGAACCTGATATATTGAGCCGTCCCAGCGTTAAAAGATGCCGGACATGTTGTGAGTGAAGCTGATGTCTGTGTTTGGTCGACAATGGGTGCACACGTTCAGCCTACCCCCCCCCCCCCCCCCACACGCGCCCTATGATTTTGGAAACAATCGTAAAGCTGTATCTATCTTTTATAAATGTGATCAAACTAAATACTCTTCGAAGATACAAAGTACGCACTAGTACTCTGTATGTACTCAAAATTAATATGAGATTGGCAGAAACCCCGTGTGTTATGCCCACTTAAACAACAGGTATGTTAAATAAAATGGCAGAAGGTAAAAAATATATACATCTTTTTCCAAGTCGCAAGGCAAAAAAACCCCAGAATACAAGGAATGTAACACAGTGCATCGATATGGCATCGATGCATAAAAGCCACATGTAAATCGATATGACAAACTTTTATTTTATCATCCTCCACATCCTCATTCAATAGTGGACTGGCCGTCTGGGGCACCGGGAGTTTTCCCAGTAGGCCGCTGCTCAATGTGGGCCATAAGGATATAAAGAAATAATAATAATATTTTATTTTGCTCATATGTTATAGTTGTGATTTCTTAACCCTAGCCACAGCGGTAACAGCGCTCAAAAGGTTCTGGTCAAAAGGTTTTCCAATCAAACAGGGTTTAGAGTATTCCAGCCAATCAAATTATAGAGACCAAGCAAAACTTAAACCAATCAAACTGCCACCCATTGCAAAACACCCAAAAGTTTGCCTTTAATAACTTTTTGGAATTTAATTTGAAAGGTTCTGTGGTTAGAATATTAAAACAATCTAAACCAGGAAAATGTGGTTAAAAATAACTTTAATTGAGTGTTGCTCTTTTTCTTTGGGTTTCATAGTGTGCTTCACCAGTCCTACATGAAGGGCGATGTTTTCTTTCTCATCTTTATGAGACAGAAGTGTTGCGTTGGCTTTGAATATCGCATTCTCAGCATAACCGGTCAGAACACAATAGGACTATACTGAATGGGTTGGATTTGCGAGGTAACACTATAACATTGCAACATCAGTGTGTAATAGCGATTTACGGTCCCGAAAGCAAACATCTATCCAAACATGCATGTGTGGATTCTGACGCCTTTTCTCACAGACACTTGTACAGGCTCAGAAGAACTGTTTCATTGTTTCGTTTAGCGCCTGAGGGTACGGGGTCGAGTGGAATAAGTACAGTTATCAATCAAACCCTAAGCAATAGGACTCTCTCTCTTTCTGTCTATCTCTCCCTCTATCTCTAGGCTCTGCTTGCTGCGGGGTTTTAACAGACGTTCCCTGGAAGGTGTCAAATACCAGCAGTGAGAAATAATTGCTGTCCCGCTGAATTCAGATCCACTTACTCCCTTTCCACACCTCCGGTCTCCCCCATCTTTCACTGCTCAACTCAACCCCTCATACGTCGATCTGCAGAGGGAGGCAGTCGCACTTAAAGCACTCTTCTACAAAGCTCGCTGAAGTGGTTGATCTCTCAAGGGTTGGTTTCAGCAAAGAGCTCCTCTGTCAGCATCTGCATGCGTGTTTGTGTGTGTCTACCTGTGTGTGCTGTATTTGCGTCCCTTTGGGAGTGTCTTATTACCGAGCTGATTTAGTGAAGCGGGGTTTGTGTGTCTGTGTGTGAGTGCGCTCTTGGATTAATGCCACTTTGGGAGTATAACATGACCAAGGCCGTAACATACAGTAGCATATGCGTCTGCCAGTTACTCCCGAAATTTTGGGTCTCCGCAGAGAACACACACACTGTGTGTGTACACAATTAGTAGGCCTTAGTGGGATCTAAAGTTTTTAAATGATTTGAATCGGAAATCAATAAAAAGTTTCTTGATATATGACATGTTCTGCGAGTGTGTGGTTATGTGCAATATTAACATGCACTATTCTTGTAGTTAAAAGCTCAAACTTTGTGTTACAGTGTAAAAAAATATTTCGTACATCTTTATTTGACTGTGTCACTGTTACTTGTACATGTATTTACTATAAATTTTCCATAATTACATGTAAGCTGATGTAACCCCACACCCTAACCCAGATGACATGTTGTTAAAGGGATAGTTCACCTTCAAATGAAAATTCTGTCATCATTTACCACCATCTTGTCGTTTCAGACCTGCATGACTTTCTTTCTTCTGCGACCACAAAAGAAGATATTTAGAAAAATGTTGATAACAGAAAACCCTTGGTCCCTTTGACTTGCATTGGTTTTGTTTTCATACACTTGAAGTCAATGGTGACCGATTTTGGTGAACAACATTTTTCAAAATAACTTTTGTGTTTTGCAGAAGAGTGAAAATCGTGTAGGTTTAAAAGGACAACAGGGTGAGTAAATGATGAGAACATTTTCATTTTAAAGGTAATCATTCTTGTAATCACCATAACTCGGTACTTAAATAAATAACATAACTACACAGTAACGCTTAAAATAAAGCGTACCCCATTTTTTTGAATAACTTGCACCATTACACCAGGGTTGTCTATCAGGATTGATTTTAAGCGAATATGATTGATTTTAAGTTAACGCTGACATTAAAATAATATGGTAGATTATTAACAAGATAAACTGTATCAAGAAATCTGAGGGATTAAGTAGTATAAACGTAAAATAAAAAAAGCTTTGTTTTTTATGTAAGTGGTCACAAAGCATGTACTTGGGTCTATATGGATATGCAACGGCATGTCTCTCGTAGGAGAATGGTGTTAGTGTATACTGTCAAGTAAACTGCTTGAATTTACATGTATCTATATGACTATTTCAACTTTTAGGGTCTGTGGTGTTCGTGGCTAGAAAGAGAGTAAAGGATCAACATAAATATACTCTGAGAAGTATACAGATGTTGACATTAACAAAAAATATTGCACTTAACATTTACTGCACATTTAAACAATGTGATTTAGCTTATTACACATTTAAGATCAACAATAGTTAAGATTTGTGAGTATAAATTGCTTGGTGTATCTACAAAACATCTAAATGGTAGCAGTAGTTGATATCAAACAATTCCAGACATTATTTATTTTCTAGTTGGAATACAGCCTGTGACCTTCAGACAAAGTAGGTAGTACGCTTGTTTTTTTCAGTCATATCACAGACTGTTTCGCCCCCTCACACAGATTTACACAAACACTGCACCTGTTGAAGTTAAAAGCGCACAGGGCAAAACTTCTTCTGTCATTGGCTTAGGTCAGATTCATATGTAATTGCAAAAGAGACAAAGCCTTGTTAAAGTGTTATGTTTGTCGTAAGTCCTCAAGCTTGAGTCTTAAAATAAAACTCTCAGTTTTATGTGTTATGACATTGCAGCATGTTAAAATAGTGAATGTAGACAGTGACCAGTTATAAAAGCACTATTCAATATTCGTTGGAACCTTAAAGGTTTCTTTTCGCACCTCTAAAGGTACAAAACATATAATCTTGCACCTTTTCGGGTACATAATTGTACCCTAAGGACCTATTGTGTACTTCTAAAGGTACACTGTAAAAAAAGATTATTTTGACATGTAGTTGTTCCAACGTATTTTTTTAAGTTGTCACAACTTTTAATATCTCAATTTGTTCATGTTTTTACTGCCTTAATTAGTTTGTAAGTTGACTAAGTGAATTTGTTGTCTCAACTTAAAAGGGTTTGTTGAGTCCGTGATTTCTCATTAATTGGTCCTCGTCTCTGGAATGAATTGCCAGTGGAAATCTTAATATAGATTAAGCACATAGATTCAAAAACTGCTCAAATCGGGGGAGAACTCTGCGCCTGCAGTGGCAGCTGTGTAAAAGTGCCTGGGTGGACACAGCCCTTCAGATGTCAGGTACCAACAGTTAAAGTGTGGATTGTGACTGGATGAGAGATAATGAAAGTAAGTTTTCCCATATTGTTTACATTCTTAAAACATTGTTAACATTGTGTATTTTGGTTATTAAATATATCATTTGTTTATTAAAATCAGTTTACTATTGCTATTTTTTAAGCTGTGAAGGTTGTATGTGTCAAAGCATCTTTTAAAGTTTATCTTTATTTTTTAAACAGCACACAGATTCTGAAGAAACGTTAATCAAGGGTGGACCCTTTTTCTTGTGACTGGAGTGATGTGGCACTTGTTGAAAAGTCATCCTTTGACATCTTGATGGACTACTAAATGCGTTTGTCAATTAAATGGGATTCCTTTAGGCACTTTTCATTGGCTACCCAAAGACTTCAAATACTCTTTTAATGACATTCAGAAGTAATTCATGAAAATTTGAGCTGATAACTGCTGAGAACAACCAACATTAAGTTGGTAAAGTATGGATTAGTAGTTGTTTTATGTTATGTAACTGTAACGAAATATGCATTAAGACAGTTGTAAAACACCATTTTGTGTGGGAGTTGCAATACATTTAGTATTGGAAAGTTCATTTGCGATTGTTAATATGCCATCATTTTTGTTAAAGAATGGATTTGACAAATTTATGTACTACTAAAAATTAAAATGTTTTGGTACTGCTGCAGGTATGAAAAAAACACCACTCTAGTTGTCTGAACTTATTTGATGCAGTTTTGAGAACTTTACTTTAGTTGGTAAATCTTATTGGATGTAGTTCTGAAAACTTCACTTTAGTTAGCAGAACTCAATTCAAAATGTAGTTTAAATAGTGAAAGTAGTTATAAAAAGTTTTTTATGCATATGATGACTTTGTGTTCATTTTAGAGTGACTCCATGTGACAAATACCATCAGTTCTCACGATTGATCACGATTGATCATGATATCGAGATAGAAATTAGAACCTACAAAATCAGGTTGAGTTCTTAATCATTTTTTATTATAGGATAAACTATTTCTTTTTTGTATAAACTATTAGTTTGGTATTCCAGTCACCTGAGGAGGGTTGGGGTTAAGAGGGAAACACACCAATACTAAAACAACACAAAGCAGTGCTAAAAAAACACAATTTCCCAAGAAAATGAGAAGATTGTGGCCTAAAGCCATTAAAATAGCAGTGTCCTTATTTGTTTGTGTTGGTTCTCTTTGAGTTAAAACATATTAAAGAAGCATCGAAGCCACAAGCTTGTGCCTGTTGTTTGTGTGTAAGGTATAAGCTGGTGGATTTGTTTTTATCCTTATATTGCACTTTTCACCTCCTGACTAATTAAAGGGTGATGTGTTTTCTCTTTTCAATACTTTCGTTACGCTATTGTTTTTGTTGCTTCACAGAAGAGTCTTGATGTCTTTCCTTGCACACCACTGAACTACACTATAAAGCCCTTTTATAAGAGATATCTCTGGGGAAATAAGTGTGAAAACGCAGAGTCTTCACTCCTGACATTCATCCACCTACATTGCTGGTCAAAGCACTGACATGACACGTATCATTATACGCCTTCATGAACCTGCCATAACCTGTCGTTTCACATATTAAACACTTCAGTGAGCTGTAAATGGACATGTTTTTCTCTCAAGGTTTATTACACTTGCAATTTGTCTCAGAAACAATATGACATTCCGACCACTTTCGTTGGTAATTTGTTGCAAATAAGTTTGTTGCCTGCAGAGATTTCTATCTTGCAAGATTTTCATTCATCATGGAGAAGGAAGGACAAGACAAATCACAGCAGAGCCGGCGTGCATTTTTCACAGTGAAGGGAGCTAAGTAGGACACGGAGTGGGTATGTTTAATAGATGATCCACCCAGGGCTGTTTTGCATAATATCTATAGCTTTGTATAGAACTGGAAGGGTAATTTACCAACGTAACAGTGAAGCAAATTATACCAGTTTACTAATCACAGGTGGAGGGGTGGGGGTACTACAAAAGCAATGTTGCAACTTCTCTGTTTCTTTTCGTTTTGTGTATTTATTCGTCCGTGTGTGTGTGTTTACACAGTGTGAAAGTCTGCAGTAAACACAGACCCTCAGGCTCTGCTGGCTAATAAACACCTTTCTCCAGAAGACAAACTCATAGTGTATGGTACACTGTGACACTTCTGCATTCTACACTCCCACCACAGTGCAGGCACAACATATGGTCCATGCAGACAAGATTAACATCAGCAGTGTGAAAGTTTTAAAATAAAGTTCTGTGGTTGTTTAATGCATAAACTGCTAATATTATATAAGGAGTGGTTAAATGCCAAAGGTAGAGCAGCATATAATGGTAATATAAGTCAATTATACAAGTAAAATGTTAGAAAATAGGGCTGTCACAATATCCAATTTTCACTACACAATTGTTGTGCCGCGGAAAAATCTTGATTGATATTACCTAGATATGAAGCAAAATGTTTATAAAAAAATTTTTTTTATAAAGAAAATAGTTTTTTATTTTGTGTTTTATCTGTTATTTGGTCAAATAAACACAAGTGTATGAAGGCAGAGAGAGAGAGAGTTTGAAACCATTTTAACTGTTATGGCTAAATTTGTAACGGGTGATGAATCTTTTACGATATTACAATATGTGTAACGCGATTTCGATAATTGCGATATTTAATAACATGATTATTACCAATATGGTTACATTGTCACACCCCTGTTACGAAACATGTGGCATTACCATATTTTGAAGCTGTTTTAATTCCATATAATTCTTTACGTATTTTCAGTCTAATATATCGTCGCTGTCTATCCAAAACTTTGTGGGTCCAAATTCACTGGTTTTCAGGAAATGGAAAAAAACTTGTACTTTTTAAATGATCAAATACTGTGTTGTACAAGCACTTTTTAATACTTTTTATTGGTTGGATATATGAAAACCCTATGAAAAACATAAAGGGTGACTAAAAATTACGAAATATGTATGTATATAATATCGACCATCAAATACCATCGCTGTATGCCATAAGGAAACAGTACTTTTTTGTAATATAAAAAGCTAGACAAAAACTCTACATTTAAGCAGTCTATTAAGAGCTGAGTAGAAACCGAGAGTTGTTTTCTGAGGAATTTGGCATGCAGGGCAGTCTGCATTACTGCCTTATTAAGATCTGACCTTGACTTCACTTGCCGACATGATGTTTCCATACCATTGAAGACAAGCATGAACACTGCTCCCTGCAAATTAAATTGGAATTCATATTCGTAGCTGAAATGGTTTATTGTTATTTTTGTGAGACGTGATTGAGTGTTTGCGTGCACAAGCTTGTATTCACAGTAATTCTTTTTTAACAGCTTTCTGCCCTTCAGTCTACTGAAAAGTCTTTGCTGTCAGTTGATTAGTTCAAAGTGAGAGACCGTCTGATAAATATAAAATCAAAACAGATGAGATGAAGAAGCCCATTCCAACAAGGTAAATACCAGTATGACAACAAAAACAGTTCTGCCATCTTTATAGCTGTTAGGAAAGATTTAAAACACAAATTTGTCTTTGATGTTTTTATTTCTTCTTTCACGTTAAGCGTTTTTTACTATCAATAAAGTTTTTCTCATCCAGGAGTTAAAAAAGTTATAAAAAAAACATCACATTAACAGTTCACCCAAAAATGAAAATTCTGTCATCATTTACTTACCCTGTTGTCATTTCAAATCTGTACAACTTTCTTTCTTCTGCAGAACACAAAAGAAGATATTTTGAAGAATGTTGGGATCCGAACAATGACTGTATTAACTTACATTGGTTTTGTGTGAACTATCCCTTTAAGATCATTACACTGTCGTACCGTAACTACATTAATGCTTTTTGACCTGAGCATGTTTAAGGAAATCTATTCTATACATTTTTATAGAAATACATTTTTAAATTATAGCAGTGTTCTTCATAACAGGATTTAGAACTGCAATAAATAGGAAAATGTATACCAAATAGCATTGACTCGTATCAAACCTCAGGAAAGAAAAAAGAGCATATGGGAAGAAAATAAGCCAAGAGAGCAGGGTAAGAGGAGGATTTGTTAAGAAAATAGGGCGAGCGAAGGAAATGAGGAAGACAAAAACAATAGATCTGACGAGAGTGAAAGAAGAGAAAGTGAGAGAGTTGTTGTGTGAAGGTAAAGCGAGCGTCTCAGACTGACCCCAACACCATCAGATTGGCACTGTTCACCCTATAATGATGGCAATTTATTTCAATTAAACCAGCCTATTATTGTTGTAAAATGGTTAGCATGGCGTCTGGGCGATTAACACGCTATGTGAAGAAACATGTAGACCAAGACAAATTAAACATGCCCTCAATTCCTGTTAACAAACCCCCTCCCACCCCTTCTAATCACCCTTGAGTGTGCCCCATTAGCTTCATTTGTTTACATGTAACTCACATTAACCCATTAAATTCACTAGTACAATCCAGTCGCTGTGCCATTAGTGATAAAAATAATTGTTCCAAATAGATTTTGAAATCACGTTATTAAAAATCCTGCTTATAAAAACATAAACGTGTTAACTGTTCTGAGTTTGTTTCCTGCAAGGGCTGAGGTTAGACAACGTTCCAGTCTGTTTGGCTAGTGTGACAGTCCCTTCAATAATGATTTTGTTCATGAATAGCAAAAGTCGAAATGTGTAACAGAACGTCAAAGTGTGTCCTGCTGCTCATATATTTCCAGCTCTCCCCGACCTTACTTTTATTATGTCTGCCTGGCACATATATCTCTCGCTTTAAAACAGACGAGCGAAGAGAAAGGGAGGAAAAGGCAAAAAAGTGTGGCGCGACAGTTTATAGCAAGCAATTTTAATGCAGCTGCGAGCGCAATTTAATATCTGAACATCCATTCCACGCAATCTATTAAATTGGGATTTTCTGAACGGAGCATTTTTATGTAGTATTTGTTAACACCACAATGCGTGTTTGAGATAGAAAGAAAACAAAGGACTTGGAGTGCTGCCATATGCTAAATTAAAATGTGCATTTGTTTATGTAATGTTATGTGGAATTCATTCACAGGCAGATATTTTTTAAGATAATTTGTATGTTGCTTAAAGACGTTCACCCAGAAATGAAAAATCTGTCATCACGTTCCTTCAACCTAATGTTGTTTTAAATTTGTGTATTTTTTTATTCTGATAAACACAAAAGAAGATATTTTGAAAAATGTCTACTGTTGAGTCAACGTTGCCCGAAAACTGTTCGGAAACATTCTTACAAATCTTTTGTTGTGTTCCGTGTAACAATAAATGTAAACAGATTTGAAACAACTATTAAAACAACAAGTAAATGATGACATCATTACAATTTTTGGGTGAACTATATCTTTAACAAAGTAAATATGAACTTTTCATAGAAAGACTGTTATGTTTTGAAATGTCTGTTTAGGGGCGGTTTGACCCCTGGAAAAACAATCAAACTTGGTATGTATGTGAAAATTGATGTTCTCTAAGGATTAAGGATGGTTGAAACACTATAGTTTCCTTGAGTTTTTCTTGTGCAAACATTTTACTCGAGCACTGCCTCTTCATAACCAACATTACTGTCTCAGCTAATGACGGTGAACAGATTCCATAATGATTACAGCAGCAGTTTTCAGAGGTGAGAGGTTGCAGTGTTTAAGAGACATCAACACAGTTGTCCTTCAGGCAATTAGAGATATATATAAATGAAATATAGGTGAAAAAACACTCTCAAGGGGTGTTTCCATTCGCTTTGGGGGACTTGATGATGGTTTGATAGGTATTTTATCCAGTGCCAAGCACTGTTTTAAAACCTGTGCTCCAGGGATTAGCAGTGACATGATAACTCACCACTTCAACATAACCAAGAGAGCGTAAAGAAACCCTCTGCTGTTCGCCAAGGCCTATTCTGTCAAATGAGAGGTTAAAGGTCAGGTGAAAGTTCACTGGTGAACGCAGAAATGTTCACTGTAATCTTATGACATCCAAAGTTATGTTGTGCAATGTTATGAAGGGTGAACTAAAGTCATGAGGAGGTTTTTGTGATGCTTACTGGATCTGAAAGGAGAAAAAAAATTGTCAACATTATTCTACAGTTAAAGGGATGGTTCACCTAAAAATCTTTTTTACTCATCTTTTCGTCATATGACACGGCTTAAACAAATATTAGCGATTGTTTTAGATGTAATGAAATGTGTATACATGATTTAAGGTTAAAAAACAATGTATTTACCACATAGCCTGCATTTTTGTATCTCCTCTTTGCACGGATTTTAAACAAAGCTCATTGCTGTGATTGGCAAGTTAACCAGTGTGTAGTGATTGGTTGAATACTGCAAGCGTGTGACGGAAATGTAACGCCTCTTACCATATTTGTAACATCAGGTTATAAAGCAATTGCGCTCACAGGTACGCCCACCTTATTGCATATTTTGTTTCTGACACTTGAATTTTTGCAATTTCAACAGTCTAATACATGCATGGCAACTTATTGCACACCGAAGACACAGAAAAACACGTGTTCGCGCCATATGACCCCCAAAACACGTAAGATATTTTGAAGAATGTTGGTAACTGAACGACGACAACACCCATTGACTTACATTAGTTTTGGGTCCATACAATAGAAGTGAATGCGTACCACCCGGGCGGCAATCTTTATTGATTGAAAAATGTATTGATTGGCCGCTATAGAGACTGGCTCCAAAACAGTGAAGAATCTAAATGAGACCCATGTTAAAATGGGCAGCTTCATAGCAGAAAAATACACTGTAAGCCCGAACAGTACTACTAGCTTATAAAGACTGAGGTCACTACAGTTAAAATCTCTTGCTGAGTTCATCCACCTCTTAATGTCTATGAACAAATATGTATTTTTATGTTTGTGTGGCTCAGCATTTTTGAGGGAACACCGCTGGTTCACTCACTATTTTTAAGTGTACCGTTGATCACGTGATATGACGTCATGATGTGCGGCGCTTACTGACGTTACCAGAAAAATCGATCCAAGATGGCTACCCTCTCGAGTGACGTTGTATGAAGCAACTTGTAAGTAAACCAAACACTTCAAAACTACTTTGCTTCTTGTAACATAGTAAGAATATCATATTACACGTGATATTTGACTGCTAGACGAGGCTATTTTTAATATATAAGTTTCACGCGCATCTTCACGGTGCCGCGCGCATTTTTTAGGCGCCGACACCGCAATTACCATCAGTCCGCCAGCTAGTGACAGATAATATCGCGTGTACCCGTGTACTGTTAAGGTCGTGGCAAGACAATAATGTGAACATAAGTTAATAACTATTTTCAGCAAGCGATAGTCCTTCTGTTTTTGAGTGTGTTGCTGCTGTTTGTGTTAAGCGCCCTTAGATGTAACTTTTACTCAAACAAAGTTAAGGTTGTGTACATAATAGTTACCGAATGACCTCTGCAAGTTTTTATTAAACCTTTACAAACGTCTTTTCATTATAGGTTGTGGAAGAAGTGCAGTGAGCATCCCCCAAAACCAAGGTGACTCAAATGTTAATTTAGGCTGTAACCTATTTTTCACCATTTCTTTTATTTTCTAATTCCATTTCTAATTCATTAGCATATACATCTAGCCTTACACTATCTCTTGAGCTAATATTTTTGAATAACAAGTTAACGTTAGCCACCCTCTAAAGTGGAACAACATGGTTTCTGTGTTGTCAGATAAATTCATTTAAATGTTTATAAAGAGCGGAAGCAGACACATTCTATGTGATTTCATAATATCAAAGCATAAAGCAGATAATACCCCACCTGTATTTTGAAATCTGATAATATTGTTATTTGCACTCTTGTTCTAGATCAATTATTTTAGGCAGTCAGCAGTGAATGTATGGACACTGAAGACTTTGATCTTTTTTGCAAAGTGAGTTGTAATGGTATCTATATTACCCAGTCGTTGCCAATTATTTTTGCTTGTCTTAAAGAGCCTGGAAGTGTGAGTGGATGGTATGGATGGAAAATGAGCCTGAAATTTAAAATGGGGGATTATCGTGGCAAGCTGTCAAGATCTGGATGTTTGGAGGTGTCTGTCAACGCAGGTAAAAGGAGCAAAAATTACCCTGACAAAGAGCATCCACACTCCAACATAAAAATAGCCAGACGTGCTGAAGTGAACTTCCTTCCAAACTTGCCCAAGGGAGAAAGTCAGGCCAGTTTGGAAGAAATGAGACTGCAGATTATGGACGAAGTTCAGAGGAGTCAGCAAAACCTACGCTTGATAGAATAGCTAATGCAGAAGACCTTTGCCCTTCGTCGCCTGGAGATAATTCAGGAAAACCCACAGGTGAAGGACTTCTTGGGGAAATGGCCTGCTTTACGGATTGAATCACAGGTAAAACACACTCACTTCTCTTTTCTGCCACTTTTCACACATAAATCTATGCCAAATTTTGAATATGTATCACATTCAAATGGAACAGCAAATGCCACTATTCACTGCGGGTAAGAACTATCACTTTTCATGTGACCATGTTGCTCAACAATGTATTTTATGTTGCATCACAAATGTGTTTTCTGTTGAAAATCGAGTATTAGTCTTTTTAGGGCCCAAGCCCTGAGAAGGCGCAAAGCCCTATTGTTCTTCTAAGGATTATTTATTATATAATTATTTTTGTTTGTTTTTGTTTTTGTAGCTTTGTGCTGAGTTCCAACGCATCACAAACGTCAACCTACGGAACCAGTTCTATGCTGTGCTTGACCAACATACACCTAGACTGATGGCTTTGTATAGACAGAAGGCGGCACGAACCGGAAAGATATCAGAGGCGCTGCGTGACATCTTAAAGATTTATGAACTCCAGGTGAGTTAAAGATGAACTTTGAGCTTCAGGTCCCACTGGACAGCAGGGCCTCAGGGTGTCATTGTCTGTCTAACACTTTGCCAAATGCCATGAAATGTGGTCAGCACAAATGAAAATCTGTTATAATAATTTTTGCTTGTTCTTACAGGAAGTGCACAATGTCAATATGAAGCGTACTTTAGCCCTTAGTGCCCTCCCGGTATACCTGCGTGAGGAGGACCCACAGTTCTTCAAAACCTGGAATGTAAGTATTCAGTATATTCACAGAACTATTAGTATCTCTAGCAGCCACTTAACTATATCTAGTTATATCTAGTTATGAAAAATTAATCCGTGCAAGTTAATACACACATTTTTTTTTGCCGTGGTAATCTTTAATCAAAATCGGAAAAGTTACTTCCGGTCTGGAATGCCATTCCTTCTCTGATGATGTAGGTGTGACGGCTTGGGTCGGTAAACAACTCCCCCCAAAGCCGTTAGTCTGCTATGAGCGAGAGATGGAGAGGAGGAGCGCTGGAGTAAAACCCTCTGTCCAATACTCAGTTTCACTGGGAAATACGTCACAACACTGGAGAAAAGTCGTTTGCAACTTCCGGTTCACACTGACTTTAATCTAACAGTTGCACCCTCTGTGTCTTTCAGGTGGAGGAGTCAGATGAGCCAGGCATCATTGACACTCCTGTTGCTCTCGTCACAGCAGTCACAGAGGACACTGCAGATCCAGTTAATTTCAGTCCTGCAAGTATTTGTATTGTTGTGGAAGACGATGTTACGATGAGTGATATCCCTAACTTGGCTGATGCATTTGCATTGTTGATTGGGTTGATGTATGCATTGCATTTGGACTATCCCAAGAAACTCATTAACACTTTTACTTTTGTCCAGAAAATCATAATGGGTCTTGATGATGGTAAAGCACTTAAACCCCGCCTACTGAGTCTCAAAAATGACCTGTTAATGGAATAGTAGGATAACTTAACAGTTGTGTTTACAAAAAAATACACAGTTCTTTTTTTATATTTTGTTTTTTTAGGTTTTTACAAAAAGGATAGATTTGATGTCCTGATTTTGGGTTTTGATAAATTTATTTATTTATTTACTTTTTATTTGATTGATGGTCATGGCTGTTAATAATGCTGCTTTAATAAAGTTTTATTTTAAGATGCTCAGTTCCTGATTGTCTTGTTCCTGTTTGATATGTAGAGATACATATGTACACACACACAAACACAAACGCACAACCATACACTAAATGAGTTGAACTAAATGTTAGTTATATTTGTAGCAAGAGCAGAGGTGTTTAATTTTTGCTGTCTATGTAAGTGTTCATTCCAACTAAATACTTCACCAGGTTATTTCACTGGTTAACACACTTACAGCTATTGGGTAGGTGGTGAAACCAGTATGTGACTTGAGTCACTTAGCGCATCATGGCACAGACGCCTCTGAGCTAAACAAAGTTTTACAAAAATGAATGCTGTTGATGTTCTGACATGTTTGTATAAAAAATTTTAAAGACTGAATAAAAAGAAAATGTACAGCTGAAGAATTTTTTGTAGTTAACTTTAAATTTCATTAGCTTGTGGGTCATACACAAGTATATTTTTTGAGTTAGTAGATTTCCATTAAAATGAGTACCATTGGATCAAAATAATTAAGTATGGAGAAACTAAAATTGTGTGAGTGTTAAACAATATTTGTAAGCACGGTGCACTTAAAACTTTAAAAAAAATCTAACTTAAAAAAATTAAGTTAGTTACCTCAAAAGTTATTATGTAATCAGTTTCTACAAAAGTTTTGAGTACTATGAACTTATTGGGGTTTACAGTGTACATGTTTAGCCTGCTACAGCCTGGTACAAAAAACTATAAGGGGGATGACATTTTTTCTAACCCATCCAATTAAATTATATTATGCCTTAAAATTCTGCACAATTAAGGGGTCACTTGAGGGACCAGGCACCTTGGCTCACCTCACGTCCCGCTGTTTGCTCATATCCGATTAACCTGGAATGACGACTGGATCCGCCCACTTTAGGCTTCAAAATTGCTCTTTACAAACCGAGTGCATCACAGACACCACATCCATGTTTTATAGAGTCCTCCATTTTTTATATAGAATGATTCCATTAATGTTTGGTTTCTAACATTGTTCAAAATATATTCTTTTGTGTTCTGCTAAAGAAAGAAATCATTCAGGTTTGAAATGACATGAAGTTGAGTAATCAATGACACAACTTCATTTTTGGGTGAACTATCCCTTTAACACAACCAATAACACAAATGTGCTCTTATAGACAAAATTTAACATTACTTTTTAATTAATTTTTATTTATCTCCATCTTTAAATAAGTTTTTGAATAATTTGTTTTCAGTTCAGACTCAGATACTAAGTCTAACGTTAACTTAATGGTAAAGGACTACTTTTCTGTTTCCATAAGAGATTTGAGGAAGCAACTAAGTTAAATGGAAACATTCTTGCAACAAACAAATGGAAACTGAGCAAACAAATAAAACTTTCCTCCTTCACTTGCTCTACCCTCAGTCAATGAGTCACTCATATGCCACAACAATTCTAAGAACAGCAACACATATTTACTTTATAGCAGCATTAACAAAGACACACACTGACCTGAGGGAGGGAGAGAATTTCTGAGTATGAGCACTTGAGAGAAGAAGACATACTGTAGGGTTAAAACAAATGGTGTGAAGTGTTGGCATAGGTAGCAAAATGAAGACATACATACTGTATGTGTGTGTTCAATTGTATTTTGTGTGTGTACAGGCTGATATATAAGATTACAGTGTGGGAATGTGAGCTTGTCAAGGAAAGAGATTTATTGAATAAATGTTTTAAATGCCTCTCCCTCACTCTCTCTTGCTCCCTCTCTCATGTGCTATATAGAAAGTAGTTAAATGTCACCAATAAAAAGTGCTAAACTGAGGTGTAATGGTCTGTGTATTTATAACCATCAAAAAGGCACAGCCTTGCACTGATGTGTTTTGGGAGATTACCAGTTGAAACCGTGTAGGAGCGTCATGCCTTCATAGGGAAATGGGCTTTTCAGGTCTTACCTGTCAGGCTGTCCCTCTGGCCCAGACTCAGGTACAAATGGAAGTGACTGTTAACGCAGACTTTGTGTTCGTTGTGTGGCTTCCCCATGTCTTCAGGCAGTTCTCCGCAGTGTGATGAATCTGAAGGCAGTATTCATAGTAGAACAGCTGAATCGCCTCAAAACTATGTGGACTCGCTTTGATTTATTCCCACGAGTTTGGGTACTTTGAAGGTTTTTGTGCACTCATGGAATATTAAGAGCATTCAGAGGTGCATCTGTAGTTGATGTAACTTGTTTTCTGTTTGCACTTCCATAAAAAAAGTATTCTGTAACATGCAAACTAGGAACCGAGCAATGTGTAATTTATTTTTCTCATATCCAAACAACATCAAATATCTGGACAGGGTTTTGGTAATGAGCTCCAGCTGTGCGCACACCGGTCTCGAATCACGTCGTAGGAGATCGGAGCATATAAGAGAATGAGTGACCGGACCGTCGAGGAGAGAGGACCGGTCCCGAACATGTTTATGTTTGTATTTGTTTTATTCGCTGGCAGTTGTCCGTGAGAGGCTGCCGGCTTTATTTTTACTTTGTTATTTTGATTAAATGTTTAAATGTTTGCCGTCTCCCGACTCCTTCCTTTTCTTGAACCTTTCTACAATGAGTTTTAAACCAGTATGCAATGTGCTTTGTAGCTTGACCATTGTAGAAAAAACATTGCATCAACCTTTTTCTTTTCAACACAAATTAATTCATAGTATCTTCTGGCAACATCATAAAGATCTGACAATCCAGGTTATGTGTGTCCATGGACACTAGTGAAGATGTTTTCTGTGTGCGTAAGAAGGCCGTTTGCATTTTAACTGCATTTGGAATCTCAGTTCCAATCAGGTATTTGTTTGGTCAACCGATTTCACATCTAAACATCACTGCCGTTTGACACGAAGCTTAGCAGTTATATGAAATATTTAGGCCAAGTCTCATCTGTCAGCTTATGCTTTGACAAATGAGACAAAACAAAAACAAAGTTAAGGGAAGCAGCTGAGTAAATTCATTTTGGGAGTTGGTTCTTCAGTGACACCTTAAACAAAGGGTGTTACGTAAACTGATGATGACGAAACCTATTAAGCTCGCGGAGTCCAGTTCTTTTCTGCAGTCTCGTGGAATATTTTAACATTGTTTTGCCTGCATATTTGTGTTGATGTATTTACTGTTGAAACAGAAAATCACGATGTGATGTAAATCGCATTACCTTGTTTGTAAATAGCCAACAGTCTTGGTTTACATCACACAGCACAACAAAAACACAGCTTGTACCATGGAGGAAAGTGAACAAAACTAGGGATGCACCGATAACCGATATAAACCGATAATTCTTTAACATTGGAAGCCAATTATGGATATATTGAACGATATACAGTATCCTAATATTAATATAAAATTCCCTAAGACTGAAACCAAAGACGAAAAGTGAACAACTGCTTTTCTTTGAAAACATTCACCGCAGAAAACAAGGTGGCAATTACTTCTCCTTTTTCCAATGAAAATGTACCAAGCCTACTTTTTTTTTATTTTTTAATAACGAATCAAATTATAGATGTTCTTTCAGTGCAGCCCAGCAAAATGTTCTTAATAGCTACATGTCTAACAGGTCTCAAGAAAGAAATCATTCAGACAGCATTTTGATTCAAACAATATGCGTTTTTTCCTATAATTTACACATTCACAAATATCTATACACTACCTACATAAACAATGTTTTGCTAATAGCAGTAAGTGAATGATCACCATGAAATATTGTACTGCAATCTATTTTAACTGAGGAGGGTGCAGCTGAAGAAGTTTAACAAGAGGAATTGATTTAAGATTTATCGACTAATATATCTGCATAAATGTTATTATCGATCGATACAGATAACATTAAAAATGACCATTAAGCAGCAGATATCGATATGGTCGATAACTTATCGTGTATCCCTAAACCAAACAATTTCCAAAAGAACATCAATTCTGCACACTTCCATCAGAAACAACTGATGGTTAGTAAGGAAATGAAATATAAGTGCTCAACAATGAATAGTTGACAGGTGCAGGCAGGTGGTATTTATCATTTGGGAAGAGAAGACATCATCAACTTTGTAGATGTTATGTAAAAGATTATTTATAATGTGTGTCATTTTACATATTTAATGCATATAATTACTATTTGTACTATTTCATTTGCAAGCACCTCAAAGCTCACCACAAAAAAACACAAAAGCTTTCCATTTAGTTTATGCCTTTCAATAACAGATCTGTGCTAATAACAGTGGACAGAAAAATTAAGAACACCACTGAAGTTTTAACATTTTTTGCACAAATAAAAAGCTCATTTAATAATGTCATTAACAACAACCAGATTTGTGGTTTTCTGATTTGTAATGAATCCATTGGCCAATTATATGAAGACATATTATACATATTGACTGAAACTGGTGCCAGCTTGTATCCGTACCAGGTTGTTTTGTAGAAATCCAACAGTATATTTAAAAAAACTGACACAACTTCCCCTTTCATTGAGACTATAGTGTTTGCTTGTGTGTTTCTGTGTCGGAGCACAGTTTGTTTATATATTCTATGTAGCGAAGCGCAGACTTTTTTAACTCCTCTCTGCTTGATTTCTTTGCTGTCTCAGTTGGTTATCTTGCATGTGCTTTGAGCTCTTTTTGCAGTATGTGAAGAGCCTAGAAAGGGAGTTTGTGTTAGGGGCACAAAAACGACAGGCAGGGTAAATGCTTTAACACAAAACCACAAGAGCTCTTTCTCTCTCGCCCGCTCACTTTCTCTCTCTTAACCCGTTTGGTAGGTTCTTGCATGCCATTTTACTGACTGTATGAAACTGTGCAGAATTATAATTAATTAGTGGTTGGAAAAAAATAGCGACTGGTTGGCTTATACAAAATTATATGGTAGGCTTCCAGACAGTGGGCCAGCGAGAGAGAGGATGACCTGCCACAAAGGAAAAAAAGACACAGATTTATATATATTTAAATATATATATATATATATATACACACACTTAAACATTTTTGCAGGCCAACCCGGAAGTTGGCACTGGTTCCACTGACCAAAAGCAGATGCATTTATCAAGATGTTGCTGCTGCACTCGAGCATGAGATATCCCTTTCCAGCATGGGCACACTTTTCTCACCGTCTGTACTGTTCAGTGAGTGGGATTGAGTTGAGTCGCGTAAGCTTACCGGAGAATAGTAAATATAAACGGCGCTTCCAAGAGTGACTGCTGGTTAACTACCACCTGTCTGTATCATGTACCTACCCTGTCATTCCCACTCACGTCTTCCTCAAAATAACTCACGCAGTCGTTACATCTAAGTGAATGTTAACAGCGGAGAGTATCAGTAGCCTATATCTGACCAGTGCTTTAAGCGCAAGAGCTTCTTTGTCTCTTGTCTTCACAACCTGAACACAACTGCATCTCGGGCATATGACCCCAGACGTAAATGATACAGTAACTCCTTGATTGTTTGACACATTCAGACACGCACAGCAAATTGAAGATACAACAGCATTTTGTGAACGTTTGGGTGACATGCTCGATCTCCCCGTCTCTCCGCTCCCTCATACAGTTAGGCATTATGCACACACTGGTTGCACTCCCTCTGCAAGGCCCAGGTACCACCTAGACAAGAATTACATTTGACCTAGTCTCAGCATCATATGTCACGCCCACGAATCGTCGGTTAAATGTCTGAGGCATTTGGCACATTATTTTTCCAGAAACACTTCAGCTAACTCAAATAAGTCGTCTTGTGAGCGGTTGAATATAACAAGGCTTCTGGGTGGTGTTGCGTTCTTTAACGGACAGCCCGGAAACAACACAAAGTCCAACTGAATAAAAAAACTGCTGTGTTCATATCAGTGACAATAAGTATTCCTCATGATCGACTAAATGCTGGAATCTGGAAGTATGCAAGGTTCACGACATAAACTCATAATGGTTGTTGTAAACTTTTGAAACCTTAGTGAACACACCACGGTTTGTTATTGCAGTGACATTGCTACGCTCATAAACATTTTGCCGTGCGAACGAAACATCATTGTATACCTGTCAGTCATACGAGCTCTTGGGCAGTCCCTGGCCAGAAAAGCAGACCAAAATTGTAAGATCTTCAGTGTTAGGGTCTGGCTACATGAGACCACATTTGATCACAAGCACATCCCGATCAAACCCTTTCACCTGCCCTAATGAGAAAGGGCCTCTGGTCACCAGGCAACCCAGGCCGCACCTCAGACTACGCTCCTGCAAGCACTTGACTGCTGCTCCACTCAGCCAATCTCCCGAACGCAACTTTCCCAGTGCCATGCTGGCCAACATTGCCACAAGTCGCGAGCATGCCTCAACTGGTGGCACAGACCTATCTTTTGCTCTTCCTCTTTCAATCCTCTGCCCTGTCCATGGCCCGCTTGGCCTTCCTTCCTCCTCTCTCTCTTCCCTCTCAGCCTAGCCTCTGATGCCTACAGGCTAAACTCCCCTCCAGCCCACTCTTCGCAGACGACTTCAACCGACCTGCAGCCAACTTCTTGTTCCAAAACACCTAAAATCCGTTTTACTCCTTTCTTGGTTTCCAGCAGACCATTTCTCCAACCTCTCCATCCGCATAGGCACGGCAACCTCAGCCGCCGAACAGGCCTCTCCAAGCCGCAGATCCAAACACTCAACTGCCGGACATCAGAAGCTTTCAAAAGCTACATCGGGTCAGACCGTAAAGACCGCAAAGAAGCTCACCAAGCCCTAATCAGCCAACTCCTGTAGACTCCACCCCGTCACTACCCACCCACCCACAGCCGGCCACCACTCCGAACCATCGCAGAAGTAACAGTTCCTGCAGGAGAGCTTCCATCACTCTCTGCCGCAGCAGACACCTCTACTCCCTGCCGCAGCAGACTACCCCAGAAGGCAGTATCCCCGTTGTGACCAACCCCACAGGGGCCCATGCTTCCATCTCTCTCTGCCGCAGCAGTGCCTGCTTCCCCGGGAGCCTTATCCTTCTGCTCAACTCCGAAACAGCACACTCCTCTCCTCCGAGGCTGCAGCCCCTACCTTCACACCCTCAAGAGCCTTAATCTTTACTCAGCATTGCAGCAGTAGTGCCTGCTCCCGCAGCAGCCTTTTCTTCAGGCCGCAATAGTGCCCGCTCCCACAGGAGCCTTCAATTTTATTTCCTCAGTAGGGCTGCTCCGTAGGAGCCATGCGCTCTCCACCGAGGACGCTGCAGCTCCTCTTACCTTTACTCAGCATTGCCACAGTAGTGTCGCTCCCAAAGGAGCCTTTTCTTTACTCCGCACTGCCACAGTGGTACCTGCCCCAACAGGCGCATTTTATCTTCTTCCTTCCTTCCTTACTGCAGCGGCACTCTCTCCCAAAGGAGCCCAGTCCTCTTCTCTGAGCCCGCTGCACCTACCCATACCCCTGCACCTGCAGGTGACTTACTTTACTCCGCACTTCGGCAGTAGTGTCACCCCCGCAGGAGCCTTTTATATACTTCGCATTGCCGCAGTAGTGCCTGCTTCCACAGGAACCTTCAATCTTCCTTCCTAACTGCTGCAGCAGCACTCGCTCAAGTGGAGCATAGTCTTCTTTGTCATGGTGGACAAAGGGAGACTCAAATGCGGGGCAAAAACAATGTTTTATTGACAGGCAAATAATTCCACCACTGTCCGGAAAATAACACACCACAGATGACCCCCTGCGGGCCACGGGGAAGAATCTGTAGAGAACTGGGTCCGGGGAGGCAACTCGACCCGGAACTCGCTCGGCGAGAGAATCTGAAGAGAACTGGGTCCGGGGAGGAGGCTCGACCCGGAGCTCGCCAGGCGAGAGAATCTGCTGTGCCTGGTAACAGGTGGAATCCAGGAGCAATGGTGGAGCCTGGTGAAGCAGGAGATCGCAGTCCGGAACGCCAACGGGATCTGTAGTAAGTGCAGCGGGAGAGGTTACAAGGCAGGGCAGCAGAAAACGAAGAAGGGTAGATAGCTTGAAGAGCTAAGGCTAGGACCAGACTAGGCTAAGGCTAAGGCTTTGAGACAAGGGCTAAGGCTAAGGCTAAGGCTAAGGCTAAGGCTAGAACGTCTAGAACACGCTAGACCGTAGGCAGTCTGAGCTGGCAAAAACACGCAACGGTCAGACAAGGAACGAGGGAAGACAGAGGGGTTATAAGGGTAATTCTAAGGGGAGGTAATAGAAGGCAGGTGAATGTGATAATTACCAACAAGTCACCGGTGAGGGGAAAGCCCTGACGGGGAAAACACGAGGGCGTGGAAAATGACGTAGACACCGAGCGCGTGCAAGCCGCTAAACACGGATCGCACATGCTTGACAAAACAAACATACACCTCCCAAGCCAGACAACACAAAGACTAAACGGGATCATGACACTTCTTCATCCGAGGCTGCTGCAGCTTCTCCTACCTTCGCTCCCTGGGGAGTCTTCATCTTTACTTAGCACTACTGCAGTAGTGCTCACTCCAGCAAGAGCTTTTCTATCCATTTTCCACTGCCGCTACAGCACCCGCTCCCCCGGGAGCCCAAGACTCTCATCGGAGGGCACAACCACATGTCTCCCACTTGCTCCCGCAGGAGCTAACATGAGGCTATAAACAATATACACTACGGCCGCTCAATATCAGCATCACAACTACCAAACCTGTTCCCTGGTAAGAGAATTTCTCTGTGAATGAATCTCCATCCACGTTTTAGACTTTTGCGTCCATTTTGCATTATTTGTGAGATTTATATGAACAATGACATCTAACGTCCTCATCAAAGGATACAGACTGCTGTTTTAAGACAAAAAAACAGACAAAAAAAAGATGTCATATGTCATAGAATAAACCATGAGAATATTAAGAGATTTTGTTAACCACAAACCTTAGTTTAGCCATTTAACAAACAAAAACATTTGGCGCGATGGAACTGGAAGTGGAAAAATGCTAACTCATTTTGGGGTTTTGCATTCAAATATATGTCATCTCTGTGGTAGTCTATAGCTGTTACATAGATTAAAACAATTCTGTTATTTTATGAATTTGAAACTCTTTTTGGTCTCTAAAACTTAAGGAGGAGCAAGGCGGTTTCTAAGGTGTTATGTGTGTTATGAGTAATTGTCATGGTTGTCCTGTGCAGTTGCTTGAGTAGTGGCATATTGTTACAGTGAGTTACGGTGCTGTCACTGGATGCCAAATCAGGAGAGCCAACTCATGTCTACAGTCCCTACAGTGGATATGGTTTAAAACTTAGACAAACAGGTTTTTGTTGTCTTAGCATGCACCACTAATACATTTTTTGATTTCAGATGCTGTCACCCTATCTTATGCTGATGCAGATGTCAGCCACTTATATATGAACACTGTCTCTGCCTTACAAGCTGAGATAGGGCTACACTAAAGAGATTAGTGCTTTGTGAATGTGTGTGTGTGTCTGTCCGCGTTGGTGCACTTAGTCATGCTCTGGGTTGTGTTGTTTATTTAAACTGGAAACGTTTTTCTAACGTTTTGATTAATGCGCTGCCCTGAGTGCTGTGGCACCACACAGATAACTACACACACACGCACGCACACACACACACAAACGCACACCGGACAGATAACTGCTTTCTTTCCTTGTCAGTGTAGTGAGTTAAAGAAAACTCTTTGAAAACGAGAGCAGTACTCAGTCTACACGCACACACGCGCACACACACCTACACACACAAACAAACACACACACACATGGCCGTGTGCTTTGATTTTCCACTCAGTGACTGCTGCTGACCTCTAAACATTTAAAGTGGTTGGCACAAGAAGTGCCCAGTTATGTGTGTGTGTGTGTTGACCGGGCAAAGCAAATGTTGCATTTCTTTTATCTTCGAATTGCCCTTTTTTAAGATTATCTGAGTGTCTTTGTCTAATTTACCAAACTTAAACCCTTACAGACTACTTTGGTTTTGTAGTTTTTTTTTTATTACAATTTATGCAATTTGTATTGTATGATAAACTCTAACACTAAACCATATAATGTAAGCACGTAAGATAACACTATTTTGTTTGGTAAGTACACTGTTATTGCAAGTGCTGTAAAAACAAAGCGCAATGGTATTTTTTATGTTTTCCTTATGAAGTGTAACGGTTCATTGTAACATTCATCTCACTCCTTGTTCCTTGTTGAATTGCACCGCTGCGTTTGGAACCCCAATTGCTGATCATGCATTTCAGCATATGTGATGTCAGATATCTAAGCAATAGATGTAACCCCATTGTGTTGAGCGAGTGTGTGTGTAGCTGTTATGGCTCCTGTGTGATGTAATTTGCTGCATTTTACAGCTGTTCCTTTGGATGGGCTGCTGTTCAGCTTAAGCTCATTAACTTTAACAAGCAAAGATACACACTCATACACTTTTACATCCAGAGGCAAATTTGTTACATACATTTTGGATATCATTTTACACACACAAATTTAAATAGACACACACACACACACACACACACACATACATGCAGTTAAAAATATATAGACACACATGCAAACAGATTTAAGAAAGATATAGATGCGCACTTGTAAACAAGAGTACTCATTTTGTTTTATTGCTGTGTGTAGGAGGGAGTGTTTGTGAACGTGTTGACACGCTGGCAGTGCCAGTCGCCCAGTGGAAGCATTTCTGGCGTAGTGGTAACCCAAGGGTGTTATAAATCTGCATTTTTTGCTTGGAATGTTGTTGAATTGTGTATGCGTGTGTGTTGTCCACTTTTAGGTTTGTGTGCATCCATTGTTTCTCTCTCATTATTTCTCTTGTTTTTTTCCACGTCCGCTTTAAAATGGGATAAACTGTTGGTGTAGGAGAATCCAGAAAGAGGCCCACTGCAGCTCTCATTATGAGCTGAGCTTTGTCTCTGATGGAAGCATACCCACAAACAAAAATTGTCAATAAATAAAGTCAATTAGAGTAGGAACTTTACTATTGAACTTAAATGATAAAGGTGGTAATGACATGTTTATTAGGAGGAATGGGGTAGAGATAAAACTTTAGAGGCAAACCTCAGATAATTTGGTTGTGTGTTTACATTAAAGCCACATTTTTTAATCAAACATGAAATTTCTGTCATTTAATCACCCTCAAGTTGTTAAAATCTGCATACATTTCTTAGTTTTTGGCCCCGATTGACAACCACAGAAGAAAGAATTGCTTTATACATTTCTTTGTGTTCATCGGAACAAAGACATACAGTATATGTAGATTTGGACGAGTTTGTGGTTGAGTAAATAGATGATTATATATTTTTTTTTTTAGTGTTAACTGTTCCTGTAATGTGCTGTCTTTACCGTTTACTGTGTGTTTCTGTAGTGTAGAATGGCTCCTCCCATCTCAATATGATATAAAAGAACCAAGGGTTAGAACACGGTGATGTGTACAGATACATGTGTTTATGTCTACTACAAGTTATTTATTCTTTCTTCCTGGATTGCATTGATGAGGCAATGACAGAAATCTTTTTTTACTTTTTAAAGCATGTAGAGATTTTCTAAGGGTAGACATCCAGGCAAGAAGAATAAATATCAAACAGATAAAACAGCATGACACTGTCAGTTTTTTCATGCTCAACATTCATCCACAAAATGTTGATTTCTGAAACAGTCCATTGCTTCTACATCTGTCAGTGCCCCTGTACCCCATTACATTAAACCATCCATCAAGCCCTCCCAGCCAGACTGCAATGATCATTTAATGCTCATATTGTCACTGACATCCGTCGCCATGACAACTAAAAAATATTTTTTAATCACAAAGAAGCTGTATATTTGCAGTCTAATATGGCTGTTTAACATGTTTTTTAACTTGTACTCTAAGCATAAATATAAAACACATTTGTGAATTATCAAAAACGACGATGCTGTAATATATCTCTGTTAATAGAGAAAGAGAACGAGTTTATACCACTGAGACTGGAGCTTGTCTCACACTACAACAAATGCTTTGATCAGAATTGAGCAATAGCTCACAAACTGCTTGTGGGGTGCTTGATGCCTTCCAGGCAAAAAAGTGTTGAGACCCAGATACCTAGATTGAGTCAACAATGTCAATGATTTGTGGTGAAAAATTTGTAATATTGCATTGCAAATACAATTGACAACATTAATAGATGTTTCCATAGATGGCTTCATTGATAACTGAGAGATATGAGCCAACCAAATCTAGAATGATTACTAATTAGAAAACTTTCTTTTTTAATTTTGTTATCTTTAGCTTGCTGTTTGTTTTTGTTTCTGATGTCCTTCACTGAAGGTTAAATAAACGTGTAACCATGGAAACAGCAAAATCATGTTCTCAATAATAAATCACTGTTCTTATCCAGTGACATTAAATTAAATGTTCTGGAAATGTAATTTAGATGTTTCTCATAGCTTTTAGTATCAATTACCCTACCATATCTACCATCCTTAACTTAAAACTCATGCACAGTATTACTGTTATGTATTGCAGACTCTTCACTACACATTCAAATATGTATTTGTAGTGTCCTCTGCTGTATTTTTAGTGCCTTGACAAATTGAAACATACCTCGTATTTCAAAGTGAAAACTTTGAAGTGTTAAGACCGTGTTCAGACTTGACAAAAGCTGCTAGCGTTTGTCTTACATTATAATCCTATGGAGTAAACCGTGTTATCAAAAACATATTTTTTAACGCCAGCGCCGGGGTCTTTTTCTGCAGCTCAGGGCGTCTTTTTAAGTAAAAAGTTCAACTTTTCTGAAAAATGCCCTACAGCTAACCAATGACAAGCAAGTAGTGTGTTGCGTTTCCATAACAACATGCAAGGGAGGTGATTGGTCTAGCAGCTCGAAAAAACAGCGGCCAAAACGCCGGTTGGAGCATAGTTTTGTATAAATGTAAGTTAAACTTTCACTTTCAAAACTTTTGATTGGATTTATATTGAGGAATTAGTACTATAGTTTTTAAATATGTGATTAGTTTTTGCAAAGACTTTCTCTGTTTGTTATTCAAAAAGACTTCTGTTACGCTGCCTATCTGTTTCTCTGGGCTGCCTCGTGCACAGACACTGACGACGAAGTCATGGCGTTTGGCTGCTGTTTGTTAATAAACGCAAATAAAAACGCTTTTGTCAACTTTTTCTTGTCAAAAAAGATGTCAAGTGTGTTCATGGCCTTATATTCAACAAAAAAGCTGAAATATAAAGTAAAGCTGTGAGGCAGGAATTAAATGGTACTTTGTTGTCTCTCTCTCTCTCTGTCTCTCTCGCTGTGAGTCCTGCAGGACTATGAAGAGGGTCCAGATGAAATTGCCCAAATGACAAACTGATATAAGTTCAAATCGCCACCCACTAAATATGATATCACTGGTCAGCATTTCATGATGTGATCAATGGAAAATGAGAAACTGATTTAAACTAAACAGTAAGTACAATGGCTGCATTGTATGAAATAACAAAATATTCAAATCAATCTTGCTAGACACTACACATTTTCACAGTTTCTGTATTTTTAAATAGATGATTTCAAACAAACAAACAAACAAAAATGCGTTATAGTGCTCTAAAGAAATGCAGTTTTTCTGATGTTATCCTCCACAATGCAAAGACATTCATACATTTTTAACTGTGGCTCAAGTGTCTAGCACTTGTGGCGCCACCGTATGTTCAATCAGGTCTTAAATTGCGAAGTATCTCCATTTTCATCAAGGCATGATTTACGAATCTAAAATGATTTGTTTGTGTATTTTGTTCCTGAGAGAGGAGAACGGTTGGCCTCTTTCAGCCACTAGACTTCACCTTTAAAAGTAGCTGACGCCACAGGGGAAGTTTGGCATGGTTTTCCTATTTCCTTTTTTCCATTTTTCTCTGAAATGTTCCTTTGACTAACTCAGTCCTCGACAGAGAACCTTACTGAGTCCACTACACTACTGACACTCACCTACCGAGCGTATGTGTGTATATGTGTCTATGTGGAAAGGGGTGTTTTCATTGGTCCCCTCCCCAGTTTACCTTCACAGAGCTCCTTTTCAACCGACGGCAAAGAATTCCACCACACACGCTCACATGCTCATATTTACAAAACCCTCTTTCTATTCTGCAGCCCGGTATTTCTTGACACGTTCACACTCACTCGGTTTGATGGGTCACGTTAAATCTGCCTTTTATAGGAGCTGGGCAGCCTCGACGTCAGCTTGAGATGAGATGTCTGAATAAGTTGCATCTTCAAGGCTTATGAATGGAAGAAGTAACTTTGATCTCAGATGTTTAAAGTGTTGCTGCTGACACCAGAGATCAGATTAATTTAAACATTCATTATTCTCTCTGAGGGGCTCTGAATTTGTTCAGTTCTGGATATATTTATGGCAGATTGTTTAAAATACAACTTAAATTCAACAGCCTTTAGGTTTGATCAAGCCTTTGTCCTAGATCCAAACCCATGACCTGGTATCGCTAACAGACTACTACTCAGACTTTCTGCTGTATTAATCTCGATGATGCTAATGACATTACAAAGAAATGCAATTAAAAAAGTCAATGCACTTATATGAGATATAATGTGACCTGCTAGAGCAAGAAGAACTATTATCCAATTCTATATATTCGATTTCATTTTAATGGTACGACTCTGAGGTATTGATCTGAAAAACATCACAAGATGAGTTTAATTTAACCTTGCTGTTTCTATGATTTTTATTTCTGTGTGTTACTGTTGCGCATTGTCTTGCTGAAGTCGATATTTGATTAAGTTTTGAGATACAAGTATAAATCTTATTATTAGAAAACTATGAGAAAAGCTACATTGCAGGATTGGAGTTAAGCTTCCCATATAATCGATACAATGTGTATGGGCTGTTCATATCTTTAAGAAGCAAATTTCATACAGATGCAATGCCTAAGGGAATTGTTTTCCAAACAATGAAACTCACGTCATTCACTCACCTTCATTTTATTCCAGACGTGTACAAGAGTCTTTCTTCTCCACAACACAAAAGGAGAATTGTGCTGACACATCTTCTTGAAATTCTTTTTTCAAAAAGTGATCAATCGAGCTATGTTCTTTATTATCGTTTTTACTTAATCTTGAAAGAGTTTAACAATTTACATTTTTGCATAAGCTTAACTTTACAAATTACTTTCACAAATAATTGTCATTTGCTCAACCTCAAGTTGTTTCAAATCTGTATAAATATCTTTGTTCTGATAAATACAAAGATATTTGTAAGAATGCTTGTAAGCAAGCAGTTCTTGGCCACCATTGACTACCATAGTAGGAAAAATACTTTATAAATGCATTTGTTCAGATCACAAAAACAGATATTTTGAAGAATGTAGAAAAGCAAACCGTTCTGGGGCACTTTTGATTAACATTAGTCATTTTTCCTGCTATGAAAGTCCAAGAACGGTTTGGTAAAAAGCATTCGTCCGAGTACTTGTATTAGTAAATGCTGAAATTTGCATGAACTAAGCTTAATAAATGCTGTAGAAATATTGTTCATAGTGACTTCATACTAATGCATTAACTCATTTCTCACTTTTTCTGTGAAATTATCTCTGTATTGATAGTAATTTCCAACTGAAGAAGTGCACTACATGGATTGCTGTAAATCACTGTAAAGTCTGTAAGTCAAACTTGAATTCTTTAAAAAATCTAAAGGCTAAATAAACCCAAACACCCAAAAAACTGCATCTGCAACTGCTCCTGGGTGATTTTGTTTTCGTACGTGAATATTTTCAAGTACATTATGACCCCCTCACAAGACTTATGAATGAAAATCAGCATGAAATATTTTCATTTATCTGGAACATTCTCTTGCTTACAGCCACTACACACACAGACACTTGAGAGTAGGATAATGGAGCTCATGCAGCGAAGTGCTGTTGATAATGAGGCAGATGTCTGTCTGTAGGGCTGACACAGCAGGGACACACACACACGCACACACAATCTCTCTCTCTCTCTCTTTTGGCCACCCTTTCACGCCTTCCCACTTCACCTCCCTCCTCCCCTAAAGTTTTAATTACCCTTCTCCATATAGAGAGAGGTGTGGTTTGTATGTGCGTTTGTGTGTGTTGAAGGTCATCTCGTGTAGCCTCCGAGTAACACAGGCGAGTCAGGGTCTCCCCTTTCTCACAGCTTTTCCAACCAATCAGAGCCCCTCCTCGCTCTCCCTGCCATGCCCTTCAGCCAATCAGGGCTCTCGATTTCAGCCTCCAAAAAGCCAATCATGCTGATTAATTTATTCAGAGGCCCCTCCCCTGGCCTCCCTGATGGAATGAGACTCTTTTTATACAGCAGTGTGCCCCCCCGCCCCCCCCATTTCTTTATTGCGTTTGTGTAGAGAAGTAAAAGAATGCAGCGTATTCTTTTTTCGAGCTCTTTTTGTATGAAATGTCGCTCCTCGACTCGGCTCTTTTATTCCTCCTTCCTCTCCAAAGTAATTAGACAGAGATTGTAAAGAGGAGAAATTCATTTCTTTGAGGGAAAAAGGAGAGCAGTGGAGGAAGAGAAAGAGAGACGGTGAGCGTTATAGAGGAGAGCACAAACTTACACAGTCGAATGGAATTGTCTGAATGTGGAGGACGTAGAAAAAACACGATCGCTGATAAATAAACCCTCCGCACACACATCGCACGCTCTCGCCTCACTGCCAATTGCCGGAGGGTTGAGAGGCTGACATCATCCTGTTTCCTGTAGTACACAGGTGTGAGGGGGATATGAAAAATAAAAGAAATGAAAGAGAAAAGGCCTCCGCTCTGAAAACTCCTAGTTTTTTCGTTGGGGTGCTTAGCTGAGGTTTAAGGATCCGTTTGACCTTCATTTTCACACCCCCCTCAAGGTCTCCTCTTCAATTCAAAGTGTTTTTCATAGAATAATCTGGAACGTGAGAAAAACATTGACCCGAAGCCGGATGGGTTGTGCAATTACCCACAGTTGGATTTGAGTTATTTCTTACTTTGGAGTTGGTAGAGAACAAAGGGAATGTGAAATAATAGCTGTGTTCTGAAAGCTTCTCTAGTCGGTAAGGGAAGAAGATGCAGTCCTCCTACTATCAAGAGAAGACTCTACCGATACAAGACTTTTTAATCATGCTGCATGTAAGATTCCTCATTTTGACCAATTTCTAAGGCAGTAGCTTGTGTCCTTTACAAATATGCCACAAAGAAAAGACAGAAAGCTGTCTGTTTAGCTTAAGCCAGGACTGTGCCTTAGTTGAATTAAGACTTGTGTTTCGCTAATAAGAAAATGCCTTAGAAGAATACATTACTAGTGTGCAACTCGAGACAAAACAATGGCACTGATATTGTTTAAGATATTTCTGGGCATGGTTATATTCAGTTAAGACAGGTCACACATTCATTTTAGTCTGGGACTAGCCTTAAGCCTTGTCTGAAGATTTACTACGCTAATAGAACAGATGTGTTTAAAACAACACATTTTGTGTAAAGGACATCACAATATGTTTTTTAACACAACCTGATTGTCCCTTTCATTTATTTCACACACAATCAACACAAATTGTGCTTGAAGTAACACATAATGTGTTAAATAACATAACACAAACAATGTGTCAATATCAATAAATACTTTTTAAGAGTGTAGGATAAACTGCAGTTAATAACTTAAGCTTACTAAATATTAAAGTAGGCTTTGTTACACGTTTTACCTCATTTTTGTCAAATTGCTGCACACTGCAAAATATTCAGTAAAGTATACTGTATAAATATATAGTATTGTTACACAATACACTGTACTAATATACAATAAACCGCATTTATATTGTAAGTTGCTGTTTCACCTGTTTTTTAAATTGTACTGTTTGTGTGTTAGCGGGAATGTCTATGAACTTAACTGATACTGTCCTGGCAGAACCCGGACACACAAAGTCACACCCACACACAAACTTGTACATGTGGTTTACCAGGACTCTCCATAGACATAATGGTTTTTATACCGTACAAACTGTATATTCTTGTAACAAGGGTTCAATTGTTGGGAAGGAAGGAGGCGGGAACCGGCGGACATTCAAACCACTTTAATAAAACTAAACAAGCAATAACACGGAAGTAAAAGACCGGCAGCCACCTCACGGTCGACTGCCGGCCACAAGAACATAAATATAAACTTAACACATGTCCGGGCCCCGTCCTCTCTCATCAGCAGTCCCGTCGCTCGTCCTCTTATGCTTCCGATTTCCTCGTTGAGATATGCGGGACCGGTGTGCGCAAAGCTGATTCCAACTATCACTCACGCCACCGGCCCCGCCTCACGGCTTCCGTCACGCCTTCCTCACCACAATTCTATTCCCTACCCCTAAACTTAACCATTACAGAAAACAATCGGCATTTTTTCTCTTAAAAAATCATCATCATCACATAAAACAATTTTAAGTGTCCCTATAAATCATGTTTACCTTGTTATACACGTCATTACGCAGCTTGGTGTCCTCGTAAACCATGAATACAAGAACATTTACACACACTCACACACACACACGCACACACATATATATATTTATATATGTGAAGAGTTTGGTACCAAAATGTAAGAATACTGAGGCATAACTTGGCCTCTTGTGAAGAAATATTAAGTATATATATAAGCATTACTTAAATACAATTTACAAACAAATAATTAGTTAATTTACTTGAACCCGTACTTGGGAATTTCTTGTTATAACTACTAATACTTGTGTTTAGCCTTTACTTAGACAGTTCTGATAAATTTACTAACATTTTCTGAGTGAAAAAACTCTCCAAGCTATTTTCAAGTAAATTTCACTCCAGGTTTTTTTCAGTGTATGCTGTACAGTTTTTTTATGTGGGGTGGCAATCCGGCAATGCACTTCAACAAGATGAAGTTAAAAAATAAATGAGAAATGAAAAATGTTAAGGGAGTGAGAGAAATGTTATATTTTACACTTTATTAGTGTATTGTTATCTTAGCACCATGCTAGGCTAGGCAAAAATCTATTGAAATCAGTTGTGAACTGCTGACTATGAATAGCATTCCCAATTGTGCACTTATGGGTTTCCATTTTAATTAGGATGTGGTTTAAAAAAGCAGCTGCCTATGTAGACAATAGACAGTGAGGCAGCTCAATAGATTTTGTGAAACAACTTATCCTTCTCTATCTTTGTGTTTGACTTGTCAGGCAGATGTTAATTATTAATGCTTGTCTGAATAAAACAGCAGCTCTTCTTTTCTTGTCCTTCATACTTTAGTATCGTCTCAAAGGAAGCTCCTTTTCCCCCACCCTACGTTCCCTCATTTTTCAGAAACACAGTATCTGCTCCTGCTTCTTTAAACAATCTCACTATTCTCCTCTGCTTCCTTTCCCACCGTTAGTCTCTCCTGTAGTCTATTACAGGGGTTTTCAAACTGTGGGTCGGGACACACTTATGGGGCGCACAGTGGCAGGGTTGTGGAAAGTCACTTGGCTTTTGAATGACACAGAAAAAAACAGTTTAGTCCAGTTAATGACTGGCAATGAGAATAGTTTAGATATTTTTCTATAAGATAGTTTGATATTGCATCTTAAATTTCATGCATTCTATTTAGGGAAAATAAATACTCTTTTAGGAGAGGAATGTGTATGTTCTCCCCATATAAAGAATTTGGGAGGGTCTCAAGATAGATTATACCTGTCTAGGTGGGTCCTGGAATGAAAAAGTTTGATTAAACTATTTATTCCCATCTCTCTTCTTCATCTCCTTCCATCTTTTCCTGCTCTCGGTTGCGCACCTGCACACATGCCCTAACCAGGTGTGATGTGGGAAGTATCAAACAGATGGAATTGGCAGTGCTCGCTGAATGTGAAAATTATGTACGATGGAGCACAATAACATCAGCACACACTTTATTGTTGCCCATTTTTACTGGAGTTGTTCTCTGTTCATTACACTTTTTGAAATACAAGGTACTTAAAAGTAGAGGCTCAACTGATGTGTGTCTGTGTGCGGTATGCCACTTTATTATGACATTAAAGTTAGTTTATTTTTATGACGACAAGAATGTTGTTAAGCCAATGAAGTGTAAAAAAAGTGAACAAATGTGGAGACTCCATTATATTTTTCAAAACTACCTTATTTTCACTGATAAAGTTCAATCAAATGTGCGTCTGTAAATGTATATTTGATTTTGGAGGGATCTGAACACGTCTTATTGTCTGTATAACCGCATTGCTGTTGATATTCATCTTAACCATCCAAACATCTTCTGCATTAATAAAGATTTACTGTCAATTTTTCACTTTAATTGTGCTGCACTTGCGATGTTAAAATGTGTATTTCAGACGTATTCAAAGTGAAAAACAATGTAAATGAGCTGCACAGCAGCCAATAATTTCTCTTAGGCCTGCATAGTCCCGGGCTGTTTTTCAGTTCCAGTCCATCTCTGGCGCTCGCACACTGCCCGCCAGACATGTTCCCAGACCACCCTCATGCATTTGACAAGAAACTGTTTTTCACTGTATCTGTTGACAAAAGCAACATTCTCAACATAGTATTTCGTCCTGGGTAGTGACTTGAAACAATTGTTCACGCACAAACACACATTTACACTTATACACATGCAAACTTCAAACGAATGGCTTCGGGCTTTATTTGGAAATCACCATAAGTAAACAACAACCAAGTTTAGATTAGCTACTCACGAAAGAGAAATGATGTACAAGGAACTTGAAACAGCACGGCACAACTGTCTGGATCAGCTTTGCGCTGCGAAACCGTTTTGTCCAAACATATAATCAAACTGGAGGGATGCGTTTGTGTGGCCTTTTCTTCATCCCATTTCTCTTTCTTTGTAATGCGTGCGTGTGGTGCGTATGGCGAGAATCGTTACACACATAAAAGGATATGTGGCTGTCATTTTGCAGCATGATACTTTTACGCTCTTCTCCAATAGCAAAGTCTCCAGGGTTTTCATTAGTGAACACTCGATACCACACACACGCACAGTCACATGTCACGGGATCAAAGCGAGTGCGAAAATAACTTTATTTTGGCTCTAAGTGTAATTGTGGCGGATGGTACTATAGATTTACCATTACATTTAGATGCCTAATGTATAACAGCTTCTAACATTGCATATCATGGACATGATGATCTGATCCACAATGCAGCAGAGACAGTGTTTTAAGACATTGTTGGAACAACTTTTCATGCTGCCTCCTGAGATAACCAATTGCAATGTTTTCTCCAAAGATAAGGCAATCCCACAACGCATTGATAAAAGCTCATTGAAAAAAATTACCCGAGGTGGCAGATAAGGTGAGATGAATGTACTTTCTTACAAATATAGCTTTTGATGATGCAAAGTAACTTAAACATCCAATTTTATGTGTATTCTGTTTTTATGCGTATGGTACAGATCCAGTAGGGTGTTTCGAATCAGTTACCTGATGGCTAGAATGCTGTTTAAGAAGCTGTGATAGTGGAACATGCCTTTTCTGTGGAAAATGGGTCTGTGTCACAAAACGTGGATTAGATGATCCATAAATTGAATTAAACCCATATCTAATAGAAACTAAAAAATTAACTAACTTGTGTTTGCATGATATACAAGTAGAAAAAATTCTGCTAATAGTATATTTCTATTAAACTAAAAATAAGAAAGTATAGTTTAAGTCTTTGATTTACTTCTTAGAAAAGTATACGTTTGATACAAACATTATTACGTTTATTATACTTGATTTATACAGGCCTATACTTTATCTCAATCTTGAAATCTAGTTGTACATAGTACATTTAAAGATATTTAAGGTAACAAAATGAATACTTTAAATATATGGACACAATATTATGCTTAATATGCACACATAATAATAAAACGTATTAATACAAGTATAAAAACTACTAAATGTGTGGTATATTGAAAGTATCCTTCAGATTGCATTTTCATATTAATCATTCTTTTATTCAACTTATAAATGTAAAAGTATTGAGCAAGTAAACTATCAGTATACACTGTTTTTTTGGTTCTAATACAAACTCAAAATGTTGTGTGCTCATATTTGACTTCTGTTACATGTAAAGTATACTTCTAAGTGAACTTCAATAATCTAAAAAAGTGAGCCAGTTTAGTCCTAAGTAGTATGATGATAAGAAACATAAAACTACAAAATGTGTGGTATACTGTATGATAATATCCTTCATAGTGCACTTTCATGCAAATATTTCTATTCAAGTAAATTATCAGTACATTTTAGTTCACTAGAGAGGGTTTGCATAGACGTTACCACATGAGCAGGCCGGAGCGTGCCCTCCAGGGTGGCAAGACACTCAGCAAAATGACTGCTGACAATATCTGGAAATTCAATTCGGCGCAACATTTCAGTGTCCAGAAATACCTGATTCCTTTGTAAGTTGTAGGGAAGCCGTAATGATCTCCGTCGAGTCCAGCTGCTTGTTATTTCAGCAAATAATTGAGTGTTTTAGTCCTGGTTTCTTTGTTTCTACTATTACCCTCAGCAATTTTGCAATTGTGTTTTACCACAGGGGAACCTGTCCTGGCACATGGGAAGGTAACGCCAATGCAATTAGTCCCAAGTAGTATTGATATAGTACACTTATAAGTATGCTACTATAGGATTAGTACATTGAAATTTACTGTACTTGAAAATATTCTTGAACATACAACTCACAGTGAAAACGTTACGATGTGGCTAAATTTGGCTAATTCGTATCAATTTGTATGATCTGATTTGTACAGACGATTTGCTTTCGAGCCAGATGCGTAAGGGTAAGGTGCGGAGTTACGGGTCGGGCATCAGTGTGCCGTTTTTTCTAGTAATCGTACGTATTGTGCGATTCACAACGTCTGAATGTAAACAAATAAGCCACCTCGTAAAATAGTTACGAATTCCCGTGATATCAAGTTGAAACTTAACTAATAATGAACTTGAAGTATAGCAAAGTTTTTGCAAGGCTATTTCATTTATCTGAAGCTGATTGTTTCAAACAATATCAATTTACATTGTAAAGTTTTGTTTTAGCTGGTTTGTTAGTTGACCCATTGAAGCTCTACAAGCTCTATATATACGACTGCATAGGCAGTAGGTAGCTTACTGGATTTTAGAACAGATCTCATGAGTGTCTATGTGTGTCTGTTCTGATATGCTTTGTAGTTAAAGTTCAAGACGAGTGAGTGTTACATCTTAGGCCATCTCTCAAAATGACCTCATTTACAGCGATTTAATGATACTGCACATACAGTATTTCTCCCTGTGTTTAGTCTGCTTTACTCCCCGCCTCTGCGAGAAAGCAGGAGAGAAAGTGACATCACTATAAACACATTTCCCTCCTTTGTAATTACTCAGCAAAGATGTGTTGAAGTAAGATCTGCAATTCTGTATGTGTTTGAATGAACTTAAGTGATTGTTTTGTCAGATGTGATGCGGCCCCTTGTTGCCCTCCGTTATAAAGAGTCAAGTTCAGCAGGCTGGGCCATGCCTAGTTTTTTTAGTGTGTGGGTGGGTGTGTATGTATAAGTGAGGGGGGGAGTCTGTGGCTGCTTTGGCAGGGCTACGAGGCGTCAGCGCTTTGCCTCATGGGACGTCCTGGCAAAGTCACATACCCACAGCACATATACACACACAGGCGCGTACGCACACACACACATTGACACAGATACAGTCACATACCCACAGCACTGCAGTTGAGATAATTAAAACCACACACAAAGAGCTATACACACCCCATCTTCACTGTCGCAGAATTGCTCTCCCTTTCTCCTTTACGCGCCCTTATTATCAAAATACATCCATATGCACAGACATATTAACACATTTGTTACATGAGGACATAGCATTGATAAAAATACTAACACTAAAAAAGACCACCCCTGAAAAACTCTCTAAGAAAATTAAAATTTACATTAAAATAAATAATAATTTGATTGTTTTATTAAACTGCTTTTTTTTATGAAGATCACAATCTTCAAAGGTGTGAATCCTCACAGATTTCATTTCCCATCAGAGAACCGACATTCCAGGATTCTGATCATGTTTGCTTGTGACTGAACATAGTTGCAATTATTTCAAGTGTGTCTTGATTAACATTTTTGTATGTGACTAAGCATGTGTGTCACCGGTTTTAAAAAACGTCAAATGACTTTGTTTTGTCGTCTGCCAGTGAGAAGAGAGTCTGTCTCTTGTGGAAGCAGCCTTTCTGAAGTATTTTCCCATAAAACTCAAGCGCTGCTGTGGTTTCCAGTCTGCAGTTGCTTTTTTCTCTTTTTTGTCATTCTCGCCCTCTTCTTTCTTTTTTTTGCGGGATAAAGTTTCATTAAAAATGGCTCCTCTTCTCCGCCAAAGCTTCTGGTCTTCTTCTGAAGTTCTGTCGCTTCTCGGAGGAGAGCAGGGGTGGGATTAGTTTGAGGCCGGCGTTGTGACCTCATACAAACACACACACACACAATACAAACACACACGCGTTCGCTCTAGGGAATTGATGGTGGAGATCGAGACATGCCGTCTCAAGCTGTGGTCTCTCTGGCAAAAACAAAACGAACACATAATTACTCCAAGATGGAGGATATCATTTTGATTTGCTGAATTTGGGAAATATTTTGGTGGATACATTAAGTTAAATCTAAATTATAGGCTAGAGAATGAGGGTTTAGGGAGAAATGGGTTCTTGTTTGGATTGAGCCGGGTTTGAATAGAGAGCGGGGAAATGCCTCTTCCTGTCATTATGGAAAGAAAGAGAGAGAGAGAGAGAGAGAGAGAGAGACAGAATTATCTGTTCATTCCTCATCACATGCATGTTCGATTCCATTTTACATGACAATGTGAGGAGTGTTTAATAGACATTTGACCTTTGATTGCATGTGTTTGTGTTATGTATTAGTATCTAAATTGATGTACATAAATTCAAGTCATCATCATACATTCAGATTCAAAGCGGCTGAAGGTCCTCAAGGTAAAACACCCTTTGATTAGATTTTACGCCTAAAACACTAAATAATAAAAAATGCCGTCATATACGTTTCCTGAAATTTGAGATTGTGGTGTTATGATTCATGAAATGACAATGGCATGCATGATATTACCACAAATATTTTAGGGCCAAAATACTTTTATTTTGTTGAAGGTCATTAAATCAATACTCATTATTAATCTTAATCAACCATTTTTTTGTGCGCAATTTGTAGTTTTAAAGTTATCCATATTAACATTAATATAAGCAAATCATTTTTTCCATCTTTCAAAAATATTTTATAATCAGGGCTTGTGTTGTATAGTGTACTAAAACTATTAAGATATTTCTGTTCATTCAAATAAAATAAAATGATGCACTAAAATATTTAATTATTACAAGTGTTTGGTAAAAACTAAAACTCAAATAAATTCATCTTATTTTAGAACATTACAAATAAAATGGCAAAAATTAGCAATAAAAAGCTGCTAAAAAATTGTGATAGTACAATAACTCCCCTCGCATGTGTTAGCATCTGGTATCAGCTTCAACTTGCATGACTTGTAAGCAGTCTGTGCAATTTGTTTGACATTAGATGTACTGTTATATACTTGGTCTGTAAAATTTGTGTCTTTATGAAGCAGGTTTGTTGATACAAGCAGGCGTATAGGGAGAATGGGCTGTATAGAGACCGTGAAAAAGAGTGAAACAAAATGAGAGATGTTTGTGCATTTGAAGCGGATGTACATTGCCTTTGTACTGTATGAGCATATGTGGAGCACATTCGCTGTGATGATGGGCCAACATAAATCGGCCCATTTCCTGTGGATAGCACTCTCAGCTTCTGCAACTTCCTGTCCCTAGAAAGATAATCCAAAATCAGTTATTTTTAGGCAGAAGCTACCGTCAAAGTCAGATGCTTTCTCTATGAATGGAGACCCTTGATCTGACCTCTGCTATGCTATGCTGAAGTATATTTTGTGTTGATCTATATTATCCTCTGTTTGTTATATATTTTACTAAACAACTAGATCTTTCTCCATAACCCTACCTTTCAAGGACATGTTAATCCAGACTTTTCTATTTTTTGGCTTTTACAGAACATGTATGTTGGTGAGTACTGAATAAGTGATGTTTTTTTTCTTTTTTTTTTCAGGTTTTAATACCTGTCTATGTGGACTGAGGACAGATATTCGCGCTGTGCATATTAGTTTTTGTCTACATACTGTTTTGAACTCGTTTCTATAGTTTTAACATCAGTCATTCTTTAAATCTAACATGCAGTAAAGCCTAAGCAGTAAAACATTAAGATTGTTCACACAGAATATTCCACATATTTTCATCCGATGGTTTGTGTAACTCTATTCTTATTCACCGCATCATGGCTGTACATTTTGTGGTGAGGGAGACAAACATGTGCAGCCATCAATAACCGCGGTCTTCCTGAAATGTCCATGTATTCTGTGTGACACAAGCATTGCAATCAAATTCCAGAGGCCAAGTAGCAATTACCCAGCATTCCCGGCCATTCTGTGGTTGGCCGACACATATCTATGCCTCCAATTAGTGCTTCTCTTTTTACTCAGTACTGTACAAAACAATTCAAGGTTCACAGTATCTTGAGGAGTGGACGCACAAACACATTGCTGCGGTCTGTGTATGCGCGTTTGTGTGTTTCAGCACCTCTCTGATTTTACAAGCTTCACCACAACCTTGGAGCTCCCACAACAACAGCTATTAAGATGCAATAAAGATTCCTCTCCATTTGACTCTGCATATCCACACAAAGAGCACATTTTAGAATGCGAGATATAGGTTTATATTTTGAGCATAATTAAAAACTATCTACAAGACAAACTGGCTGTTTTTTACCGTTAATGTAAATGTAAAATAAAAATTGCTTTGCGGATGACGTGTAAAATGTGTTTAGGTAGATCTGTAGACTTGCAGTATTGCCAAGAATCTACAGAATTCTGAAGACTAGATTTAAACATTGAGAGTACTGTAATCTTATTGGAGGCTGAAAGTAAATTGTCAAATTTTGGCAAAATATTTATTACATGAACATACAAGAGGTGGACATTGTGCTGAACTTTGTGAGTGACTTTTTTCAGAGCTTTCCTTGAAATTCTGCGCAATGCAAAGTCAAAACATGTGTTTCTTTAAATATATTTTCTGATTTTAGTTTATATTTTAGTTCTGGATGGAAAATCTATACCATCTTATTCCTGTGAAATGAGCGTTAAACGTGGTCGACTGGTTGACCTTTGACCTCAGTCAGGCCTAGTTCATTGAACCTCATGCAGACATCTCATCCAGATCGTTTCACGCAGAAAGCAGTGGCGACATCTCTGGAGGTCTCAGAGGCTTGACCTTTAAACTTTTCTATCTGGGGCCTAAGCCCTGATTTACAGTCATGGCACGGCCCCCGTGACTGACCCTTGAACCTTGTACCCTCATAAAGACACTGGACTGGAGACTCAGATCAGAGTACAGACCAATAGACACCCTTACTGTTTTTGTGGGCGGGGCTAAGGTGGAGGCTGAAAGATCCCCCTGACCGCATTACTAGCACGTTTTGTTTGCTTGCTTTTTGACAGTGACCAAAAAAACGCATTACTTTTTTATAAGGTCACTCAGTGTCTAGGACCGCGATTGTCTTTGAAAAAGTTTACTTTAACGCAACAGGCTGACCTGTATGTGCTCATTCAATTCATCCAGGGACAAACTGACAGGATTACCTCCAGTTAAATGGCCTGACATTTACACCTACCAGACAGAGAAACCAAGCGTGTATAGCAAAGATAAACTGAGAGCGTAAACATCTATGGATGCCTGTGGTACTAACAGCGGCAAACAATAGCAAATGCATTTACTTGATCTGAAACCTGACACACAACATGATCCTCCTCACTTTTCAATCTCCCTTATACTAATGCACTTGTGACTACTAAAGAACAAGAGATTACAAACAGTTTCCTTTATTTTTAGTTTCTGGCCGATAGTTAACTGTTAGTTGTGTTACTAACAAAGTTTGCTATCATACCCTATGCGTTCAAAACTTAACACTACATGAAAGATAAACTTGTTGCCCAGTTTCTGATTTGGACATAATTTATGTGAGATATCTTTAGACACATACCGGAATCATAATCCACACCAACGAAAGATAGTCGTTTTTTAATCTTAAGTGTTGTAAAGGCGCATTTTTGTTGATCGTTTCTATTCAGTCCGCTCCTTTTGTTATGTTTAACTGCAGCTGTCGTCTGTGTTTTTGCTTTTCAATGGTATGTGTTAAAATATCAAACTGGAGACTGTATTCTGTCGATAGTGGCACTAAACAACACAACAAGATGATATTTTAAACTCCTTATCTAGCCTAATCTGTGCTGGTTTGTATTGGCCGCCTCCAGTTTTGCCTCCAGCTAATGCCGTGACGTAAGTGTGACGTCGGAGCTAAAGGGGTCTATACACAGAATGTAGGAAAGCAGGCAAACTAGAAAGCTATGTGGATTGGATAAAGGAATAATGGATTCAATTAGGCTTGCTTAGATTTGAATGTGTTAGGCAGGCAGTTGGCTAAAGCAGCAGCGGAAATCTCCCCTTTTCCATGACAGTGTGCCAACCTGGGCCATTGCTACCAATGGCAAACACACTTACAAATTTCTAAATTAATAATTGCAAATCGCTGACTTTCAATGATTGGTTTTCTGAACTAGATGCCTGGATATGGATTAGTTTCTTTGTGTGTTTAAAGTGTATGCACAACTGTATGCATTTGCTAAGTGACTTGTAGTACAACCAAGGTTATTGCATTTGATTGATTCATGTGTTATCTGGGATTCGAACCCATGACCTTGGCATTGCTAGAGCCACAAAAACAGACATGTGCAGCAGTCCCTCTGCCATCATGCATCAAAGCAAATAACGTCCTTATCACACAACTATGTGCCAAAAGAAAACACACAACCCTGCTATTTGACACAATTACGCTAATCAATTTCAATGCCTGAAAAAGGCTTCCTTATGATCTATGTGTAAGTGTGTGTGGTTATATACAGATGTCAGAATGATGCATCATCCATCTTCTACTAAAATAGAGTCTCCTCAGATGGACACCACGAAAGCCACACACACTACATGTGTACACACAAGAAAGAACACTTATGATGTTTTTTCTTCTTTTCTCAACCCTTTCATCACAGTCGCCATATGTAACTAATTCAAAGTATCATCTCTGCACAGTTCTCGCTCTTTTTCGTTCTCTCCGTCGTCTGAAGTGGAAAATCTGAAGTAATTGCTTTCTGAATTAAAGAGCGAAGTCTGAGAAATACAAGCCGTCATTTATTTTCACTTCCTCTCGCGCGTACAGAGAGAGGATTGTGTGAACATACGTCTCTGAACGCACCGCTGGATGGACCCCGCTCGCACTCTTACCTCAGAATAAGCGTGTCTGCGTGCGTTGTATGTGTGCGTCTCGGAAATCTCACCCCTGCGTTTTGAGATCATCATTCACACGCAGACACGGTTAAAGGCTGTGGAACTCTCTGGGCCTTTGCTGACAGCTCACTGCACCGGCTTCAACAGAAAACTCATTTGGAAACCTGTAATTGGATGGTGCGTGGATGGCTGTCGAGGAAACGATTGTGTGGGAGCGTAATTGAACGAGCCACGCTCCATCTCTCTTTGGCTGACACAACAAGGCCCTAGGTTCAGGGTGCTAACTTGACCCGTACATTTGGGGGCAATCGTATCGCTGAATGAAAACGCCACATCATAGTGAGAGAGAGAGAGCGCAGATAAACTGTTATGTGATACAGATAAAATAATGATTATGACACATGTGATAAACCTGACAGGCAAAAAAACATAATCTTCATCCCTGAAGATAAAGTGACAGTGAACCCATAAGATGAAAATTCTGGCATTATTTACTCACCCTCAAGTTGTTCCAAATCTGTATAAATGTATTTGTTCTACCAGAAAGACTCGGAAGGCCGAACAGTTCTTTGGAGTAGGCCCTGTCCGTGGCTCGCAACCAGAGGGCCAAGAAGTCCTCCACTTCCCGCCTTGAGATGGTAAGGCGGGGGCGTAGCCAACCCCCCTGGGGTTATATTGACAGGGACCTCCTGGTGGTGGTGGGGAGGATGGGGGGCGAATCACGTTGCTCTGACTGCGGACATAGAAAGGGGTAAGTGGCGATCTTTTATGTTTCATGTTGGAAGGTGATTGGTTGGGTGTTGATTGGCAATGAGTGATACAGGATTGAGTCTTCCTGGCAGAACTAGCGCTGAAGCTACATTTCTGATGAACATAGAGACTAAACCAAACAGTTCTTGGATCCCATCGACTAACATAGTAGGAAAAATGACAATGGTAGTCGAAGGTGTCCCAGAACTATTTGCTTTCCAACACTCTTCAAAATATCTTCTTTTGTGTTCAACAGAACAAAAAATCATAAAGTATTTTTTCCTACTATGGTAGTAAATTATGTTCAACAGAACAAGAAATCTATACAGGTTTTGAACAACTCAAGGGTGAGTAAATAGTGACAGAAATGTCCTTTTTGGGTGAACTGTCCCTTTATGCGTTTAGACACTAAATTTACATAAATTGTATTACATTTGACAAAGAGATATGAATATTTTCCGCAAATATTCTCCAAACAAATGATGCTAGAAATTTCATGGCCATTTTTTGAACGGTGTCAAGATAGTTTTAGTAGACATATAAAGTCAGCTTCCCTCACATAGATGTCTTAGCAGAATAAACACAGATGTAGTTCATTACATTAACATCAACATGGACATGTTCTACTTATGTTATTGAAGTAATGTTATGTGATGTACTATTATCTGTTCATTGTTTAAGCTTTTTAAACATACTCAAAATCATTCTCAATGCGTGTTCTTGCTTTCTTTAAAACAAATGCTGTAGGTTTTGAAGAGTCCAAATACTTTTGGTCATACTTTGACCATTGTTTTTAAAAATGAACAGAAATGTTGATGATACATTATGAAAAAGCAAACGAAAGGAAGCGACCGAGGCAGTTTGCTGTATATAATATCCAATTCTATGCCACCAAATGGAAGTTGCTGGGAAATGAAATGATGACCGGCTACGCTTGCGGTAAGATTTCGCCTTCAGCTTTGCTTGTGTCCAGCAGTTGGGTTTGTGGTGAGGGACATAAGAACCGCTGTGTTCTAATCTGAGTTCGGACGCAAACGCAGCGAATTTCAGACGTGGCCAAAACTGCTCTGGTTTCATGTTGCTTCCGTTTCTTCGCAAAGCTACCAGAGACCAACAGTTCACATAAACCTCAATTACAATCCACGGTATCTTCTTACTCAGGATGCAAAAAATAAAGCTGATTTTGGAAGGACCTTGTGAAGACAGAGAGAGAAAGAGGGGGATGAGATAAGGACAGATTTCTGAAGTGATGAGGCGTGTTCACCATTCTGGTCTTATCTCACCCATCACATCAGTTAAAACAAAAAGTGAGTGATGCGGTGCTCGACCGTGTTCATTCGCCATTGAGATAGAGATTGGCTCTCTTATCAGTTCTGTCTTCAAACAGCATGTGGTGTGTGTTTGTGTGCTTGTTTTAGAGAGTGAGACCTTCCAGTCCTTGTACTTGTATGAGATAACACACTCTTGCTCCGTTCATAGCTTCTACACATTACATTAACATTGTCATTTAGCTGACGCTTTTATTGAAAGCGACTTACAGATGAGGGAAACAATGAAAGCAATTGGAACACCATTAGTACAACAAAAAGCATAAGTGCAATAAAAGAAAACTGGTCTCATATAGCCCACCACAGTATACATAGCGAAGTTTTTTTTTTGAGTAGAAAAGACATGTGTATGCCTGAGATTTTATACCTTTTTGGGATGGCACCACATCCCAAACCCACAACACCACATATCTGTACTATATAATAAACGTTTGAGATGATGGTGGTACTCAGAAACAGTTTTTACATGATATATGAGAATGATATGACATTTCCCGCGTCTTTACCAAAATCTTCATTTATCAGCACCTCTCTCCTCGGGTACAGCTCTCAACAGCAGAAGTACTTTAACAATTGTGTCTCTGTGTGTGTGTGTGGGTTTCCCAGGTCTTTGTTCAGGTTCTCAACTCTGAACGCTGATCTGCTCTATTGTTCCTGCGGAGGGAGGAGTGTTTTCTGAATAGTCCGTCAAGCTGAAAGCTCCATCTCCTGATGAAGACGTTCTCACAGAACACACACATATACACATGTGCAGAAAGGGACGTTTCAGAATTGGAGATGGAGACGTCTCACTCGTACGGTTTAGAACAGAGTGTCTTTCATGGAGATGAGTGGAGGGGTAGAGAGGAACGGGGTTCATTCAATTTAAGAGGTTTCAATGACATCATAACATCTCAATTACACACATCCCCAATTTCTCATTTCAAATGGGCTTTCATGCTAAATCCAGAGTCATACAAAACCGATGGGGAGTTTGGATACAGGCGCATGAAGCGCACACATTTGTGTGAGTTTTGGGGTGTGGTGAGAGACATCCTGAGAGTGGCTGTTGATGCAAGACATTTCTGATGCGTTGCTGTGGTGATTGAGGAGGTGTGTCTCCGGTGCCCTCTGGTGGGGAGGGTGAGAACTGCAAACTCCCATCAAATCTGTACTTTGTAGTAAAAACCTGGTTCTGAATCATCTGCTTATAAGTTGTTAAAGAACTTCTCTAGTATTTTGTGGATTGTCAGTGGAGCGAGACATTTTCCTCAGGGCAGAGAATCACCTCTATAAGAACTGTGAATGCGTACCTCCATATGGAGGTAACAGAGCAAGACTCCAGACAGCTGCTTCTGATATGCAGTCGCAAGATATAACGTGTAGTGCTTTAATGAGGTACATATGTGCAGTGAAAACCGGGTATTGATGTGATATTTATACACAAACTAACTTCACATAGTGTGTGTGTGTGTGCAGATTAATTGTGCGAAAAGATGTTCACCTTATCACCTCACTCTCACAGCTTATCTTTCCCATGACTCCCTGCTCTGGTCGCCGTGGGTGACGGCTCGGCTCCTCCCTCGCCCTTGCCAAGCCTTTCTCTCGTCTGAATGGCAAACGTTCACATCTTCATCTCAGGGTCACAGTGTGAGGGTGTGAATGTGCAAATGTGTGTTTTTATTCATTTTTCGCATTATTGAAGTATAATGTAAACGATTTACCTTAGTTTGACCTTTAGAACTTTAAACAATATTGCACGAGTCAACAAACACACAACAGCTGTGGCTCACACACAAGGTCCTGCAGACTCCATTGAATTACAGTATGCCCGGCGTTGAGTTGTCATGGCTACAGCAGCATGAGAGAGAATACCCACAGAGCTTCTCAGAAAATACTGAAATTACACTGTCATAGGTCGTATCCATGACAACACCCTTGATTTAGCACCAATCTCATCCCCATTAACTCCTTTAAACAAAGCCGTGGTCACTGTACTCACTTAGTCTGTTCCGCCGATAAGACATAAAGAACTCCTGCTTCCAAACATATAGTACACGTAAACAACAAACAGAACCCGCTTTGATTTACTGTGAGTAAATCTCATTAAACTGTAACCCAGAGTAAAGCCAGCCAGTGATATACACACTTAACAGTCGTGCACTTACAGGGAAAGTCTACGGGGCAAAGCCAAAAAGTTAAGATTACATTTTTGTAAAAGCAAGTAAATTTTGTGTCGATTTTGTCATAAAATAAGAATATGAGGACTCTTTTAAAATTGATTAAAAAGCATATTGGCGTGAAACTCCAAGAAGCTGCTTGAGAAAATGGAAAGAGAACATTTTTGCAATTTTTTGAGAAAAGATGACTACTTTGAAGATGCTACATTATAATAAAAATATTGTTTGGATTTTTTTGAAAAATCAATATTCATAGTTCCTTTTGTGTTATTCTACAGTTTTGATGAGTTTACTATTTTCTCAAATGTGAATTGTTTTATGAATGAGTGAGTGTTCAAAACGTTTGACCAGTAGTGTAAGGGCAGGGACTCCTGATGTAGGTCAACGTCAGTTCTACCAGAAAGACTCAGGAAACATAGAACGATAAATAATATTTATTAAACATAATGTTAAAGATCTTTGGGCATAGGCCCCGTCCAATAAATGAATCATGGCAAAATGATTCCGATGTTCCTGCCTGAAGATAAGGCAGGGGCGGAGCCTACCCCCGGACTGAGGACGGGACCCTGACCTGGTGGTGGTGGTGGGGAGGATGGAGGTTTCACTCATGCGTTAGTTTCTGCGAACGAAAGAGAGGGTGAGTACCATCCTTTTATAATACGTGCTGAGGGATGATAGGCTAACCCTAATTGATTATGCTGTGAGGAGTCTTCCTGATAGAACTTGCGTGGAAGCTTACATTTATTTCTTTGGGAAATTAATATGGTCTATTATAAATAATAAATCTATAGTATTAGGGGCTGTGTCCTCCGAGGCATTCCCACCGGCATACTGGCGTTCTTTTTCACACGTTGAGCCGTGGTGTTGTGCCAAATTTTGACTCCCCATCATTTTACGACTCCCCTCATTGAAATTGCTGCAGGATTAGCTAATCCTTACCCCTCCCCCACACCTAATCCTAACACTTAATGTTAGTGGGGAGTCATAATTCGATAGGAGACATTTTTCGACACCACCCCGGCCCCCAGCGTTTTTTTCACACTCAGTTTATCATAGTAATCAATGCGTTTAAGTGCCTCGGTGGATCTGGAAAGCCAACATTAACGTTTGCAGTGTAAATTTGCAGTTTATTTCTGTAATTCAACATTTTGACCGCAGTTCAAAAATACATGAAAATTCTGTAAAAAAAACTTTTTTTGTTCTTCATTTCTATATTTCATTCATATTACTTCGCATGGTCATGACATTAGTTGAGGACATTCCTCTAAATAGGTTTTTGTCATATTTGTTAATTTGAATTAAGCAGATATAGGGTGAATAAAGAGTGCTGAAAATGAGTTGGTGTGAGAGAACGAGAAAAAGAAAGAAAAAACGAAGAATAGGATTCCTGCTGGGATAAAAGGTCCAGGGAAACGTCTCTCTCAGCACGGATAAATATTTGGGATAAGCCTGGTTTTCTCATGTAAAGTGGCTTCGGGCTCGGAATCCCGGGTCCATGATAACCACACACACTGAAACACACGCTCACACAAGTGGCCATATTTAACTAAGCTAAGATGCCAAGATTAGCTTGTTCTCTCACTCCATCTCTCTTTCTCTCTTCCTGTCATATTCTTACTCACTCTCACACATCACAAACAATAGCACACACTCATGTGTGAAATGAGCTTCATGAACACACCCAGTATATCACAATACATGTGCTGGCATCCTAATCCAGCCTTAAAGGGAGGTGAGTAACTGACCCCCTTTCACTCTAGTAGAGGAAGGGGTGGAGCGGAATGGAGTTCATTGACAACAGTTGCATTTCAGTTAGGATTTGGTTGATGATTTCATAAGGAATGCTCGACTGAGCAGCAATAGACCCCCGGCACTCCCCCACCCCTCCAAGCCCTCATCTCTGGTCATTTACTCCGCTGGGGGCGTTTGTTGCCCTCCTTAAGAAACTTTACTTTTCTGTCTCAGAAAGAAAGCCCTGTTCTTCACATGCAAACACATATTCACTTGTTCCTCTCTTTTCAGATTTACACAATTGCACACCTTGTCTTCTACACACAATGGCATTATCTGTAATGAGACGATTTTGTTGCTTGTCATGTATAAAACTTATATTATCATATATGTTGAATAGTTATGTAGGTGCTGATACAACATTGTGTCCATTCAAGCAAAAAATCCCTTTGATTTACAATATTATTGAGCTTTAATTTTAACTCGTGGCATCTGCAGAGCATGAACTATTTAGTTCACACACAGGTAAAACGGTACATTTCACCAAAGGCAGGACCAGCTTGAGCTCACGCTGAGGATGGGCAAATGCAAATCAATTCTAGCTGGCTCCAACTTTGCATAAAAATCATTAAATCACGCATAGCTACAGTTTATTCCTTCTTTTTTTTGTTAAATCATGATTCAGACACCATGCCCTCGAAGTTAACACCCTCTTAAAAGCAGCCGGTAAATTACATACTCATTGTTTAATCCCTCCTCTGTTTCACCAAATAGCATTTCAGTTTAACGTAAACCTGTTATGCATTTGATTAATTTGTCGATTATTTCTCAGGATGGCATTACGGTTATCTGTAGGAATAGATGCCTCACATGCGCTGAAAAGTTAAAACAAATGTCATATTGTTCTGTTGTGCTATCTAGATCAAGTCGTGCTATTTTTCAATTCTCTATTAAGCCTTTTGGCATGAAATACAAACCATTGCAAAATTAAACCGTTCTATTTTTTCTTCATGCTCATATAATGTGGTTTTGAACTTTGTTGTTAATATTCTGTGTTCGTGAATGTAAATTCACCGCTTTATTTGTTCTATTACATGTATTGTTGCATACACCAGCAGCTTTCCGCATGTATCTCTCTCCAACATACATTCTGGCTTTTATTAATATTCTTCACATTCCTCCAACAGCAGGGATGCAACTTGGCTTGGTTGTGTTTATGGAGTTATTATGGAGGGCACTAATTGGGCTTTTTATGCATGAAAACGGGGTTAAATAATTAAAATGAACAAGAATCAATTCTGAAAAGTGTGCAGGATGTTAATTCATTTTTTTGTTGTTTATCTTATGTGAACATGCTGGAAATATTCTCCAATATCAAATGTTTTTTATGGTGTGCTTATTAGATACAAACCTGCACGCAGTGAATTGTTCAGCCCAATCCTGCTCCTGTCCCTTTTTCATTTCTTTTTCTTTTTTGGAAGGAACATATTTAAATTACTCCATAAATCACAGTTATAAGGTGTATAAATAGACTCATTCCTTAGTTTTCACTGGATTCCTTTCCTCCAGTCCTCCTCTCTCTTTATCTTCATACTGTAGATACATCAGGTGCGAAGCTTTGAACATAAATAACAAATTCTCAGATCCCTCTAGCACAGACTGAAAGATGCACCTGTCTATTACTTTACAGTAGCTACTTTAATACGCTATAAGAATGTGAACCTATGAAATTGTATTAGAAACGATCAGAGCAATCAGGTGAATTATTTTTGTATAGCTTTGTACTGAATACAGTATGAGGTCTCTGGAAGCAGAATGAGATTATTGTGGCTAATGAAAGTACAGCAGGTCGATGGCGGGGTCTCTGATGTTCAGAGGCTGTGGATCCTCTCCTTATTACTTTTGTTCTGGTGGAACAGAGATGGATGAGTGATTTGGTGCTTCGGAGATAAACTCTGTAATAGGATTTGAGCATGGTTGCCTACAGTTGCTAAATTATGTATACACACATACATACTGTACACACATAGGGCCGTGGTAATACTGCTTTAGTTCCTGTGGAAACCTCATTTGTGCTGTGTGTGCTGAAATTGTCCTGAAAGCAAAGTCATCCATTCACCCACTCGTATCCACACAGAACCTGCGGTCACAGAACTGCGTAGAACGTTTTTTCCAATTCCCAATATATTTGTTTAACATTTCGATTAATATATTTATGGGGAGTACAGTAGTCTCAGCTCTGTTTTTATTTCCTAAAGGAATCGATCAAGTTATTCTGTGTGGTTAAATTGTCCTTGTTTTAGATTCAATTATTTTATGTGGAGGATACATGGGTGTCAAAAACTGTGGGTGGGTCTTACCCCAGAAAAAAAATCATTTATTGTGTAAAAACAGAGCCACTTTAGCAACTTTTGCCGAACTCATCATGCAGGCATTTATTTTTAACAAAATTATGAAAATGTTTGAAAAATGACTAACTATATATAGTTTAGTGTTAAGTAAGGTTAGGGGTAGTAGGGAGGAAGTTTTCACCGTCCCAAATAGTTGCATTAATTTCATAATTTTAATATAATCATTTAAAGTGTCGAAAATCATTTGTCTTAAAGTTGGCATTTTTTGCTGTTTGCTGATGGATGTTCATGTTTCTTATTTCAAAAATCACTTTATATTTTTCATATTTCAAGTTTATTGTTTACCGCTGTCCCTCTTCTCTCAAAACGCCTGGATCGTTCAGGTCTATATAAAGCCCCTCCTTCGGAAACGCTCTCATTGTTAAAACTGACCAGGTCTGTCGTGATTTGTTCCCCGCTTAGAATGTGTGTGTGAAGGTGTCCCACCCAAAACATATCAGCTAGCTTCCGCTTCTCAGGCTGTTGTGATTGGTTGGTCCCCCTCTCTGTGCATGTGTATTCATAAACATTGGCTTTGAGCAATAAACAGTAAAAATGGCGTCAAAAATTACCTCACTTTAGCAGTTAGAAACATGCGGATCGATCGAAGTGTAACGGAGGTCTGCTAGTGCAAACATCAATCTTTGTTAGAGATCGCAATTTTATATTAATAAAATGAATTAATTATATTAAAGGTTATATTAATTAAAACTAATAACAGAAGCGTTAGTTTTGCCTTTTTATATTGGACCTGAGTTGGATAATAAAACAAACAGATTGACCAGGTGACATTTGCAAGCAGGACTTCGAAGGACGTTTCATAGAAGCGTTTAAAGAGGTATGTGCACGCACACACACACAATATCAGTGTATTACAAAGAACAGTTTTCACAGTCGATGTTTAAGTCATGGAAGCTGTTATTTGTTTAAAAGCACTCGGGATAGTGACATCATGTACCTGGGAAGTAGAGGGCTATAGTCTGATTGCGGCCATTCTCTGTAGTCCTTGAAAAGCGAATTATGTTAAAAACAATATCTCGCTTGGCACTGAACTTTGAGCTTTGTAATTATGCAGGTTTTTATGCTCTAACAGCAACATTACACACTAACTAAAGGTTGAAAAATGGGATCATGGGGAATGGTCTATTTAAAAAGTGGGTGGATCCTGTCCGGCAGTGTTTCTGACAAAGCATTTACATTTAAACATTTTGTAAAAGTCTTTATCCAAATGATTTAAAGTGGATTCAAGTATCAATTTTACAGCAGGGCCAAAAGGGAGTATATTTGTACAATATGTTTTTAATGCATCCTCAGGTTAAATTAAAGTGATAGTTCACCCAAAATGGTAAATGATGACAGAATCTTTTCCCTTTTAAACTATAAAATATGATGTGAATGGTACAAACTGGACAAAGCACTAAACTTTTAAGGTATTTATCAGTAACAACTACAGCATGTCGGGTAAAATGGAGGTTCGAATGTACAAAAATAAAATAAAAACACATCTCTCTGGAACTATACAATTTAATATTTGTTGATCCTTCCATAGTTATACATTTTTAGACATTCTCCCTATCTCTTTATTAACCTTGCACATTTTTGTGTGTAATATTTCTGCCAAGTCTCGAGGTAAAATCTTATCTCATGTGCTGCCTTCACGTGCTATCGGAAATTCGATATTTCCCACTTCAACCCAGAAATATTTGTTTTTTTTCTGGCACCCCATCTGCAGATATATGGTTGATATAGGACATATAAAGTTATTAGTAATAAGTAATCAAATTATTTTTGGAGAGAGTAATGTGTACAGTTATCTAATTACACTATTGAACACGTAATAAGTAACAAGTAATTCATTACTTTTCCCGAGTAACTTACCCAACACTGCCAGTAGTGTATACTGTATACTACACACAAGCATACCTACAGATAGTTGAGTAAAGTTCAGTACATACTGAAAGTAGAGGAAGTAAGACACAGCCACATTAACACACACATCCGCACGCACAAATTCATTCACATTCTACTAACTAAGTAGTTTTCTATACTCTCTTTCTATATAGCTTACTCATTTCATTTAAATCGAAATGGAATCTGACAAACACAATTATATAATGTGCAACATGCCTTATGTTTCAGAGTGTGCCTCGCTCGCTCTGAATAAGCATTTGAATCATGTGCCTGGGTGAAGTGGAAGAACATTAGTGGGTTAATTAGTAATCAGATCCATCAATTTATTAGAAGAGTCACCGCAGCCTCAGAATAACAGCTACATTATCAGTATTAATTATTACATCAGACTCATGGTCATTAAGGTAATGAAATGAGATTCTAGAACGAACAGAGACACCATATATAATTAAGTCAAAGTCTTCCTCTGTGCCATTAAAAACCAATTTACACCGCGCCTACACCCTGCTTATGCCTGCATGAGGAATTACACACCCCACATCTGGACTTCTAGAATGAATCATTTTCTATAGCCGTATCTCTCCTTCCTCTTCCTCCATCTCCATCCTTCTCCTTTCTTTCTTTTTCCATTTTTTATCATTAGACTTCTCTCTATACCCATCTCTATTCCTAAACCAAACAGCCTCTTTCTGGTTAAAGGTATAGTGTGTAATTATTTGGGGGATCGATTGACAGAAATGGAATATAATATACATTACTATGTTTTCAGAGGTGAATAAAGACCTAACATAATAAAGTATTTTATTTTAATTACCTTAGAAAGGGCTGTTTCTATCTACATACACCGCTGGTCCCCTTGGATGGAATTCGCCATGTTGTGTCTGCCTTCATAGTGCTTTGAAAGGGAGGGTTGGTTGCAATTTGAAGCCTCGCCGTTCGATTTCACTGACTGGTCCGCCATTAAAACTGCAAAGTCTTAATATGCCCACACATCTTGAGCCTCTCTCCAGAGTTAGAGAGGAGACAGACGGAAATGCAAGAGACATTGTGAAAGCAGGTTTTTTCTGGATATTTCCTCCGGAGATCATGTGCTGTTTTTCTTTAGCTCAATGAGTTCATTTCCTCTGTCCGTCCCCTGATCACTGGCTGGTGAACACAGGAAGATGGAGCACACCTTCACCTGGCGGACCTGGTACTGTGGAAGTACTTCTGTCTGATTTGTATAATTGCACACAAAAATCTGCTTCTCTACACACATTCTTAGTAAACTTGCTTCATAGATATAGACACAGATTATTATTTAAACCACATACACTTTTAATAACGAAACAAAAAAATTCCGGCAGCTGGGGCGGCAGAAATATTCTGTAAATAAATTAATTGAATAACACGTTTTTCTTGTAAATTTGGTGTTTTAACTGTAATTTTTGGTTTCAAAAATAAGTGAAAAATCTGTCAAATAAAACAGTAAGATTCTGTAAAGTTACTTTTTTACAGTGTAGCCTGTTCTGGAGATGTGTCCTATTACCTTTCCATTCAATTGAACTTTTCACCTGGAGGATGATGAAACGGCACTATCTAGGTGTGTGTATGTGGAGAAAGTGAGAAACAGAGATAGAGAATGGTATTAGGTTGTAGTCTAGGGAGTGTAATGGATATGTTGTGGATGTAGCAGGTCCCCTGCAGTCAAATCCTCCGAGTGAGACAGAGATTAACCTTGCGTCTCTGTTTCTCTGTCTATGTAAGCTCTGTGCAGTGTCAGTGGCTGTGTATTGTGAATGAGGGTGAGAGCAGGGGCACAGTCTCTGGCATGATGCCATGTTTATGCAAACCTTCAACGGTGTGCCGTGTATTGCCACAGAGATGGAATATCCAAAGACAGAGTCTATACTGGGAAGCAGAGGACTGACCTGTAAATGTCGCTGAGACGGATACAAACAAGACGTTACTCATACAAACACATACACACACAGATAAGTAAAAAACGTCATATACTTGCACACAATACATCATGCCATCATGGTAGTGTCCATATAAACCCTAGTATTCATAGTAATATATTAGTGCTGTTTCGTATTGATGTATTGGTATATTTCATATATATCAGAAGTCCTTTTTTCAGATGGTCCTGACTCTAAAACGTCTAAAAAAAGTTTTATTACCTTTACTGTGTTGTCTTCTATGTGCCATGTTCAATATCTGCTTTCTGTCACTGGCACCAGAGGACAGCAGGAGTCTTAAAAGCTGATCTCAGGTCAGCGAGTAGAACTTGGTGTGCAGGTAAGTAGGACGTAAATAGCAGATTCCAAACAGCATTTTTGCCCTTACAGGGCACTGTGAGTATTAGAGGAGAGTAGATAGAGATAATTATAACCATTTTGTTCCCTACCTATTCATTAAAGCATCTTCTGTCAAAAGACATTATTCATGTCTTAAACCACTTTACTTCACCTAACCTTTCATCCACACTTCATTATTAAAAGTTATAGCACATTTGTTGACCAGATTTGGCTAAAGCAATCCCGTGGGTTTTTTACAAATGTTATATTTCTTAAAGGAGCAATGTGGAGATTTAAGCGGCATGTAGTGGTGAGGTTGCGTATTGCAACCAACCGCTGACATCACAGCAGACCCCTGCCTTCCGAAGCACTACGGTGGCTGACAAGGGACTAAGATGTCATCACGCTTTCGCACCTTTGCTGAAGGAGATAATGCTTTTATAAAAATCTGTAGAGAAGGCTACAGTCCTTTTAGGGCTACTGTAGAAACAACATGAGGAATTCCATGTAAGGGGACCTGCAGTTTATGTAGATGGAAATAACTCATTCTAAGATAATAAAACATAATGCTTCATTATGTAAGATCTTTTTGTCAGTAGTTCCTCCTAAATATCACACACAGCACCTTTAAAGATGGGGTACCATGCTATTGTATGCGTTCTTACGATTTTATACTGTTAAACGTGCTGCCTTCTCATGCTTAACATGATCAGATTGTTAAAAAAAAGAGTTGGACGTATGAAGTAATATTTCAGTGCTCGATAGACTCCACCAGCACTACAACTTGTTTAGGAAAGTTTTTTTAGAAGTCTGGATCATAACAGGGATCCTATTCCTTTAATTGGCCATTCTCCCCGTAAAGCACGCCCACACATCATCCTCCGAGCGAAAGACCACGCCCATGCGCTTGCGTGAGAGAAAAAGCATGCCCACACGTCACACCCATTAATGCCGCTTCACTCGGCTGACGGAAGTTTAGCTGTGTTTGTTTGCTCACCGCATTTCAGTGATGGATGTTATATAAACGGTGGATATGACGCTGGATTTGGAGATTGTTTGAAACTGATAGATGTCACGGTCCCAGCGTTGAAAGATGCTGTACATGAACCGCACGCAGTAAGTCAAACTAAGTCATATGTCTATGTTTTGTTGGCAATCGGCGCGTATGTGCGTGATGTAAACAACACGAAGGGATAATGTGATAATGTATTGTGGGCTCGTGCTGTAGTTCCGTCCTCCCTGCCTGCCTCAAGCAGCTTCTCTATTTCCGTAAATAACCATACAGCTGTTTCTCCCTTTTATAAATTTGATCAAACTAAATACTCTTCGAAGATACGAAGTATGTAATACTACCATATAGTTACTCAAGATCAATATGAGATTTGCAGCAACTGCGTGTGTTTTCCCATCTTTAAGCATTACATTTTGTCCTACTCTTATCTATGGCTAATAAACAAATAGCTCCTGGGCAATGAAGTAGTTAATGTGATAGTTCAGCCCAAAAATGTTTTCGTATTCATTTACACTCATGTCCTTTAATTTCATGTCACCTGTATGTAATAAAATAAGGTATTTTGACAAATGTCACAGTGGTTTGGTTTCTGTACAATGGACGTCAATGGGATCCAATGTTGTTTGGTTACCAAAATTCTTCGTTATATCTTCTTTTGTGTTTTGCAGAAGAAAAAAAGTCATACAGGTTTGGATTTACATGTTGAGTTAATAATAATAAAAAAAAATTAAGCATACATGTACACAATATGTGAACACACTCAACACATGGTCGCAATGAATCACACTACAGAATTTGCTCATGGGCAGTATGGGAAGATTGAAGTTTTACCTGTAAACAGCTGTAGTTGTCCTTCTGTGCTGTGAAATATAATGTCTGCTGTATGAAGTGCTACGGGGCAGAGGTAAAGCATGTAATGCTGCACAGATGTTCACATGTCTAAGAACACACTACACTATGTCTTTGAACACAAACACACACTGTGAGGGTCAGATCAAGCTGATATATAGTGAGGCTTTGTGGTAAACAGGGAAAGTGTTTATGAGCTAACCATGACAGCTGAACCTGTAAACCGTATTTTATAGTAGGAGTAAAAAGTCTCTCTCTCTCTCTCTCTCTCTCTATCTCTATCTGTGTGTGTCGTACTTTCTATTTTGATATGTGCATGACCTTGGTTCTCAGGGTTGACTTGCATGCGTTCTGGACTGTGTGAGCTATAAAGGAGAGTTGTTTGGATATCACTTGACTTGGTCTTCCTGTTGTACCCACCTTTGTGAGACCTGTCTAATGATCTGGACGGAGGTGAAAACCTGAATATAAGACAGACACTCTTTCTAGCGAGGTTTGTTTTGTCACAGTTGACACATCAGTGATTTATCTTCCCTTCATGGACGCTTCTGATGCCGATAAGACTTTTTGTAAGAAACAGACAGAAAAAGAAACAGGGCTTCTTTGTTAGCACGAAAGACTTAATGAGCTGTATAAAGGAGTAGGGTTGCTTTCAGATAATGAGAGAAAAGGAAAACAGATAATACAGTTGCTATCAAAAAGAGTTGCACAGGGGAGTTAGCCTTCTCCCTCTTTTTTATCATCATCTTCGGGGTCCATCCAGAGGTCCCCTTTACAATGCACCATTGTTAACAAATAGATTAGATCCCAGGTAGATGTTGATGTACGTACAATAAGGATATGTTGTTTTAGAATAAAATATATTTTAAAGAAAGTTGGTAACCAGACAGCAATGAACCAAGTTTTTAAACTGGAAAAACTAAATACTTTTTCTGTAAAATTATAGGATATAATGATATTGAAAATATTAAATTGTTTTCCCCAATTTTCTTGTAAATGTGTTGTCTTGTTCTTTAATTTTATAGTTTTTGACTGTATTTCAAAAATAAACTGTAAAAAAACGACAGCTTTTATGGCAGCTGGGGCACCAGAAATAAACTGTAAAATAATGTTTTTTCCACCGTAAAATTACATTTCCTCATGTTTTTCTTGTAAATTTAACCGTTTACAGTGCATTGACCTCCATTGTATGGCAACAAAACCACTGAGACATAAACTGTAGGCCTGCATATTTTCAACCACATCAGGCTTTCCATCCACATATTGAAACCAACCTCACAATTCACCTTACCGTGTTAAAGGACACAATTTGGCAGCAAGGGCAAAATCTACAATGGATTGCATTAGTACACGTTGATGAGCATAGGCTGTTTTATAACATGCTTTTAAGCTGTTCTCTTCCACCGACGGACCACTGGAGATAGTGTCACAGCTCACCCATGTTGTCATGGTGACTGACCCCTCAGTCATTAGATTGATATTTGGCGTGGGCTGTATGGATGTGAGCTGTCTTTTTTGATCTGTGAACTACCCCACCACCCAACTCTCTCTTCCTTTCATTCTCAGCCAGAATAACAGCAAACACTGTTATGATTGGCAGGACCTTTTCAAATGTGGGCAAACATGATGAATTCTGGATTTCTCAGTCTGTTGCGCTCTCTCTTCTTCTTTTTAATAAATTGTAACCTCAGCAGAATTGAGACAATATAATTTTAGTTCATAAAAAGATTCAATCAAATATGGTGAATTATCAGAAGGGCTAGAGATACAGCGTAGAAATAAGATCATTATTATAATGTTTATATAATTATAGTGTGATATTATATACATTAAAATAGCTTATATTGTATGTATTTTATTGTATACCGTACTATATTATATGTGAACACACACATTAATAAAATGTAGATCTTGAATATACTCGAAAGCACCTACAAAATGCATAAATGTGCATTAGTGCTTTCAATTCCATTAATCGATTCCAAAATAAATGTTTGTGTTGATATTATATGTGTGGGTGGCTTATATATGTGACCCTGGACCACAAAACCAGTCTTAAGTAGCACAGGAATATTTGTGGCAAAGCCAACCAAACAATGTATTCCAAAATAAATGTTTGTGTTGATATAATATGTGTGGGTGGCTTGTATATGTGACCCTGGACCACAAAACCAGTCTTAGCACACAAATATTTGTGGCAAAAGTCAACAAAACAATGTATTGGTCAAAATGATCAAATTCTTTTATGCCAAAAATCATTAGGATATTAAGCTAAGATCATGTTCCATGAAGATATTTCTTTTGCACCCTCTAGTTCAAGATTTTTAAATAGTTGCAGTTTAAAAGGGTTGTATAAATCAACATTTTGATAAATTGACCCATAAAACTGGTTTTGTTGCCCAGGGTCACATATGCATTTATAAATACACAAATAAATATGTATAGATTTAAGAAATATCTGTAGTATATATTTATGTTTATACATAATGTAAATTATATTTAGATATTTGATATGCACCGATATATCGGCCAGTAATCGGTATCGGTCAATAAAAGCACTTTTTACACTATCGGCTATTGTTTAAAAACAGCCGATGCCCAGGGCCAATATACTCTATCCTGTCAATCAAAAGAGGACAGGACAGTGCTCTTCATTTGTGCTTTGTGTGTAAAAAATGTTAAGAAACATCACCGATTTGATGTTTGGTGTCAATGTAAATGGTCATTATATGAATTAATAACATTCAGATTCATCGCGATTAATCTATTGGACAGAACTAAAATCAATACAATGACCTTTTCAAAATTTCATGGCCGCACTGTCTGAAACGTTTCACACTGTCTGAAACGTTTCACACTGTCTGAAACTTTCATGTTGCCCTTTATGATAAGGAAAGTGTTATAGATTCTTCATGAAGAGAATAATTCATTTTAAAGATAATAAAATTGTGACAATCATAAGATAAACTTTTAACTGCTGTGTATCGAATCAATCTACTCTGGCCTGTGTGAGTCTGCGATGTGAGGAACTAAAATGTGAAGGATGTAGTTGAGAAAGTGAGTTAGAGTTCAGCAGTGACACGGGGGAACTGAACACTTCACACATTCAATAAATGTGAAGTGAACCAGAGTTCAGTCATTGCAGAGAGCAGTGGAGGTGAGATGCAGGCCAGGATTACTGGTCTGTACAGTTTAATTACAGATGTGTGTGTGTGTGAGACACTCATGGAGAAAAATATAGGTGACAGGAAGGATATGTGGATGTGTTTACTTTGAGATGAAACACAAGCAGAATGATCAAATGTGAATTTGTCCTCTACAGAAATTGATGGCAGAAACGCAAGCATTTCAGTTTCTTATTATCTTCAGGTGAAATTGTCAGACCCAAAGTAAAATGTTATTGCTCAGGGGTTCCTCCATCATATCTCAAAAGACTTAATGTTCTCTTTTAATGTTTCATTTTAGAATTCATTGGTCTTATATGACTTCTTGTAAAATATGAAACAACAGGAGACACATTAGAGACAATGACCTTCTTTTTCTTTTAAAAAAAGACTGAAGAGGAACTAAACTTGACTTAAAGCTTCTGTTTTCTCTCTCATTTTAATGCGTTTTTAAGAAAAGACAATTGAAAGAATTAAATTTCAAAGTGAAGTACCTTTTACTGTGAAGTTTAAGTTTCTCCACACGTTCAGATGCACATCGAGCTCTTTTTCGACTGGACATTTTGAGATTGGCTTTAACTTACTGAATGGCCATTTAGTTGAGTGTCCTTTCTTTTACACAAGGACTATTGGAAACTATGGCAACCTCAGCCTCACATTGTCACACGGACTTTAGGCTTGAAAACAATGCGTGCTGTTATAAAAGGTGTTTGTGCGTGTGTGTGTGCCCCGTGTGTCAGTGATCGATGAAGTGCAGCGTGCTCTGCAGATATATGACTCCATGTCTGACGGCACTACAGACCTGCCACTGTTTCAGCTGCAAACATTTCACTCCCAACTTCCTACAGACAGCGAGAGCAAAAGAGAAAAGAGAGGAAGAGGCAGGGAGGAAGAAAAGGAGACAGATTGGTCAGGAGTGCTTTTAAAACTAACCGGACACAAAGAAGTTATTCAGGGGCAGCGCTGCACCTGCCTCCACACGCTGTACAGACACACACGCTCTCACAGTAAAACTTTACATGGACAAGAATGCCCTGTCATTGCATCTTTGTGTTTTCACGCTCAGATGGGCACGTTATCCACGACACTGTGTTGTGAATCGCAAATGAGCAACCTACAAAAATAACACAAGAAAGGAACTTTAATGCACTTGTGGGTCACACAAACTGGTAGCTGAGATTAAGAAATGGATGGAAAGATCATGGACATTAATAATAAAAATCTAGGTGTATTCAATAACAGCTGACTTTTACAGATGTTTGTCATATTGCATAACCATTTAAAATAAAGTAGTTAAGGCAAAAAATCCTTTAAAATAATAAAAAACTTATTTAAGTTATAGAACATACATTTATTTTGTGTGTTTACTTTAACATTAACTAAAATTATAAGTCCACGGGTATCCACTTTTTTTTTACATTCACACAGTTTCACATAAACACAATAACCCTATTTATACACCGTGGACATAAATCCCTCAACCTTCAAAACATTAAACAAACAAAAAGAGCTTGCAAACATTCACACAACAATATAAAACACTTCACAATAACAACCGACTCTCATTTTAGTTTAACATACTCTATCATGCTTAACTAACCCACACATTCACATTTCCACACTAACAAGCTTCCAGAGGTCTGTTTGTGAGCCATTGCACTATAGAGGGCGGAGAAGTCTGAACTGCTGTGTTCTTCAAAGAGCTATAGAGACAGTAAAGAGGGCAGCCAACAGGATGGGGGCTGACACAACTCTGCGTGCCAGCCTGTTTGGCAGCTTATGTGCCCTTTTCAGGTGGCATCTGTAGTAAATCTTCAAGTCACACCAACGCACACACTCATGTGTTGCTGTCGCAATCTAGCATGTGAATGTTGTTTGGACAGTGACATAAAGCGTCTTAGAAGTAGTGTGTGGATGTATGTGTGTGTGGTTACTTTTTCTTAAAGACAAATTCATTCCCGAAAGTGGGCCTGTTTAATGATTAATCATGATTTATCGCATCCAAAAGTTTGTGTGTACATAATAATATTTGTCTGTTCATTTGTATCTTGCATTTATAAACACTTACACAGACTTAATGTATATATTTAGAAAATGTAAATTAATTTGATAAATTTAAAGATTTATTTGATTAAATTTAAAATTTAATTTGAATTATATATAAACAATTATTCATTTTTATATTTTTCTTAAAGATATACACGTATGTGTTTCTTAAGAAATACGATTTTAATATGCAGAGTACACAGACACATATAAGGTAAACACAAACTTTTATTATGGATGCCATTAATTGCCATTAATCGGTGAACAGCCCCACCCGAAAGTGAGAACAAGTTGATAAACTGAACAAAAAGGAAATTTTGGGGCATTTTCTCGTTTGTTTTAAAAAAATGAGTCTTTTGGGAGTGGTTGGTGTTGTAGGGTATGGGTTCAGTTAAGTCTATGAAAGTCTTTGAACCATTTGAATAGGTTTCTATAAGTTTGATTAATGGGGCTAAGGATTTAGCGAATCCTACTCAAACAAATTCTGCAGTCACAAAATCTTGTGAAACTGAGCTAAAAGATGTTTAAGCGACATTCAAAAACATATCTGAAAACACAGTCCATTATAAATCTATGCAGTGCTGCAGTAAGTTTCAGTTGTTGTGGATACACACAGCGCCATCCTCTGGGCTTTTCACACAACACCATTGCTCTCAGTGTAAATACAATAATTGCAGGTTCTCTGGTTCCATAATTCTTTCTGTGGTTTAGATTACAAAAGATGGAGACATCTGACACGTAAAGTGTCTGATAACCACCGTGGTGTTTGTACAGACCATTTGCTAAGCGATGTGAGGTCAGACAGAGGAGATTAGCGAGGAAACGCAGCCAGTGTTGCACCCTGACCTCACCTCAACCCCTCCACTTGGAAAACAATCTGTATTTCACAGATCGGCCTCAAGACGTCCAGCTTCTGCTCCATTTGACTTGACACACAGAAGGGCATTACAGAATAGTGAGAGGTGGACAGGAGGTTAGTTGTGGTGCAGAAGCGTCCACTGCCCTTTTGCCGTATGCTTTTATTGACATTACTATGAGAACACACACACACAAAGCATTCGGTCCTGTTTACCTTGCGTGCCTCGGAGGATTTATTTAGACAGTAGTTGCTTTTAGCTTCGCCAAGCAGACCACTGGTATTTCCTTCATCTCTGACATATACAAGCCCCTGTGTGCATTTATGTTTAAGACATGTAGTTAGCGCCCTGTTGGTTATCTGTCCTCTGCAGATCAAGGCTTCTGTAGGCTATATAAAGACGTAAATTAGATTTGAATCCGAAGTCACTCTTGTTTATCATTTATAAAACAGATCTGGAGCCCTTTTATAATATAGTAAATAAATAGGTCTGTGTTTTTTGTATCCAGGCAGACAGTTTTTATTCTCAAATTGTAAAATGTTTGATTTAAAAAAAGTATATAAATAAAAATGTTTTGTGATAATGTGTAGAGAACGTGACAGGAACAGTGACCGGAAAACAGGAAGAGGAGACAAAAAGCCACCAAGAAATAAGCAAAGCGAGAAGGAGAAACAGTGTTTTGTAAATGAGAAGCACGGAGTAGATCCACCTCAATCTGTCTCTGTCACTGCTCTCTAAGAAGAGGGGACCGCAGCCTCATTCAATTGCTCTTTTCTCTTCTCGTCTGTTCATGTCGAACTCTCACACTCCTCTCATTTCTCATGTCTTCTGCTCTGTCACTGTGATGCCAGGAGCCTGAGGTGAACTTATAATAAGGTTCTGAAACTCACTTTCACTGTTGCTTGCCTGAACTAACACACACACACACACTCTTGTTTGGTTGAGTTGGAGGTGAGGTGAGGTGATCACAACGTACAGACAACAGCAAGCCTTGATCTTTGTTCTGCTGTGATAAAACAATTGACAGCATGTCTCAAACAGAGATAATGATGTGAGCGCTCACGTGCACATACATATGAATAATGCTTTTCCAGAGGAAGCTATAATACTATTTGCATTCTCTAATTGCCTGTAAGAGAATTACTACAGTGTGTTTAAAGAAGCAATTTAAGTCATAGGAATATATATTTTAATTATGGCTAATTTGTGATGATTTCCATGTCTGAGTTTAATTTAACATAGCCTATACTAATACTAATATACTAATATTAATTCCGCCCGAGAATGTCTGTCCACATAGCCTTTTATGTTTCTGGGGACTAGAGAAGTCATGAACCAACAAAGATTTGAATGACATCTACATGGTTTATAATGGGTTCAAATAAACCAAGAGTTTGCCGTGTTCAGCTCCACATTCAGAATGACTCTTGCGCCCTCTTGCGGTGGATGGGTGAACAGCTTGGAAAACGCTCGCTTCACTTTTAAACTGATAATACTATGATTTAAATTGTGTGGAGTTTATTCGAGAATGGGTACTGTTTTCATGTTGTTTTACAATATATTTTGGTCCTTAATACATGCTTTGAGGACTTCCAGCACATTTTACATTATGGTGTAGAAAATTTGATATCATAACTTAGATAGTTGTATTCAATAAACATTGAAATGGTTTGTGTTTTTTTTCACACTTTGTTTAGATAACTCTAATATATATAACGTACATATTTTTTATAAAGGATATTCATATTTTAGGTGCATGTTACATAAAGACATTAGAAAAGAAAAATCAACACCCACATCACCAAACCAGTCTTAAGTAGCAAGGGAACACTTTTTGTAAAAGACAAAAATACATTGTATGCGTCAAAATTATATTTTTTACTCTGGATCGAGGTTTATTGTGTTAAAACCTGGACCAAAAGCTAACTGGACCAGCTGTCTGATTTTACTTCCAATTGAACGACCTCAGTAATGTCAGCTGACACACGAGTATATATACACGAGTACACGAGTGGTTCACTAACCCACTTCAAACACTAGATGGCATAGTGATACAGAAGTGTGCCATTTCTTCAACTAGATAACCACAGCCAGAGACATTCCGAAACACGGGAAATATTTGGACCATAGAAGAAATTACATGATAATATTTTATGTGTATGTAATTTGGTAGGTTATATGCAGTATGCCTATATTTTGATTTTCTAACGTTTTGTACATACACACTGAAAAATTCAAAGAATCAGAGATCAGGTGAAATATTTTGACAGTAGGTTTAGGACATTGTTGGCCATTTTATTCTGTAAATTATCTAATAGAATAAAATAAAATAATGTAAAATAAATATAATGGTTCTTAATGTGTAGGCCACGGTGATACTGAAAAGCTTGGAAGCGTTAATATTTATCAAGGCGTTAGCTAGGCCTGCATCACTTAGCAAAACAGAGTTCATCATTTTCAATGTAGAGTATTTCTGTTTTATTTTTGTGACTTTAAACACTCTAACGATATTAGATAAAATGCAGCAAAAACTTTAGCATCAAAAAGAAAGAAGACTTGGGCTACTAAATCGATTTCAAAGAACAGTGTAGGGGAGAGCGAGGCATGTTGTCACACTTTTCACACTGTGTAACATTTACTGAGCACCATACATCACAGCGGTATAAATGTTATACCAAATGAAAGAATGACTTCTTGGGCACATAATTTGAATTCATTACATTTTCATATCTTATCTCATTACGGAGTTGTAGACTGTTGAATAGAGGATGTGCACTTGTGACAATTTGCCCCATCGGCAGGTAAGTTGTCACACTAGATTATCTAAAAATAAGAACACAACTACTTAATTGTGAATATTGATTTTCATTTTTATATTCAAACCAGAACTGAAAATATAAACAATCGTGCCTAGAGAATATGAAAAAACAATTATTTCAAGCCAAACTGTACACATTTCAATCAAAACGCATTACTTTGAACTTTAAACTCAAACGTTCGGTGGCTTGCACATAGATCCATTCTGATATGGCCGGATGTCCTCTGGAGTTGGTAGCCTGTTGTCAGCAATAGCATTGCTGGGTAAGGGTGAGCTGGTGGAAGCAGAAGCATAACTGGGCATGGGCAAACTTGGTTTCCAGAAATACATCTCTGTTGTAAGGTTGAACCCCGGCCACCCTAAAGCTAACCTGAATCTTCAGGGGGTTGCAACCAGAGGATAGGCATTTGCCACAAACCCAGGAATGTCATAAATTGACATTGTCCTCCCTGGGATGTTCCTCATCCAGGAATTACACGCACTGTTGACGTGCCTCTTTAGTGGCCCGTAGACAGACCTCTCTTATGGTTCGAGCCGACATGAGCAGTGTGTTGGGAATGACAGCATGATTATGCCATTTTCTTTTGCATAATTGAGTCCATCAATGGACAGATGAGACTCGTGGTTTTCCAAAAGGAGTATACAGGGCTTCTAGTTTGAGCATTTTGTATGTTCACTGAAATGTTTCAGGAAGTCAACAAAGTGCGTGTCTTTCATCCATCCAGAGGAATTTGCCCCTCCTTTGCTGCAAGGTGGCCCATTGATCAGGAGATGTTTATAATGTCTATATATATTTGTACTGGGGCAAATTGTCAGATGTGACGACTTGCCCCAAAGTCATTGAGACAACTTGCCCCAAACTGACATGTGTGGTAATGTTGGCTAAATCTTAAGGTTAGCTCAACATAGCACGTCAGCTAAAGTATCAAAAGACACGTTATTGTCTCCTCTATTTTGTGCAAGATAATCATTTTTATCATTCATATCTAACAAAGTTGTATTGCATAACATTTAAAGTGCCAATTTTTTACTTTTTAAGAAGAAAAATAAGAAAATTGTGCTAATATCAGATTAGAGCGATCTTGACCACATGTGAACAGGAAATTGACTATAGAAGAAGAAGTCACACAAAGTGGCTATTTGATTTTTGAGATAGAGCCTTTAGTGTTGGAGTTATGACCAGTGTGACAACTTACCCATGTGACAACTTACCCCGCTCTCCCCTATTGATTAATTTTCACGATCTGTTGCATTAAGTTTGGTGCGACTTGGAATCCCAGAAAGAACACACGCAAACAAAAAAACAGCCTAATTTGTGTAAATTAATTTGTGTAAATAGAAACGCTTAAACAAGTTAAATAAAGCGAAACGTCATTGTTTTGATCATATTTCAGAGGATTAACTATTTTAAACTTTCACTGAAAACTTTGCAAGCATTAATACCATAATGACGTAGAAAACTACAGCATTGAAACAGAAAAGTTTAACTTGTTGTTGTTGTTGTTGTTATAATCATTGGTTAATGATTTTGGTTTGGCCTATAGTTCATTATTTATTTCATTTTAATTCCTTAAGGGTTGCTTTTGTGAATGGATCTATGTGCCGATATAAAGTAAAATATGTGTACAGTTTAGATTTAGATATTTCAAATGTTTGTATTGGTTATGCTTTTATTAAATAAAAAACTCTGCGCCCTCTGATGAAGACGGTTAATGAATTTAGAAATACTGACGAAATCTTTCTATAGCTTTTACTTCTCACAGAGAAGGTTAAATAATTAGAACGTTAATAAAAAACGACGTTTTGGAACAGACATGTATTATATGATGAGATTTCTGTGTCTAAATGCTTGTCTGAGCCGCTCTTTGTATTTATGAATGACTTCAATCATCTCCCGAAATCCCAGTCTGTGACACGCCCACTTCGTTGAAAATGTGCATCTATTGGCTGCATGAAACAAGAGTTGAAGAGTATACACCGTATTTGCCCACTTGAGTGTATATATGAGCAAACTCTTCTCACAAAGAAAGTAGACACTTGTTGCTTAATACACCTGAAGACTAACCAGGCAGAGTTCATATTGTGCGCTACTGAGAGAGCGTGAGCTCCGAAGCTCCAGCTTTGCCCTGCGCAGGTACAGGAGATATGAACACCATCCATAACAACAGTACCGCTGCTGTCAACCCTCTCCAGCAACTGCCCAAAAGCGCACTCGAGACTGCGGATATGGCCGTGTATTGTGACAATTTTAGTGTTTACCACCAACAGAACCTACCTGCGGCGCAGAGACCAGCAGGATACGGCCTAGGCGACTACACGCCGACCCCGAACCCATACTTGTGGCTTAATGGACCTGGTGTCAACGCATCTTCTTCGTACATTCACGCAAACAACAGCGCATCATTCATCCCTCCATCGTACGGCCCTCAAAGGCAATATCTGGCAAACTCCACCGGATTCGCCGGTCCGGATCTGGGCTGGTTCTCCATCGCGAGCCAAGAGGAACTTTTGAAGCTCGTGCGTCCGCCTTACTCATACTCTGCACTGATAGCCATGGCGATACAGAACACGCACGAGAAAAAGTTAACTTTGAGTCAAATCTATCAGTATGTGGCAGATAACTTTCCGTTTTATAAGAAGAGTAAAGCGGGATGGCAAAACTCCATCAGGCACAACCTTTCATTAAATGATTGCTTTAAAAAAGTGCCGCGCGACGAAGACGACCCAGGTGAGTTGCACAGCTTTCCAAAACAAGTGCGCAAACTTTTAACTGTGCCTTTTTTAAAGACGCACACGTTTACGTTTTAAAATTCGTATCTAATATGACTAGCAACAAGTTTAGAGCATGTAAAGCTCCACATTTTAACTTTCGTATTTGTATTGTTTAAGGAAAAGGAAATTATTGGACTCTAGACCCCAACTGTGAAAAGATGTTTGACAACGGAAACTTTCGTAGGAAAAGGAAGCGCAGAACAGAATCCAGTACAGGTGTTGCCAACATTACAAAACCAGAGGATGACCGACAGTTTACAGGAATGAAACCCACAGAGAGCAGTCACCTCTCAGGACCCGCATCTCCTGAGATCGATGCGGCAAATGAAAGCCACAAAGGCTCATCTCCTACAGGCATTATGAGCTCTCCGTGCTTCAATAATTTCTTCAACAGTATGTCTGCTCTAAGCTCTTCTTCAACGCCCACGGCCAGACAAGGCTCTCTGGGTCTGGTAAATGAACTTTCTAGCCGAAATATTAGTACACTGAGCCAGTACCCTGCAAGCTCTGCACCTGACGCAGGTGGACCAAGTGATCTCCAAGACAGTGTCCAGGTTAACCGTGGAATGTACTATAACTCTTTTACTGGTAGCCAGAGCGCGCAGTTCAGTGGACATTTCTACAATAGCTTCAGTGTTAACAGTCTTATTTACCCTCGAGACGGGACTGATTTATAAAACTGTCACCATCATGTATTCCCACAACGTCTGCGCGCAAAATGCCAAACGTCCACTAAGTGTGACAAACATGTTTGGCAAAAATGTTTTTGTGCAATGTGAAGATCAACAGGCTATATAAGTGAAGGTCGTCAGATCTTTATTCGTACAAATGCATCGAATGATTTAAATGTCACCAATTTATTTATTGGTGCTAAAAGACTGTCTGTTTGTGATAACTCTAATTGCATTTTATTTAAACGAGATTCGCGTGTCATGTGCCATTCTTTGAGCATACACTAGTTTAAATCAATTTATACGTTTAAATTAGTAAGAGTCTGAAATATTTGAGGCTGCGATAAGCGCCGCGTAATTCAAGGCTTTGAAACAGGATTTGCCTTATTTTTTACAATTGCCAAGGTTCAGTATTGTTCCAAATCGAGTTTGTCTACCCACGTGCTTTTGGTGAAAAATGTGTAATGTGTATTTTTGTAAATTCAGTTGTTTTGTTTTATTTGTTATATTTATAGTAACTTAAATATTCCTGCAGTTTGTTCTTAAATGAACGAGTGTCATCTGGCTAAATGTAACTTAATGGTTCACAATGAAACTTCCGTCATTTTGGAAATATCCATTGATATCCGGTATCCATGCCACAAACTAAAACACTGCTGTTAAATGATATGTGATAATCTTTATACTCAGTTTAAGAAACTACGTTAAATGATCTTCCGTACTCTACGCAAACATTACTTTTAAATAAATTCAATTCCAATACCAAATCTAGCCTAACTTTTGCGCCGTTGCGCTTTATTTGTTTTCTGTATTTTCTTTAAAAAAATTGTAAATTGTGTTGAATAAAACTTGCCTGTAAATTTCAACTAAAGTTCATCTTAAACGAAAAATAAATTCTACGTACTTTAAAAACTTGTCTTTTACCCCACATTAATCATCTTATTTTACAGCCTTAAGCCTTTATCAAATAAGAAATGTGCAGAATATTTCGTTGTTTAAAAATCGCAAGGAATATAATGATCAAGTTAGAGGTTTAATTAACATTTTAATTAGAATATAAAAATAGATCGATACAATATTGATATCAAATTGTCAAAACAATTATTTATAGGCCTCTGTAATGAGAATAGCGAGTGCATTTCTCTCTCTCCCGCCTTGTTTCTTTCTCTCCCCACATGATCATTATGTACACAAACAGTAATGTCTTATGTCCTGTGCAATATGAACATCATCAAGATGATTCTCTTGTGCTTCAGGTGCTGGTGTATCAGGGACAATACAGTGTGAGTTGATCAGTATCCACACAGGAAGACAGACAGATGCATTGCAGAAGCCTCTTTATGAGTCAGTGCCACTGAAACAATACCACTATTGTGGTCTTTGTAAATCACAGTAGCTCTTACCATATTGAGTGTTAAAGAGTACAACATTGGATTATATTTTTGTTTATTGATTTTATGCCTATAAAGAGGCACATATGGCAAGTTTTGATGCCATTAATCTGCTGAAGTGAGGCGGATTAAAGGGGTCGCCTGCTTTCTTTTGTCCTCTCTTCATTACAACTGTCTGAGAAAATGCGGGACAGACCCAAGTGCTTGTTTAGAGATTAGAGGAGGAAAAAAACTCCCATTGAGAAATTCCCTCACTAAGCAGGGCAGTGCCACCCAAGAGGGATTGGAGAGGTGTGGTTGTGGGTGGATGCATTATAGCTTCATGTGCAAGCTTACAGAACAAGAGCAGACCACAATGAATAAATAATGAAGATAAGAATTTGTAAAAGTTTGAAATTTCCCCTGGCTATATATTTCCTTTTGATATACACTGGGAGAAAGATCATTAACAATCCAGTATCATTACTTAGCCAAGATGATTCTATGGTGATCATGTGCATTTGGAAATCTCAAATTGCTGCAGTTAGTCACCTGTCTGTCCTCAACTGACCAATCATAGGCATCTGTGCATCTCATGAAGTCACATCAGTAATTGGAGCTTGGGGGGGAGATTACTGGCATTTACATTTACATTTATGCATTTGGCAGATTTACATTGCTTGGTTCAATACATTTTTTGTTTTTGATATGTGCAATCCCCTGGAATGGAACCCATGACCTTGACGTTGCTAGCGCCATGCTCAAACCACTGAGCCACAGGAATGCCTACCACCTATGAGTCAACCTAAATAGTTTAGACACCACATGTCTGCTGTATACCCAAAGCCCTCTGCCCTATTGACAAATATGATGCTTTAAATTAGTCAAGCCCTGACGCTTTGTGCTTACTTTAACGCATGGGACATCAGGCAATCACTCAACATGGCTCATCTCACTCTGCCTGACTTAAAGCATCTTTGTTTCTCATTCAGAGGAACTTTTATGGTGGGACAGAGTCACAAGACCACAACTGTTTGTACATTACAAACTGATGGAACTTATTGCCTTTTAAATTGTGATCAAAACTTTATATTTAGCCTTATTAAGCATACTCCTCAAAAGGGCACTTGATTGAAAATGTTTTATGGTCTTAAAATATTTTGATCTGAAGGCATATGTCAGAAGTAATCAAATTTGTTTTGGAGGGAAAATTGCCACAAAAATAATCTCTCTTCTACTTTGAAGATACTGATTTACTCCCAGCATAATTGCTATTTTATTCCATAGTTTTTGTAAGTTTGAAATTTTTCAAGAATACAAAAATATAAATAATAAAGAGTATAGTGACCCTAAAGTTTTGTAGAAGTGTCACAGAAAATGTGAAGCTGCTACATATATAAGCTCCTCCCACTCACGAAAAACAAAAATGGGCAACAACACACAATATATGTTTTCATTACAAGTGTTTTCAATTGATCACACTTTTGATGAAATGATTCCGCCATCATGTCATGTTTATTCCTGGTCTTGAGGCGGAGTCATGGCATAACCTCAGGTTTATTGTGGAGAGGGAGATTTTTGCCCTTTCGGTCTTCTATACTCTCTCACCTCCTCTCTGTTCCCGCCATCTCGTTTCCTCGTTAACCTTCATTGTTTCATCCCCTACACCTGATCATTGTTAATTATCCTGTGTTTGTTCCCCATAAAATGCTTTCTCGTTTATTGTCCTGTGCAGTTCTTTTCTTCTCCCATGTCTGTGATTCAGGATCTTTGTTCATGCCTGTAAATCCTAAACCAAGTAAATTCAGTGTAGTTTATGTCAGTGTTTTGTTTTCTTAGTTTAGTTAGCAGAGGTGGGGGACTCGAGTCACATGACTTGACTCGAGTCTGACTCGAGTCACAATTTTCAGGACTTGCGACTTGCTTGATTGAAGTAAGAAAATGACTTGACTTGACTTTGACTTGAGAGCAGGTGACTTGAGACTTGACTTGACTTTAAATGGAAGACTCGACAATGACTTGAACTTTGTAAAATAATGAAATTACCTAAAATAATTATTGTGACTCGGCAGCACTACAGCGCCTGTGCCTTTAACGCTGCTCAACTCAAACCGCGCAAAACAAGGTGAAACAGCCAATTACTGTAGAGCAGTTACGATAGAGAGGAAACTGCGCATGCGCCTGGCGGCTTGAAACAGTTGTGGCCGTTACAATGGCGGACAACAGTCGAGCTCCACAGTCACGTTTGGCTATAAGGACTTTGAACTGGACCGTGAAAATAAAAAATGATTTGCCAGATGCAGAGCATGCAACGCGAGGATTTCTGACGCGACAACCACAACGTCGAATTTCATCCGACATTATAAGAACCACAAGGAAAGGTTACAAAGTAATTTCTTTATAGTCAGTGTAATAAAACGATTACTAATATAATGAATTAATCGTTTCTGTTTGTCATAATTTTGCTTTGGTTGTTTTTTATCATTAGAAAAGTGATAATCGATCAGCACTGGTAGGCCTACATCTCATCTCATAAGGTGATGAATTGGGGAATCTGGCTATAATGGCGTAGCCCGAATTGTTATGTTCTTAAAACATTAAAATCATCTTAAAATAAAGAAGGGCTTCTCTGTATTACATGTAGGCGAATGTTTATATTAAATGTGCGCATGTTCAAGTGTTTGTGTTGACTGCGTGTGGAAACTGAATAGCAGCTCTCTTATATACTGCATGACTGGCTAACATGGACGCGCCGGTGAGATCACTTGAGCTTAAAAAAACTCTTTAAAAACTTTTCGGTCATACTGACGAGAATAATTTCATAGTTCGAATCTGTTAAATGTCTAAAAAAAATTTATACTCACAATAACAGCAAAACGTTTTGTGCTGTGAAATAATGAAACCAGTTAAAATAGAAAACAAATATTCTCAGATTATATATTACGTATGAAACGTGCATACTGCGTGTCCACCGCAGAGATGACGATTAAGCATCATAACTTCATCACTGGGCTATATTAACATACATTTTATTTATATTCTACCGACATGAAAAAGATTCGTTCATTTTGATAAACAAGATTCAATACCGAAGTCAATAAAATGATCCGGGATTCCCATCAATAGATGCAAATTCCCTATAGGCCTACTGTTCACATTAATGGACAGCACAAGTATTACAGCATCATATACTTAAAACATACAATAGTCAAGTTTTCAATCACAATTCTTAGTTTATAAGCTTCATAGCCTGTATAAATGCATTCTCTCAGATACAAGTATTTCCATTTCTGTGTAGACGTTGCAATTAAATTGAATTAGATTTTATTATACATTTCAGACTGGATTTCTTTTGTGTAAGCAACACTTTTATTTTCAGATATTAATGTTGCACAGATATGCATATAATTCATATATAGCAATGTGAATAAGATACATAATGTATGTATATAAGTTCATCTTTTCTGTGCAAAAATAAACATGTATCTAAAAAATTAACCTCTGTTTATTTTAGTACTGCGACTTGACTTGACTTGAAACTTATCAGGACTTGACTTGACTTGCTTAGGGTGAACCCTTGACTTGACTTGACTTGCTTGATTTGTCTAAACTGTGACTCGAGACTTGACTCGAGACTTGATAGTTAAGACTTGAGACTTGCTTGGACTTGGCCATATGTGACTTGTTCCCATCTCTGTTAGTTAGTCAGTGTCCCTGTTGTCATTAATTGTTCATCTTGTCTTGTTTTCCCCTTGTGGGTTTTGGTTTTACCTTTGTGTAGTGTCTTTGTTGTTAATAAATATCTGTTAATAACCCCTTCACTGCTTCTGCCTCGCAATTGGGTTCTTCTTCCTAGTGTTTCATGACATTTGAATTTGGTTTAATGTCATATATATCATAGAATAAAACATAATTCATATTTGTCAATTTTTTTATAAGAAATCATAATTGTAATTTATATGTAAATATAAAACATAAAAGTCTTTTGTGAAAATTATAGTAGAATCAATGACCCATTAGGTGATTTTACTGATTGATGATCTATCACATTATTGTAATAATAAGGGATAGTTCACCCCCCCCCAAAAAAATGATGTCATCATTTACTCGCCTTCGATTTTTTCCCAACCTGTACAAATTTCTTTGTTCTGATGAACACCGAGAAAGATATTTGGAAGAATGCTTTTAACCAAAACAGTTCTTGGACCCCATTAACTGCCATAGTAGGAACAATTATATTTGTTTTTTTCTGAGGAACGCAAATGAAGATATCTTTAAGAATGACGGAATGCCAATGGTTTCTATGGTACTTTTGATTACCACTGAGATGTTTCCTACTATAATAGTCAATGTTGGTCAAGAACTTCACAGTTGACATTCTTCCAATTACCTTCCTTTGTGTTTAGCAGAACAAAGAAATTTACATAGATTTTGAATAATTCATGACAGAATTTTCATCTTTAGGTGACTTATCCTTTTAAAAAAATGTAATCTTATATCGTCATACCTTCACAATATACACATTTAAATTAAAGGATTTCTGTTAAGCAAACAAAAACTTTTCTTTGTGTTTGAACTTCATTTTCAAATCTAACTTTGGCTTAACTTCCCAGCGATTTTAAACATTACATTTCATAGCCTACTTTCTCAACTCTCCCTAACATCACAGACTATAAAAATGCTAAAACGAAAAAATGATTTGTTTGACACATAGATTTATATATTATTCATTTTTTGGTTGTAATTGCTTTCGGTCATTACTGGCAGTATGCATCACAAAGGCAAATCAAGATGCATGTTTTAGACTGTAGTATGTCTTGCATGTGTGTGTGTTGCTGTGTTTCTGCAGTCTACTGTAAGCGAGCTAGTACATGTCTGGGAGGTGAGAAATATGAGGGCTTTAGAGCGGGTGATTAAGGACTGTAATTAAAGTATTACATCGCTTTCCTAGTTCTAAGCTGAGAGAAACAGCCCACCTCGGCTCTCCTCTGTCACACTGTCTGGATCCAAGACAATCAGTTTTTCTCATGCTTCTTCTGACATCCATTCAGAGTTCAGCATTTAGTGTGATATGCACACGTTTCAGGTTATTGATAAGATTCAGGTCATTATGTCATTTAAATCTATTACCTTGCTTTCTCATTAGATTCTGACATTGGAGCTTTTTTCCACATTGATCTCGTGGCTTTGTATTATTCCTGTTTCTCTTAAGGAACCTTTATAGATACATTTGAGATGAAGCTGATACTTTATGTTTAATACTGAATTGACATTGATACCAAGATCTTAACATATTAAGCTATACACTATCAATGTGTACTCTGTTACCATGGCCAAGGTCCGGTTCTCTGTAATTTTTCATATAGATCAATAAAATGTGAAGCTCTGAATGAATATTCAGCCGTTTAAAACTCTTCTGAGTTTCTGCATTACACGTTTATAATTCAGTCTATACAGTGTACAAAGTTGTTTATTGTCCGTGGTGTAAAAGATGGCTTCATTTCACTTGATGTGTGAGGCTGGCGGCATCAACCGATTGAAAGAGTTTTGAGTGAGTGAGTGTGTGCGTGGGTATGCAATCTCCGCACTGCTTACCCGTTTTCCACATAATGACAGACTTTAATATAATGGGGAGTTGCGTATGGGAACATTTTCGTTTAAATTTTGGGCATGTTTTTCGACACGTGATCTCACAGCATACCATGTCAACTTTAGTCATATCAAATCATTTCCCAAAAACAAAATGGTTGAGAGTGAAAATGCTGGGTTTCTAGTGTAACAGATGCCAGCAAGAGAGAAAGCTGTCCTGACTCCCTGACCTCCTCTACGGTCCTCGGCTCCCATTCCAGACCGATGCTGGTTCGAGACCCGGGTCGAGTACGACCAAGTAGTTATTTGGGAAAATTGATAATTTGAATAACCTTCCTAAAGAGCTTCACTCATAACTGAGCCGTTTTATCCATATTTTGACTTTGCTCTGACCCCCTCCTGGTAAAGAAGAAGTTCTCAACAGGAAGCAGTTAAGAGTATGTGCGTAAAGTAGTGTGTATGTCTGCCCAATCGGTGTGTTTATCTATTGGGCCTCAGTTAAGTGGTTGCGTTACCTCTCATGTGGAGCGGGCGAGTCAGGGCTGGTCAGCGGTGGCTAAGGTGTCCATCATTATTTTTACGCCTGTCGGATCCTATGAGGTCGCTCAGAATCTGGTCAGCGCAGGGGCTATGGGGTGGGCGTCAGGGGGCGGAGTCAGACACACTCGGCAGCTATTCCGCACAGAGGATTATGATCAACAAAGCAGATCCGGCACCTGCATCAAGAGGAAGGGGGACTTGTTGCTCTGTTACAGGGGGATGAGAAATCAAGGAAATATATATTGAAAGAATATAAATGTTAGTCCCCTATACTGACATTAATGTGGAAGCATTTTAATAGAGGCACAACATACCCGAACAATGTCACTAAATGTGTAAATATCACAAATATATTTTTTGATATGCAAAACAGATACCAGCTATACATAGAAACATTGAGAAAGACCGTATGGGAATAGTACGCGAGTGTGAAAGAGAGGGACTATAGAGGAATGTGCGTATGTGGCCCACGTTCCCTTTCCACTGTTATTTGCCTTTATTCTTTAATTGGACTAAGATTGCAATTTGCAGCTCTCCAGAGGCCACTCTCCCTACAGGGGTGTAATAAGCTATTAGGCGCTCACCCCCTAACCCCAAACACTAATCAACATGGACAGCCCTTTGTGTAGTACTGGGATAGGGGCCGCTATTGTACACCCGACCTCCTGCCCTGGAACAGCAAGGGCAGCTAGGGGTGCGAAGAGGGAACGGCTTCTCTACATTCACACTCATAAAAACAAAACAAACTCTAACACTTTAGGTTTCCTGTCGTTCTCTGGACACCAGTGGGACCACAAACCGGTCCTTTCACAGTTCATTCTATTAAGTGTAGTTTACATGGTTTTATCTTAATATTCAGTGCATCTTAACTAGTAAACTAGTCCAGATATTAAAATCTATGGAAACTATATAGTTACAGTGTGCATGGACGTACAAATTAAGCGAAGTTCAAAGCTAAATACTTTGCTCAAACATAATATAAATTTAATGGATATAATGATATTTATAGTGATGCTTATTGAATTCGCTATGGCTAGCATCTGAAATCTTTTGAGTACTTTGCAGAAAAAAAGTATTCACTTTGGGATTATCTGTTTAACCAGTTATCTCATTTTGCATTAATGTAATGAATTATATGAATTTTAATTTAAGAAATGTAGTTAATAGCAACTTTAACCATTAAGACACGAATTTAAGTTTCTTTTTTTGCACTTCATAACATAACATGATAACATAATCTTCTGTCAGTCTCCATGGATCTCTTGCTATTAGTCGCCATGTCAAGTTATACAACGGGTTTCAATTGAGAAGATCACATCATAGCCTAAGTACAATAACTTGTAGAAAAGAAGGAAACAACATTTGCAAATGTAGACACATAGAGTACAGTATGTTGTATTCCATGCAAATACAAAAATCTAGTTTTTTACAAAAGGGTCACAAAAAATTAAAATAACTATTTTATGTTCTATAAAGAGCCCTCTCTTCTCCCTTTCTTGGGTAGTATTGGTTCTGCTTTGTACATTTTAATTCACAGAAATCTTACAAAGTATGTTGTCTCTCAAAAACGTGAACTCTGAGAAGTTTTGACTGAAAATGACACACCCACAATGCTGGGATTGCCCACATGTGTATATGTATTTGCTTCTTGAAGTTTGTAACTTTATTTCCGGTCCATTTTTATCTCAGTTCAGTGTACAAGAAACTATAAGCTATATTTAAGAGATCTAATTCTTCACCAAACCACCACATCATAACCCAACAACAGTAAAATGTGAACACGGGTTATAGTTATCAATGCAGCGTGAGAGTAATCCTGAGCCCTGCTTGTTAAGAATAATAATGGTGTTGTGTGCGTGTGTGTATGAGAGACACATGTTGATGCAGGGCTGGAGCAGGTGTATAAAGTGGGAGGTCTGTCTGCGGTCAGAGTCCTGGGCTTCTTGCCAATGGGTGTTTCGCACTTTCCTCTCACCTGTGTGTTACTGTGTCTAGTCAATTAACAAATCAGCCACAAGTGTCAATGCAGGGCGAATGTTGTTCTCCCTTTAATATTGCTGTTATTGGCTGCTCCATTAGATGCTTGAGGTCTGCGGTGTCACCCCTTCACCATCACCCCCAGGCTGAACATCTGGTCGAGCTGGGTTCTCTGAGCCATGGAGAAGAGCTCATTAAGAAGGCCGGAGTCCAAGCAGAGCAACAGGCCCACTAATCCAGCCCACTGCCAACCCGATGCCCCTCACAGACAGGTTCAACTGGGGGACGAGAGCAGTCTGCATGAAGAGAGAGGCTGGGAGGGTGGGGGAGGGTTGGGGACTATAGAAACTGTGAGCGCATGTGATTCTTCATGCCTGACTCAGTGAACATCCAAAAATGTTTAGCACATTGATGAGATTATCACCTGTTTAAAATGTGAAGTTTGTTTTGTGAGAATAGAAAATCATTTCAAGTAATCCTATGTGAAATTCCATATGATTTTACTTATCTGTCACTTGTGATTAAACGTCTAAATGACTTTGTCAACATTTGTGTCAGATAACTATGTGTATTTGCTTGATTTTCATTCAAACTCATTTAGAACAATTGCATTAAGAGGAGACAAAGTAAATTTTGTCCGTTTTTTCTGTCAAAGCTGCACGAGAATGGAATACTATTCTGACAACTATAAGAGATTTAAATGCATAAACTTAATTTTGGGTTTAATTGAAGAATTGGTTAATTAGTACTCAGATTTGTCAACACTAGAATATTATATCTGCTAGCTATCCTATTATTGCTTGTATTTTGTTTGCATTGTTTTTAATTGTTCCTATATTGTTTTCAATAGACTGTATGATTTGTGTTGTGTAATTATTATATTTTCTAGTACTGTATCTATTTCTAATTATATTTTGTTTAGGTTGACTTGTAACATCTTGTCCAGGGACTACCAGTGAAAAATAGCCTTTGGCTACATTTACAGGAATGTTTTCTTAATGTACACTGTCCATGTCAACTAAATTAAATGTAAAAAAAATACAGTTCCAAACATCACTTTCCCTTTTTTCACATTTTTGAATAATAGTCAACTCATCAGAACACAAATGTAAATATTAAAATGTATTAAAATAAACTTAACTGTATAATTATAAACCATATAACTATATTATAATTACAATTAAATAAAAAGGGCTCTTGTTGTCTCTTATGGGTCTTCAGCCCAAATGTGGCCCAAACTTAACTTTCGGTTAAGACCTCAGCAAAGTATCAATAACTGTTTAGTAGTTTCATTAAATTTAATATTCAATAAAATGTTGATATAAATGAATATAAATTAAATATAAAATAATTTGTTATATTACATCCAAACACAGATCAGTAATTACCTACGGGACAACGCATGCGTCCGATGAATCCATCAATAGGGTCTTATTTTTTCATTCTTTGATATACGTCCTTTATTTTTAAACCATTTCTTAAAGAAAGGAAAATGAGTATGTTGGCACGATAAGTTTTTGTCTGCATGACTAATTGCAAACATTGAGATACATGACTAAGATCTTTATATCATGAAAATAATTAAATTGTTTACATCTTAGTAAACTTGTAGTGTATGGCAGCTTGTATGTCTGGTATTTTTGGAGTGACTTTCCGATGACGCTGCTTGTTTAGACTGAGCAACTTTAGTTCACCAGAAATATATATTAATTCCATCATTTCATTCAAAACCTGCATACTCATGACTCTTCTTCTTTTGTGGAACACAAAAGAAGATATTTTAAGAAATGTCTCAGTGGCTTTGTGTCCACATATTGAAAGTGAATCGGGACCAGTGTTATTTGGTTACCAACGTTCTTCACAATATCATCTTTTTTGTTCTGCAGTCGTACAGGTTTGGAATTTCACAAGGATGAATAAATGAAAATGAACAAATGAAAGTATTTTTATTTTTTAATAAACTATCCCTTTAAATAACATACAGTTGAGTTTTTTTTAATACAGATAATTTCAAAAATAGTGCTGTGTGCTTTTTCAGGCTTCAACAATTAAATAGACTCCAAAGTATTATTAATGGTCAGCATTACCCAGAGGTCATATCTCACCAGGTAACCCCTTTATGAATTGGAGGGGCCGTCTGCTGGACACTGATTGGTGTAGACAGAGGCAGGCAGGAGGGATGAACATCTGGAGAAGGAAAAGCTCTCTCAAGTATGGTAGCTCCCTCTTTCCCCATGACCAGGCACGACCCAGCGGCCCAATCTACAGTAGATGTATCCAGTCTTCCAGAAACTACCGGTCTCCTCATCCCAGACGTAAATGGACAAACACCTCCGAGTCATTAGGGCTTGGGGCTCTTTCTGTTAGAACAAGTTAAAGAAACTGATCTGTGGAAAGATGGAAGATACTGGAATTCATACACTATAATGTTATCTAACAGCATAGCAGGTGGTAGTGTGGTCTGCAGAGAAGGGGGGTTTAAACTGATAGAGAGAAAGAGAGTGCCGTACAGTACAGTATATGAGAAACAGAGACCCATGGCCAATGGTGGGTAATTGTTTATAGTTTACACAGGTCTGTGATATTAATGCATCAAACTCACAGCTTTGTGTTGTGGGTAAACATTATCAGCCATTATAATACCAGCTCACACACACTGGGATATGTTGACAGTTATCGGTTCAGGAATTGGACTCAGTGTCGTGGAAGAGCTCTCTTTGAGAGCCAAACTTTCTGTCAAAGAGTCCCTGCGGGGAAATGTTTAAACAACATCAGACATGCAAGAGTACCTTTGCAGCTACTGAACAGCACAACTGTGAGTGTGAATATTAGCATTATTGTGAACATTTGTTTTGTAGATTAGGGAACCAAACTGTTTCCATAGAAATTTATGATTTTCAGTCATGGGGATGGAAAAGATGGTTTGGATGGGTTGTTAAATGAACTAGTTTATATACACTTCCTTAATCTGTGAGAGTTTGAGGAATGGTGGGGGTTGTTGGGGGGATACAGGTGCATGGCTGGGTCATTGGCGTCGCTCTGTTAGTTTTAGACAGATGGAGGAGGGGAAGGTTCAAACCCCCTGCACAGACAGACTAATATTCCTGTCAAATACCTTAAGCAGAGCCCAAACACACACATATGTCTCTCACATCTCATCTCAAAAAGTTTGTTCTTCCCTTTTTTCTTACATAAGAGATTACATATAATTGTGTCAACTGATCTCTCAAAATAGGGCAGTCAAACGATCAATCGCAATTGATCGCACATAGAATAAAAGTTTGTGTTTATTAATTTATTAATTAATGTCTTTATAAACACATGCATGCAAACATTTAAGAAAAAATATTTATATATAATTGAATTATTGGTAAATATAAATGAATAAATGACATCCAATTTTATTTATATAATACTTTTCACAATGTGGATTGTTCCAAAGCAGCTTTACAGGAGAAAAACAGAAAAACACAGAAAATGTAAAACACAGCACAGTGCATGGTGTTTATGGAACATGCAAGATCATTCTAGTAAATAATATCTAATAATATCTAATAAATGCAGTCTCTCAGTGAGCAAGCCAGCCAGCAAGACCCTGTGGCGAAGAACCCAAACTCCAATGATAAATAAATGGAGAAAAAAATCTCCTCTGACGTGTCACAGCTGTACTCAGTTACTTTGATTAAAAGCAATTCAATGTTTATGAAGAATAGGGAGAGTTTATTAGTTGTGAATTAGGAAGTTTTATTTATTGAAACTGTTTGGGTCTATATTTTTTATCGATATCAGGCAATAGAGGAATGTTATAAGCAGGGAAAATTATAAGGGCATAATGTAACAGTGCAGCTATAACTTCAAACTGCTGTCATGTGATGTAAGTTTAGCATTTAAAGGAGAGGTTGTTCGAATGATTTCACTAGATGTTAAATAAGTCTCTGGTGTCCCCAGAGTGTGTTTCTGAAGTTTAAGCTCAAAAAACACCACAGATCTTTTAATATACCATGCGCTACATGCCCACTGTTGTGTCTCTTTAAATGCAAGAGAGCTGCTAGTCTCCGCCCCCTTTTCAGCAGAAACTGTGCAGTGAGCCTGTGCATCCAGCGACAAAACATTAAAGTATGGTCACACACGTTCAGAATAAGGTTTATATTTCCTAAATACACTCACCTATAGGATTATTAGGAAAACCATACTAATACTGTGTTTGACCCCCTTTCGCCTTCAGAACTGCCTTAATTCTACGTGGCATTGATTCAACAAGGTGCTGAAAGCATTCTTTAGAAATGTTGGACCCATATTGATAGGATAGCATCTTGCAGTTGATGGAGATTTGTGGGATGCACTAAGACCCCTCTCCACCACATCCCAAAGATGCTCTATTGTACATGGTGGAAATAAAGGGATGGACATGGTCAGAAACAATGCTCAGGTAGGCCGTGGCATTTAAACGATGCCCAATTGGCACTAAGGGGCCTAAAGTGTGCAAAGAAGACATCACAAAACCATTACACCACCACCATAATTGCATTAATGAGAAATTGAACAGGTTCTCCTAATATTCTTTTAGGTGAGTGCATGTATACATGTATACATATGTGTTTGTAAAAACAGAATAAACATGCACAGTAGACAAACATATACTGTATTATGTAGACACAAACGTTTAGTCTGGATGTGATGTATCATGATTAATCACTTCACAGCTCTGTTTCAAAAAATTAACAATGCTTAGGGTATTTATCTGACTGACACAATTTTTTTACGAAAAATATGCTAAATACTCTTTCATACGTCACGCAGTTCTGTTTAAAATCCATTATGTACATAATCATTAAAAGACAGGATTGTGTAGGGTTTGGAGGTATTTATTGTACCGTAATGTGTAGTTTAATATTTAATGCAGTGTTGTGAATGGTTTGTGAATGACCTAATGATTATAGAGCAGTGTTTCCTAAAGAGCTGCTCAAAATGATTCATAACATAAAAATGCTGAATTTGTCCATCATCACTAGACAGAGAACAGCCTATCATTGTGCAAATAGGGCTGAACACACACATACTCACACACACACACACACACACACACACACACACACAGCCTAAGCAGATGACTGTAAAAACAAATGACATTGGCAAGAGAACAACACAACAAACCTCAGTGTTGTTTCTTACTTATACACAATAAAATAAACACAAACAAATATCTAATTCATTTTTAAATGTATTAAAAACTTTTTTAATTGCAAAATATACAAAGCACTACACTTCACATTTTGCGGTTTGTTGAGTCTTTAACTTGCTGCAGCGTGTCTTAAATAAATCTCACAAATCTTTAAAGAAAAGGAAGGAAACTGTTTTGTGTTAAAGCAAACAAAGCAAATGCACAAACATTGAACATTATGCAGTCTAGTGCTGTATAAAGTCTGCTATTGCTGCTATAAAATCTGTACGTTTTTTTGTGTGTTTGTATAAAGGCCTTTTGAAAATAATTCATTATGAGCTGAAGTGCCATTTTAAAGTCTTAGGGCTCCATTAAAAATCTTTCTTCAGCAACCTTTGAAAAAACGCACACACAACATACATCTCCAGTCTGAGACTTCAAAGGCAGGTGCAGTGAAACCATAAAATTACAGGTAAGGTGTCACTTACCCCTTTGAAACCCAGCACTGCTCAAATCCAGGCAAGACCTGGCCAGCCCGGGAATTAGAACAAATGAAAAAGAAAAAGAAGAGGGGGAGAGAATGACAGAATTGGAGGGGAGTGGCGGAGGAGTGGAAAGGTGATTTAACAAGCCATGTTGACAATATGGCAGCCATATAAAAGGGCCTAATTCTCCTGCAATTACCTCACATCACACTCAGCGCAAATGCACAACATTAACATCAAATGTGTATCCATCTCTAGAATTACACATCTCATGAGCTCATTACAACACGCACTTTTGAACATTAAGAACACTTTTCATGTACTGTAGGTACCATAGTATATATTAAATCATGAAAGGCAAAGCTTGTAAATTTTAAAATGTAACACCAAAATAAAATAAAGTGGATTATCTATGTCTCATCTATTGGCTGACATTCGTATGGTTGCATGAAGTCTTTATTTGACAGACTTTCACTGTCAGACTTATTTCACTTATAACATTAAATGATGTATTTTGAATCACATCATTAGATGAAATGAAACAATACACACCTGTCTAGATATGTTTAAGATGTTTGTTTACAGCAGTTAGAGCAGAGATTCTTCAGAAAGCTGCTGAGTTCAATTGAAAACATGTCTGTTGGTTTTAAAAAGTAATGGTCTTGAAAGTTTGGAGTCGTTTTGAAAGTGCAGGTAGAAAATATGCAAATTTCCAAAGACACAAATGACGAAAGAGATATTTTTCTGTCTCATGGATGATGGTAGATGATGCAATGAGGAACCTGAGGCTTTAAAAACAACAAAGAGCTCAAATCAAAGCAGGCGGAGAAGGGTTCAAACAAAACAATCCTGCACTGTCGACGGACAGACTCTGTATAGATGTTTACCGGCAGTCTGTGAATTATGTGAAAAATGTGTGTGTGTGTGTGTGTGTGTTTAACTGTGGACATCAATTAAAGCATTCATATCAAGGGACATTATCTCACCTATTTATTGTTTATGTTAATATATATTTGTATTTTTGCAAGTACATTTTTTTATTATATTTAATTTAATTTTTTGTGATCACCATATTTTTACTATGTTGATGTTTTTTATGTTTGAGGTAAAATAATATCTAGTTGAAATTCTTGAAATGATTATTTCTGAAATCTGATTTCTATTTGAAAAGGCAAATTAAAAACATGCAAGTAGCTATTTTAGTCATGAAAACCATTTTAACCAAACAAGAAATATGAAACATAAAATTCTTATATCTTTTTGGTACCTTAAAAAATATATTTCAATATATTCAATATCTAAATGATCACTTTTACTTTTTTATATATTTCTCTTTTATGAACCTTATTTTGACAAGTCCTTCTACATCAATGTGTCAGTTGAGAGGAAGTTGTGCCAGACTGTTCTGAAATGTGTTTTTGGTTGTGTGCGTGTGTGTGTGCGCGCGTGTGTGTATGTAAGTGTGTTGAAGTGGTTGAAGGATGTGTGGCTTCCTGTGGCTGCTGAAAGGCTCAAAAGAGGCCTGAGCAAAACAGGAACCTCAGGTGTGTGACTCATTCAATCAGAACAACACACAGACATGCTCAATACTAAACCTGTCATTGCTAAATGAACACTAATCAGAGATTTATTCCAGGTGAATTCTGATTGTTACCAATTAATCCTCAATTTACATACATTAAACAAAAAAACAAAATCTGTTGTGTGTCAAGGTACACATTGATTGGATAATATGATTTTAAAACATATTTGATAAATATTTTTACTTGAAAAAATGTATTTTGAATGTAATTTCTGAAAATAAAAATCCTTTATCATTTGTTTGGACAGTGATCTTCAGTGTTTATGCATTTTTGATCAGTTCCTATTTTCCTAATTAGTCATATTTAGACATTTAAAATGTTTATGTTTGTTAAATAACTGTATTGTAGTTTTTTTTTTTTTTTTTTTTTTTGCATAATTGATATATTTGTTTATTTGCAAAACAAACATGATTTGAGTTCACTGTCATCATTTGATAATTTTCTTCTTGTTCAACAAAAATAATAAAGCATCTTTCAGAGATATAGTCATTTTACTGAAACTTATTTGAAAGTACTGAAAATTTAACTGAGTTTATTTGGTTTTTATTTCATGACCTTCCCTACAACCACAGTGCTGTATACAGTACATACATAGCGCAAAGGGATTTGTAAAGTCTTTTGTGGTGAAACAAAACAAAATAACTGCTTTGGGATTTACTGTTTAGAAGAGAAAACACAAAGTTTGTTGAATGTTTGTGGTCTCCTTTTAAACAATATCCCTACATCTGCAGTTTGATGATGTAAATGAAGTATTTCGGCAGTAATTGGTCTCCTTACATGGAGACAAGCAGCTCAAGTCATCACATTAGGTGGAACTATCAACCCGTAGATCATGTAAATGACTCATAGCTTCTGTAATAATAATCAGACATTATGCATATGCCATGCATCTGATGGCTCCTAACCATTCAGTATTATCTCTAGAAAGCCACTTAGCAAGACAAATATCTCAGAGGGTGGAACCTTCTGTTAGAGAAACCACAGAGAAAAACACAGCCCATGACGTTACACAATACCGCTTTTGTTCTTCGTTGCATCAAGATGAAATTAACTGCTTCAATATTCTCATATATCATTTAGCAGACTGAGTTATGAGAACCTTTCGACAGATTGGTCGCGAGGAGACTGGTGAAAAAACCAGTGGTCTTGCCACCCAGCCCCATTGCTATATAAAAGAACACTGTCAACATCTTAGTGCTGATATTTACTTTTTCATAAGGAATAAATGGAAAAGTCAATTTAAATGTCAAATAAAATGAGGTGAACACTCAAGCTTTGGTCGGGCACGCTATGTCCCGTGTTTTTGGCATGACTGGCGAACTACATTTTTCAACACGCGAGGTTGCTGCCACTGTAATTACATGGCAGGTAAAGGCATATGGATGTTGCTCTCACACCTGACAAGTGACAGTTATTGACATTGACTCGTCTAGCCATAATAAAGCCTAGGGGAGAGGAACCAAACACACAGGCCTTAAATGCAAAAGCTTTGCTCCTGACAACTGTAACTAAGGTTAACAAATTAGTGTGAGAATATAAAGCCAAATATAAAAGAGATCACCTCACTCATGAATGATCCGCAATGATACGTTGTGTTTCTGGTTTGTTTTTATTGTCTCTGTTTGAAGCAGAGAGTCTGAGAGTGCCGTTCGGAGATTCCTGCCTGTCAGTCACAGATTTGAAGGAGGATATGGGCTTCGGCTCTTGACAGAGTTTGCTTGAGGCAGTGAGGTAGACGTCCTGTGAATGTGAATACCTCTGACTTTAGTCGCTTTGCGGTGAGTGTAGTTAGGGGATGTCCTCCTTCTGAATAGTAGGCAACAGGTCGGTGGAAGAAACCTCAGGTTGATAGCCTAAAATGGACTGCTCATGAGATATAAGATACTTTGCTGCTAGTGCTCAATGACATAAAAACAAGAGATGGAGTTTGTGCATGTGTGCATGTGTGTATGTGTGTTATGATGTGTGGTTTGAGTGTTGAGTGAGAGTTAGGTGGAAATGGGCCATGGGTCAGTGATTCTGGGTCCCCTCCGCCACTGCCCAGGTCCACATCAATCCCAAACAGTCATTCACACATTGTCACCTGAGCTTCAAAGAGCATGTTTAACACTTCAAAGGTATAGATTCTGAAGATCCGAGGCTTTTTCACAATTTATGTTTACTTTTTTCTCCAAAAATGTTTTTAGGAGTCAGTTTTTACAAAGACATCCGTTTATGAAATTTCCTAACAGTATTACACTAGTTGACCTCTTGTGACAACATTCCTCAATAATGAGCCATAAGGGCTAGTCCAGTTACACCAGTGTGTGTGTGATCCACTGTAAGAGAAGGCATACATTTTGTAAAGAAATTTTACTTTAAACATTATAGGACAAATAAAAACATGTACCTTGCATATTAAAACATCTTGGGTCTATTCATCGTTTCTAAGAGATAGCAGCTCAGTCTGAAAGAAATAGCTGTCATGAAAAAGTTAAGAAATTGAGAATATAAGCCCCATTCTGAATATCTCGCATTAGCAGGAATGTCATCTGTCTCCAGAGAGCAATATGATAACACATTGAGAGGAAGAGATGTGCGGATTATCGATGTGGTCTTTAACCTGATATATCCAGCCTTGGAAAAAATTAAGAGGCCATTTAAATCAGCGTTCCTAGATGTATTGTGGTCGTTCCAATCTAGTGTCTGTTGAAATTTAACAAAACAAACCTCAGGAATGACATAAAGTCATCAAACAGCAATGTGAAATACTGACAGCATGACAAGACACATGAACACTGTGATAATCACAATTATCACATAAAATTATCACATGCATTTTTCTTGCACTTTTCCTAACATACATGTACAAATATTACTGTTGTATTCCTTTAAAGGAAATATGAACTTTGAAAGTTTTCTTTGCAGTATTTGAGGTCTGTAAATTACAGAGCATCTTTTGCTATTTTTTGTCTTTTCTGTTATTTTCTGCAAGTAAATGCAAATTGAAACAATCTTTTTTATTGAAATTTGGGAGAAATATTGATAGTAGTTCTCAGAATGAAACAAAAATAATAATTTGCCCAAACATATGCCTAAAGTGTACATTCCAAAAAACTGAAAATTGTCTTTGAATTGGTCTCTTAATTTTTTTACGACGGTATACATCAAACACTATTCTGTCTCTTTTAAAACTGTCATTTAACATTTTATAATTATTTGAAAAATTAAATTTAAAAAATTAAATTTAAAGCAACTATTTTATTGAAATTATGGATCCACCTTTTAGATGCTGATGGACATAGTAATTAATGTTTATGCTTATTTATTAAAGTCCTGCGCTTCAAAAAATACAATCTGTTTCAATTTTTACTTAACCAGAATGCAGATTAATAGTTAAAATAATTCAGTATTTGTTTACCCAAGTTGCATAAATAACTAATTATTATCATTTAATCCTACCGTGGCTTCTTACTGGCCGGACAGCATTCCACTAATACTAAAATATGTGAAATGATAACTCCCTCTGTTCATTTGGCTACTATGTACACTTTGCAATATTTATAGTGACCAACTGTGTGAAACAAATTTGCATTTTACTTTTAATAAAATGTTTTCATTATGTAGTAACGAAAGGCACTAGCTGCTCTTGATGTGACTATATTAACAAAATGACACTGCCTTTTGTTCCTTATTACTTGAAACTCTGTCAGTGTTACTGTTAATAACTTCCTTAAAAGAAGCCATAACAAAGGCTAACACCAAACAAGACAAATAAAAAAACCTAGCGGTGAATCTTAAAATCTATTATGTTTCTCACGCGTTTCAAAAATTCTTGAGACAGAAAGGTACAGTGAGAAAATACTTGTTGAATATTTGAGGTAAGGTGAGGCCGTCAGGAAGTTAAACTCTGGGAATCTTGGGAATCCCCAAAGTATTTTCTTGGCCCACCACTGGAGCGGATACATGCTTCACAAAGATGGAAGACCTGGATTATGGAATCCCATGGGAAAAAGCATGAGGATAATAATATGTACTTTACAAACCTGCTAGTGAACCTGTCTGTTGTGTTTGATTGGCAATACGTATAGATTACTGTTTGTTATCGCCATACTGTTAGCTCTACAACACTGTATGAGTTGTATGCTTATAGCCACCAGATTGGACATAATGATTATGACAGACAAAATGTGTGAATTGTCAAAAAGTCAGATTCGCTCGAGGAAACATTGGAGATTATGTGAATTTAACAATAATCCCTTATACTGGAAACTCTCCAGAGATGAACATGAGATGAGATGGGGGGGTACATGGAGGGATGGAGAGGTGGGGACATCACATTTAAACACAAGAGAAGTAATATCTCTAAAGGCATAGAAACTCCCACTTTTGATTACTGTTGCCGCACCAGACCACACACATTGAAACGCTCATACACATACACCTGTGTGTGGTCTTAAGAGGGTCTGGCGTGCGACAGGTCTCAACCACTGTTTGTGCCAAGAACAATTTTTCCTTTTTCTCATATCGCCAGAGGCCACAGGTGCAGGCGCAAATCCTCTTCGCACCACACAGGAAACTATGGCAACATATTGTACCATCATTCATGTTCGGTAAAGAGACGTCTTGATCGAGTGTGATAAAGCCGTGCCAGACAGAAAACCTTCAAGGCCTCCGAGACCTGCCAGTTACATAATTACTATCTTCTGTGAAGACAACAGATTATTTGATTACCATTCACCTTCAAATCAAATGTGAATTACATGGATGTCATGTTCCCCTATACACTCTTAAAGAAGGCTGGGTTGTTTCAACCCGTGGTTGGGTAAAATAGGAAAAAAATATGTTAGTTTAAATTAAAGGGATAGTTCGCCCCCCCCCAAAAAAATGTTTTGTCATCATTTCCTCACCCTTAAAGGATCTCATGACAGAAATGCAATATAATATACAGTACATAACTATGTGTTCAGAGTCAAATGGTTCTTTTTTATTACCTTAGAATGAGTTATTTCCATCCACATAAACCACAGGTCCCCTTACATGGAATTCGTCATGTTGTTTCTACAGTAGCCCTAAACGGACAAACTGCGCTACAGAGCGCATTTCGTAAATACGTTATCTCCTTCACCAAAGAAGCAAAAACATAAATCAATTTCATTCAAAAAGGTTTTTCGATGAACATTAGGAAACTGTAATGTTACTCACTAGATGGCCTTAGTGGGATGGGAGTTTGTATGTTTGTTTGGTTTAAGAGGGAGGCGTTTGTGTGGATGACGTGTACTCGGTTATGTATCATTTTTAGGCTTCATGATATCTTTACTGGGAACAAGAGCTGAGAAAGACTGAACAATCACTTCCTAATCTCACGTTCCAACCACCTTGTGCAAAGAATATTCTCTCCAGTGGGGGTCTCCGAAGAGGCCTTGAGCTTTAAAATTATAAGGATTGGGGAAATATCTCTCTGGTTTCTGATAATCTGTTGGATTATTCCCGGACTAACAGAATGTAGTCTCAGATTAGCTGCAGTGACAGACCGAGTCCGGTCGTGACCCTCTCTTGGCCATCCAGTGACAGGTCAGACAAGGGACAGATAAATGTCTCCTCCTTAAGATAAAAGAATGCAACTTTTTTTCTGGAGGCATATTTAAAGTAAGAAATGTTCAAAAAAGAGATGGAAAAATCACATTTAAATGAACAGAAATTGGAAGAAATCGAAGTAGATAACTATATGAAGATATGTGTTTAGGGTTTGTGCGAGAGGGTGAGTTAAAGAGGAAAAACTATTTCCTATCCGTTACATGTGTTAAAAGAGGATAGTTGCCTCTAGGGTAACCCCATATCACACAAACACACGCACATGCACACACAAATAAATGAGTCTATAATGTCCATATACACTTTCTGTAATATTATACTATAAAGTTAAAGATTGCAAGCAGTAAAATAGTGTCTCTGGATACTATAACATTTTTAAAAGATACTAAACTGAAAATGGAAATTATGCTTACAGTATGTGTTCTTATAGCGCATCTCTCTTCTTCTCCAGGCAAGAGATACTTCCTTCTGTCAATCACACTTATGCATGCCAGAGTACAGATTTACATCTGACCCAAGCAGATAGGGCCTGGTCACTACCTAATCACACAACGGACACAAAGAGTGTATCTTATTTGCTGTTTTTGGGTTTGACTTATGGGTTGTTTATTCGTCAGCTTTAGTATTTATAGGTTTAGTTGTACAGTAGATGTTGGTAAATATATATATATATATATTTTACACTGGCTGTGTCTAAAGTCCTCTACAGTCAAGGAGTACTGTATGTAATCTAGAAATCCTCAGATTGCTTCATAACCTTGTCTCTGTCGCCCCCTTGCGGCCATATTATTTAGATTTTATTTACATTTATTCATTTGTCAGACGCTTTTATCCAAAGCAATTTACAAGTAGGCGAGCATATTAACATTTTGTCAACACAAAACAGTATGTTTAACAGTACCGTTAGTTTACAAGGACATGCCACTAGGGAGATTAAAGCTGGAGTAAGCAAAGGAGAGAATGAACAACAACAACAAAAATGTTGTGTATCAAATATATTTTCCTCCCTAAAAAACAAGACAGATGCTGTAATCTAACTTAATAAAGACTGACTTTATCTAGGCAATTACAACAGTTTCATATTATTTCAAGCAAAACACAAATCTACAAATTATTGATGATGTGCTCTAGAAATGGGCAAATGTAAACAGATTAATTTCTGATGGTATTTGAACTGATCATACAAGCAAAATGTCTGTTTCCAGGGAAACCAGAGTTCAAGGCATTTGTGTCAAATCATCTTTGTCTGTCATGACTCATTTGTTAGTGAAACATAAACCATGCATTTTGCTCTTAAAATTATATGGAGCCAGCGTCTCATTATCATAACATTTTCAGAGATGCATCTACTAACAGCAAAATATAAATCACAATATCAGACGGCAGTATTTGAAAGACTCTTTAAAAATCACATGTTGACATTTCGCTGTGTCACTTAACTCCATTGCAGCCGAAACTTTTCTCCAGCATGACTTTATTTGAAGGACACAAAGAATGTTGTTTCTATAAATGTTAGCAACATTTAATGTAATGAACGGATTACATTAAATGAACAGTAATGAACGGATGATTGCGCATATGGCTGATGTCAAAGCATGGGTAACCCACCACCTAGTTCTACACATTTTGATTGGTTCATCAACCGAGACAGACCTTTCTGTTATTAGATGCAGGCACTCCTTGTAGTGGTAAAAATTACGGATTTTTCTTTTTACCCAAAATCATCAGGATATTAAGTAAACATCATGTTCCATGAAGATATTTTATAAATTTCCTACCTTTAATGTATAAAAACATTATTTTTGTTAGTGGATGGCCTGCAGTGCCTCAGATTGACAACTTCATAGGCTATATTCTCAATATTTAGCTTTTTTTGCACCCACAGATTCCAGCTATGTAAACAGTTTTTGTCCTACCAGATAGTGTCCTATCCTAACAAACCATATATCAATAGAACGCTTATTTCTTCAGCTTTCAGATGATGTAAAAATCTAAATTGACACTTAAGACTGGTTTTGTCGTCCAGGGTCACATATGTTAAAACGTCCAAACTGCGTGGGTTACCTCTCAAATAATGTTAATTACTAAACCATGAAATAAAATATATAATAGATGTCACCAGTTTTCAGTTAGGTTTTATGTGAACTACTCACCGCAAAAGTTTTTCTTGTTCATTCTCGTAAGTGTTCACATTCCTTCGCAAGCCCACGTGAGTGCCGTGCTACAAGAGCTGGCTGATAAGATCGGAGACACAGAAAAACAACACCCGGACTCTGTTATAATCATTCTCTGAGACTCTAATAATGCAAAACGTACATGTGAACTGCCAAAATTCAAACATCACATTACATGCCCCACCAATTATATTCTGGACCACTGCTATATCACAATAAAGGATGCATATTGCTCCTTCCCTAGAGCAGCTTTAGGACTCTCTGAACACTGCCTGGTACTTCTTCTCCCATACAGGCAAAAACTTAAATCTGCTAAGCCAGTAGTTAGGACTGTAAAGAGATGGACCTACGATGCAGAGCGGGCCTTAAAACCCTGCTTCGACTGGAGTGATTGAAGTATTTTTGAAGCTGCTGCCACATATCTGGACGACCCCTAAGAGACTGTAACATCATTCATCAGTTTCTGTGAGGACATGTCGTTCCTACCAGGACATTTTTAACATTTAACAATGCCAAACCATTGTTCACACCAAAACTCAGACAGCTTTTCCAGGCCAAGAGATGCCTACAGGAGTGGGGACAGAATCTTATATCAGGCCTGGAGTCAATCAGAAGAGCTACACTAAAAAGCTGGAAAACCAGTTTTCAGCAAAAGACCCTGTCTCGGTGTGGAGTCCCAAAAGACATAAAAAACTTCAAGACACCATCGCCCAACAATGAGGCAAATCAGCAGCTTTCCGAAGACCTTAAAGAGTTTTACTGTAAATTTACTGTTAAAAAAAATCCGGTCTGACAACCTCTCTACACACCCATCGACACCTCCAACAACCCCCCTCTCCTCCCCTTCTGCAATTCAGATCAGTGAAGAAAATGTGCGTCAGGTATTGAGGAAACAAAAGAGAGGAACCAGGGCCAGACGGTGTTTCACCAGCCTGTCTAAAATCCTGTGCTGACCGTGGTTCGCTCAGCAGCAAAATCTGACCTCCGAAGACTACAATGGACAGTCCGGACTGCTGAGTGAATCACAGGCTCTCCAAGAACTGTACTCATCCAGAGTGAGTAAAAGAACTCGCATAATCACTCTGGACCCCTCACACCCAGAACACTTTCTCTATGAACTTCTGCCATCTGGTCGGCGCTACAGAGGCCATCTACCTAGTGATCAGTTAAATGTTCTACTGTGCAATAAAAACATGTGCAATACACAACTTTATATACTCATATTTATTATACATACAGTATGTTATTGATATAATAGCTATCTACATTCCCCTGCATCACTTGTATTTAACGCGGTATAAATTGTATATAGCACATCTGTATATATAATATACTGCCTTTTTGGTCTAATATTGTCCTTTTTGTCAAATGTAATTTGTCTCTCAATTCTTGGCAATAAATCTCTTTCAGATTTTGATTATAATGTACTTAACAATACATCTACAACTACAAAATAATACAAAATGCTGAGTCTATGTCAATCATAGAATGAACTTGGTTCAGAAATAAGCGTGAGAATGCATATCTGACGTATCTTTATTGTTGAAAAATAAGATGTGCTCACGTTTACCAAAGCCGATGACTTCATAGAAAACAATTTTTACTGAAAACATTAGTTATTCTAAAATGTATTAAAACCTCTATGACCTTTAAGTTCATTGCACTTGAATTCAAACCTTATTGTTGGAGTACAAACAACATTAGGGCTTACAATGTCAAGGAATTGTAAATATATCCTTATGTATGTAATATGTAATGGGGTGTGTTTTTTAGACATGCAATCCTTTTCTAATTTGTTTATGTAAAATAATAAAACATATTTCAAAACACTTTACATTTTGAATTAAATGTTTAACTTATACTTTATACGTTTATTGTGGGAAGAATAAGTTTTGGAAAATGTTTTAATTTTTTCGGGGATACCGTTTCATTAACAACTAACTCATTTGCCTGTATAAGCAAAAAAGTTATCATTAAGGTAGATTCAAGAGAGGACAGGGAATGTTTCTGTGGAACAAAGTACCTTCATCGATATTTTTATGGATTAGTTCTCTGAGAAGATATGATCTAAAGAGGAAACCGTCATCTATGAGAGACATCTGCGCACCTCCATAGGAATGCAAGCAAATACAATACGTGGGTGTTCAATATGAGCAAAACATTATTCTAATCTTTCTTTTGTTTGCACTCTGCACAAACATTTATGTTTTATTCTCTATTTATCTGAGTTTAAGCATGACAAAATATATCATGTAAATATTTGGAAGAAAGCGAAATGAAAGTGATACAGATCAGTTGTTTGTTGAATAAATAGAACGTTGTGTTGATTCATCGTACAACAACCCAATAAAGCAAAAGTTTCAAGAAAAATAGGAAGCTAAGCTTAAAAGTGCTTATTACTGTATATTGTTAATACATTTTCATAGGTTCAGCACATCTTTTGTATTTCTGAATTTTAATAAAATCTTCTTTGATACATCTGTATGAAACTGACTGTTGTTTTCTCTGGTTTATCATGATTTGTTTTGAGATGTTTTCTTCAAATTATTTAATGAGAAAAATGAAGGCATCCCACTATAAACAAGGCAGAAAGTTTATCACACGGACCTATAAATGAGGTCCTTTTAATGCCATGCTAAATGTGACATGAACACACTTAGAAAATATAGCTGCAAGCGTCCATTACTGGGCCAAGCCCCCAAGGGACACAGAGTAGAGCCATAGCTGATTTTCATATACTTTAAAAATAACACAGTGTTGAACACTGTTTTTGTGTTCACTTCTGTTTTTGTGCAAGTACAGCGCAGAGTCATTCTGGCACAGAATAAGTAGCCTGACTACTTCAGACTTCTTACTTCCGTTCAATTTCAGTTCAGTTCGCTTCTGTACTCCGTCGGATATACCTCCGCACCAGGCGTCCAACCAAAGAACTAAGGGCAGGCTGAGAGCCATGATACAGACGCTAAGCGCCGAATCTAAGATTGTAGTTTATATTAGGGAAATTAGGTTAGTAAGGGCCTTCTGAAGCTAATCAATCCATTTAAGACAAATATCCATAATTAAAACTTTATAAACTTTAATGACTAACCTGCATTATCCATCAGCCGTGTGTACACTAGAAGATTGCATACCGGCAAATGATGCACTGTGTCTTAAATTCTGATGACGAATGCGGCAGTGCAGAGAAGACAGCAAAACAAAACGAAAAATGATGCATTCACTATCTGAATTTATGACATGCCTGCATTAATTGCAGGAATAACACAAGTTTGACACCATATGATTCCTTCTTTTAAGCCTGCAACTGTTTCAGATCCTTTGTCAAAATGTGCTGTTTCTTAAAAAAAAAAAAAAATCCATTTCATACAGTAACGAATTTAATCTTTTTTTCTTCAAACTACTAGTTAGTAAGTATTCTATATTTATAATTTGCCTATATAAGATGTATATGTCATGGTTCCACCATCATGTCATGTTTATTCTTGGTCTAGCGGTGGAGTCATGGCATTGCCTTGGGTTTTGTGTGAGAAAGACATGGCTTTATAGTTTGGCTTGGCATGCTCTTTCTCGTGTCTCGTCAGTGTTTCCCGACATCTCGTTTCCTTGTAACATTCCCATTACTGTTTAATCCCCAGCACCTGTTCCTGGTAATTATCCTCTGTCTCCCCTTTAAAAAACCCTGTGTTCATTGTCCTGTGCTTCATTGTGAAAGTCTCTGTGAATGTTACGGTTAAAGTTCTTGTATCCTGTTGTTTATGACCTTGTGCTCCAAGTTACTGTTAACCACGTGTCCAGTAAGTGTAGTTTAGTGTGTGTATTAAGTGTTTATTTTCTTAGTTTAGTTAGTGCGTGTCCTTGTTTTAGTAAATAGTTTATCCTGTTTTGTTTTCCCCACGTGGGTTTTGTTTTGTCCTTTTGTAAATAAAATATCTGTTTATTTCACACCATCATCTTGTCTGCCTGCAATTGGGTTCTCTTGCCCTGTCTCCACCGAGTTTCATGACAGTATGTTTCATCCAATAAATTTGAGATTCATGTCTCAAGATCCTAAATCGAACAGAAATATTTATAGCATGTTCCTGTTTTCCATCACTGGTATGTTTTTAGGAATAGAATGCATGTTTAAACATGTTATTTCAAGAAACACCCACCCCTTCTCATTCTCCCTCTTGGGCATTATATAAAGCCCAGCCAGCACAGGCTGGTATTTAGTTTCAGAAGTAAACAGACGGTGATCATTCACTATGAATCAGATAAAAGGGATATTTGCCTTAGTTCTGCTCTGTGCTGCATTTCTACCAGGTGAGTAATACAGTTCCTATTTTCCTAAAAGTATTTTGTTCATATTCCATGCATGCATTCTTCAATATGATTTAAAACATCTTTGTTATATTTTGATCAGTTTTCCTTATGCAACATTTTTTGTTGATGTTGTTCTGTGTAGGTGAATGCATCACAGGAGGAAAGGAGGCAGTGGCAAACTCTCATCCTTACATGGCTTCACTTCAGTGGAATGGAAAACATGAATGTGGAGGATTTCTGATCTCCAATCAGTGGATCATGAGTGCAGCGCATTGCTTTCAGAACGGGTACGTAAGATAACCGCTCGGGTCCGATGACCAAAAGCTTAGAAAAAAAAATCAGTGCCAAGTGTGTAAATCTTTCACTCTCTTGTTTCATAATGAGGCTGTTGAATTAAAATGTTGTTTTTTTCTTTCTAAACCGAATGATGCATTTCCTGTTTTTCTTGTTTAATATAGGAGGGATTCAGGTGTTAAGGTTGTGTTGGGTGCTCACTCGCTGTCCGAAGATGAGGACACAAAGAAATCGTTTGATGTCTCTGCAGTCTACAACCATCCAGACTTCACTATTAGCAACTATGACAATGATATTGCTCTGCTAAAAGTGAGTATGGTGTCCCTGTTACATGCATAGGAAAACTAAGCTCTGTCTAACTGTGTATATGTTACTTTTTATAATCTAAAGAACCGTTTTTCACTACAACCTTTATTTTTAAGAGTTGCATGAAAAACTATGTAAACCCATGCATTTGAATCCAAAGGTTCACACAACTGTGAGAGGGCAGTACTGTTTTTCATAGCAGATTGTCTGGATTATTTTCATTATTGACAGCTTGGAAGTGCAATCACAGAGAGTTACGCTGTGAAACCAATAAAATTCCAAAGGGACGGAGGGGTCAACCCCGAGGAGGGTGCTGCCGTGGAAACTTGCGGATGGGGCTCCCAGAATAACATGGGGGGTCGACCCGACAAATTGCAAGAGCTCAGCATCACTGTCAAGGAACGATGGCTCTGTGGTCGTAGCGACCACTATGGAGCTAAGTTCACAGACAACATGCTGTGTGCCGCACTAAACAAAAAGGACACTTGTGATGTAAGTTTTTTTGGGACAAAGGTATATACTGCGCTCAAAAAAAGTTACAAGTTCCCATTATGATTTATGTCTTTTTATGCATCTCCTACAGGGCGACTCTGGGGGTCCTTTGTTGTACAAGGGTGTAGTGGTGGGCATAACCTCTAATGGAGGGAAAAAATGTGGTTCCAGCAGAAAGCCTGGTCTCTACACTATCATCTCCCATTACACCCAGTGGATTGATCGTACAATAACCCAATAAAGCAAAAGTATCAAGAAAAAAGGAAAACTTAGAGATCTCATTGAAATCCTTTGCTTATGATATGACATAAAAAATGTGTAGGTTCAGCACATCATCTGTATTTCTGCATTTTAATAAAATCTGTATCAACACCTGTCTGAAACTGACTCTATTGTTTTCTTTGGTTTGTCATGGTTGTTTTGAGACATTTTCTTGAAACTATTTTAATGAGAAAAATTGAAGGTATCAGACTAATCAAAGCAGAAAGTTTATGATACAGACCAATAAAGTAGGTCTTTTTCATTATGCCAGGCCAAAAATGACATGAATTGTGTACACTAAAAGAAAAAATAATATAATACAACAAAATGAACCTATTTACAAAAAAATGTTGGTAGTGTTAGTAGTTTTTCAACTTCTAGTAGTTAAACTTTCATTTACGTGGTTTGTTTTAAACATCTATCAATTTTAGGTGTTATGTAAGACATCATTAGGCTTGATTCAATCTGAGAGGCGAAATATATTCCTCTTATCAACATTATTCAATACACCACTGCAGTTTGAACAGCCAACACCCACTGCTGTTCCAATATCTACTATGAAATGGTCCATGTCACGTTTTTCGAGAACAGTTTCGTTTTCAATAAGTAGCTTGAGAAGCTTTCTGGAACCCAGATAATAGCTCATTGAACTTCTTACCTGAGTTCAGGAAATCTTCTTTGGTTTGTGTATAATATTTGTTCTGACAACAACAAACTAGCAGCAGCTTGTTATGGCTGTTGGCCACACTTTTATGTTCTTCAAGATTCGGTTATGGGGTCAACAAGTAAATAGCATAAACATGCATAACTTATATGTATACTGTACATTTTATTGCTTTATTCAGCTATCAACTATGACATCTAAGTGAGAAATTGTATTTTTCCAAACTGAATTTGTTATACAGTTAACTTCAGTTTCCATATCAAATCTGGGATACGCTTGCTCACTTTTTTCTGTTCATTCCCTTGCTCCCTTCGACCGCAATAGGTTTTTTATAAACTGCAGTCAGATTAACCCATCACCACTTACCGAAAATATTTCGCTTTGGGTGTGTTACTCCTGTTCCACCCGGTGAAAACTATATAAATGTACATACACACATGGTGTGAGGGTTGGGAGGTTAGCTGGGAACAACCATTTAACAGAACAGGTCAAAAACAGTTAGAAAACATCATAGATTCACAAGGAAGTCAATTCCTTAGTGGCAAGGACTGGAATGCAGTCCAGTCTCCTGATGCAACAGTTGCTGTAAACTCACTCCGTGAAAAGTGTTGAGCAGAAACCCTGCGTACAGATTTTCTGCGTATTATGAGTTAAAGTATAACTCAGGGCACATTATTTAAATCCTGTATCGTAGATCAATTCCTCCACTTTTCTTGCATCGCAAAAATTAAGATTTTTTTCACCCAAACATTCCTGTGCAGACAAGTTCATGTATGAGAGACATCTGCGCACCTCCATAGGAATGCAAGCAAATACAATACGTGGGTGATCCATATGTGCAAAACATTATTCTAATCTTTCTTTTGTTTGCACTCTGCACAAACATTTATGTTTTATTCTCTATTTATCTGAGTTTAAGCATGACAAAATATATCATGTAAATATTTGGAAGAAAGCGAAATGAAAGTGATACAGATCAGTTGTTTGTTGAATAAATAGAACGTTGTGTTGATTCATCGTACAACAACCCAATAAAGCAAAAGTTTCAAGAAAAATAGGAAGCTAAGCTTAAAAGTGCTTATTACTGTATATTGTTAATACATTTTCATAGGTTCAGCACATCTTTTGTATTTCTGAATTTTAATAAAATCTTCTTTGATACACCTGTATGAAACTGACTGTTGTTTTCTCTGGTTTGTCATGATTTGTTTTGAGATGTTTTCTTCAAATTATTTAATGAGAAAAATGAAGGCATCCCACTATAAACAAGGCAGAAAGTTTATCACACGGACCTATAAATGAGGTCCTTTTAATGCCATGCTAAATGTGACATGAACACACTTAGAAAATATAGCTGCAAGCGTCCATTACTGGGCCAAGCCCCCAAGGGACACAGAGTAGAGCCATAGCTGATTTTCATATACTTTAAAAATAACACAGTGTTGAACACTGTTTTTGTGTTCACTTCTGTTTTTGTGCAAGTACAGCGCAGAGTCATTCTGGCACAGAATAAGTAGCCTGACTACTTCAGACTTCTTACTTCCGTTCAATTTCAGTTCAGTTCGCTTCTGTACTCCGTCGGATATACCTCCGCACCAGGCGTCCAACCAAAGAACTAAGGGCAGGCTGAGAGCCATGATATAGACGCTAAGCGCCGAATCTAAGATTGTAGTTTATATTAGGGAAATTAGGTTAGTAAGGGCCTTCTGAAGCTAATCAATCCATTTAAGACAAATATCCATAATTAAAACTTTATAAACTTTAATGACTAACCTGCATTATCCATCAGCCGTGTGTACACTAGAAGATTGCATACCGGCAAATGATGCACTGTGTCTTAAATTCTGATGACGAATGCGGCAGTGCAGAGAAGACAGCAAAACAAAACGAAAAATGATGCATTCACTATCTGAATTTATGACATGCCTGCATTAATTGCAGGAATAACACAAGTTTGACACCATATGATTCCTTCTTTTAAGCCTGCAACTGTTTCAGATCCTTTGTCAAAATGTGCTGTTTCTTAAAAAAAAAAAAAATCCATTTCATACAGTAACGAATTTAATCTTTTTTTCTTCAAACTACTAGTTAGTAAGTATTCTATATTTATAATTTGCCTATATAAGATGTATATGTCATGGTTCCACCATCATGTCATGTTTATTCTTGGTCTAGCGGTGGAGTCATGGCATTGCCTTGGGTTTTGTGTGAGAAAGACATGGCTTTATAGTTTGGCTTGGCATGCTCTTTCTCGTGTCTCGTCAGTGTTTCCCGACATCTCGTTTCCTTGTAACATTCCCATTACTGTTTAATCCCCAGCACCTGTTCCTGGTAATTATCCTCTGTCTCCCCTTTAAAAAACCCTGTGTTCATTGTCCTGTGCTTCATTGTGAAAGTCTCTGTGAATGTTACGGTTAAAGTTCTTGTATCCTGTTGTTTATGACCTTGTGCTCCAAGTTACTGTTAACCACGTGTCCAGTCAGTGTAGTTTAGTGTGTGTATTAAGTGTTTATTTTCTTAGTTTAGTTAGTGCGTGTCCTTGTTTTAGTAAATAGTTTATCCTGTTTTGTTTTCCCCACGTGGGTTTTGTTTTGTCCTTTTGTAAATAAAATATCTGTTTATTTCACACCATCATCTTGTCTGCCTGCAATTGGGTTCTCTTGCCCTGTCTCCACCGAGTTTCATGACAGTATGTTTCATCCAATAAATTTGAGATTCATGTCTCAAGATCCTAAATCGAACAGAAATATTTATAGCATGTTCCTGTTTTCCATCACCGGTATGTTTTTAGGAATAGAATGCATGTTTAAAATGCATGTTATTTCAAGAAACACCCACCCCTTCTCATTCTCCCTCTTGGGCATTATATAAAGCCCAGCCAGCACAGGCTGGTATTTAGTTTCAGAAGTAAACAGACGGTGATCATTCACTATGAATCAGATAAAAGGGATATTTGCCTTAGTTCTGCTCTGTGCTTCATTTCTACCAGGTGAGTAATACAGTTCCTATTTTCCTAAAAGTATTTTGTTCATATTCCATGCATGCATTCTTCAATATGATTTAAAACATCTTTGTTATATTTTGATCAGTTTTCCTTATGCAACATTTTTTGTTGATGTTGTTCTGTGTAGGTGAATGCATCACAGGAGGAAAGGAGGCAGTGGCAAACTCTCATCCTTACATGGCTTCACTTCAGTGGAATGGAAAACATGAATGTGGAGGATTTCTGATCTCCAATCAGTGGATCATGAGTGCAGCGCATTGCTTTCAGAACGGGTACGTAAGATAACCGCTCGGGTCCGATGACCAAAAGCTTAGAAAAAAAAATCAGTGCCAAGTGTGTAAATCTTTCACTCTCTTGTTTCATAATGAGGCTGTTGAATTAAAATGTTGTTTTTTTCTTTCTAAACCGAATGATGCATTTCCTGTTTTTCTTGTTTAATATAGGAGGGATTCAGGTGTTAAGGTTGTGTTGGGTGCTCACTCGCTGTCCGAAGATGAGGACACAAAGAAATCGTTTGATGTCTCTGCAGTCTACAACCATCCAGACTTCACTATTAGCAACTATGACAATGATATTGCTCTGCTAAAAGTGAGTATGGTGTCCCTGTTACATGCATAGGAAAACTAAGCTCTGTCTAACTGTGTATATGTTACTTTTTATAATCTAAAGAACCGTTTTTCACTACAACCTTTATTTTTAAGAGTTGCATGAAAAACTATGTAAACCCATGCATTTGAATCCAAAGGTTCACACAACTGTGAGAGGGCAGTACTGTTTTTCATAGCAGATTGTCTGGATTATTTTCATTATTGACAGCTTGGAAGTGCAATCACAGAGAGTTACGCTGTGAAACCAATAAAATTCCAAAGGGACGGAGGGGTCAACCCCGAGGAGGGTGCTGCCGTGGAAACTTGCGGATGGGGCTCCCAGAATAACAAGGGGGGTCGACCCGACAAATTGCAAGAGCTCAGCATCACTGTCAAGGAACGATGGCTCTGTGGTCGTAGCGACCACTATGGAGCTAAGTTCACAGACAACATGCTGTGTGCCGCACTAAAGAAAAAGGACACTTGTGATGTAAGTTTTTTTGGGACAAAGGTATATACTGCGCTCAAAAAAAGTTACAAGTTCCCATTATGATTTATGTCTTTTTATGCATCTCCTACAGGGCGACTCTGGGGGTCCTTTGTTGTACAAGGGTGTAGTGGTGGGCATAACCTCTAATGGAGGGAAAAAATGTGGTTCCAGCAGAAAGCCTGGTCTCTACACTATCATCTCCCATTACACCCAGTGGATTGATCGTACAATAACCCAATAAAGCAAAAGTATCAAGAAAAAAGGAAAACTTAGAGATCTCATTGAAATCCTTTGCTTATGATATGACATAAAAAATGTGTAGGTTCAGCACATCATCTGTATTTCTGCATTTTAATAAAATCTGTATCAACACCTGTCTGAAACTGACTCTATTGTTTTCTTTGGTTTGTCATGGTTGTTTTGAGACATTTTCTTGAAACTATTTTAATGAGAAAAATTGAAGGTATCAGACTAATCAAAGCAGAAAGTTTATGATACAGACCAATAAAGTAGGTCTTTTTCATTATGCCAGGCCAAAAATGACATGAATTGTGTACACTAAAAGAAAAAATAATATAATACAACAAAATGAACCTATTTACAAAAAAATGTTGGTAGTGTTAGTAGTTTTTCAACTTCTAGTAGTTAAACTTTCATTTACGTGGTTTGTTTTAAACATCTATCAATTTTAGGTGTTATGTAAGACATCATTAGGCTTGATTCAATCTGAGAGGCGAAATATATTCCTCTTATCAACATTATTCAATACACCCCTGCAGTTTGAACAGCCAACACCCACTGCTGTTCCAATATCTACTATGAAATGGTCCATGTCACGTTTTTCGAGAACAGTTTCGTTTTCAATAAGTAGCTTGAGAAGCTTTCTGGAACCCAGATAATAGCTCATTGAACTTCTTACCTGAGTTCAGGAAATCTTCTTTGGTTTGTGTATAATATTTGTTCTGACAACAACAAACTAGCAGCAGCTTGTTATGGCTGTTGGCCACACTTTTATGTTCTTCAAGATTCGGTTATGGGGTCAACAAGTAAATAGCATAAACATGCATAACTTATATGTATACTGTACATTTTATTGCTTTATTCAGCTATCAACTATGACATCTAAGTGAGAAATTGTATTTTTCCAGAAACAAAGACAGTAAAACAAGCATAAGCAAGTCTCCAGGACACCAAGTATTATCCTGGAGACTTGCTTATGCTTGTTTTACTGTCTTTGTTTCGGTCTTTGGCAGGAGTTTGTGTTTTCACGGGAAGTTCTGCATGCCAGACATTTATCTTACCGTTATCAGCCACAAGTCCTCTAAGTTCCTCTATTTCTATTTTGACTGGTTTCCGACTTTAGAAAATGAGCAGGCTTTATATTACAATGGTACAGTATGTTGCAATGTTTTTCTTCACATCCCAGCTATTAAAGAAAATACCCGTTAGAATCTTGATGATAACACCAATGGAATGCTTGACAAGCATAGGCACTGTACTGTACCAACTGTAGTTGTACTGTACCAACTACAAACCGCAACCATACAAATTCAAAGGTATAGTAGAGAGTAATTCCAAATCTAGAAATACACAAGCAAAGTGTGTGGCTATGTATCAAGGCTGTACATGTAAATGTAGTTGTATCATAACAGTTTATTTGATGTTAAAATGATTCTTTCCTAATTTAACAGATAAATAAACGTTTGCCGACGATTGCACGAGACACTAGCAAGATTTCTTCATTCGGCTCAGTCAGCGGAGGAAGAGGATGTAGCAATTATACTGTTTTTATTTTAAATTAACGTTTAAAAAACCCGTTTTCTGACAATGTGATGCATAATTCGAGTCACGAAATGTTGATTTCTTTATTCTGGGATAGTACGCTGTCTGTCCTTTAACACTATGCAACTCTGAAAATCACAACCCCCCTCCTTGAGGAGATGGTATGAGCGGTTCCTATGCGCTCCAGTCTGTTGTTCTCTCCTACAGTAACGTTAAGTCATTTGCTATGGAGACCAACAGCAACAGAAATAGTGACAAATCATTAAAAGCGTTCTAAATACCAAACTAATAACATGGCTGCTGTAAGGAAAAATGGAAAATCTCCCATAATGACCGCTGCCGTCAGGTAATTCTTATTTCTCGTCGTATTTCTTTGCCCGATGCTGTTTTATTTCTAGAAGAATGACGGCGGAGTTAGCCGACGGGCCAACCGTCCGTTCGTTCGTCATCCGCATACCGATATCGTATCAAATGATGAGAAAAAAACATCTTATTGTCAGCCGTTAAATAAAGATGTATTTATTTATCCGATAATTGTCGCGAAATACCAGACAAATGTGGCACGCCCCCGCTCACCAGTGGGACTATTATTTTCTCGGTTGATTCGTGTTGCCTTGAGATACTGCCCCCGTTTACAACATGGTGACACTTCAGCCAGTAAACACTGCAAACATCCGCTTATATTGGTGTTGAAATGTTTTAATAGAACACTTGAAATAATCGTATTTTGTACACATTTAATGTGTGTGACCGTTGATAATGATATTTGATTTTCAAATGTCGAGACCGTTGAGATTTGAAATTCAAATAAGAGTAACGTTAACTTAATACATCTCATGCAAAATGATGGGTTTGCGGTAACGTTATATAAATACCATCGCGTGTTTGTAAATGCATTTTATGGAACATAATCTTGATATTATTATAAGAGTAATATTTTTTTTTTCACGAGATTGAAGGTGAATGACCGGCATCTTTTAGAGCTGGGACCAGGGTTTTTCCTGCATGGAGGCGGCCTCCTCAGTCAAAATAATGTGGAGTGTCTTTACAAAAAGCACTGCTGTCATTTGTAACGGTAGTGGCGGCTTACGCCACAATGGAGGCGCTGTTTGATTACCAGCACATTGAGACGCTGAAGAGTTCGGTACAATAGCTGTATAAGCTGTGATTCACGACTGTCCATGTGATCTACGTTTTATTTCTTGAAAAGATTTTCAAAATTAAACTGCTGTACATCATTGTAATGTTTTTAGCAGTGAAGTTGGCTCGTTGAATCAGCGTTATTCTGTACACAGCGAGTTCGCCAGTATGAACGCAAATTGCGATCAGAACGACTCGCAAACAAATGACTCCTTTGAACCGATTCGTTTGAACAGAATGTAAGATATCGGTGAATCATTCAAAGCTCAGTGAACCACAACGTAGGGTGTGAATGAGCTTTGCTCATTTAGTTCTATTGGTTTATCATGGCCTAAAACGTTAGTTGAAAAGAATAAAAGGCTTATATTAAAGGGGTTATATGGCGCAAATACGGGTTTTCTGTGTCTTTGTTGTGTTATAAATTGCCCATGCATGCATAAGACAAGTAAAATTGCTAAAATTAAAGTGTCGGAACAAAATATGCATTCTATCTTAAAGCAAATGCTCACCCAGACGTGCCTGAAACGCCTCGTGTAACCACACCCCCACAAATCTATGTCAGTTCATGGTTTGAACATGATTTGACTAAGACCGACGCCCACTTGTTTATGCAAGTAAGGTGGGCGTACCTGGCTGTCAGTACCATTGCTTTGAAACCTGATGTTCCAAATATGGTAAGAGGCGTTACATTTTATGTCACACGCTTATAGTATAAGACCAATCACCATGCACTGGTTAACTGGCCAATCATAGCACACCTCGCTTTTGAGAGCGATGAGCTTTGTAAAAAATCTTCGCATTTGAGACAGGCGGGTCAAAGAGGAGATATAAACATGCACCGTATGTGAAAAATATAGCGTTTTTGAACCTTAAATCGTGTTGCATTTGATATTAAACAAACAATAATATTAGTTTTAGCCAAGCAATATGTCCCATTTAAACAAATGTAATGATGGATGATTTATATAACTTATTTGTTGTCGTTTTCATCAAGTTCTTTTTGGAACTTTAATATTAGTTAAGACAGTGGTTCTTAAATGGGGGGCCGTGGCTAGATGGATCCAGTGGGGCCACATTTCTTGTGGCATTTTATGAAATATAGACATTTTGTTCAATCAAACAGAACAAAAATACCACCAACCAAAATAATGGATGTTCCAGCATTGTGTAATTGAAGTCTTTGGTTTAATTAAAGTTCTAAGTTTAAGATCATAAGACTTTATTTGGGGCCAGAAAGCAATGCGACCCACACAAAGTGGGCCTTACAACTAAAAAGTTTGAGAACCCCTGTGTTAAGACCCTTAAAGGGACGATAGGCCTACAAGCGCGTTGCACCACCTACGCCTCATTTTGATCCAGTAAAAACCCTGTGGGACAGACCGCTCCATCTATCAGTTTCAAACGATCTCCAAATCCAGAGTTACAGTTGTGTTCAAAATTATTCAACCCCCAATGCTGTAAATGGTTTTAGGGAATTTAGTGTACATTTGTAATTGTATTCAGAATGAAATCCTACAAGGACTTCTTAAAGAACCATATGCAACTAAAATGACATCAATTAGTTTTGTAATACAGTAGTAAATGTTTCTTTTGTGAATTCTTCATTGACATAATTATTCAACCCCTTAAAGACTACCACTCTGAAGAACAGAGGTTCAATTAAGTATTTTCAATCAGGAATTGAAAACACCTGTGGATATCAGGGAGCAGCAATAAAGCCTAATAAGCATTTATTAGGCAGCTTTAAAATGACTGTGATACTCAGCTCCTTCTAGACATTTACTGGTGTGGTTACAAACATGGTGAGAAAGAGAATGGTCCAGGAAGACAAGAGAACAGGTGATTACTCTTCACAGGACGGGCAATGGCTATAAGAAGATTGTAAAGATGTTAAACATACCAAGAGACACCATAGGAAGCATCATATGCAAATTCAAGGCAAAGGGCACTGTTGAAACGCTACCTGGTCGTGGCAGAAAGAAGATGCTGACTTCGACTGCTGTGCGCTACCTGAAGCGTAGAGTGGAGAAAAGTCCCCTTGTGACTGCTGAGGAACACCTTGCCTACTGTGAAGCATGGCGGGGGGTCAATCATGCTTTGGGGCTGTTTTGCTTCTGCAGGTACTGGGAAGCTTCAGCGTGTGCAAGGTATCATGAATTCTCTTCAGTACCAGGAGATATTGGATGACAATGTGATGCAGTCCGTCACAAACCTGAGGCTTGGAAGACGTTGGACCTTTCAACAGGACAATGATCCCAAGCATACCTCCAAGTCCACTAGAGCATGGTTGCAGATTAAAGGCTGGAACATTTTGAAGTGGCCATCGCAGTCACCAGACTTAAATCCGATTGAGAACCTCTGGTGGGACTTAAAGAAAGCTGTTGCAGTGCGCAAGCCTAAGAATGTGACTGAACTGGAGGCTTTTGCCCATGATGAATGGGCGAAGATACCCGTAGATCGCTGCAAGACACATGTGTCAAGCTATGCTTCACGTTTAAAAGCTGTTATAACTGTAAAAGGATGTTGTACGAAGTACTAAGATTGAATGTCACTTGGGGGTTGAATAAAACCGATAATGATGTGAGCTCAGAAAAGACATTTGTGGTTATTTCATTATAAATGTTATATTTGTCTGACCTACATGTGCCTCTTTGATTTAGTTGTAAGCAGGATGACTGAATGATCATAATCAATGTCAAACCGACCAAAACAATCAATTTCAGTGGGGGTTGAATAATTTTGAACACAACTGTATATCCACCATTTATTTTATATTCCTCACCAAAATGCTGTGAACAAACAAAGACAGCTGAACTTCCATAACCTAAACGAAGCACATTGGCGTGCTCTTTCTCGCCCTCATACTGGTTGATGTTTGGGCATGCTTTTCCGAGAGAATTGTGTAATGAAGGACTAAGAACCCTTGTTACTTAGCCGAAATTCATTTTTCGCAAAACCTATAGGAAACTTGGGGGGCTGTATCAAGCACAGAAATACAACGTCACACGTCCAACTCATTTTTCCTCAAGTTGACCATGTTAAGCACGAGAAGCCAGCACGTTTAACAGTGTAAATAAGAATGAATAAAATGGCATTTTACCCCTCCTTTGTGAGAGACCTCACTTCACATGCGTATTTAAACCGTCAAATATTGATATCTGATGAAAACCCATTGTACACACTTAATTTTTCATGGTATGGTTGAACTTTGCATGGAATTGCTCTAATACAGTGCTGTGTTTGCAGCTGCTCCAGACTGCGGCAGGTCCAGGCTCTGCTGAAGGATGATGTAAATACAGCTCCAGATGGCATTCTGTGTTCGCTGGGTGAGTTCATTAATGAAGATCACCTGCGCTCGTTCACTCATATCGTCTTTACTCCAAAGAGACAGCTGGAGATGGCCTGCACCAATGAGCCAACTGTATAACAGGTTGTTTTCTGTTTGATCTTTCAGGTATTGACAGCCGCTATAATGTAGGATGCAGTGAGCTGGCCAACTATCTTTTCTGTGGCAGGTATAAACACAACCGTTTTGACATAGAGCAGATCCCAGAGGACTTCCCAGAGGAAGTGCTAGATGGTATGACCTTCCAGTTTCATTGTTATCAGTCAGCTTTGCAGGAAAAACAGATTTGTGACCCTGGATCAGTAAGTAGCACGGGAACAGTATTAGTAAAAGCCAAAAATATTGTATGGGTCAAAATTGTGCAAAACATCATCAGGATATTAAGTAAAGATCATGTACCGTGAAGACATTTTGTACATTTCCTACCCTAAACATATGAAAACGTTACTTTTGTGAGTGGATAGCCTGCTACAGTGCCTCTGATTAATAACTTCAAATGTAATTTTCTCAATATTTCGCACCCTCAGATTACAGAGTTTTAAACTATTGTTTATCCGCTAGATATTGTTCTATCCTATCCTAAAATGAATTATTCAGATTTCAGATTATGTAATAATCTCAATATCAAAAAATTGACCCATAAGACTGGTTTTGCTATCCAGGGTCACATTTTAGCCTGTTTCTTTCTTTCTATACTTTACATTTATGTTTTATTATTTCTAGATGTGATCATCCTTATTAAGACCGAGTGTGTACATCTGTACTGTAACCCTGTGAATTATGGCTACCTGCTTCCCTATGTTTCTCACTGGAGGAACCTGCACCTCCACTGTTTGACCGAGACAGAGGTATTGATCTGCCACACATGCGTCATCCATGTATCTCAAATATATCACATCACCCGATTTTTTATGTTTCGCTATTTTCTCTATTATTTAGTATGAGGATGAAGAGGCGGCGGAGGAATTTAAAATATCTAGTTTTGTCTCCATGGTTCAAGACTGCAGGTGTATTGGGATCCCCTACAGTTCCTGTGGTAAGTTTCTGATACATTACCATTTGGAGTGACAAAACATAATTTGCAATATGTTTGTTTATAGTGTATTTATATTATTTGTAGCCATGTTCAGAAGTTTGACATGTTCATGTTGGAGAAATGGCCAATTATTCAGGCATTTGCATTGGAAGGAATTGGGGCTGGAGTGTTTTTCACCATGAAATATAAGGTCTTCTGTTCATACTCTATGTATCTCTACTTCATTTTAGATTAAGTAGATTAATAGATTTCTATACACATTTATTAAAGGTATCACCATTAAAATAATTTTCTTTTTCTTTCAAAGCTAACAGATGTGAGTGAAAAACTCTCTCAAGTCTACAGTAGATTGGACCCAGTGTCTCTGGACAGCCTTTTTAATGAGGTAAAAGAAACTTTGAAGCATAGTCATAAATTTACCTTTCACTTGCTCCTGCACATATTGAGTCCGTATACTAGAGTGAATGTCGATTTTTCTACAGGATTTGCAGTTTTTTGAAAGACAATGGAGTTCTCTTTTCTCCAGTATGGACATAGAGAGTGCACTGTCCATGCAGGAGCTGTCAGAGGCACAAGTCGCTGAGGTACACTTAATATATAATAATTAAGTAAAGTCCTCGTGAACCAGAAGTTACGATTGTTTTTACTTCAATATTCTGACACATTTCAACGTAATTTTGAATGAGAAAAACAGTAGGTGTCGTTTTTTTACTAAATGTATTGGCTGTATTAAAACTAAGGGGAGGAGTTAACAGATGCTCAGCCCAAATTGTTTTAGCTACTTCATTTGAGATGGATAGTTACTACAGGGCAAGTGTATTTTCAGATTTTAAATGAAGATTATGAGGGCACAGAAATAAGGGAGAGATTAACCCACACTGATAAGGTATTTACAATAAACGCTGCAATATTTTATAAAAAAAAGGAAATTAAAATTTTCAATTTCACTGGGACTTTAATCTCTGCCTGTCATTTATGACCGATTAAATGACAAAATGAAACACTTTTTATGAAATAATTCCCTATTAATATAAGTCCTGTCCTACATATTTTTATGGTTAAATATTCTTTTACCCTAAATAGTTTTATTGTAGATTTAAAATTGGTTGCAAATGCATTTATATGATTGTTACGTCACCATTGAATGCACAGAGGAATGGTATAACATAACACATAAAGAGACTATAGAGACGCAATAGCGGTACCAAAAGTTTGTTTAATGAAACATAAGATTTTGACATAAACAGAGCATGGTGAGAAAATAACAAAAAACAACAACACTGACTACACATTTCTAAAGGAACTGATAAACTTGCCTACCTCCCGTCCAAAACAAAAGACAAGTCCACGGTGAGTCTTCCGGTTCCTCTAGCTGCTACCCTAAACTACCGCTAAAATAAACAATGTGAAACCCATCACCAAAGTCCCACCAGCTCTCAACACAACCCACGAAAGTATAGCGAGACGTACAAGTCTACCAGTTGGAGCTGATAGTGAGTATGAGCGAGCCCTCCTCTTCCGGACATCAAATAGGGTGTCTTTATAGTGATTGCCCAACCCCCCAATCAGCAATCAGCGGAACGCAGCACGGCCCCTAAGGGAATAGAAAGAACAGCAGCACTTCACGCTGCATGGCGTAACACCCTCACCCTTAAAAAAAAAAATTTGGGTCAAAATTAACTATATAATTAACAAATTAACACATTTTTTTAAGCCTCCACCACCTGTTAACCTGAATAAAATACATATATGTATATATATACTAGTGGTGGGCCGTTAACGGCGTTAACGCAGTGAGACTTTTATCGCGCGATAAAAAAAATGTCGCCGTTAATCTATTCTCAAAGTTGGGTTGGGAGCTGGGTCTATACTACGCAAGCTATGATATCTTTCACCTTGATATTTTAGCGCGGATGTATACCAGCTTAACTGCACTGTACGGGGCAAGAACGAGATTTTTCAACTCTCGTGATTCGCGTCATTCGCGGAAGCAGAAGCCGACTCATCATCTCATAACCAGGGCTTCATTCGCGTCCTTAGCGCCGCCTCATCATCTCATAAGCAGGGCTTCATTCGCGCGATTGGCGCAGCAAGTAGGTCTATTGGCTCTTTGCATTACATTTAAATCACTCGCGCTTGACACGCCATTCGCGTTTGGTCTGAACACAACATAACGTTACTGTGAAATTACCGCATCAAACGTGACGTGCTAACATGGATGCAGCTATGAAGGCGCCGGGTTTGCTTCAGGGAATATTAATTTTTAAGAAGCTTCCCAATAGAAACATTGCAAGACTAAGGTTGTTTGCACCTTGTGCAATGCGGAATTGGTTTAAAAAAACACTTTCTCTCAACAGGTAGTGGTCTAGCTTTAGTTGAAACCAGTAACTTTGTATTGAGATCTAATGTATTATGGCTCCTGTATGACATATCGCTTGTTGCTCCCTCACTCTTTGTAAGTCGCTTTGGATAAAAGCGTCTGCTAAATGACTAAATGTAAATGTACTGTAGGAGCTCTTCCAGTCTCAAGTACCACCTGAACGCAAATCATCCCTTAGCTATTGCGGAAGTAAACACAAGTTCATCTTATTGAACATAATTTAATTTTCATCACCAATTATCATAGTAGAACAGCTTTCTCAAGCAGTTTGTGATGCATTTTGGAAACAGTAGATGAGCCCCTGGTTTTATGCGCCACCTGGCTTGAGAAACCCGTTCTCAAATACTTACTTTTAGTCATTATTTGGGTAGCACACATATTCTGAATGCCTTCGGCAGAATTCAAATGAGCCATTTTAATCTAGATTAATCTAGATTAATTTTGGAATTAATCTAGATTAATCTAGATTAAAAAAATTAATCTATGCCCACCACTAATATATACACACACATGTACTAATGTGCAATCAGTACATTTTATATATATATAAATAAATTCTAAATTTAGAATAATATTTCCCTCAAGCACGAGACAATGCATCGGCAACTACATTGTCACGTCCTCGGATGTGTCTAATCTCAAAACTGTAACCTTGAAGAATCAAACTCCAGCGCATTAAGCGCTGGTTACAATTGCGCATGCGATCAAGAAAAACCAATGTGTTGTGATCTGTATAAACCACAACCGGGCAGGCAGCACCTCCGACATAAACTTCAAAATGCTGGACGGCGAGTACAAGAGCAAGGGCCTGAATGAATCTAAATGAATCTAGGTCCTTAATGTTATGTTGGAAATGAGTCATCTCTGGATGTATCAATCCCATTTTTGGTGTCTTTCAGCCTTTCAGGACATATTATTCACATGGTCTCATTTCCAGTAATATCACAGACAAGAGGTACTGTACTTCCTTTACTCGCAGTAGTTCTACTTTAATACCCGGCCTTTTTTGAAGCAAATGTGATTTTAAGATATGTATTTGATTTCAGTAAAAGCAGGCAGCCGTTTGTCTTGTTTGGGAGTCACTCAGCTAAGGAGGATCTGGAGAATTATTGTTTCACCTTCCCTTCTGAAGGTCACCAGGTCCGCAACACTGGGCCCAGTGGGAGTGTTGCCAAGCACATGGTTAGTAAGTGCCACACAGTGGCATGTTAACAAAAAAACTTTTTTTCATTATTTTATTTGAATATATCTACAACATTTTGAGATTTGTGTGTCTTTATTATAGCTACTACAGTGTGTGGCTCCTAAAGGGCCGCTGGCCTGTGCTCGAACCTATTTCTTTGGGAGCACCCATGTCCCTTACCTGGGTAAGTAAGACTCTAAAATGTCTTTAAATATTTTAGAAATCCTCTTGGCTTTGTTCTTAGTTTACTGGTTTCTCTAATCTGACAGGAAATGACAACACCCAGCAAAAGAGCAGTGGTCTCCAGTAAGTAGTCCTGTTGTGAATGGTTATGTGCTATGATGATGCTTTATTGATTGACTTGGTAATAAAGTTAGATTTTGTGTGTTACAGGCTGCTTTCACAAATCTATTCTGCTGCGGTTCAGTCTGTACTAGCAGGAATTAAGTGTTTTTCTATCAACTCCAGTGCTAGTAAGGTAATTTTAATTGTTATAGCAAACCTGTGACCAGCATTAATGTAGTATTTACATTGAAAATGGAAAAAGTAGGGGAAAAGATAAATGGTATTGCAAATAGTATACAGTACATCATCTGTTCATGGAACTGTTATCTGTTGGAAAACAATGCTCACACTGTTTATTTTTTTTCAAGGCAAAGGATGTAGCAGAGCAAACATTTCAACTGGCCTTAGACAAATATGGGTTGATCCAGAACAGGGGAGCTCTTAGGTATGCAATACCTTAATCTTCGTGATTGTTAAGTTCAACATTTTAGTTTGTTTTGTAAATTAAAACATGGTCTGTTTTGCAGGTCCAAAGCTGTGTTTAGCATACAGGCTGTCAACAATGACGGAACGTGAGTTGCTTTTATATACAAACGCACACAGTTATTTTTTACACAGATTAGGGTTTTATACATTGCTACTTTCTCCTTCAATTCATTCATGTTTTTATAGTGCAGAAATTATATAAATGATTTTCTTTCAAACAGAATTATTCCTCTCGGTGACGAGGACAGTCGGTTTCTGGTGAAGACTGTGAGTAGAAGTTGTTTCAACCCTTTTTTGTAGTTTTTATTATATCATGTATGATATCATATATTGATTGAAACATGTATTAAATGTATCCTCCACAGGCGTCTATGGTGGTGAATGATATCCCAGATCTCAAGAGTGGATTAAACCTGGGATCAATAGTTTTCTCAGAGTCCTTTCTAGAGTCCAGCATTTGCATTCAGCAGAGAGGCAAGAATTTAATACTTGATAGTGTTCTGCTGTTGATGCTGAAAAACAGTGAATGTGACATTAAAGGGCATCTCTTATCCTGCAGATGGCGCTCTTTCCTCAGACAATGGTTTTACTGTCCTCACCAAATCAGTTCCTCGTCATGTCTGCTGGCTGGTATATCAAACCCATTTTCTCTCACATGCTTACATTTATTTATGTTTATACATTTCTTGTCAGCAACATGTAAAATTAGACTGAAATGGAATTTAACATTTTTGAAAACAATTTTGATTTGAGTTTTCTGATTGTTTTGTATTATAGGTAGATGAAGCTGACGTGCGATTGTCTGAACAGGCTCAACATTTGCTGAAGGTTAATTTGTTGTACCCTGTAATTTTATTTGAAACTATGAAAGCGTCCTTCTTTGTGTTGTCTATAGTGTTATTACTGTGTGTGTGTGCAAACAGAAGGAGGATGGTACATGTTTGGGCGTTCCTCTAACAGTGAAAGACTCTGCGTACATGTTCTCTAACAGCCTTCTGTCTACACCTGAGGAAGGTCAGATTTCAGCTCAACAGGAAGGTCATGATCATGTAGTCATTGTGTGCAGGTATTGATGTCTTTATTGTCGTGTAGGGAAGCTGGTGTTTTTCTCAGAGGGTATCCTGTTTGTCCATCCCCATCACGGCTCCGTCACACTCTCTATGAGTCATATCAACACCATTAAACTCTTTGATGGGGTGAGCAATGCTCTCAATAGAGTTGGAATCCAGACTTTGTTTTTGTTTGAAGGGTTTAGAATATATATATTTTTATGATGTTTGGTTTAGCATTAAAACTAGTGGTGGGCATAGATTAATTTTTTTAATCTAGATTAATTCCAAAATTAATCTAGATTAATCTAGATTAAAATGGCTCATTTGAATTCTGCCGAAGGCATTCAGAATATGTGTGCTACCCAAATAATGACAAAAAGTAAGTCTTTGAGAACGGGTTTCTCAAGCCAGGTGGCGCATTAGACCAGGGGCTCATCTCCTGTTTCCAAAATGCATCATAAACTGCTTGAGAAAGCTGTTCTACTATGATAATTGGTGATGAAAATTAAATTATGTTCAATAAGATGAACTTGTGTTTACTTCCGCATTAGCTAAGGGATGATTTGCGTTTAGGTGGTACTTGAGACTGGAAGAGCTCCTACAGTACATTTACATTTAGTCATTTAGCAGACGCTTTTATCCAAAGCGACTTACAAAGAGTGAGGGAGCAACAAGCGACCTGTCATACAGGAGCCATAATACATTAGGTGCCAATACAAAGTTACTGGTTTCAACTAAAGCTAGACCACTACCTGTTGAGAGAAAGTGTTTTTTTAAACCAATTCCGCATTGCACAAGGTGCAAACAACCTTACTCTTGTCAATGTTTCTATTGGGAAGCTTCTTAAAAATTTATATTCCCTGAAGCAAACCCGGCGGCTTCATAGCTGCATCCATGTTAGCACGTCACGTTTGATGCGGTAATTTCACAGTAACGTTATGTTGTGTTCAGACCAAACGCGAATGGCGCGTCAAGCGCGAGTGATTTATGTGTTAATGCAAAGAGCCAATAGACCTACTTGCTGCGCGAATCGCGCGAATGAAGCCCTGGTTATGAGATGATGAGGCGGCTTCTGCTTCCGCGAATGACGCGAATCACGCGAGTTGAAAAATCTCGTTCTCGCCCCGTACAGTGCAGTTAAGCTGGTATACATCCGCGCTAAAATATCAAGGTGAAAGTCATCATAGCTTGCGTAGTATAGACCCAGCTCCCAACCCAACTTTGAGAATAGATTAACGGCGACATTTTTTTTATCGCGCGATAAGAGTCTCACTGCCGTTAACGGCCCACCACTGATTAAAACTCAATGTTTCATGCACCACTACCACAATCTATACCTCCATGGTTCTGGGTTTGCTGTTTATATTTTATGCCAATAAGAAGGTGTACTTCATATTGTGAAAAACTCTATTGATCAGTCAGCAGTCACCTTTTTTTATAGATTACTCATTCAGTAAATTAGTCGGAAACTAAATTAACATCTGAGCAATGTTTTCTCAAAAGTATTAAGATACTTGAATAGAATCTTTAGTGGAACCAGTATTGTGATCTCTATCCCCAGCCCACAACCACAAAACAATATGCAAGCAATATCCAATTAATATATTTACACAAAAAATAGACATAAATATAATTTATAAAGGCTATTAATGATTATAGTTAATAACGTCTTACTGTATGTCATGTTTATGAAACAAATACATGCTAAATGAATATAATGTTTTCACAGAGCTCATTGTCGGATATCTCAATGCTGTTTGTAGAGTATCAGACATCTCTGCTTCCACACCTTCCATTCCCTTTACACTGTGCTGAACACTCTCTGGCTATCGCTCTGCTGCCCAGAACCAAGAGCTACAAAAGCTTCTATTCTCAGGTGCCTAAAACACAAACACAGAGGTGGATCTTCTAGCTATTTGTCACCCTGAAGCGTTGGTGAATTCATTTTTGGTTGTAAATTCATTGTGATATGATTCGCAGGTGCTGCCAGCTTGGCGTAAGTCAGATTCTGGGCTGAGAGTTCAACATGTCCTCCATGATCAGCTGAGCCCTGAGCACAAGAGCATGTGAGTTAACACTTCATTCCGCATCAGATCAGACAACATCCTGATTTGTTGTGGTCCTATTCTGTGCATGAGCCCGGAGGTATAGCCTAAACGTCATTATGGAATGCACAGTGATATCTGATGATGAGATTCCTTTCAGGTACGTCAGACTGTTGAAGCTTCGGGAAACACATCCTACTCCAGCAAGTACCTATAGAGCTCATTTGAAGACTGCTTATCCACAGCTACCAGAGCAGGACAGGTAACAGACATGTAAACACACATACACATGTCAGTTGGAGTTTTGTGACCTAACCAGCCCTGGACATGACAGGTGACATGCAGCAAGACATTCTGTCAATTTCTTGATTGCTATCGTTGGCTGTACCCAGCGGAAAAGGGGACAAAAATCCTGTTTCATTTACAGGGAGATCTAAAACCAGTAACTGGATTTTTTTCCCCATTGTATTTTATGCTATAGGTGAGGAGTTCAATTAAAAATAAACAAGAATTTGTTATTATTTGGTATAGACTCCTTTTGCTTTAATGACAGCATGCACTTGAACTGGCAGGAAGTCCATAAACCAAAACCTGATGATTCATGGTATCTCAGCATGATTCGATAATGTTCCAGAGAGATTCTGGTGAAATCTGACCATTTGTTCCAAATTAATATAGTCAATGTCACGAATGTGCTTACTAGAAAAAATAGAAAGTGCTGAATCTTAAATATTTTTACACCATGTCTACACCAGACGCGGCGCAATGCGATGCAACAAGAGACAATGAAGAGCATTGGAATCCATTGTAGTTTAAAATGTTGTCCACACAAAATTTGTCCACATACCTTGTCGATTTTCCAAATCCAATAGTTTATTTTCAAACTGCATTTTGAATTTCACATAGTCTGGTTGGTCTCAGCCCATTTTCAGAACTGTAGCAGTCATTAAATAGATACTGGTTGTTTGTTGAAACTCAAGAAATGAAAATCTTAACAATGGAAACTTGAACTTTATTCTTAGGACACAATGTTATGTTAAGACATGTTGTGTGATAAACAGTTACAGTATGATGCCAGGTTCTTTTATTTCCGATTTCTTTAAATTCTTATTTTCAGATTCCTTCAACATTTTGCCATCAGCAGTAGTTTGGGTGAAGAGTCTGTCTGTAGTGAGCACCTGTCCACCGTATTTTCAGATGAAGCCCCTGAAAATACCGCACCCGAGCCTAAGAAAAAGGTGAAAACAATATCGCACTACAATATCTAGCCTGCAGGTTGCTGGAGGCAAACTTTCTATATGAATAATCATGAACGTGTGTGTGTGTGTGTAGGTGGTCCTTACCATCATCACTGGTTTACCGGGCAGTCATAAGGAGAATCTATGTGATTTCTTGGTGGAAGTGAATCGGAATACTAGCAGGTGAGAGTGCAATGAAGACTTAATGACTTTCCACATCTCTACTGTTGTGTTCCTTTAGGAATAATACAATATATATATTTGTAGCTTGTTTAAGTCAGATTAAAGACTTGCGTCCATGTTTTCAAGTTATATGGTACCAAGTTGGAAATTCTGTCTTTGAGTTGAATGAAACAGTTGCACTTATGCGAACACACACTGAGTACACTTTGATTGGCAGGTGGGAGGTGTTTTGTCCTACAAAGGAGGGCTCAGATGAGTTCATGGCACTACATCTTCAGCAGTTCCTCAGCAGCATTTTAGCCAAACAGAGAGAGACGGAACAGATCTCCTCCAGAGTTCTGCTGCTTGTACCCGGGTAAAACAGACTTGTTTCAGCGTGGCTGTTTGTCATAACCTAATGCCTATCGATCAAATTATAAATTCTTCTGAACTCATGTCTTAGAAATGTGCTCATTGTTTACTGTCACATGCAATACACGGATGTAGGTACACGGATGTGCTGGATGTTATCCAGGCTGTAACTGCTCATCCAGAACCCCAAGTTCAAAGCATTATGTCAGTGGGGGCCGTCTCAGCCTGCATCAACCCTCTCACATCCTTTATCAAACACAGGCAAGAGTTTTTCCAAATGACATTCATCAAACCTACTTTCCTGTAGGAGCACTTCAGATCATAAGTGCTGTAATTAGGAATTATATGTAATTATATAATTATAATGTAACCACATAGTCACTAAAGGGCTTGTTAACACACTGTAATTTTCCTGTGTGATGAAGTCATATCTGAAATTGCCTTTCACAGGCTTTTCTTCCCGAAACTCTTGGAGCAGTGCAGTCAGGGTGAGTTTCTGCTAGCATGTTGTTTGTGTTTGCTGAACATTAGATGGTGGTGTAGTGGTTAAATGTCCAAAGGCATTCACATGGTGACCCAACTCAGTACCAAAATATTTACTGTACAAAGTAAACAGAAATGTTATAAAAGTTATTATCAAATATGGATCTTTATTGATAGCAACAATTTAAATGATCCCTCTTTCAGGCATCGTCAGCAGTGTCGTGTTCACGGGTTTGACTGCCGAGCAGAAGCACCCGCTTCTGAAACACATGCAGCAGATAATCCGTGCAGCCAATCCATGCACTGCATTCATTTTAGCAGAAAAAGGAGCCGTCAGAAGGTCAGCATTTTAATAATTACTTGCACAAACTCTCACATACTCACCTCTCTGTAATGTTAATCATATCTTTGTATTATAGGACTGAAGATATGAGTCTTATCCTGAATAACAGCGGTTTCTCACAGTCTCATATGATCAGAGCACGGTACCTGCTATATCCCGGCTGGTAATTGTCTCTCTCTCACTTCTACGCTGTTATTGTGTCTTTGTGCACACGGGTGTATTTCACACTGTACTGTGAAATGTTTCAGGTGGGAGGGCAGGTTTGTGTCTGGAAGTGGCTCTTTATCTTTGTCTCAGCACTCCATCGAGTTCAGTCGTCCAGTGGAGAGAGCATTATTTCTGCAGCAATGTAAAGGTAAACGTGTGCGTAAATCATTATTAAATACATATTCGAGAGTAAGTGTAAGTGGATCTTTAATTAGACAGAGCGCTGACAGTGTGTAGAAGGATTCTGTACAGCCATGTGCTAAAAATGGAATTAGCAGAGTAATCAAACCATAACTGACCCTTGTTGTTGTGTATTTTCTCAGCTCTGAAATCCTCCCTGAAAGCCAGTCCTTTCACGGGAAACATCTATCACATCAGTGGGAAAGTGCTGTTCTCTGGTAGGGTGATCCGTCTCCATAATCTCTGCTTTATCTTTTTTTCAATATTTAATACTTAAGTTTTTAAAGCGAAATAAGGTGACAGTCAAGAATCTTTAATGATTATGAATAGATTGTCTATGATGTGTACTGTTTGATTCCAGGATATCTCTTGCTCTGGTTTTGTCTGTGTAGTTAATGTTTGATTTTCCAATGAGAAGTAGTAGGCAGGGGGCCTGTGGGGTAACGCCACACGGTAGGACTCTCACCTCTGTACCCTCAGTGATGTGGCCTGCATCCGTTCCTCTCACTCATTTTTTCTCAGTCGTTTGCTCCTGTGGTCACATTTTTTGGAGGGTATTTCTCGTTGTCTTTCTTTTAAATCTGTAGTGTAGTTGCATGGAGAGAGTGGACAGACTGACAGAATGGAGAACTCTGAGTGATTTAATAGTGCCCGAGTTACAGCACACTGGGTGGTGTAGTTCATTCGGGACCCTTACGGTCCAAACGCCATCTGTGATGCCTAGTTATCACCATGACCCATCTGTGTTTTTTGTTATCAAGGTCTTTTGGTGCCTATGTTTGACTTGGTGTGTGTGATGTGGGCACGAGTACTTCGCAATTTACACACAGTAAATTCACAAACTTTTCATTAAAGTGTTCATTTTGGCACACCAATTCACCAGATAACAGTGCACCAGCACTTTCTTTCAAACAGCCTGAAGAAACACAGCTGAAGGGAACAGAACACGGGTGTCACAAGATTTGACAAGTTGTCTCCAAAGCACAATATTTTAGTATGCCAAGCGAATTGCTGAAAAAATGCGATCCATTGCAACACTCAAAGGCTATTGAGTACTTAAGTATCCAGAATAACTGAAATGCCCATCCCTATTGTGTTGTTTGATTTAAATTCTGTATTTCTGTAACCTTTTCGTAACATTAAGTGCATTGTGTTATTTTAAGATGGAACCCTTGCTTGTGTGTGTACAGTGCTAACAACTCGTAATCCACACCGCAGAGGAGTGATTGATTGGCATGGATGGCTGTTGGCACGCTGTGCTAGACATAGCATCCTGTCTGATGACATGTTTGATACATTAGCGGGCAGCATGTTGGAATCAGTGAAGTGTATGTGTGGATCTGACTGCATACGGTGTCTGTTTCACTTTAGACAATAACAGACCGATGGTGGTCAACTTTAACTCTGTAAGTGGAGATCTGAGCATTGCTCCTGATCAGGGAACTCACCATAACCCACGGACAACATACAACTCTAACCTGATTTTTCATGGAGTGGGGCTCAACCAGGAGGGACTGAAGGACTGGCTCCGCCATTGTGCTAAACAGGTAAATGCAACACAGGCCTACATTTTGCATGGTAAACTCATTACATATTGGTATATGAAATAATCAATGAGCCTAAACCATGCTTTTAATTATTGACAGAAAATGCAGAAGAAGATTGAGAAGAACAAACGGACTCTCACCCCGCAGGAATTCAAATACATTCATGTTAGTACAGTAAATAAACACATGCTAATGCAGTCTAAATTTAGTTTAACAGTTTAAATACTTTTCATCTGATGTGTTTATAGGTGAAAAGGCACCTGGATCCTCTTCCTCCCGGTTACTTCTACAATGGTTATCACTTTGTCAGTTTCTTTGGGGAAAAGCAGAATTTCCATCCTCGTATCTTTTCAAATTTGCCAATGGTAACACAATGTTACCGTGAGATTGGTTGACGTATAGTGAGTGCGTAGTCTCTACACCAATAGTGGCATTAAAGAGAATGTGCTGCGCATAGCAAAGCTGGGTCAACCAATAGCATGAGATGGTGAGCAGATTTTTTGCATTTAAATGGAGTATATGCACACAATGGGGGATGACGTACTTCCTCTAAGATCTCAGCCAGCTAAACTACTTTTGCTCTCTTAAGTGCCGAGGTCAATTTTTTAAGAAAACTAAAAACTTTCAGATTTTACAGAACCAACAGCACGGCTTGAGAACTGTTGAGTGCCTATGTGATCAAGCATGGAGAAATTTCCAAAGTTACTTAGCTTTTTCCATATTTGTGAATGTAGACTGAAGCACTATTCCATTTTGGTTATCGGTGTATGACGTAGTGTTTGGTGAGATTTACTCACGTTGTTGATCATAATCCTATGTGCATCTTGAAGCGAGTAAAAAACAACACTGTTCCTTATGGACACTACGTTCGCCGAATGTATCAGAGCGTGTGCATATACCCCATTCGCAAATAAACTACACAATTCACCTTTAATGTTTGTATGTTAAGGGTTTAAAATGCATTTCAGTGAAATTTGAAGCAAAACTGTTGGATTCAGAAATTCATTACAGATGAATAGTAGTTTCTCACCATCATGAAGAAGTGCTACAGTAGCAAGGGAAGTTAGATTGTACCATTAGTATGTCAAGGAAAGATAGTCATAGTGAATTACAGCTACATTACGGCACTCATATCAAATACACATTTCTTGTGTGTGTGATTCAGTTGTTGTCTACCATCTGTGTTGTTTTCTTAAATGTGTGTACAGTGATGGACCAGTTCATAGAGGAGTATGTGCAGGAGGCCAATAAGGAGATTGACCGCTTCAACAAGGAGGTGGATATTCTGCCACATGCGGATCTCTTTGACCCCTAATCCCCTCATCTGAAAAAATTCACTTCAAGGGCTGGGGAGGGGAGGTCACTGTACAATCACTAAAGTCCACTATCCAATTACCTGCTCAAAACCGTCCATTTCACATATCAGAATGAGGGATTTACCATTGAGGGATGGGAGGGATTTAGCTCACAGACGGGGAAAAAAATCACGGTATAATGAGAGATCCTTTGTCCAACATACAATGACTGTAAATAGTAGCAGTGCCCTTGAAGAAATGTGAAACGTGAAGAAAAGTGAAACCGTAATGCTGAGATCTGTGTAAAGCCACAAAACACAATCGAGCACAGATGGGTCGAATTTACATTGGTTGTCCGGCTGTAATTTCAGTGCCTACTAGACATATGAGCTGAATTGTAATGAAGTTTGTCAGCGTGGCCGAACGTGATCAAACAGGGGAAGGCTCATTTCCATCCGCGCGCATCTGGAAAGCGCACCTGCCCTCAGTCAGCATCTGTCAATCTATCGACCTCCGATGTGAAGATCAGGGCAGAGGATCTCTCATTTGCTACAGCTCTCATTTGACCCATTCTGTAATGATCAACTAACTATGACTCGGGATGGGGGGGTTAGGTTTGCGGTATGGAGCTTGTATTGTATTCAATGTTGGATTGATGTGTAGCACAAGGATTGGTGTGGTGTTCCGCTTGTGCTTGCCGAGTATTGGTATTGGCTGAAGCCTTAGCGTGTTTATCTCACCCCATACATGCTGATCTATACTGGTCTGGTGACGTTCAGTATTATGGTCATATTTATGCTCTGTTTTAGGGTGTATGTCTCTATGCATGTTTACTCTTAATAAATCACACACAGAAGGGGGGCAGCAGTGTCTTTATACATGCATACAAACACATTAGAACTTTTGTCTTGAAGACAAGCCTTATAAGACTCAACCAACGCAACTAAAGTCAGACACTGCTGGTCTTCTCTGTGCTGCAATATACAAGTGAATTACTATACTAGTTAAACACTAAATGGGATAGCAGCTCACCAAGCCATATTCACTCGAAGAGTTTGTCAGCTACTTTAGAGCAACGTAGTGTTACTGTTGCCAGGGGCAATTTTTTTCCTTTGTTGCTATGGAGATTTACAAAAATGGTAAAAAGCCGCCTTTTGTCTTCTGAGATGTACGTCTCTTGGTACCTTGTCAGTATGCAAGAGCGGTTGTACTCAAGGCTGCCCTGTTATAGACGAACTCTGAAAGGACGTTGCCGAGGGTGTAGATCCACTTTAAACCCACAAGGAAAGGAAAACATGCTACGTGCTAATAAGCGACAGAGCTTTAGAGGAAGCGGTTAGTTTACAAGCGATCTGATACACAATCCCGATGTGACCACACACGCTCTGATTCGGATAAAGCGGTGTTGCTATCCGAGTGGAAATCTACACGGCAGCTGTCCTTAAAGGGCACGGGGCTACATAACACTTATATAATGTGTAGTTCAAAGTAGCAGCCATTTTTAGCACATACTATCTGCATGTGTTAAGATGTCTTATCAAAGTTGTATTTATACTAACTGAAATGCCTTTCACCAAACTGGAGCGACAAAGAGAGAAATCCTTCGATCTATTTTTCATATTGGAAAAAGAACGATTTATGTCGAGAGAAAAACTGAATTCTATTTTTCTAATACTGTGGAATCAATTCAATTGGAGCCGGATGATAGTATTCCTTGGGCGAAGCAGATGCTCTCCCTGTGAGAGGGATTTTGGCTGCTGCTGCAGAGCCTTGGCTCCGAGCGGGGGCATCCCCTGGCACAGCCAAGCGCCAGTGTTGGTGAAAGGATATGATTTTTTTCGTCTATGTGAGTTTAATGGGACAGCGGGGTCTTCTGAGTAACAGAACAGCACTGGAGGGCCACAGCAAAACTCAAGAATGAGACAGACAGTTTGGCGTTCTTTGACGTTGGTAATTTGGAATGCCGTAATCTGGTTTTTTCTTCTCTTTACAAAAGAGTCTAGTGAGGCCCTCCAGAGCCAGTTGCTGGTATTACATGCTTTGATCCCCTTTGGCCTGCACAACTGTACCTGAGGAGCTGAAGTTAGAGGAACAAAACAGAGTTTGGTGAAGAATTTGACAATTCTATGTCAAGAATCTTAAATTAACTGCAATACTGTTGAACTAGGAGGGATGGTTTTATGTCTCCTTGCTTTTGGTTTTTTGAACAAAAACCTGGGTTTCTAAAAGGTCAAATTTTTTAAGAGTTGCACTTTTTCTGAGACTGAAATCAGAATTCTGAGTCTCTACCTTGCATTAGATTATTATAAGATATTCAGACTATCTGTGGTGAAGGCTCGTTCCTCACCAAAGCATTTTACCTTGTCCGGCCCCCAAAGCCAGCTGATTTTAATCAATGTTTATACAGCACGTCTTGTGTTCTCAGGTATTGTTGGCAACACCAGCATAAAAATGTTAATTTCAAGCATCCATCACAACTGGCCTAGATTTTGTTGTTGATGATGTGCCGTGCTATAGGGGAAAACGGTAAAATTAGAACAAACTAAAGGGCTAAATGAGTTTATTTCTGCCGTGATGCTGAGGAAAAGCCTAAGAATTCCTTGTAAAGCCTGAAACAATGAAATAGAAAAAAATGCTGTTATTAGCTAAAAAATTATTGCACAAAGTGAAAAATGTATAATTGTGTGTTGGTGGTATAAGGAAACATTGAATCTTTTTGAATCAGAGGGAAAAATCAGAATTCACGTAATTGATTCCCCAGTCCTTACCTCGATGTCAGAATATCCAATTCTCAGAATTCATGATATCTAAGATATCTTTATAACTGAAAAAGTTTTCTGATTATTCTACTTGAAAAGTGCCAAAAGTTCTTAAATTACTTTTAGTTCTTTTTTTTTTTTTAAAGGGGATAAACAAGAAACTGAGTGTTGCTTGCACAAAACTACTGTAACTCCTGTTTTCTCCTGTGACTGATGCTTTTTCTAATCTACATTCTATGTTGTATTTATGACTAAATAACACATTAAAATATTTATAAGCTATTTCCGTTGTTTTTTTATTCCTTATTATTCATTCTTCTTAAAGAAGCAATTTGGAGATTTTAGCGGCATCTGGCGGTGAGGTTGCAAATTGCAACCAACGGTACACTCCACCGCTCACCCCTCCATTTTGAAAGCACTATTGTGGCTGACATAGAACTAAGATGTCGTCAGGTTTTCACTTTTTTGCCGTAGGAGATAACATTTACGAAACGCGCTCTGTAGAGCCGTTTGTCTGTTTAGAAACAACATGACGAATTCCATGCAATCAGACCCACGGTGTATGTACATAGAATGAGCTATTTCTAAAATAATAAATTCATAACACTTCATTATGTAAGGTCTTTATACACATCTGAAGACATAGTTATGTATATAATATATCATTTCTGTAAATAGATCCTCCTAAATCTAACACACAGCACCTTTAAAGCCAAAACTGAACGTAAGAGAAGTTGTGTATGTGTAATTTTGTGCACCTCAGCAGTGAATTTGTCACATGGTGATAACATCTTTTAGGATGCCAAGCCCAGCTGAAACACTAATCTCAAGGGCCTGCAAAAACACAAGCTATTTATAAGTTAGTATGTGTATCTGTAACATGTAGTCAGGCACTGTTCAGTGTTCTAAATGGGGTCCACCATACACAACCTTTTCATTCACTGTGGATCCTTACCCAGCCTGCATGGGGTACCTCAAAATCACTAAATTCTCATGTCGTCGCTATTGTGACCATCCACACACACGTCAAACACAACCTCAGCTGTTTGCGCAATGGATCCACCGTGGGTCCAAAACACAATACGTTTACCCTCTTGCAGATACAATACCCACATTTCTTTCAGCTTACATCAGACTCTCTTCATTTCCCCCTGGAGATGGTACCCACCCTTTGGACACATAGCAGCCATTGTTTCTCAATAGCTAGAGAGCCAAGTTCAAGGTCTCATTCCTAATGCTCTGTTGTTATAACAACATCATGTAAACACAACTCAGGCCTGCTTTTCCTCTGTGGCTCCATATAGTGCAGATATATGAGATTGCAACATTGATTGCAACTGGAGTGGTATGTCTTTCAAACCATCTCTCTCTAGGGTATATATCCTCTGTAACATCAAAGCATTTCCATATTTGTTAATATTTTGATGTACATGTATTGCATATGCAGAGGATTTTGTAACTGAATGTGGCAGATGATTTCTGCTCTTTGATCACTCCAGGGGGATGATGTAAAGAAAATAATAATAGTCTCTTTTGTTGCACAAACTGAAGTGCAGGAGCTTTTTCATCAGGTGAGTTTAATTTTATCCTCAACGGTTTCCAAGAGCAGTGAGGAGACAGGCTTTTTTCTGTTGCTACATTTCAAGTTTACACTTCACAGATATCGACATAAATGTCGTAAGAAACATATTTTAGAAATATGAATATAAACTGTAGATCAAATACAGTATTTTTGTCTTTATGCTGTAACTAAATCAACCATTTCCTCACATTTCGTTCTCACTACGAGCTTCAGTGCAAACTTCATGCAAACTTTAAAATAATATTTTTAATTATAAAATTGTACCATACTTAAAATATTATTTTCATTTGCCACTTAAAATACTTACAATCTGTGTAAAAGTTGTAGGCACAAAATGCATGATGCACTGAATGTTTTTCAAAAAGAATGGAACAAATCGTTTTTATATATTATTTATCTGCTTATACATTGCAGTAAAAACTAAATAAATATTTGGTGTGACCAGCACCAATAATAAGCACACTTGTGCAAAGGTATTTTTTAAGGTAGTTGGCAGCAAGTTTTTGTCAGAACTTGTCACAATTCCTCTATGAGTTCTCCTCATGTAATCTCTTGCTAATTTGATGATGTTAAAATCAGGGCTTTGGAGGGTTCGCCTTTATGACTCAGAAATCTAAAAATGTTTTTCATTCCGACGCATTGAAGAAGAAGTTATAAAATAATAATATTGAATAACGTTTTTGTCAAAAAAAATTACCCCAGCATTGGGTCAAAAAGAGACGCAACCTATGGGTTATAAATGATCCTGGCTTGTTTCAACCCAAAATTCTGTGTTGTTTTTAACCAATGCTGGATAAAATATAAACCATTTGCTGGGTTAATTTAATCCAGTGGCTTGGTTTGTTTCTTTTTTGACCCAACGATGGTTTAAAAATAACCCAACTGTTTTTAGAATGAATGCACCATGACTTTTGCACAGTATTGTATGCGTTTTGTAGCAAACGTCTCCAATATTTCTGTTATGACTATCATGACAAGCAATTAAAGGAACTGAGTTTTGTTTAAAAAAAGAGAGAATATTTTACTGTGAATCTAAAAAGATTTAAAGCATGTGTTCCTGGAGTGTAAAAGCAGCCTTCATCCTCTTAAGATCTGTTCACATCTCATTCTCCAGGTTAAGAACATCAAAGGTCATGAGAACATCCATATCATTGGTGTCCTTGGTGACAGTAGCGAGCTTGAGTTGTGTGGCGTTTCCAGTGAGAGCTTCACCTTCCCAAACTCTGCTCTTATTCATTTTCAAATCCGTACGTTTTTCTCCCATAACACACACTCGATGTGCACCCGGAACCCGCACACGAAAACTCACCAAACTTTGGGGAGCCAGCACACCTGCACGTGGCTCCAGCAACACGCATCCTTTTCCCCAAGCCAAATACACACAAGGGAATGGCTCTCCTTGCCTCTCACACACATTTTTTATAATATAGTCACACAGCAACATGTAGTCTTGTTGAGATGCTTTCCGTCCATAAAGCCCCAGGCGATAGACCCCAGCTCCAGGCGTACACACGCTCACGGTTACCTTAGTGTCTGTAAATGTCAGGAGTACATACCGGGACAGAGGGAAACGTGCCTCCTTGTGCTGCTCACCACAGAATGCTGCGTGTATTTGAAAGTCTGGAGACGCACGATGGAAGGTGATGTTGCAACGGCCCTGCGGTGCATTGACTATCGCCCCTGTGTGGCTAAAATGGGAAAGTCCGGCTTCTTGGGTACGCGTCCCAGGTCCACACCACAAGCCCAGGTCGTCGGGATACAGCACTTTCGGATTCAGCCCTTGACCGCGACAATGCAGCAGGTAGTTCCCGACGTTTTGAAAAGTCCCACTTGCATCATTGTAATCCCGTACGAACGCAGACAGACGGTAAAACCCTTTGTACGGGCAGATAACATTGCACACCAGCTGGTCTGATGCTATTTGCAATGCAAGGCAGCGCTTGGCTGCAGCACTGTCGAGCTCGTGGTGCGTGAGCTCACACACCACCATCAGTGATCGTGATGTTTCTAGGATCACCTTGCACTCCCCACCCTCACCCACCTCTAGAGCTTCTCCTCCTTTGACGCTGCAGCCCTTGACCCCGAGGCCAAGTGCCCCGGCTGCTAAGCCCCAGTTCACATAGGGGTTATCGGGTAGCGTCTGCCTCTGGTGGATACTTGGACAATCTAGCTCAAGAGAGCAAACCCAGCGCAGAGTACCAGGTACACCCTCTCGCCGGGCGAATAGCTGCACCTCGTAGACTCCTGGTTCTGGGGGCAACAAACGCAGCTTCATCCCTTGGCGAGTCACTGACAGTAGACCACAGGAGCTTTCAACATCCTCCTGCTTTGGAGCTCCTGTCAAGGTGTCCCGCTGCCTCATCGCATAGGTAAAGGTCAGTGGATTAGAGAAGCTCATGGACACAATCGCTTCCCCGTCGTCTGTGGAAAACAAATTTTGACACCATTACAACATGTTACAGTAATCTTGTCTATCTCACACTCCACAGCCGTGAAAAAAATTAGGAGACCACTACAGGTTTGCCTATAATCAGCATTTCAGTATGTTTTGCGCCCATTTCCAGGTCAGTGTTTTGAATTATAACAAAAAAAATATCAGGTATGACATAAAGTCACCCAACAACTATGTGAAAGACTGAGAGAATGGAAAGAATTTATTATGTATTAATTTTTGAACTGATCCTAAAATATGTGTAAAATATTATGTGTTAATATTGTGTGGAATATGAACTTGTTATGCTGCCAGGTCCAAAAGATAGGAACGTTGTTGTATTAACTGTTCGGCACTGTGCAAACTACATAAATAACCAAACTGTTCGGACAGAATGGGATTAAGCTCCCAAGAAAAGGGAGACAGCCGTTATTTGGCTAAAGTGTGTACATGACCATTCAGACCCAAAGAGTATCACTAAATGGCATGTCAAGACATATTCTATATTTTTCACTTAATACGCTTGACTGTATTTGCTTCTGTTCAGGCTATAGAGGGTATACAGGAACTTTTAGTTACAATAACTTTTATCCTATGAGACGGTCTAATCTCGGCAGCAAACAGCCTAATCTGTTTTCTCGGAGCTCCTCAACACGGGCTAATGCCAGCAGCCGGCTAATATCTCATTACAGTGTGACAGACACTGTGTGCTTTTCACTAAGCCTCCATTTTGTGTTTGCGAATTTATTCTGCTGTTTATGCCATGTATAGTTGTGTTGATGCTGTGTCTGTGTGTTTACACCTGTGGTTGTTTTGTACTTTGTGGGTTGTGAGAGGGTCAATCCAAATTGATAAAATGCTGAGGTCTTCAGGGGTCTCGCTTCAAACTCTTCCATGGAGATTGGCGTGCTAAGTTGTTGCCAGCTCTGGTCGTCAGGGAAATGTGAGTTTATGAACTCACTGGGTTCGGTCAGAAAATAATAGTCGTCATACCTGAAAGACCAGACAGATGACCATAAAAGGGTAGTTCACCCAAAAATGACATTTCTGTAATCATTTACTCACCCTCAAGTTTCAAACCTGTATAGACCGCTTCACAAGATGTAAACACTGGGCTAGAAGTACTTCCAGTTTCAGGCTATATATATAAATATATACCTAAATCTTCAATATCAACATTTTATAAGGTTATAAATGTTCTGTTGCTCATATGTTTGTTCAATTGTTTGTGTAGTGTTAAAAAATGTAAACAGGTCCAGAAGTGATCTATACATTTTGTTTGTATAAATTTTGCACTATTGACTACCACAGTAGGAAAAGAAAACATATTGGTTACGTCTGTAACCTCAGTTCCCCGATGGAGGGAACGAGACGTTGTGTCGAGAACGACAGATGGGGTTCGCCCTTGAGAACAAATCAACTGTGACTACTATAGAAAAGGCCAATGAAATTTGGCGAATGAAATTTGCATGCCGGTCTCCGCCCCCTGATGTCCGATATAAAAGGAAGCCAGCGCTCAGCATTCATTTACCTCTTGTTCTGAAGAGCCTGAGAGCCTCTAACGAGGAGGAGAACGCATGGAACGTGCAGACTGAGTAGTTAACCGCGAGGTGGAGGTCTACCTGGGGAAGCTCATGGGTTACCAGGAGTGGGAACCATGCTCATGAGGATGCATCAGACGGAACAGCCCATGTAGGGGGTGTTACAGACGTCCAGTAGCACTAGGTCCGGTTAGAGCTATCTGTGATAGTTCATATGGTATCCCGGCCTAAGGGGGAAGGCTGCTCTGCCCAGCCAACCCCCAGGGGGTGCTTGCTTAGTGATGGATGGATGGCCTGTTCTTAAGCAGTATTTGGGTAAGAAGGGAGGTTGGTAAGATACCTGTTCTTAGCCATGTGTTTGGGTAAGAAGAGAGGTAGATAGCACACTGACCCAGCCTACTGGAGGGTGGAAAGGTGCTTTTGCAGGCATACGCCCCCCCGGATGCCAGTCCTACATGTCGACACGCAGGACGTGGGCAGACACCGCAGCTCTACAGATGTCTGCTAGAGAGGCGCTTCTGGCCAGTGCCCAGGAGGTGGCTACACCCCGCGTGGAGTAAGCCCTCACTGCCAATGGGCATGGGAGATTCTGAGATCGGTATGCCGTCGTAACGGCATCCACGACCCAGTGCGCCAGCCTCTGCTTGGAGACAGCCTTCCCCTTCTGCTGTCCTCCAACACAGACAAGTAGCTGGTTAGAGCTACTGAAGCTCTGCATGCGTTCCAGGACACAACATGGATGGGGTTGGGTCTTCCTCCCCGATGGGGAGCGCCTGCAAGTCCACCACTTGGTCCCGGAAGGGAGAAGTGGGAACTTTGGGCACGTATCCGGGCCTGGGTCTCAAGATAACGTGAGATTTGCAAGGGTCCCACCTTAGGGTCCCAAGAGGGTATGGAGCGGAGATGAGGCGGATTCCGCCCTCTCGTGCACCTTAGGAACCTGGTAACCAGGTCGTGCTGCCCTAGAAACTTTCCATCAACTGAGTCATGATGAGTGGCAATAGGGACTACATACACATTCAGTGTGGAGGGGAGATGTTAGTCTCCTGTCTCTTAGGAAGGACAACACGATCCTGATCGAGCACCTCAGTGGGTCTTCTCGTTGAGAGAGACACCAGGACGAGAAGAGGCGCCATCTAGAGGCGTTTAACCACTTAGTAGATGTGGCCCCAGCCTGGGTGATAGTCTCCACCATAGAGGGGAAGTGGCCATCTCAGGATCTTCTCGTCCCGTCTAGAGACTAGACATGGAGGTTCCAGATGTCTGATCTGGGATGCCAGAACGTGTCCTCCCCCTGAGAGAGCAGATCCTCTGTCAGGGGAATGGTTCAGGGGGAGTCGCTGTCCAGAGCATCAACTCTGAAGCCAAGTGCGGTTAGACCAGTGCGGTGTAACCAATAACACTTGGTGCTCCTCTTCCCTGACCTTGCACAGTGTCTGTGCAAGGAGGCCCCTGGCGGGTGAAAGGTGTGTTTCCGCCCGTCCTATGATCAGCTGTACGCAAGGGCATCCGTGCCGAGGGGGGCCTCAGACAGGGAGTACCAAAGCGGGTAACGGTGGTGTTGCGGGAGGTGAACAGGTTTACCTGGGCCTGTCCGAACAGCATCCAAATGAGCTGGACTGCGGGGGTGGAGTCGCCATTTTCCGCAGGGAGCGGATCACCTGTTGACTCCACAGGAGGAGGGGTCGAGCAAGTCGTGTTAGCCGACGTGAGCGTACGCCACCCTGACGATCTGATGTACGCTAAAGCTGTAGTGCTGTCCTTGGACCAGCACGTGCTTGTCCCACACGAGAGGCTGCAGCCTTCTCAGTGCAAGTAGCACTGCCCACAACTCTTGGCAATTGATATGCCAGTGCAGGCGAGGGTTCGTCCAACGCCCCGCTACTGCGTGCCCGTTACACACTGCACCGTACCCCTGCAGGGAGGCGTCCGTCGTCACCACGACGTGCCACGTAACCTGCCCGAGGGGGTCCCCCGCTCGGAGAAAAGTCGGCAAAAGGGCGTCATCACCATGCGCCTGCTGCCGGTGTGCCACACTGTCCTCGGAACTCGACTCTGTAGCCAGTGTTGAAGCGGTCTCATGTGCATCAACCTGAGGGGTATTACCCCCGCCAAGGACGCCATGTGTCCCAGGAGCCTCTGAAATTGTTTCAGGGGGACCAATGGCTGCCTGAAGTGTTCCAGGCAGTTCAACACCGACTGGGCGCGCGCCGTCATGGTGACAGAGTTGAATTCCATACCGAGAAAGAGTATGCTCTTCACTGGGGAGAGCTTGCTCTTCTCTCGGTTGACTTGTAATCCCAACGGATCTAGGTGCCGGAGCACCAGGTCCCTTTGTGTACACAGCAGATGTACCGAGAGACCGACAGAAGGGGAACTATAATTTAAGGGAAAATTAAAGGATGACAGAACTTCTACTTTTGCGTGAAATATGCCTTTAAGGGTCTGATACACTACAATATTAAGCCATTTTTGCCATTTTTAACAGGCTATTTACAAATATATAATCTCCATCTTTCGTGATTTTGCAATTAATCATTATTATTTGCCACCCTTTATGTTTGTCACTGAGTTTTTCAAATATCTAACAAATAAAAAGTGTTAAAAAGTTCTTGTCAACTTTGACAACACAGTATTTAATCAAAACGAAAAGTACAGTGTTTTTTTTTTCAGTTTGCTGTAAAATAGTCAATTTGGACATCAGATCAGGTTTCAGAGGCACAGCAACATTATGCTATTTTTTATAGAATTAAAGTAAACACTTTCTTTTCACAGTTTCATTTCATTGTATTAAAAACAGTTGCTTGGACAATCTTTATCTGCTTCACAGAGTAAGTCATACTATTTTGGAATGACATGTGGGTAAATAATGATTAATACCGAATATTGGGTTTCTTAGAAGTCAACATAACAATTTCAAGTCAGAAAAGCTCTTGTGTAGTGCATTATCAGTCTTTTCAGGACATAAAGAACATCCCTAATCTACCATGCATATAAATATTACAGCACATCTTATATTTCTCTGTTTACATGTGTTTAGGATGTGTATGTATAACCTGACCTTTTCAAAAATGTTTGAGTTTTCATGTTGACAGTTCCAGCACCCCAGCAAGCATCTAGCAAACCCCACTGGCCCCCCACGAAGACAGCATTCCATTCATGATCGGAGCGCTTCTCAGCTAAACTGTGCCTGGTCTGGTATCCCATGCCTTTGCTGTACCCACTCACCTCCACGCAGTCAATGCCCACCTCCCTATAGAGATAAAACACCATTTAGACGTGCCAGCTGTTCGTTTCCAGTTTGCACATGCACAAGTGTCGCAACCTGTTACCTGCACATTTCAACACAGAGGTAAGAATATCCACTACATACACCTTTTCCCGTCCTTATGACCTCCTCAGGTGAGAAGATCTTCTGAGAAAGACCAAGGTATCCCTCTAAATCATACTCTGTTAATACACACAAACACAAAATCTCATGGTTTCCAATAGTGCATTATTAGATCAAGTGTCAAATTACTTAATCTCAGTTTTGTAAACGCTTTGTGAAGGCAAAGAAATTTGTATACATTTTAATGTATTTAATGTTAAGTGTTTAAATTCATTCACAATTGTGAATTAAAGGTGCATGTGTGTATATGCGTGCACATGTGCAATTACCAATATTATGGCACAGCCAGATCCATATGGCCCTGAGTTTTTCCAGATCATTTCTGGCCCCTTCAGTGACCGCACGAGCAATACTCTGAGCATTGAACACTTCCAGCTCCCTCAGCTGAAAGGCACACATCCATAACTAAATGTGTTGTTTATAAGAATGTATTATCTGTTAACTGTATCATCTGTTACCTCTTTTCCTTTCTCAATAGCGAATGTGTCTATTTTGTTGAAAATCTCTGTAGTGGAGAACAGCAGTTTTCTGGGTTTCCTCTGAGAGACAGCAGGTACGTGGTGTCTGGCGGTCTGTGTGCTGGGGATGATGAGGGGTTTCACAGTCTCCTCCTGGCATTTCTTCACAGTGCTTCTCTTCCTTACGCTTACAGACTTTGCTGCGCTCTCAGCAGACAGCTGACGCTTGGTGCTTGGTCGTTGATCTTCACATAACTTCCCTTCGAAATTCTCCAAGGTTTCCGTACGTAGAAGTGCTTGTAATGACATAGTTGTGAAGGAAGGATTTTGCTCCACTGACTGTGCACCTCCTGGGTCATTGTTTTTATTCAGACAGGCTTCTGTGTTTTTTTCTTCTTTACCTTTGTTCTGAATCTCTTGGCTCCCCGGTTCATTTTGAATCTTGCATTTCATCACGTTGTTTTCCAGTTTCAAGTCAAAGTTTTGTTTTTGCGTGTCATTGGTTGAGTCTGTGGTCACTTTGAGAATTAAAGTTTCGTCGGGTTGGCAGCTTTCATCTGTTGTGACTGGTTTTTGGTTTGAGGTGGGATGGAAGAGCATATGAGAGGAAATTAATAATCCGTCATCCTGCTTGTTACATCACTGTAAATCCTAAAGCTAACTTCTGATATGCATACTGATCAACGCCTTTAGGATATCGCTAACAATTTCTTACAAACTAAAACACCAACACGCATTTTAAACGCAATTGCACAGAATTTCTTACCTTTTGCAATTGTGAAACTCATATCTCCGTACTATCTGTCACTGTCAGAACTGTGTAAGTTGGAAATGTGTTAAAATTTTGTCTGCTGTTGTGGGGGTCTGTATATATCTATTTTCTTACTCCTGTGTCCACCCATATGAAAGCATAGCGAGCTAAAAATAAACTTGGACTTATCATGACAACCAATGAGCTCAAAGCTGTGTGAGAGAGAGAGGGAGACGGAAGGGCATCAGATGTTGGCATGAAGGGTGTATTACCTAATAAAAGCAGTAAACATGTGTAAGCAGTGTATATCTTTATCTTGATATGTTTATTTAAGTATAATTAAGTATGATAACCTGCTATTGAATGAGGCTAAACTCATGAGGTTAATTACACACACACATAAGTGAAATCATAATAATAATGTACCTCATTTAGTACCAATGTTGAACCGATTAACCCTGTTCTTCAGTCTACTGTCCTTTTGTAATCACTGATATAGAAATTGTTGCTGATCATTTTGGATACAGTCACTATGTATAGGAAAACAAAACAGTTCTTATTTCCATACATAGAGACCTTTCCTTCGAAAGCATCCTCATTGGCCCGCGCTCTATGTCAGACAGCCTATCAAGGGCCCTCAGGGTCCCCTTACATACCCCCTCTGTCATGGCAAATTACCCCCGACCAATTACCAGTCGGCAGCCTGCCAATGTGGCAATTGCTACACTTGTGTATTTATTTATCAAGTTCTTCCCTCCAGATTTTGGGATATAACTTCTATGTTCATTGCATATTATTGGCTTGTTAACACGAATGGCATTTTATGGATAACCCCAGTTATGAGGGATGCTAAAAAAAGTCAAACGTCTAAAAATATAGTCAGACAAAAATACATAGATTTGTAGATTGGTCATAGTTTATTCTATCTCTGACTTAAATTGAACATAGAAAGAATTTAATAGATAAGTGGTACTTAAAGGGATATTTCACCCAAAAATGAAAAAAATCAGTCATCATTTATTCACCTTTGAGTTCATTGTTCTGATGAATACAGAGAAAGATATTAAGAAGAGTGCTTATAACCAAACATATCTTGCTCCCCATTGACTCCCATAGTAGGAAAAATTACTTATTTTACTTCAAAATCATTTTTTTGTTCTGTTCAACACAGAAGAAGACATTTTGAAGAATGTAAGGCAGCAAACAGTTCTGGGGCACCTACTATGGTAGTCAATGGGGGGGCAGTTTGGTTATACGCATTCTTCCAAATACCTTTCTCTGTGTTCATCAGAACAAAGAAAAGTATAAAGATTTGGAACAACTCGAAAGTGAGTAAGTGATGCCAGAATTTTCATTTTTGGGTGAAGTACCCCTGTAACCCTGGTTCTGGAGTAGCCCACTACATGGCTGCACATTTCAGATGTTTCTCTTATTTAACACACTCCTCAGCTCATTGGTACAGTGCTCCATTTAACTAAACTGTAACGGATGTGAGAGACGTCGTGAATGTCAGGTGATGTAATACACTGTAAATGACTTACATCTCTACAATTTTAAAATGAGCAAATCTCACATGAATGAATAAAAAAGGTTGCGGAATCGTTGGTCTATAATGGCCTATAACTTGCATAGGAAGAAATAAAGTATAACTTGTGTAACTTTCTGCAAACATTAGCACATCGCAATACTTTTGCAAGACTCTTGTTATACGATCTCTGCACGCGCTCTAGTGGGGAAGCATCCCCCAAAACTTCCCTTTTGGGAAAGAATCAATGCTATTATTTAATTAAATAAAATGTCTTTGGTGGCTTTATTTCCATGTGTATTATCATAGTTTTACTGAGTTAAATGGCCATTATAGTAAAACCATAGTTATTTTAACCTCTAAAAGGATTACGTCAGTTTTTTTACTTTTTATTAAATATGTTAATGTAATCTTATTATAACGCATTCGTGTGTGTCTAGCCTACTGCTTCACTCATCAATAAACATTCCTTGTGTGGCAATAAACCTATTTTTCTTTTTTGATCATTATTTGATATCATGTGTCACAGGAATATTATCGGCGTGGTCCTGTGGATGTTTCTTGCTGGCTCTTGATTGGTCGAGATGTCTGAGCTTCTGTTAACTCGCGCTGTCATGCACACCTGCGGAACACTCGCGCGCGCGCTGATATTCCGCCTGCGGTTCACACTGAGGACAAAAGACAACTTGACCAGATAGTTTAGATATAACGCTGAGTAACCCACAGACAACCTACCACAGCATGTGATTTTACGGTGAAAACTGCAAGACATCGCCATGAAAACGGAAAAAGACGGAGATACCATGAGGGGAGTAACAGTTAACCGATTTGCTGAAGGTAAGACCATTGCTAGTTGGGAGTTAACGTTATAATGAATAGGGTTGGGTGACTTACCGGACTCGGTACTTTTAAGAGCACCCACCGGATTACGTCGGCACTACCGAGTATCGATTTTAAATCAATCGGTGTCAAATAAAACAGCTAATAAAGCAGACTGTCCTAATCAAATTACAAAATATAAATAAACACTCGACTCTACATATGGTTTTCATATTTATATTATTTATTTCACTTGTTCTTGTTTAGAAAATAAAACAAACACTTGCGTTAAGGGAGTTCAAGGAATACACACTGAATACTGCGCTGAACATTTAAAGGAGTGATGAATTAAAATCAAAATTTTAACCCGAGCTTTTTTTATATAAGAGGGAACCGTATTCAGGAGAACATCATAAGTGTCAGAACTGAAAACGCCTTTGTTACTGAGATTACATCTGTTATTGACACCAGGCCCAGCAAACTCCAGGTTCTGGAACGCACCTATCTATGACGACATTGATAGGTTGAACACCGCCTCCACAGAAAAATATCAACGACTACTTCTCAAGCCCCGCCCACTGGTTCGCGCATGACAATTCTGAAGTTTATAGGAGCAAGCAATAAACAAACATGCCCTTAAAGATAGGTAAATATTGTGCCCCCCTGGTTGTGGAAGAATACAGTCGCTGCATTACCTTCCGACATTAGTAATGCAGGGTTGATGTTTATTTTCAAAGACGTTCCAGCTCATGTTCGTTTCATATCTCAGAGGATTCCTTCGTGAACAAGGCAGAGATCGACACTGTATTTGTTGGATGACTAAAATTTAAAAGCAGTGCTGTGTCGTGAATATTGGATCCCGATATGAATGGTGCAGCAATCTTATGTGAGTAAAACATTTTTGTACTGTGCGTCATTATGCTTTGTTAGAGACCGCTTGTTGTGCCCTGAGCACTATCACACGAGATTAGTATTACCTGGGGACGTTTAGTCATTTGTATTAATTTCATAGGTTGTCTGTGATCTTAAGCCTGTGCAAATCGCCATCTCTGTAATTTGGTGTGCTCATATGTAATTTTTCAAGGTTTTAATTAAACACCATTCGCGAATAATTGAGGCTGTTTTGAAGTGTTTCGGTATTATTTCGGGTGCTGGTTGATATCCATAAGTTACGGGGAGTCTTCCGTTTGTTTATTTATCATGGAAACTCTCGTAACATTTCAGACCCATGATCGCAGTGATCTTTTTTCTGGGTCTCAAACGCAGATAGGTACGGTCATACACAGTATCATTAAACGCAATACAACTATAGGCTATATAAACTATACACAAATCCTTGCTATCGCATCCGGGATCAGTAAAGTGGGTAAATTTGAGTAAACTCATGCCGTGCGAATGCGTCACATAAAATACTGATGTGGGGAGGTAATTTATAAATCACAGGAGGTCTTCAGATAATACTAATGCCATGCGAAAACTGTGAATGGTGCTAATGTGTAACCTAACGTTACGTCTCTAACCATATTCACAGAAGGCTTCAACTACGCAAACTGTTATCCAATCAAAGCAGTGGGAGTTTACTTAAAAAGTCTTCAAAGTGGCACACCAGAAACCGAGCGTTTGCCGAGCTGGTCTCAAAACTGGGTAGAAAATAGCCTATTACTTATTGATTTCAATGTTTTTGAATGTAAAAACCAAGCGAATGTCATAAGTAGACCTCATATAACAGTATAAAACAATAAACAAGCACAGTTCATCAGATCTTTAAGAGTGTTAAGGCGCTTGTGTGTTCTTGTCCACCAATGAGTAAAATAACAAAGTTATTAGTGACAGATGCATTAGAGCAGTCGATGAAGGGAGGTTTAGTGTCGTCGAGGGGCAGTTTGAAGCTTTCAACATCACAGCATGAGACTGATGGACATTTACATGTATTGTTGTATGATCAACATTATATATAGATATATAATTCTTTCCCTACCTCTGTTAAAAAATTCAATAACAAATCAATATTTTATTTTCAGTAATGATGCTGTCAAAAATATGTTTGCAGACTTTTCAAGTTTTGTTTTATGTAGGCTATATTATCGAATGGTCTACTAATGGCGGAGGCCTCGCGGTTTAGGTAAATTATCACACAGTCTTTATCACACGGTCTTATTGGTGCAGCAAATCCACATTTTGTGGGGAAACATTAATACATAGTCAGGAAGCTCACAGTACACAAAACTGCCATATTGTTTTGGTTATACTGCACGCAACTGAGCGTTTATAAATACGCATATGCGTGACGTCATCGGAAAGTTCCGTCTTGCAGTTTAAATGGACATGAAAATGGCGACGTTTGTAAAAGTTGCACTTTGTGACCCCTTTTTTAGAAAGGTTTGCGTTTTCAGTCCTCTTCCGTGTAAACAGACAGCCAAAACACATAATTTTTTAAGCGTTTTCAGTTAAAAACGGTCTCCTGTAAACGGCCTCTTAGTTAATGTCATCTTTGAATGTATATCACGTGAGTTATAACAACACACTTTAACAGCTAATGTAAAGTAACTGCTGATTAGCATGCTACAGCTGTTATACTCATCATAGTTAAAAAATATATGCACCCTTGTCAGCTAGAGTCTACCTCACTGTCGTTTTGAAATTGCAACTAAAATGGGTGCAATGCTGTGAGAAGAAGGTGGAGGCATGGGACGAGAGAAAGTAATCAGACCCATTCCATGTCTTAAAGATCCCATTCCCGCGATCCCATTTTTCAACATTTAGTTAGTGTGTAATGTTGCTGATAGAGCATAAACAATACCTGCAAAATGATAAAGCTCAAAGTTCAGTGCCAAGCGAGATATTGTCCTTAACATAGTTTGCTTTTCAAGGACTACAGAGAACGGCTGGAATCGGACTACAGCCCTCTGCTTCCCGGGTACATGATGTCACTATTCCGAGTGCTTTTAATAACCCCTGCACAAAGGAATACGCCAAAAAAGGGGCGAAGCCTTCTTAGGAAGAGCCGCTTGAGTAGTGTTTGGTTATCAGAGATTGTAAACATTTGACTGAGCTATGCGCTAAACTACTTTCACTTTCATCACATTGTTACAGCTGGTAAAGAGAATTCCGCTACACACATTCTAGGATAAACAAAGTCAAATAACAGCTTCCATGACTTTAACATCGGCTGTGAAAGCAGTTCTGTGTAATACACTGATATTGTGTGTGTGTATATGTGAGTCTCCTGGTAGGTCAATCTGCTTGTTTTATTATCAAACTCGGGTCCAATATAAAAAGGCAAAACTGACACTTCTGTTATTAGTGTTAATTAATATAACCGGTCTGACGGCATTCGGACCGGTGTCACTTCCCTCAACATAGTATAAAAAAATGTGCGATCTCTAACAAAGATTGGCGTTTGCACAGGAACTAGCAGACCTCCGTTACACTTTGATCGAGCCGCATGTCACAGGGAACTCTTTTGCTGTCCATCCCCGATCTTCAGCCTCCTCTGCAAAGTTGGCATAAGATTCTTTCTTTCAAAGGCTTTGTTAAAGACCTCTTCCCAATGTACAGATACCTCAACTATGAGGACTGTCCTACTGGAGCTGGAACACAGAACCATGTCTATCCGCAGGTTGGTCGCTGTGATTTTCAAGGAGAAAGTAAGTCTGTGGTTTAAATTTTTTGTGAGTTAGCCTGGGCGTTTTGGGGGATGGCATTTGCTGCAACTCTCGTGCTCTCTACTGCTGCAGCCTAGCTTTTTAGTATTTGAATATGGCGCCATGTGTACCTCCCCTGTGTCAAGCTCTTCTTCCAACTCACAAGAATATGTTTAAGGTTTGCTGGAGCTGTACATAGGTGGCAGGCTGGATCCTGTCCACACCAAAGACAGATTTGTTGTTGAGGGCAGCACATCATATGTAGCTCTTTATGTTACAACTTATCCTGTTTGTTTCCATTCTTCACAGCTCGCGCTAAGTGATTTTGAGCTGTTCAATGCCTTCCACATCCTCTAATGGCCTTGCTGGACTTGAGAGATCGCTCTGCTGCATCTTCTTGGTATTTCTTGATGCCGAAGCCATTTCCACACTTGTGTATTCACCAATTTCTCCAGGTCCTTGGCATGAGACATTGTGAGCTCATACATTGAAATAGGCCACATCAGGCCTGGCAACAAGCCAAATTGGAAGCACCAGAGGTCCAGCTTCCCAGGAAGAGATGAATTATTGATTTTCTTGAGTCTACTGGCTGTCTCTTGCATGAGTTGTTTGTCTTTAAGTTCTGCAGTGTACCACCGTCCAAGGCTTGCCCTTTATACAGAACCTGTCGTTGGTAAGCCATCTCGTGACAATAGAAATGCTGCTGGACTTACTTGCTTTGACCTTCATTCGTGCCCAACTAATGTTCTCCTGAAGCTTATCCAGCAGCTGCTTTTTACATGCTTACATCCAAAGCAGTTCATGTCGTACTTAAACTCATGTCGCACAGCTCATATTCGACTAGTCGTTTTAACACAAAATGTTATAGTTTAAATGACTTCATTTTTTCATCTTTTCATTTAAAAACCTTTTAAATTACATCCTAAAACAATATATTTAAAAATAACAATTATTAATAGCCTTCAAAAGTTAGCAGGAACGATATGTTTGAATTTTAGGTCAGATCTAGGGTGCATTTCCTTTGTGGCAATTGCAGCATGCTCAGAAATGACCACTAGTTGTGGGGCTGTTTTGAAGGAGGAAAACGTGTAGGTTTTACGCAAATTATGACATATCAAAGTGACATAATAATAATTTCACTGGAACCATGCTTAACCATATTGGGTTCTTATTGCTGCGATGCAGAAAGTGCGGATGGAGGCGCGGAATGCAGACATAAAACAAAAAAATAAATAATGCATGGCTCAACGCAGATTATTTTTCCTTCTAGCACTTGTCGGGCAAGTGATTCCATTGTTTACTGGCCCTGCCAAAATTTTCACCGGCCCCACCACGATATTAAATAATATCTAGTTATTGGTTTGTTGTTTTTTACCTATGTATTCTTAATAAATAAGGGTATGACACCATAAATCTATAAGCCTATAACTATACTAATATATATTTCTATTATTGTTAGAGACAACTAATCAGCAAGTAATAAAATAAGATCTAATAATCTAAGTGTATGTGAAATAGCGCAGATAAATGTAATTAAGCAAACATACAAATAATCAGTGCATTTCAGGTGTTTTAAGTTGGTCTAATAATAGTAGTTATCAGGTACAGAAATTAAAACATATACATACTTTATAGTCTTCACTGTATTAAATATAATATTGATTTAACCTTACTAAAGTTAAAATTTAATCAGCAAAGACAAGTGAGTGTTTTTGGTCTTCGTTCTTGGTTGTAGTCGTTCTAGTTCAATCACAATCACTTCTTTATATATGAACAAATTTGAAAGAAAGTTATGTCATATGAACAATAACTTTGTATCAGACTAATTACCGTCATAGGTGTTTCCTCATGATTAAGCTACATTTTCTGTTCCCTATCAAGACTGACACAACAAAAAAGGATGAGCGTCCCTGTTGTCCCAATAGCTCACCATACAATAGAGCTGAACATAAGCTGCCTGGGCTCATGCTCTTATGGTAATGAAGGACAGAAGGACTGCTGGATAAATACTTACTTTTACAATTGTTAGTCTTTTATTATATCAAAACTATGAGGCTGTCTGATTAAAAACACCCTGTGCAATCCTTCACATCACATGTTTAAGAAGCGTAAATAACCTCCTTTAAAAGGAGGATTTTTGGAGGATCTATTGACAGAAATACAATACAATATAAATAATATGTCTTCAGAGGTGTATTAGGACGTTACATAATGAAGTGTAATGTTTTTATTAACTAAGAATGAGTTATCTATCTACATACACAATCCCCTTGCATGGAATACGCAAGAAGTTTATTTTACGCACGAAGTTTATTTTGTTTTTTTATTTTTCTGGGTTGTGAAATTAATAAATCCCCAGACAATAGTTAATTGTGCATTTACAGGATCATCAGGTTCTAGAGCAGGTTAAGCTATAAAAGTACTGGCTCTGAAAAATCCCTGTTTTCCTCATCCCAGGTCTCACTGTGAATATGCATGAGCATGCTCTTTCACAAGTACTCGCTCAGACACACATACACTTACTGATTCTTCTAGGTAAGGGTCCAGGGGAAGGAAGCCCCACCCATTGTTGTGTATTCAGTTTGACTGTAGGCTCTTCCTGGAGATACAATACAACTATGTTTATAGGTATAAAGCAGACCCAAAAAGTGTAAGGAGACCTTAACTCTTTCCCGACCAAGTTGCCAGCCTACGTCAGCGTTTTTTTTACATTTTCACCAAAATGTTCTGTAAACAATATATGGACAAACAATATGTCCAATGAAGGAACAGAGTATTCTTCTATCTTCATTTGTTCTTTTTTTATCACTCTTTACATGTGGGTAGGTTTCATCAAAAATGCATAACTTTGATTAAACAGATAATTAATAATTTTTGTCAAAGATTCCTCCCAGATTACACTCATAACAATCATTTAAAACCGATAAGAAACATACGTTATAGGTTCAGAGATTCTGTACTTCTTCCCAAAGGTGTGTAACAGCACCACCTGCCGTACAACAGTACAAACACTGATTGCCGTAATAACTTGTCTTTGGCGGAGAACTGTTGATTTTTAAATGACAAGATAACTCGTCAATGGCGGTGAAAGAGTTAATGCTTGAGAAACAACATTTTCTTTGATATATAAAAAATTGTATCTAATGTTAAATCTGATAAAAACAATAATATACTGGTTTCATGATAAGGCCCATATTTTGCAAATCGTTTAAATGTTTTGAAGCTTTATCAATTCACTGTTTTGGTACTTGTGTCTTAAGCTTTATAATGTGTCGTGTAAACAATAACTTTTACTTTTTACTTGGAAAAGCCTGTGCCGTGGTGTTTGTAATGTGAAACAATAGCTTCTGAACGAAACAAAAAAGTTGTCAATTGTGATTTTGGCCTTTTGTGGACAGATCACATCTTCATGACCTAAAGTGGTGATGTCAGCAATTATTGCCCAAAAAATTCCAATATCCATTGTTTGTGCAGGAAGATAATGCAACATTTCCTGTGAAGCTTATGATCTAACTATCACTGTCTAACACATACAGGAAGTGAGGTCCAGGGCACACAAGTGACAGCACAATGCATTCATTTGTGTGTGGGTGTGTGTGTGTGTTTATGAGACAGCTCTAAAGAGTTATTGAAAAAGGCAGAACTGTATAATTACAGACCTTTGAAAAGTATATGAGGCACTAGGGGGCAGTGCATCACCCAGAACACTCTTCGCTTAGCTGCAGGGATTCTCTCTCTGTTGGCCAATGGACATGGCGTCCCTAATCTAGCCTAAATATTTCGTTGTGCAGCATGTCTGGCACCTCCGGACAACTCTGCTGAACTCAAGGACAATGGCAAGGTCGGAGATTGACCTCACTCTGTGTACCCACAGCATCCTGTGCACACATCAGGATTTAACCCTTTGAATCCCACATTCGCCACGTATTTTACACAGAACGTGAATTGATCATATGTGGACAGAGATTGACAGAAGCATTTGTATTGGGTTAATATTTTCGAATGTAGATTAGGTACTTTGAATGCGTAGGTGGCCGAATCAAGTGTTTTGCATGCCATACTGTGGGAGGTACCACTACATTTCCAACTCAGTCTTGCCACAGCCATAATATAAATATTTTAAGAGCAGTGCATCGTAATACAGTTTAAGGCTTACACAAGAGCTGTGTTTCTCATCCCCCTGTAAACATTTCGGCCAAAAGCACACACACACTTATTACACACAAACATTCCTCTAAAAACTCTTTTACATGCTGCCAGCAGGTGTGTTTTTTGGAAAGAGCCTTTGATGACTACAAAATGGAGGGAGTAGAGAGGTATTCTACACTTTTTATTGAGTGGCGAAATAAAAAACAGATCCCCCATTCTACTCTACAGAGAAATAAAACAAACAGCTCTGGAATGATGAGTCATTACACTGCTTGCAAGGCGAGATTGAGATTCCTCATTCTGTTTGTCTGCTCCACTAATTTCTGCATCAGAAATTAATTATGTTTAACTTTATGTGCAGACTCCATTAGTAGACAATTTTAGACATCCTTTTCACAAACTTTATATGTTTTGTTAACAATTGAAGATTGAATAAAAAACTATTAAAAACTAACAATGGTGATGCAATTTTAATACTTGCATGCAAAATTTCTCACTTACATTTTTGCATACTAATGAATCTTTTCTGGCTGACCGTTAACTGTTTAACTGCATTTACGCTGCAAAGACAGTGTCAGGCCGTCCACTTATTCTTAACCAACAAAAAGCCTACAATGCTCCATTTAATCTACAAGGAAGAACTGAGCCCTAAATTTTCCTACACCTTTACCACTGGAATTTTTCTTCATTGTAACCATCAGTCTTTTCTTTAAGAAATCTAGTTTACCCTGTTTTCAGCCAATCAGCAAAAATATAACAGCCAACTATGCAATAGGTCGTTTTGGGACTAGCACAAACATGTCTTAATCAAAAATAGCAAAATCAAACTATCCAGAAGCTCCACATCGTGATTTCAAAATCATGCCATGAAACTAATGCTAGCATGACATCATTTTTGATCTTGCATGGAATGAAACCCTCAAGGACATCACAGTGACATCAGTATATAAACTTACAGCTTTTGAAGCACACCACATGTCGCACATTGTAATACATCTATCAGAATCCACATTTTATTGACCGCATCATGAGCACAAACACACACTTCTTCCGCGCGCTAGCACACAGAAGTGATAAGAGAAACCAGACGGTGTTTGATGTTCATCGTGACAATTTATGACTGCGAGCATCAAATAAACAAACCAATGCGAAGAATCGCTGGAAACGCAGGCTTTAGGACCCAGAGTCACAGCTCAGTGGAGGCAGGGCAAGGCTGACTCACTAAATATGTCTGAGGAATGAGAGAGAGAGAGAGAGAGAGAGAGAGAGAAAGAAAGATACACACAGAGAGAGAGAGAGGTAGAAGTGGAGAGAGGAGGGGAGAGAAGAGACCTGAGCAGAGGTGATCTTGCCCTCATTAGTGTCAGAACTACAGGATGATTATGGGTTGAGAAGGGAATGATGGAAGGCAACAAAGTTCTTCATTTCGTGCCATCCGGTAAGAACCACATGGACTCTCAGACATACACTCACTTACTCACACACACATGCACACATATGCATGCACATGCTCGTGCACTGTCACGACTAAGCATCTGAGGTTTCCCTGAAATTTGAGACTGTGTGTGCTTGACATATGCTTCAGGAGGATGTATATGTGTTGTTGTAAGTTTCGTCTCTGTTGAATCCTGCAGGTCTGTGGCTTGTTTTTCACGCAAGCTGCCCGTGCTGCTGTTTTTTGGGGAGCGTTATGCAGGAATGCAGGCAGGGTTTGGGGCTGGTTTTCTGGAATGCGCTTTTGCATTGTTGATCTATTTCAAACTAAAAGGAAAAAAGGAAAAAAGGAAAAAAATATCACGTACTTTGAAGTGAATGCAACCACAATCGCATGCCCTCGTGCACACAAATACAAATGAGGAACAGGAAAACACAGATGCCTAACACAGATGAAAATCAAGTACCTATAGGGCAGCACTCGTAAGAAAGCCCCATATACCTGATTAAGCAAAACTCAAGTGTGTGTGTATGTGTGAGACAGCGAGTATGTGTGTAGTTGGTTGTCTTCCGGGAGAGAAGGTCTTATTTGTACGCTATGTTGCTGTTCCATTTGTTCCATTTTGATAAGTCAGTCTAATTCCGCATGCAACCCACATGCGCTGTCGTACAGCACGAGTGCACAGACATCAGTCTCTTTCCCTCCTTTTCCATCGCTCAAACCCTTTACATACACACACGCACCAAGTAACAGAAGTGTGAAGACACTCATTCTTTTGCTCATGTTCTCACCAAAACACACATGCATACTTTATTGCTATTTGCATCTATTTGCTCGAGGGCTGAACTTCAAATTCTCTGTTCTTGTAAAATACTCGTATCTTCTCACAGCGTTTACATGCTTGTTTAATGTGACACACAGCATTAAGTGTGATTCGATCATGGTGTTGCGATTGATACAAGCGGACATATGACTTCTGTGGTTGTGATAATTCATGGATAACTCCATTTTGGCGATACAATCGAATCTCAATGTCATTGGAGCAGGTCACGGGCCATCTGACGTTGCTCTTGAAAAACAGCACACTGTGGCTGCAACGTTTCCTGAGAACTCTGTCTTACGCAATGTGAGTATACATGCTGAATGCACACACAAATATGCAGATGAGTGATCACTGCAGCAGGAAGTTGTCTGTAGATAGATGGACGGACACCTGTTTTAGAGATGCAAAGTAACGTTAATTATAAGAGAAAAAGAAAAAGCAATGTCGATTGTCATTGTACGACCGTCTTTCCCTCAAATGATCATTGGGACGAGTATTGCCTGCGTCTCATTACGCACCCATGCATTAGACACAAGGTGGACATTTTGTCCCCGATTCCTTGTTTTATGGTTCCCCCCTGTAAAGAACATCCCATTTGCGCTCGCAGGTGGTAGGGTATCAATAGTTATCATTTTGTAAAGGGTCGACTGACTTTGTGCGTCTGCATGTCCTCTTATTTGTCTGTGTTTGTATGGTGTGTTTGTGAAATCATCCTTTGGGTCCTAGATAGATTTTGGCAGTCTTTGACTTTTCTATTCCATCCATCCACTGTAAATTACATCCTGCAGGGGAAATTAGAATCACACATTCCACTGTTTATCTCCTCTGTTTATGGTACGCTGTAAATCGGCCATATGGGCATCCACTCTCATACAAAGAGATGCGTCTGCGAGCGCAGAGAGAGCAATCTGCGCAGACATTCAGATGATGGAGAGCTTGATCTCTCTGGCCCTCTTCTGATTTACAGACATGGTCATGACATGGCCATGTTGGATATTGGCATTAATAAAGTGCTGAATGTTGTTGTGAGGGCTCAGTTAATTGGGGGGGACTGGAATGTATTCTGCAAAAAATCAGATAGAAATGCCTCTGCTTCTCTGTAATGGATTAAATATAGCTCAAAGAAAAACCAGGCATCTGAAAGTTACAGACATTCTGTCCTCACTTTTTTACTGAATGTCAGGAACCCCCCTCTCACATGCATACACACAAACACACACGCTCACAAACAGACACACCCCCCGCCCACCCCGGGAGTGTGGCCAAATTGCTTCAAGATGTCGGAGGATGCCGGTGTTGATGAATTCCGACCTTTGATTGCGAGGCTGCCAATAACCTCACGTCACACAAACATGCCACCTTTACGATACACTACACCGCGCATATCAAAAACACACACATGCGGATCCCACCTTTTTGGAGAACAAAATTGCGACACACCCGGATACAAGTACTTTGTGCCATGCTGTGTGAGAACCCTGATCACGCCTCTCCACCTCTCTTCAGCACACACATCAAATTGTGTTTTTAAATATCAAACAGCCTCCTTGTTTTCACACATCCACATTCATTGCATGGTCGTATGACATGGTTTTAGTTCTTTCTCTCACTTGTGTTTTGTCTCTGGTTCTCTCTTGTCCTGTGGCAGTACTGTAGATTGTAAGGGGAACGGTGGCCTGGCTTTAATAGAGAAAGAAGGGAATGTGCAAGCAATTAGCAGGAATCCCCCAGCAGAGCGCTCACGAAACCAGAGCAGCCAACACGAGGAGAGATAGAGAAGGGATGAGGACAGGAAATTTTGTATTCCCTCGATGTACAGGACAATAGTGTGCATGCAAACACATTAACGCTCAGAGCTCCCTTGGCACGATGTGATTAAAGACGGCTGTCATGTTGAAACATGTTAGTGCCGCAGTCACTGGATTCTGACGTCCATCTTTCTCTCTCTGATTTGGTCCGCCTCTCTCTTTCTATTTTACTCTCTCCCATACTCAAGAGAACACTTTATAGCCGAAATTGAATAAATGGTCTGAAGAGAGCTAGACCTGAAGCGGTCATCACAATATCATCTAGATGCTGGTTTTCTTGTTTCTGTCGGCGTTGCATGCTTACAAATAGTATAGACGGTGCTCTGCGCATTTTCTCTGACGGCTTTAAGAAAGAGAGGGAGACGCAAGCTCACATACGTCTATATAACATTGTGTGATGTGTAGAGTATGCGTAGATCGCTATCAGGGTCACCTGGTGATTGCTCCCATCACACTGAGAGAATGAGGTGAGAATGATGCATCAGCCGAGCGGCGCGCTGCCGAAACATCTGCATTATATGACATTCATCTACGGGCCGAAATGGCCGCAGCTTTAGGATCTCCATTGAAAGGTTGTTTACGCTAAACGTATAAATAACGTATTACACTGCATCTCACGGTGCTTCAAGTCTAAAAGGCTTTTCATAAAATACAATCAGGTATATATGAAATCAGAACGTTCCAACAGGTACCGTCTGGATTGTTTCCCTCTGTTAGAATCAGAGTAGCCTCAGCCTCAGGGGAAGACCAACAGACCGCCCACAGTCAGTTTACTGAGTGCTTGATGCATACTGCATGCAGTAAGAGTAAGAGCTGTTTGAAATCACCAGTTTTAATCTCATTGGCTGGCGGGTTTAGAGAGCTGACAGGTGCACCATTCCATATTTACGAAGTAGGTTCCAGGTTGATAGAATGAGCTCTCATTGATGAAGAGAACTAATCACCAGATTTGTCTTCTAGGGGAAGTGCCATCAATAATTAGAAATATAAATAAGAATATTTTAGTCGTAAACTAGATCATGACAAGCTGAATTGCATATTCTGCATTGTTCTTTTAGTATGTCAGTAAAATAATATCTATACTCAAAAACAAATGCTGGGTTATTTCAACCCAACGTTGCGTCAAAAATGGACCAACCCAACCGCTGGCTGGGTTATAGGTTAACCAATGCTGGGTTGTTTCAACCCAAAATTCTGGGTTGTTTTAACCCATTGTTGGGTCACATATAACCATATTCGGGGTGAACTTAACCAAAATTTTGAGTTTGTCCAAATTTGACCCAACAATGGGTGCGTGTTACTTTTGAACAGACCGAAATTCTGATCAAAAATTGACATCTGATATGTTTTCTTTATAAACAGTTTTGATCAGACAAGTTAACCCTTCACACCGTAACACATTGTATTGATCTTCGTGTTAGTTCCTAAAACTGAAAATATGCCAGTCTTTATTCAGTCTCAAACATCTGCCTAGCCAAGGCTACAATCATAGGGGTATTCCACTAGAGCATAATTGATGTGTGCCGCTGTCACACCTGCTGGGTAGAAACTCATTTTGCTTGGCGTATTAAAAATCCCTGTTATGAATTTGTGTGCAGTAGATTCACAACATACTCATTTGCGTGCCGTAGATGCAGTGGAAACAGTAACAGTTTTGCTCATTTAATGATTGTATTAATTTTTATTTCAACAAAACAATGTGCATATCCATTTTTCTTTGGCACTTTACATGATAACATGGCTTACCAGGCTTTACTCTTCAATTATTTTCTCTTTAGAAACCCCATATGCACACAAGCACGACTCTGTTTCAATCTTTCCGACCCTCATCACACACCTATTCCCACAGAACCTGTGCGCACGTGTGTGTGTGTCATTAGTGGTAGTCAAAAGGAATTCCCTCTCTAAGCAGTCAGGGTCTTGTGTGCCAAAAAGCCTGCAGGCATATTAGGTCTCTCTCTCTCGCTCGTCCATAGATCAGGGCTCTAAGTGACATTAAAACGCAGCAGAGAGAATCTGGAACTTCATACGTCTCACTGTAGTGTAGGTTTCCCCGTCTGCTAAAGGACCATCACAACACACCGCTAGACACGAAACATCATCACAGCCGGTGAGACAGCTCGCGCTCTCTCGCGAACCCTATCTCTCACATAGCAGAATCATCTCGGTGTCAGGTACAGCAGGATTAAAAAAAAAGCCTGAAATCGAAAGAACAGTGACTACAATCTCTTAATCCGACCTCATGCTTTCTGTATAAATTCATCCCCTATGAATAGCTTATGTAAAAGGTGCATTCACATGTTTGATGGGCTGTTATATTGCAGGCCATGTGCTCTCTTTCTTACCACCGGTATTTCAATGCGCATTGTCCATTTGTCAGGGCAGGGATTAATGTTTTGGTCTGCCAGAGCGTGGTGCCATATGGCTCAATCTGACAAGTCCCTTAAATTCAATTTACTAGATTTATTTTGTGATGTTACGCAAACCTGTTAAGATTTTTTCTTGGATGTTATAGAGAATTAAACTGAACGTTTCTTAGGCTTAGCTATATTGCAGTTGTGTGATTGGTTTAAACCATAATCGCTACTAAAGGGTATAACATGCAGAGATAGTGATCTGTTTTATATTTTCAGATGTTTCATAAGAACGTTGTAATCAACGCTACAGATCTGAGGGCACCAAAGTGGCAGAACTTGCTTGCGATATACTTATCAGTTGGTCTGTTAAGATCGGTATGTTAATGGAAGCAAAGAGATCGTGGGCCTGTCTTGTGTGACCCAACACCTCTGTGATGAGCTCATTTAACGGCATGAGAGAGCGAGGGAGCTTCGCAACACACTCCCGCTTTCACACTAAGGAAACTACACAAGCGACCTCAACTGCACACAAGCACACGCTCACTCCTTCTCGTGCGTTTCATCTTCTCACTCTTTTATCTGGAAATTTGCATGATTCACCAGAGAGCGTCCGTCCATCCCGACTGTATTTCTCTTCTCTGAAGCATGTTCAGTCTTGTCTGTGAAGAACAGCGTGAGAAAAACAGTCAGGGGTAAATGAAGAAAGAACGGAGCGAGAGCATGTTTGATGTTCGTGATGAGTTTGTTTGTTGGGGGTTTTGCACACTAACCGCATACGTTCATGAGTTTTTCTTAACGACCAGACCACCGGGCTCTAAAGATTTGCACTCTTACTGCTCACTCGCGCAGAGAGCTTGAAATTGCCTGTGTGTGTGAAAGGAAAGGACTCGCTGGTAACTAAGCCACTGACTGTGACTCACACATCAGTTTATCTCTGTAGCTGAGCTCAATCTAGTCATGATATTAAATGCACATACGTTTTCATTAGGGGAGAACTGTGTGTGTACGTAAAATTACAATTTGACGTTTTTACTGTTAGTGGACAGGCATGTTTTCCTGTATGTTACTGAGTCCATCTCAGATGATATGTTTGTTTTAAAATACAGAGTTCCTTGTAAATATAGTCAAACCTGCACACACACACACGATAAAGACCTGTTTTGCCAGTTCTTGCTTCCTGTTTGCCAAGGCAGCACTTCCTGTGCTAGTAATAATGATCACATATTAGCAAGTAGTGTTACTGGCACCAGCCTGTGTTTTTTTGCATGCTTCAGATTTGGGTTATCACAACTGTGTTGTCGATGTTCCCTTTCGATAATGTGATAACCGAAAGGACTAATGTTTATCAACATTTATTCACCACCTGGGACAAAAGCTTTTGTTTAGTCTCTTGTACCCTTTCTTATCTCCCCTTCTTTCTCCAATCTGACTTTGATCAAGTCTCTAAGTAAGGAAGGATTGTTTTTTGCCGTTCAGAACATGTGATTAAAAAAGAGACGGCACAGGACTTGGTATGGGAAGGAGAGTTCTAGAATTAGACAAATAAAGAGGGCTCAAACTGAAAACTTTAGTTCAAGTCTGACTGTGTTCTGAAACATGTAGGCCCGGTTTCACAGATACGGTTTAGCTTAAGCCAGCACTATGCCTTAGCTGAATTTAGATATGTATGTTGATTTTATAAAAATGCCCTAGAAGAATACATTACTGGTGTGCATCTAAAGACAAAACAATGGCACAGATATATTTTAAGATATTTGTGGTCAAGTTATATTCAGTTCACACATGTCACACATTCATTTTAGTCTGGGACTAGCCTTAAGCGCGGTCTGTGAAACCGGGCCGTACTGATTAAAAAGTCAAATTAAACATCTTAACTGGACAAAGAAAATATATAGCTTAAAATTATATAAATATATATGATCCTTTTGATTATGTACATTTTCATATTTTTACAATATTGTGTCAATATTTTTTATTTTGTCTGTAATAATTTGAAAAGGGTGAAAAGGAACCAACATTTCAGCAAGACAAGCCGATTCAAAAAGTGTAAAATCCAGTTTAAAATAGTAAACAGGAATATATCGTGTATATATATATATATGCAATGATATAACAAATAAACAGCAATATTTAATTTACTTAATGCCTCAATATATTTTAATAAAAATGTTTTGTTCAAGATAAATGGAAGTTTCTACACTGAAATTGAAACCTGAAAAACAAGTAGTTAGAATATCCTAATGACCATATAAAAAGTGATAAAACTCATGATGATATTAAGGACATAATTTGTGCATCACAAGCAAAGCCGTTGTGATTGTATGTGACCCTGCCTGTATCTAATTATGAAATAATGAGCATCAAAGTTTGATTTCAGTCATTAATTTCACTTTGATTTTAACTTATGATGTGGTGTTAGTCAGGGTTAAATATATCAAGGTTGAATTTTCACAGAATGTTCTTTACTTTAGGATAGAATAACTTTGTTTAGAAAACAATAAAGGACAAAAAGGACTTAAGTTTCACAGGCAGAGTTCTCAACCTCATTTGTACAGTGTATTATTTACACAGACTTTATCTTTCCTAATGATATCTGTTTGTGTTAGAGCCTTGTAATGCCTGGCTTTGTATTTGTATACGTTGCCTTTGTTTGATTTGATGTGTGTGAGCAGGTTTGCACTACTGGTATGGCGTGAGCCAGCATACTGTTCCAACAGGACTTTAAGCACTGAAGAGGAAGTGTGATGGGTGAAGTCATACCCGGCCGTGGCCCTGACTGATGTAAACCTGCGACACTGAAACTTCCTCTATCAGTTATGTTCACTTCCTGTGCACATCGGAAGCGAGTGTCATCTGTGGTTAAAATAAGTACACAGTAACATGGCATTAGAAGAATATCTTCAGATAAGACTGTCAGATAGGGATTGGTAAAGGTTGGTAACACAGTACCAATTGCTGGGGGATCCAAAGACGAAGTACCAGGAAAGGTCAGCGTGGGGGTAAATAGCACAGAGACTGCCGACCCCTCCAGAGGGCCTGTAGGCATGGCTGGACTGAAGGTGTTTCGTCTCTGGGGAAGGTCCTGACAAGTACACACACAGAATACAGATCAGCTGCGGTGTCACTGACTTGAACGGCAGAGGAGGGAGAGAGTTGCTGTTGCAATCGCCTTAACCGCCGTACGTTTTCTTTTTGAATAATTTAGGAGAGACCTGTAAGAAATGGGCTATTTTCTAGTTTTGGATATTAGTGCAAATGCTAGTGCAAGTGGTTGATAGGACTTGTGTGGGTAGAAGCACATCAGGCGTAACATAAAATCTCTTGCATCATTCCCTGCATGAAAATTCTCATTCCCCTTTAAGAGGGCGGCAACGTATAGGTGACCTTGAAACCTAAGTCAGACAAGACTCCATAAATTATTTATTTTTAATATCTTTCTAGGATTTTTCATGTAGAAAATCAAATGCCACATTTTTAGGTCACATGACTGTTTAAAGGATTTTTATTAAATGGTCACTATTTTTTCATCTCTTAGTTTTTTATTTACATGGGCATGAATTACAGATTTTTTGCGTGTTTTGCTGGGCTGGGCGATGTGACGGTGTTATCGTATATCGCCGATGTCTCGCCAATATCCTGATGTCGATTACCTCAAAAAAGATACCGGACGATAATCGATAATAATGGAAATACTTGTTATAATATTATCATGCGATTTAGGCTTTAGCGTGAACGTTCATGTTCATATGCCCAGGCAGTCAGTAACAGTGACAGAATTTCGGAAACAATGTTTTGTTCGGTCAAATTGAATATGCTGCTGTTTTCTGCCAGTCGCTGCACAGATAGACCAAGAGAAAGACGAGCTGCGTCAGAGCAAAACCTCACGCTCACGGGGCTTTCCCGGCAACGAGTACGCTGATCGTCTGCACAACGTTGAATGAAGTCAAACACACCTGATGTTATCGGACATTGCGATGATTTTAAAGTCAATTATTGATATATTTTTTAACATATCGTCCAGCCCTACTACCAATGTATAATTATTTAATCATTGACAGCAGCAATATGAGTACAATAACCAGAAAATATTTAAGTTATGAGCTTTTTCTGTAAAAATGTTTCTGAGACTGAATACAACAAGCAAAGCAAAAACTAGTTATTTAAAGCTGGACTCTCAGTAGACAGATTTACTCTTACAACGATGCACATGCTTATGAACATTATGAGTCAGTCACTAACATTAGAGAACGAATGAGAATGATTGGAAAATGTGATCTTAGCTTTTCAGTGTGATCTTTATGTAAAGATCAAGGGTGAATTTTAAATGGCATGTTTGTGCCCCCGAAGGGCACTGCAGGAGCAGGATGCTTTTTGTAGGTTGGTTGCAAATGAACAACCGAATATTAGTGACCGTTTCAAAGTAGTCATTTTGCGTCGTATTATAATGCGATTATGGGTGGTTAGTGCACACTTTATTTTGAAAACTTAAAGATTTAAAATGGTCTAATTGCTGTCTGGTGTCTTTGGACCAAGACGAAAAAATCCTATGTAATGATTTAATATAGTGGTCATTAAAAAAAAACAAAGACAAATGCCTGTATTATACATGCAAATTTTTTTTCAACAATTATAAACGTACTAGTAAGATTTTTAACATGGTCAAGTTTATATTGCATCAAGGTAAATAATCAGATTCAGAATAAAGTGAAATATCATGTGTGTGATAGTATAACACCATGCTTTCTTTAGAGTGCTCTCTTTAAGTGTTCTGCCCTTCAGACTGAGTAAGGTCATACTGATACCTTCATTACAGTTGAGTTTAGTGCAAGGCAGCAGGACAATTCAACACATGAACAGTATTCTGATCAGTTTTACTCACATTGCTTAGCTGATACTGCTTTCTTTTCCCTTATGGTCTTTTTTTTGTTGGTAAAAAATATGTAAATTTGACAGAATATTGTGCTAGTATGGTAAAATTGCCATTTATTTGATGTGATCGTGGATGGTCTCAAGGAAACCTTTTCAGAAAGCTTGTCCTATTTGACTGCAGTGTGGGACTATATCAGCCTATATATCCAGACAGTCTGTTTCCTGCACTGACATGTAGAGCTTTTTTACATCCTGGTGAATATCACGACACAGGCGAATGTGTTTTTGTGCTGTCACTGAAGAGAAACATGAGGAAAGCACTGTCGGTACGTCTGCTTGATGCAGTATCCATTGATGAACACTTTAATGTTGTTTCATAACTCAGAAAATGTAATGGAGTTATGTTTACTAAAATTAGCAATTTTGTCACAGATGTTTTTCCTAAAATACTTTGGGATAAATATAGATGCAAAGAACACATTGTTGATTGACAGAATTAGTTTAGAGTTACAGTATAACTTGTTTTTGCTAGAATTTGATGAGGAATGTTTAGATATTAAAGTAATTATTAAACAAATATATGTATTGTTTCTATTGGAATCTTAAAAAAATATTTTTGTTGGTGAGATCTCTATCTTTATTTAAAATGTTTTCAATAAGAAATTGTAGTTTTAAAAACGGTGTTTTAAACTATGTTCACTCAAGAGATAAATAGTTCATTTTTTATCTCAGTCTATTTTTATATGGCCTAATAAACGTTGTAATTTTACATGGAGCCATTTTGCAATTATATGACCAGCTGCATGTTACATGCTTTATCTTAGGAACCCCATATTATCACACATTTGCTTGAAAGTAATTAATCATGGATGACTTTAATTAGAGGATTAGCCGGTTTGGATGGACTGTAGTGAATTTCTGCAATGCTCTCATTAAATTCAAACCTCTAATTTTGTATGATGCTGCATATCCATTCAATTGTGTTTTCAGTTTTCCATGCTTTGTAATGCCAGTGTTCGAGAGTATCAATGGTTGTTGTACATGCATGCTCTCTTTATAATGGGCGGGAGGATGTGGGGATGCTGGAGCTGGAAAGAGAGGTACCTGACAATTAAGGGAGTCAGAAAGTGGATATAGAGAAACCTCAGTCACGGCTGACTTAACCTCATGAATAGCCCTTTAAACGGCACCCAATGAATGTAGGCTTTAGGTGTGAGAGTATGTGTGCTTGTTTCATGCTTTAAAGAAATGCAGGCTTTCAAAGATACAGGGCAGGGTTTATATATGCAAATATTCATCACAATAACATTATAAATGTAAATACAATATCAAACCAGTTTTGCCATTTACCTCACATGCTGTAGTGATGAACACATACTAGGACATACTGTAGTAACTCTTCGTGCAGTGTCAGTAACTGAAAGTAGTGACACTTTTAATGTAACTAAATTTTTCAGTAGTGTCTACGTACAGTATTAGGACGTCCTCCTCTTTTTTTTAAATAACATGGCTTTTAAGTAAATCCCTGAAACATTATTTAGATGATATAAGTTATATCGTGCATTCAGTAATTGACGTAATTGAATGCTTGCCCAACACTGTCTTTCGGTGATTTTTAACAAGCACAGACACACATTTAAACTCGCACACTCAAAAAATAAGTATCTTGTTAATTGAATTTTATTTCTCTTACAGAGGCTCCCTCCTCAGGGATGGCTAAGAATGGATACTTTTATCAAGAGATGGGTGAGTCTATGTTTACTGGGCTTGGTTTGTGTGTTTGTTTGTTTAGCACATGGCTTATAAGAGAGTTGTGAAGGTCGACCCGGGAGCAGAAGAAGGAAAATCCTTTATTTCCGAAATTTAAACTGCTGGCTTTCTTGCTAGTTCCAAACACAGACACGTTTTTCTGCCTCCAGTTCTGCTGCATTGGTGCACAATGCAGTAAATTCTAAACGAAAATTGGTCTCGCTCGCAGCCGTGAATGAAGCCTGTAAATAAAATGATCATTTCTCAGGAAACCTTGTGGCCAATTTTCAAGAGCTCTCTCTTCGTGTCATTTCAGAATTCACTGTTTACATCAACGCTGTGGCGGTTTGATTCAAGGGATTCTTGTTGATGCATTTGTAATTATAACAAAGTATAGGTTTTTTTTCAATGAATTTGGTAATTTGTTCATTTTAAATAAGCTTTCAGCGTATCAAACGCTTATGAATACAATCACCTACGCTGCTTTGAGTTTGAAAGAGCAAGCGAGGAATGGGAAGAAAGGGGAGCGTCGTCGTCGGGGAGGGGAATATCCTCTCGCCCGCTCGCCGTGCGTCCAGGGCGGCAGAGTCAATGAGCAAACGCGTGGATTAACAGCCCCCTCTCTTCTCCGGCTTTACATAGAGAATAATAGAGGGAAGGATTAGTGAATAAATGAATTGATAAGGAGAACGATATGGGACCGATAGCCACTCACATGCCACATTCAGCGCGAGAGCGGCGAACAATGATGAGCTGCCATGTGTGGATAAATCACAGCTTCAGCCACACTCTGGCTACAGTCACATCTGTGGGGTGTTAAGCCCAAAGAACACTTCACATTCAAAAGAGAGGAAAGAAATTATTGGATTAATGAAGCCTTGATGTCTTTAAATTGATGAAATTCTGTCTTGTGTCTGTCTAGTGGGACATCAATTCATGTGAAGTAATGGGTTGGTGTATTTTAAATGTTAAAGGTAATTGTTGGTAGTCAAGAGGCTTGTGTTATAACTATTTGGACATTTGACAAATAACATTGTTGCATTAACTTGTGTAACAGAATGTTTTGTATTTAACATCATATTTTTTGTAAAAAAATGTTTTACATCATTATTTTTGGGAGAAACGGATATAAATATCTACATAGAGAATATCTTACAGTATTGTAAACCATACTGTAGGTGTGTAGGTGTACCTCTTACATGAGGTCAATGCAGACCTTTTTCATTTAAAATCTGAACTCAAGCTCAGAATATAACTGTGCAAATTGCAAAAAAGTTCAATGACATGAAAGAGAAACACGACTGCAGGGTAAAAAACGGAAATGCTGTATACCATGATTTGATTTGCAGTCATCGTAAGAAATTGCATACATTTGTTGTGAGTCAAATATCAATTTAAAATTGATACATATTTCTAATTTACTTATTTATCAACTTTTTTTATATATATTATTAAATATGAAAGTGTACATTTTAAGTGCTGTAACTGGTTTACAGATTTAATTAACTTTAATATTTTTTCATTTAGTCATACAAACAAACTGCATGTAAATAATCTTTTTCACCATATTGATAGCACATATGTCCATATTTGATGGTTTAAAAACCCATGTGAGTTCTTTCTTAAAGTTTTTAAAGCATTACACAGTCAGGGACAGAAGGTACAACTTTCAAAATCATCACATCAATGACAGTCTATGTTTCTCATTAGTGGGAAGATGAAAATTGAAATCAAATTACTTTGACAAATAATACATATAACACATAATAATAATAACCAATTTTTTTTTTTAAGTTACATGTAATGACATTGAATGTTATTATGAAGATCCGTTCTTTCCCCTATTTTTTGGATGTTTCATTCACACAAATCTTTGTCTTTCCTCTTTTGTTACATCCATTACGCATGTATATTTCCCTCATTTTAAATAGAAAATGTGTGTATAGACTAATATTTTCAACTTAACAACAATATATATATGCATATAGTTCAGTATAATTGTAATAAATTGGGCGGTTTCCTGCTCAGGACTAGGCCTTATTTAAATTAGGATATTTAAGTTTTTAAAGCGTACTTTTCAAAAAACATTACTGATGTGCATCTTACGACAACACAATCGCACTGATATATTTAAGAAATGTCCATGCAAGTTGTTTTCGATCAAGACACCTCTCTAACATTTTAGTTAGTCTGGAACTAGGCTTAAACCCTCTCCGGGAAACTGCCCCCAATCTCGAACAGTTTATATTTCAAGTTCTGACTGCAAATGTAACATCCATAATGCTGGAATTGCCCTATAATATGAAATAGTTTCAAATAGTTGAAAAGAAAATTTGAATAGTTAGATGAAGCATAAAATGTCACACTGACACACTCAGGACACTTATGTAAGCTCCCCAAATATATGAATATGTTGAATGTGTGTGTAGATTGAAACTGTTTGTGTGTATTTGTGTCTGGTCTTAGAGCAGAGGGAGAGAGAGGAGCAGGAGGAGGGGAGCGAGGAGATAGAGGAGGGCCAGGACTCTCCCATCCCATCAGGAGATGACATTCATCTCTACGGCAGCCAGACGCACCAAGGAGGAACAGGTCAGTGATTGTGTGTGTTGTGCGAGCAAGTTCAGGGTGGGATAGCAGTTAGACCCAGAGCTGTTGATTAGCTCTGGAGATGCTCGGGTTAGCAGGTCAGCTGTTGCCAAGGCAACAGTCGCAGGTGTGCTGCGATTATGTCGTTGCACCCCCCCTCACCAAACCCACACACGGTGACAGGTCACCTATTGTCACTCAAGACCACAAGAAATGCGCTTATTCTGTTGTTTCTGCATTCAGTCTCTGTAATAAAAGACATTTGGGAAGAAGGGTGGAAACCTTAAAAAAATTGAAGTTACTTAAAGAACAACATGTTTAAAAATAAGACACATGGATAGAATATGTCTGAAGAGTTTCGGGAGCAAGAAACCCTGCTTAACATATGTATTTTCTCAAGAAATAACCCAAATGCTACGAATACGAAATAAGGATTCTTGCCGCATTTTCAGTTTTGAAAATGGAGCACATTAACAACTATAATATCCCATGGGTGATGTAATATATCTGATATTACTGAAGCTGCTCAGAGCTCACAGCAGCTTTTGAGAGTGAACACAGTAAACCAGCAGACAGCTGACCCACCCGAGCAGAAAATAAACGTTCTCTTACTGTTTACTCAAATACGGTTAGTTGTGTTTTAAAATTCTCTTTTCTGTGCGACTGACTCCCGCTGTGCATTTTGTGGGCCGGTATAAGCACAAGTGGGGTTTGTTCACACGTTGTCTCGTTCGGTCTGATGTTCTGTCATCCTCAGCGCACGAGCCGTCAGCACATGTCTAGATTAAAACCGAATTCCACTCATCTGACATACTGTTGGGAATCTGAACTGTGTAGGATGTGAGGATGTGTTGGTGAATATGTATAAACCAAGGCCTCGGAGCTTGTCGTTTTAAGTGATAATTCCTCTTATTTCAGCAGTTGGCCTGACAAAACAACCAGCCATATTAATAAGCAGCCTGCTGAGTTTTTACAGCTGGTTCATTGCTGAAGATGAGGACAAATATTAAAGGCATATACTTTATGTCAGAGAATTAATGCGTAAACCTGACGTTTTCCAAATCAAAGTGAGGAGAGAGTCGTAACACACCGGTGAACAGTCATGTGGACGTGGCAGATTCTCTTTTGTAGAGATGCACTGATACTAAATTTCACCACATATACTGATAGTTTATCTGCACTTGTGATATCTGCTGATGCTGATACTGATTCTGAAAATTAAATTAATATTTTTTATCTTTCTGAATGATATTAATGACTATTTAAATTGAACGTCAAACTTGGGATGTTTCTTAACATTTTCTATATAGAGCACAATTCATTGCATTTTTCTGCCCTCTTTTGATTGACATGATACATTGGCCCTTATCATAGGCTGTTTTAATCAGCTGTTTTAGCCGTTTTAGCCATAAAGAACTCATCCACTCAGACTTCACCAATTGTGCAAATGAAAATGAACTTAACAAAGACCGATTATTAGCGACTGGCTTAGCTGGATTGTATTAAGGTTGCGCCCCTATACCTAACTCTGGGTTCACACAGCAATCGCAAATTAAGCGTTTTACGCAAGTGACTTAAATACAAAGTCAATGCAAAGACACGTGTAGACGCGAACTCAAGGCAGGCGGTCGAACGCACGTCAATCTCGTCTTCCGCAAAGGTTGAAAATATTTGTCAGATCGGGCCACTCACGTGAAAATAACGAATATAACGAAATAACTTTTCCCGCGAGTACTAAAATGCAAACGAATCATTTGAGTGTCAGTCAAGAAGTAAGGTAAGAATAATTTCCTATTATTGCGACAAATAGTGTTTTCACACCTTCTATGTACATAAAGTTGTTGTTGGACACTACAAAGTAGGACCTTAAAAATCATATGTTACTTACTCTTTAATGCAATGCTTCTCCAATTAAGCAAAATATACAATTTATAACACAAGAAAAAAATGAGACAATCCTTGCTTGATGGATCACAAGAATTATTTTACATTTATTTTGTTTTCATGGGTGTTGGAAGCCGATAAAAATCAATAACGATTAATTACACATTCTACGATATTGATAACCCATTTTTAATATCATGATTCTTTTAAATACTGGTATATTGTGACACCCCTAATTACTTTATTGTTGTTATGATCGTGTTTAAACACTTAATGAGACTGTGATATGATGGTTTAATCTAAAATTTGTGGACATAAACATGAATAAGTATTAGAATATAATCTTGTTCAAATAGCTTGTTTATAGTGTATAGTAAATGATGTTTATTACAGTATGTCTTTAATAAATGTGTATCAAATGAAACATGAATTTAGATTAGATTAAGAAGCAAACACAGAGAAGGGGCCTTGCATCATCATACCATAAATCCACATCACAGCACTGTGGTGAAGATCTGTCCTCCCGCCTCGGGCAGATCACTGATGCTGGTTTGATTGTGTGCAGTTTTGATAACTAGCTAATTGCTGAATTCTCTTTGGATTAGAGTTTGCAGCGGTGAAGTTAGAGTTCAATTAATGCTGCCTTTTATCTGATATCAATACAGTGCTTTTGAATCGCATAGCCTCCAACTCACTGAGCTTTAATTGGGTGGTTAGATGCTTTGATACATTCCAGTTCAACGTTATTTGACCTTGCATAATTGTTAAATGCATACTGCATGTTGATCTAAAAAACAGCAAACATCTGAATATGTAAATGACGAGATGAGAGATTAAACATATTCATGGAAGTGGAAAGAATAATAGAAGCAGTTCCAAATGGCAACTGTAAGCCGGTAAAAGGTTTGCGAGGTTATGTAACATTGTTCGTTTAACAGTTTTACCTTTTAGTAAAACTCAAAGCTGTGCTTTTTAAGTGGTGCTTTTATACTCAGTTTTTCCTCTTTAATCCCAAACCCGACGAAGGGGCTGTTTAATCTTGCAGCTGAGGCAGAGAAGTCAGTCACAGGTCGTGGTAATCCTACCCGAATATTTCTTTTCAGGGGAAGAACTTCTCGCGGGCCACACATGCATGATCTCTCTTTTGATAAAGGCTGAATGTCTTTATATAAACTCTAGATGGAGCAAGACGTGCATGCGGCCATCATGTGAGGGATTCAAACTAAACTCGATGTCACACCTAAGCACGGTACTAAAACCTGAATTAAACAAATGAAGAACGGGCACATGGGCACACACCTACACACCTGGCTCTTACAGTCTGGACGGCGCTCGCGGTGCGTGGAGGATGTTGTGATGTATTTGGTAGTTCCTAGTAAACAGTGCATCAGGTGTTATGCATTGTTCTGTATCGAGAGACTGATATTTGAGAGAACGTGTTATGTTGGTGGTGGTTGGACTCTCTGGTGCTGATGGCTTTTATGTTCACTGTAGCTGTTTTTTCAAAACACTTTCATGCTATCAAAGGGCTCTTTTAGACACTACTGTATGTTCTTTTCTTTGGTTTATGATGGATGTTATTTCGGTTCACAGTATTTACCTCTGCGGGCCTTTTTATTCTCTTTTTTCCTATAGAATCTGATGTCCATGGCTGTGTTCTGCTCAACACGTCGAGAAGGGTGAGAATTTTTCTTTATATTTACATACCAAACAAATATTTTCAAAAGTAGTGTTCCTATCAATCTGATTGGATAAGGCTCATTTGAAGTCGTAAAATGACCAATTTTCTAAACCTGTTATTGCACTTCAGTTTAATTCCATATTGAGGCACCGATGTTTTTAATGTTCACAAAATTGTTTGTTTCCAGATATAAATAAAAATGAATAAATGTATTTTGTAATTGTATTTTAATATAATCTAATTTGTAATCAAAGGTTTTTGAATTAGTAAAATGTCAAGGTTAAAAAGCATTTTCATTATTTGACTATTTACAATCAAAGTTGTGATGAACTGGGCTTGTTTATTGTTTTATACTGTTGTATGAGGTCTACTTATGACGTTCGCGTAGTTTTTACATAAAAAAATATCAAAATCATCGCTCCTTTTAGGTTCACTGTGGCTTTGAAATAATTGGAGAATGTGAAATATTTTGTTTAAGTATGTGAAGCTGATGAACTTTGAGGAGGAGGTGCGGGCTCACAGGGATCTGGATGGCTTTCTGGAGAGGGCTTGCATTCTGCTGCACGAGGACGAGACCTCTCTGGACGACGTGTTGAAGACGATGCTCCGTCACGTCTCGCAGGACCCTCACACCGCCGAACCCGCCTGCAACTTCGAGGAGATCATGAGCTCGCTTTTCACAGACGCCGGGTCACAGGAGGTCAATGGTGAGCTTGCGTTAATGTATGTGTGGTCTTTCATTGGAAAAGGTTGCTGAAAACCTTAGAGAGATGATTTGACTGACATCTCAATGAATATAAGCACAGCAATTTGGCATGAATCAATGGTCATTTTATTTATAAAGCTTTTTAAATCGTAATACAAATTTTACATTTAAAAGGAAATGAAGAATAATGAGGAGTGTGGAAAGAAAGGTTTAAGAATGAAAGAATAAAGGAATAATAGGAATTAGCAATAATTAAGTCTTTTGCCGTCCCTGTCGATCCTATTGCTTTGAAATGCATGTGTCAGAAAGAGGACTTGCTCTGACTGACCCTATAAAAGGAAGTTAGGTGATAATAATGCTCTGTTGTCCAGCCATTCACACATTAGACTCACAGGAATTGTCAAGCCTTCCCAGAGGACACACACTCCTCTATAAGGTCAGCATCTCTCTGTAGCACTAACCCTCCCTCTCACAGACACTTACAGTGCTTTCAAACAGGAAAACTTTTAAAAAGGGCGAGACTATGGCCAATTTTAACTCACAAAGTACATAGAATTTGAATGCCATGTGTTGATATATATATACAGTATATGAGTCAATAAAAAAACACTGACTGGTCCATTATATATATATATTTTTATTTCTAAATCTTACGGATATCATTAACAGATACTTGTTTAACATTTTGATTGTATTTTGTTCAAACATTTGTGTACTGTTAACAAACTGAAACAGGAAGTTCTTCTGAACCAGCGTTGAATCAGTGTTGTTTATGTTTTCTGAAGAGGTCTATAGCGTGAAACTCGGTGTCTGTTTTTATTGTATCTATTTTCAAAATTGATAATAAAGTGACGTAAAAAGTTTATATCTCCATTAAATTTTCAGTGCTGCACTCAAAGCGATGTGTTAATTTTAACACATTGTTTTGTGTTATTTATTTAACACATTAAGAGTTACATTCAAGTTGTGTGTAGAAAGTGACACAAAACGTGCTGTCCCAAGAAATAACACAAAGATTGTGTTCAGTTAAGGACAACACATTAATGTTTACATAATATTTATAAATATAATATATTTAATATATATAAATATATTATATTTATAAATATATTATGTAATATTAATACATATCTGTGATCTTTACATGAAAATATTCTACTGCAAGTTTTAAGATACTTTGTAGTAATATATTGATCTTTAAACTTTTTTATTTGTAAATTAATCAGCTGCTATGAAAAGTCTTCAACTAGACACTTTAATGTCGTATTATTCATCACGCTATTTAAAGATTCATTCATTCATACAGTTTAATTTGACAACAAGTATCAAGTATTCAAGTTCAGGAAGAGAACTGTACCAAGCATTAGTTGAGAAAAGTAGGTTTCGTCACTCTTCCTTGTTGTGAGAGTTTGTGTTGATATGAAGAGTTGATGCCAAAACACTAGAGAAACAGATAAGAAGCACTGTTTATATGCACCATTTTAAAAACTATTAAAGTGTTTATGCAGCAAAAAGAGTGTTTATAAGTGTTTTGGCAGTACAGTGTGTTATCAAACATGTCTCATTTACCTTGTTTGTAAATTTACACATGTTTGAAAGCTGTATTTACAGTCAATATTGAAATGAAGTAAGCACCTCATTAGGGCTTTCTGCCAAAAACACTTACGCGAAGCGAGAGAAACTGACAAAGAGCGTGAGAGATGCTGAAAAGCTCTTGCTGAGACACACTGGTTTTCCATTTACAAACTATAATTGTAGAACATCAGAATTTAGCCTGTGTGTGAGATTCTGTTCATGTGTAAATATCACCCCTGATGTTTCTCATCACTCTCTACACACAATTATTTTCTGTCCTGATGATTCAACCGATACAGGACCTTTCCAAAATAGCATTTCAAAATGCATCATACTAACTATTCGTGACCCCAGAATGTATTTATTTTCACAGCGTATAAATCAGGCTATTGGGCCACATGACATGCGATGCCCTTTGGTATTTTCACGAGCCGACAGCATTCTTTTTAGATCGTATTGATCATTTCCGGCTCACTGGTAATCTCTGTGGTTCTTGTCACAGTTTGCAAATTCGCTCTGAATACACCCAAAATATCATTAGCTGACATCCTAGGTACCAATTAAACCTTCCTGGTTTTTACTGTACCTTCGCTCATGTCTGGTTTAACGCCGCAGTTAATTTGTTCCCGTAGAGCGTCGAGTTGTGTGAACAGTGTGGTGCGGATTATCGCTAGTTGATCACAAAGTGAGGCCATTGATTTGGGGTTTTTCAAGTCTGGAGATGATGCGTTCTCGCTCGCCTCTGTTGCTAGGATACATAGCTCACATGTGAGAGAGAATCATAGTAATGATGAGAGCCTGGGAACATGTAAATGAACTAATGTGTGATTGGATTATAAAAATGTGGATGTCATGAATATGATAATGTATGATCATTTGCGAATCCATGAAAGGGATCTAATTGTGATTGCGTTTGGTTGCATGCAAATGAGAGGTCTTTAGACACGCACACATTTTTACATCCCAAAGTCCTATCAATCTAGATATCAAACTAGGATGAAACGGCAATGAAGATCTCATTCAGCTTAGACACAGGCAGAAAAAGGGAGAAAAATCATATTTCACGGGAGTAAAGAGACCTGAGCATCTGCCTGACAACCCAGCCCCAATTAGTGAGAGAGGGAGGTTGAGTGTGGCTGCGTGGGTGGTTGGGTTATCTGTATTTATGTCTGAGAGAGATGTTTCACTGGCCGTCTTTCGTTCGGGGTTCGTGACATGTGATTTTTGTATTACACCTTACTTTTACTCGTTCCTTTCTAAACTGAACTCAATGTGTGTTTGTGTGTGTTTGTTTGTGCACACCCGTGTGTTTTCTCTCGCACAGACAGGTCGGCGAATTTCATTTTCTATGACGACGGTAAGAACGATATGATCAGATGGGGGATTTTACCCACAATTCATCTGTGTTTCTCCCCGAATGCCGATGTTTCCACTGGATGTGATTGACATGTACCATTAGCCTCACGGACATTCGCGCATCTGTTTTTATTTATTCAGATCCATCAATTTACTGCATTTTCCAGTTGATGCAATAACACAATCCAATTTAAACTCAGTATCCACACATTTGAAATGTGTTGCTTTAAAACCGTGCCGAATACTGAGTGATTTCCTTCCTCGTGGCGGTGCGGTAGATTGGGCTGTATCATCCCCACTCTCATTTTTGCCTCATTGCAGTTTGGCATTATTGGCTGTGCATGGATTCCGCTGTTGTGATTGAAAAGACCACTGTCATTCTGATGTCTTCTTCTGCCTAATATTTATGCAGAACACATGCATGCACAAGAGTGAACAGACTTTTTAATAAGTTGTGGAAAAGTCAGTAGTGTGTGTGTGAATAAAAGCATCTCATTCCGTCCTGACGTTCAGTCCCTGGCAGTTATCAGAGCCTAGTTAATTTTCTAAATGTAAATGTGTGGGTTTTACAACTGTGAGATATAGCTTCCAGCCGTTTGACCATATATATTTGATAAACCTGATATCGTCACTGTCCTTCCAAAACCCTGCTTTTAAATAATTATTACTGTGACGTCGAAGATGACAAGCACTTTTTAACAGTTTTTATTGCTTTAATATTTGCAAAGACCATAACAAACATAAAGGGTCAATGATATTTGTTCATGGCACAGAAATAAAAATCACGAAATATGGAGAAACAAGGTCTTTTAAGCACAACATCGATATTTAGGTGTTTACTATTAACAGGTGTTATTTTAATCGGAGAATTAACGATTCAACCAATTTGTTTCAAAGTAGAATAAGTGAAGTATATCAATTTCTTTTATATGAATCCATCCAAAGTATCGTTTATCTTTGGTAATATGCTCAATTTGATCAAAACATTAAAAGCAAGTGCAATGCAATGCAGGGACTTCTGTTAACATTTCTAAAGAAGGAATTTAATCAATCTTTAAATGTCGGAGCCCTTTTTGAGCCTACACATGAAAACGCATGTTGGAACTAAAATGGTGATAACTCATGAATTCTTTGGAATAAAGACTTACGGTTGGTCTCGTTTAAAAAAGAAAAGTAGCTGATTATTGCAAAATAAAAAAATCACACACACACACAAAAAAGAACAATTAAAGGTATGTTGTTAGGTTTATTGTAATTTTTTTTTTTTTATAGTTTTCTTTGATTAAAAAATACATTAAAAAAATACGGGCCAAAAAGGATAGCAAAAAATCTAAGCACACTCTTTTTAAAAAGAATCAACTACTCCCCCTACATAAATTATTTGAAAAAACACCAAAGAAATCTGTATTCTAGAGTCTTAGACCTTTCTAATGATATATAGTTTGTCATGATTCGATTAGAAATTACATGCACAATATTGACGCAAACTTAGGTGTGCCGTATACGGAACGGGTGACAGTTAACAGGCTACGCAATGTATTAAAACAAATAGATTTAGAGAATTGACTTAAAGAAATCAAAATTTCCTACTCGATTTGCATTTCAGCAATTCAGGTTTTAAACTATTAGAATTTACATTTTTGTCCGAACAATCCATTAAACACTCACATATATGTAACATGTAACACAATAATCAAGTATTGAAAAGCAATAATGTACATATAATAAATAGCAAAACAAAATAGATTAAACGATATTGCATACAAACTGTATATGAAACTACAATATTGGTCAGCATATATGTTTATGACCCACTATACATGCAGTTATAGCTGTGCAAAGGATGCCTTGGCCAAACTTATGATTTTCGAAAGTATTGCGGCACGAGTTGTTTGTTTTCTCCGCATCTCGAAGCACACCAAGGGCACAGTCATCTAAGCTGTTTAACCATCTGCCAATTCACCGTAACCTTTACATTGCTCTATATTGCTTCATTCATTTTTCCCCCCTCTCTGTCATTCTTTCATTCCCGTCTGTTTCTCTGTGGTGCTGAGTGTGTTGTCATGGTGATACCAATCTGTCCAGAGTGTGAATGTGTGATGTCTTATTGATGAGACAGTGTGACTGTGTGCCAGAGACATCCGTCCTGCCTGCTAAACAGCTCGAACATACACATGCTTTCACATACACACACATATTGTTTTTGCTAGTCATGCTTAACATCACATGTCACCTCTGTCGAAAAAGGACATACCTGTACACACCATACTGCTTGTTGTTAATATGCTGGATGGCTCACATCTACATAAGACAGAGGGCAGGACACACATGCACACACACATACTGACTGATTAATTTGAATCAAACATTTGGTGTTGTTCTTGGAAAGGTCTTTATTGTCACTCAACGCTGGCTGCAGTGATGTGTATTGTCCTCTGGTGTGCTACAGCTTCTGTTCTACCTTGATATGCATTAGCCTTTTCATGAGGAGGAGGCGAGGAGTGTATTTAATTACCAACCCTTCCATCATATCACCCTCTCTTGTGTTGTCGGCATGTACTGTACAGTGAAACTCTGTTGACTTAATCTTGGCGTCAGATTAGCAAGCAATCTCACTATTTGGGTTTACCATTCGCACTTGATTTGAAGTCCTCTCAAAGTGGCACCAAGATTGTGGTTAACTTGAATCGATTGTTCAGTCGTTTCTCCATGCATGGTCACTCATTGTCTTCAGCCTTCACCGGCCTACGATTTACCCCTGTCTTCTGTCTTTACAGTGCATCTGTTGTCAGAGACGCTGCAGTGTGTGACGGCCACAGCCACAGGGATTCAGTACCAGCAGTCTTGGCTTTGCATCCTGTGAGTAACCCGGGCGTACCTTATATTTGTAAAACTGACCCGATGGAGGTTCTTGGAAAGGGGTGTCAATAATATGACTCTGGTCCATGAAAAGGCACAGTCGGGCCCTTAGAATGATGACAAAAGAGCCCACAAAATAACAATATAGGCATTTAAAGTGAAAGTGGTATCTGAGGCACTCTGGTTACCTTTATCCACTAAGAATAACTTGTTGATTAGTAAAACATATTTCAAAAATGACAATAAGAAGAAACAAGACGTTAGTCCTTACAAAAGGACTAGCAATATATATTTGAACAGTTGATTTTTATATGTTGTTTTGTGTATGCAGTATTGGTCATACACATTTAGTTGTGGCTTAAGTGCGCAAATATTCTTGTGTGTCTAAACAATCTCCAAGTTGCTTCAGAGAGGGAAGCTATTTTTCATTTTTCTCATAATGGTGGAGACCTTTGGTTTTGAAACACTACAGTCGTGGTGACAAGGTTTCAGATGCTCTTGCTAAATGGACTCCCACTATTTGTCCCTCTGGAGTCTGACAAGTCACCCATCATCTTTTGCTCTTAGCCTTGCTGAATAACATCTTCTGACAAGGTTTCCTTTTCACAAATTTAAAACCTTGTTTTTGGCAAGTGACCTAGACAATATATGGTAACAAAAGATAACCACGGCTTGTTTTTCACAGCAGCCTACGCAAATATTATTATTAGATTAATATTAACTCCTACAACAATTGGTGTTCATATTTTGTCCTGCTCCTGTATTTCCTCTGTGTATGAAGTGCTCAAAGGAAGCAGATGAGTCAAGCAAAGGACATACACCTTGCAGAGGAAAGTTAAAGAACTTACCGTGATCTTTAATTTAAAAGAAAGAACAATCAGTCTGAGAGAGTCAATGAAGGAAAACGATCAAGGGTGAACCGGGTCAAAATGGCCATTCTAAAGGCACGGGCTTTTGCCAATATTACTTTGTCATGGAATTCAGTGGCAGGCAAGAACAAAGTTTTTGAGAAAAGAGCCATTCATTTTTTTCATTCATTTTAAAGCATTTTTTTAAATACTGGTACAGGCATGGGTATTGGTATCGTCAGGTGTACCAGAAAAAAATATCTGGACTCGTACTCTGTCTTAAAAAATCGGTATTGCGCATTACTTTAAGAACTCTGTTAACCTAGAGTTTGTCTTTACTCTAAGTGCAGAATATATATTTGTATAAAATGGTCAAGCTGAGCAACATGAAGTGTATTTATTATAACTTGAGTATTTATAGAATGGAAAGATGGATCCTAAATGGAAATAAATGCAGGAAGGAAAGTAATACTGAGGACATGGGGGAAATGTAAAAACATGACAAAACATGTTTTGTTTGAAACATTTGATTAAAGAAAAGGAGAAAAAAGAAAAGATAAAAAGGATTATTGGCAACATCTATTCAAACTAACGGAGGGCAGTTATATAATGAAAGGTCAATCATATCTTTAATTGTGATCTAAAAATGGTTAATTTAATAATTTATCAAATATACAAGGAAAATGTGACTCACAAGAAGAGTGACCTAGAGACATAAAAATACCCTGAACCTAGTTTCAAGTGTTTTTTTCTAATAGCCCTAGATTTGATATTCTATTTATTTGAAGGGTCTTGTTTTTTCCCACTTTCTTCAAGTTTATATTGCAGCAATTTTAAAGGACTTTCAAATATCAATTAAAACAAAGCATTAAAAATAATGCGAACTAAGCATTATAATTAATGAAACCTTATCAAGTTAAAATTATGAACGATTTTGATATGTGTTGATATGTAAACACTGCTAGATCAGTGCCAGCATGTGCCGTCGTTTCTGGAGGCCATTGAAGAGGCGGATGGCCTCAGGGAAGACGCTGTCTAGAAGGTGGGAGATTCTTGTGTGTATGGATTTCCATTGTCCAGCCTGAGGGAAACAAGGCGAATAGGTGATGGCCAGGACGTGACAGGTCTGAGGAGATCTTGCAAGCTCAAGCTGAGGTTCTGTTGTCTCCATATGATCACCTGCTGTATACTGGGTTGGGGATGCGAGGAGGCAGAGGAAAAGTATAAAAGTTTGAGAGTTTAGAACTCTGAAAAAACTGCAGGTTTGGAAAGTCTGTCTGCAACCTAAAGATCATTAAAAAAGCATATAGGATAAAACTGAGCCTACCCTGAAGAGCTATCTGCCTGAGAATAAGATAAATGTGGAAATACTACAGAATTGCACCAATAGTGCGTTTCATGTGAATGTTTGGAAGACACAGCTGTCCCGGGGTATTTCCCATCTTTAAAGTCTTTGTGTGTCACATGGCAATTATGACAATATTGACATGTACAAGGAGAATCATTAGGGCTCTAGTTTCAGAGTCTTCATTGACCTCAGGGGAGAAATCACACTCTTGATCTCACCATTTACTGTCACTCCAAGTGGACCTCATGGAACGGCTGTGTAACACTCACTGAATGATGCAATGTGGAGGACTGTGTTTGGATTTATTCTACCAATATCTGAAAGCAGTGTAATCTAAGATCATAGAGTCATAGTCATTGACTTCCAAATCTTTAGTGTGTTCAGCACATCATATATTTAAAGACTGTGTGTACGCTACCGTTTAAAAGAGAACATGTTATAAGATTAGATATGCAACTGTGTTCATTTTAATAGAGTTGATAACATTGATGTATACTGCAAAACAAGTGGTGGGGGGTTTAAATAGACGGAAACTTTACATACCAGTGCTGGAAGTGCCTGTTTTACTGGCCATGACCAAATATTACGTCGACACCCCATTCAAGAGCTTTCTGTAATCCTGTTAGACCTCAACCAATGGATTTTATAACATTTATGCTGTTATCCCATAACATATTAAATTCATCTGATACTGTCGGTATGTAGATCGTAAAGAGTATTTATCAACTCTTTCCTTTAACTCAGTGGCTCAATAAATGTAATGCAACTCTTTATGACAGCTGTAACGTGAAGAACCTGCAGAGACGGCACGTGTGTATCTCTCGCCTGGATCGTCCGCAGAACTGGGGGGAAAATTGTGCAGAAGTCCGTTACGTTATCCTCATTCTTGCACCTTCTAAAATGGTAAGATAATGGCACCCATTCACATACACATGAATGCAGAGCTAAACTGAATAGCCACCACTGAGTCAACCATGTTTTAAGCATGTGTCTTAACCATGTATGACGTGATGAACCGCAGTTGAGTCTTCCAATCCTGGCCTTGTGGTCTTGTTCATCCTCCAGCAGTCTCTCTGCAAAGGATGTGATGCCTTAGGCTCATTCAAAACTCATTGTGTTATTCTTTGTGGATGTTTACATCGTAATTCTGTGTGTTTGTGAGCTAGTATGTGTTTACATCTGTTGTTGTAATCACTCTGCCACACTTTCCTTCTCTCTTTCTTTGTTTCTGATCTTGCATACGCTCATCTCTCTCTCTCTCTCTCTCTCTCTCTTTGCTCTCTTCCTCTCTCTCTCTCTATCTCTCTCTCTCTCTCCATAAATCAAGTGAAAACACTCACACATTTTTATTACATTAAAAGCAGGATTGGCATGCTGGCATGTGTAGATACGTGCAGATACATCCTCTTTTTTTGTGCTTTAAAACAAAGGGTTCACAAACGTTACATAACTTAAATACTAAATGGACTCAATCTGCCTCCTTAATCTCTTCATCCTTAAAACATGATGCATTCAGATGTAAATTGTGTAATATAAAAAAGAATGTCAAAGAATGGGTCTTAAGTATAGCCCACTGGCAAATTCTTGTCTATTAAGCATAAACCTCACTAAATTGTGTTAGATTTGGAAAACAATTTGCCAACGGGGTGAATTTGTCTTGTTGTACAGATGTTTAGATATTTTTAATGGGAAACAGAATTTTTGCAGTGCAGAGAACCGAGGAAGTGTGCACGTGTGCTCTGTATTATAAAAGTAAGAGCATTATGATAGACATAAAGTTGAGAAAACAGTGTCAGCAAATCGGATTTAGTCTTAATCACCAAATGTACACATGCGTGATCTGTGTGTTTGACATATCCTCCCCTCTTTTAGAAAAGCACTAAGACGGCGATGGAGCTGGGCAGGACGTTCGCTAGCATGTTCTCCGATATCTCCTTCAGACAGAAGTTGCTAGAGAGTAAGACTCAGGAGGAATTTAAGGAGGCGCTGGTCATCCAGAGGTACCACCTGAACCCCACGAAGCGTAAAACTACGGTTGTGGAAGGCGAAGAGACAGACCCACACAGCCAAAAACCACTGAAGGTGTGTGTGTCGCTGCTTGTGCACGTGTGGCAACGTTTTTAGGTCCAAACCTGAGTTGAATGCGATTGTCTGTGTTTGTTCTCTCTTCAGCTCTCCTCCCCGAGCGTTTCTCTATTTCATCTCCACCTGTTCATATTCAGCTCACACTCCAGTGACTGACTTCTATTAAACATGTAGCTGCTAATACGACTTTGTCTTGTTTTGTTACTCAAACACAAACTCGATTCGGCATAAGTGGGTGTAAGACCACCCCGGCTGAGGTTACCCACCTGTGCAAGCCCTCTCATTTCTTTGTAAAGACACCAGCGGAGGCCCAAATAGTTGTGTTTTTGTTTACTTCGTTTTTCACTCCATCACACATCTGAGGAATGGTAACCAGGTGGAGAGGATCATTACTTTGTGTGTGTGTGTGCATGAGCATCTGTGCGTGTGCACACAAAAAGCTATTCATCTTTGGCAAGCGACCAGATACGGTCTCTCTCTCTCCCTCTGTCTGTCTCAGACATACACACTGTCATGATGAATAAGTATATCTTGGTAATGAACTCTTGGCTTATTTAAACATAGCTTGAAACAGGTTCTATGACAGACAGGAAAGAAGCTTGTCTGCCAAAAAGAGGCTAATGTAGGTCATTAATACGAGTGGTCAAAGCGATCCGCTGCCAAATACTCACCTGTAAAGCCTGTTAAAATGAGATTAGTTCTTTATGTTAACCATCTGGACATACACACACATTAGTGTTTCCTACATAATTGCAGACAGCCTACATTGGTCTGAACTAAGCATAACAAAACACATCTTTTTTTGGTTACACCTAATAAGGTTCAATTCAGTAACGCTTTTTTTACAGAATTTAAAAATAGAGGTTAAAGTAAATTTGTAAATGTACTATTGACAATTTTTTGTTTATGTTCATTCATTATATATTAACTATTGTTATACATGCTGAAATATGACAAATCTAATTCCATTAACCAAAGCTTTATGTAACTAGTTAAACCTTATTGTTAAGCGTTTTTACCACATTTTACGGTGAATGTGATAAATACCATTTATTAGAAAAAATATTTGAGCACATATTCATATTTGTTTCATCATGTTTGGTTACAATCCTTTGTCCAAATATCTCAGAACAAAGAGATTTATACAGATTTGGAACAAATCGAGGCTGGGTAAATGATGACAGGATTTTTATTTTAAGGTGATCAAAGTTATTCGTTATCATGATTCTGACTATACTGGTTGCATTGCATGTTTTTTTTCTTGCCAATGAAGACGACAAAATATAAAGATGTGTTTAGTTATTTTTTAGATTCACTTTACAATACTCAAGTCTTTAAATCTCATTACATTAAGGGTGTGATCACATATGCCATGTTAGGTTCGATTAAAACGAACTCATGTGTGATTGCTCTGTTTATTGCTCACCATTTATTTGTGTAAGTGTAAACGTTGCTACCCGAACTCCGGTGTGCACCAAAAAAGCGGACCGAGACCGCTGAAACCACTTTCAAACGAACTCCGGCGCGGTTTGATTGAAACTTGAACGCAACACAGACCAAAGGCTTCGAAGCGAAGCTAAAACAGGAAGTGATAACAATATACGACCTGAAAAAAGGTGTTTATTAGATCTGTGCTTGCGCATGTAACGGAGGAACTCCTGGCGCCGTTTTGACTGCTTTAAACATTTCATGAGGTCTTCACAAGTTACCGGCTTGCTAAAAATACCCTCATATGCAGCACTGTGCACACAGCATTCTTGTTAATATCCGGTAAGTTCTGTATCAAAATATAAATCATAAAAGCTGTCTAATCATGTGGCAACTTTACTCATAAGCTGTTAGGTTCATTATCTTTAGGTTCGCTGTTAAAATGTCAGTCTGAACGTTAAGCAAACCAGGACTAAATAATTGTGTTCCTTTTTCGGTCCGGACCAAAAGAACCGAACCACAAATATGAACGCACCCCAAATTCTTTCTTGCGTTGCCCTAAATTCCTAGTGATGCAAAAAACAATACTACTTTCTATCAGGCACACACTTACAAATACACAAATCGACAACTACAGCAACCTTACCATTTTCGTTGTAGTTTTCTGAACTGCACATATGTCACAGGTTTTTCGCTGATGCAGCATTATGTTCATGTTTACAGTAATGTAATGCTTCGCAGATGTAGCTGTAATCCTTTTGCATTGTACTAATGCTGTTCTAACACTGGGCTGTCTCTCTCTCTAGTCTGCAGAATCTGTGTTCTCTCATCTTCTGTCTCTCTCTCTGCTGTGCAGGGGGCCCTGTGTGAGTGCGATTACACTGAGCTTCTGTGTGTATGACCGTGTATGTCACTGAGTGTGTAGGTGTACGTGTTCGTCTGCTTTAACACAGTATTTCTTCCCATGCAGTGTAAAACACTGTTTGTGTTTGCTTTCGTGTTTATATGTGCTGTGATTCTGCAGGATCTGCTGTAGGTGTTGTATGTTGTGTGTGTTTTAATCCTGTACCTTGCCCTCTGCGCTATTGCAATAAATGTATTTAAATGTTTTCATATGCTGTATGTAGATGTGCATGAGTGTGTACGAGTAATCTTCTCTCTCTTTCTGTGTGTGTGTGTGTGTGTGTAGTGTAGAGATTTTTTCAGGCTGGGCAGAGGAATCTATGAGGATCTTTGCCGTCGCCTGCCTTTCTACCCATCTGACTTCACTGACGGTGTGTGTCACACACAAACTTCCATATCTAAATACAATATATATCACAAATAAATCTTATGCGATGTTGAGAAATATTTTGTTCATAGAGACAGTTTTTTGACAGCAATAATATTTCTGTTTCATATAAATTCATATAAATTGTTTCAGGTCTGGTGGGCAATAATAAAGCCCTGGTGAAATTCATGACGACGTCCATTTTCCTGTACATTGCCGTGCTGCTTCCTGCTATTGCTTTCGGCTCGCTCAACGACGAGATCACTCGGGGAGAGATTGGTGATCACAAACACACATTATAGATATATGCACACGCACGCACGCACACTCACTGACTGACCTCTTCTCTGTCTCTTGATTAGACGTTCAGAAGACAATTGTTGGGCAGAGTATAGGAGGAATCATCTACTCACTATGTGCTGGTTCCCCTCTGGTCATTCCACTGACCACAGCACCCATCGCTATTTTCATTAGCGGTATGTACAGAAACGCATCCGCAAGCATGCAACAACAGATTATAGATGCACGCTCACAAACACGCATTCCTTCGCGCCTTCATTTGTGGTCCTGGAGTATGTTTAGATCAGCACTCGCTGTTTGTTGAATACCGTTTGTTGATTATGTAATGATGTGGAGTGTTTAGAAAGCCCTGCTAAGCGCAGGATGAGGTGGTACAAGACTTTTAATCTCACAAATGGCAGAATGGGAGTCCAACACGGCCCCCATTTGTTTGGGCAGAGGCGGATGTTTGCCCTGGCTTGGATGAGATTTCTCCCTAAAGCTCATTCCTGCGGATGCATTCGAAACTTTCTCCTGAGGACAATTTGTTTTGTTGTAATTTATTCTGTTAAAAACAGAACTGCCACATTAGAATGTAATAAAGATCTATCCCAAACACAGATCCTAGGTTTCTGTTGATTGAGGGACCAATAACTATTTCACATGTCTTTGTTTCTGTTAATGCGAGGGACCAATAACCCTTTTTTTGCATCTGTGTAATGTTTGTGTGGATACAGTGATTAGGGGGATCTGTGATGATTACGAGCTAGACTTCCCAGCGTTTTACGCATGCATCGGCTTGTGGAACAGCCTCTTCCTCATCATGGGAGGAGTCTTCAACCTCAGTCTGCTTGTTAAACTCTTTAAGAGGTCAGAAACTCACACCTGCAAATACAGCAAAATCAAATACTCCTGAAGTCATTATTGCCGTGAATGATATGCTTTTTGTTCTTGATGTTTATGACCCACAGGTCGATAGAGGAGGTGATAGCTTTGTTCATTTCCATTGCTTTTGTAGCAGATGCAGTTAAGGGCACTGTCAAGAGTGAGTGCTATTCACACACATGTACACAGTTAAGCCCTTTGGAATGATGTGGATTTCTGCATGGATGATTTTTAGATGACACTATAATCTTCATTATAAGTATAGGGGAGAACGGGGCTAGTTATCACTCTCTTTGCTTCAGTGAATATTAGTCGGGGGAGGTTTGAATTTGAAAGTCAGTATCTTTATAATTACATATAGTTGTGTGATCTTAGCGACTAAAAAAGGTTATATGTTTTGTGAGATCCCGAAATGGGAACCTGCTATTTATTAGCACTGTTTTTAAAGGAAGGCCTTATTTTGACATTTTTAATATTAAATATAGCTGCAAGCAGCGATACGGGGCCAAGCCCCTGATAGAGGTGTAAGCGGGCAGGCGCAACACAACGAGAGCAAAGAAGCAGAAAGAGAACATGCGTGAAAAATGGACAGGTTGAGAAGAATAGGTGAGAACAAAGCCAAAGCGCACAATTTACGTACAGGTACGGAACTAGCCAATAGGCGGATTTGAACCGCTGACCCCAAAGACCCTATGCTAGTGACTTAGTGAGTCTCGCCACAGAGCCGACATACATCAACTGGGCTGCGGAGCAAAGCTGATAGAGTTTTAAGTAGCGATATGTAACAATAACCAAAGTTGCAGCTATGACAGCACACAGCCACAACAGCGCACAGCCACAAGAACAATATTCACTTGAAAAATGGATATGTTTAAAAAACTCCAGAGAATGAAATCGCAACATTACACACGTAACACATGTGCCTCTCGGGAATCAAACCCGCGACCTTGCGGAGCCACTTAGTTGACGTGGTGCACCCTGCCTGCCGAGGACACCTTTAAGAGCATAGACAAAAATAACAGAAATAAAACATACAAAAGAAACAGAAATCAGAAGTGACAATGGTCGCAAAAATTTAATTTTGTATAGCAATGAACAACACCTTACATATGGTCAGAATAGTTAAATATGAGAAAGAGACAATGTCACAGGCACAGTCAACTTTGAAGAGGTATTTCTCAAAAAATTGGCCCAGAAATTAAAAAAATCAGTTCGGCCATGTCTGTGCGGCTCGGTCCAAAGATCATACAAGCGGAGCTTGGACCACATTTGTCAAATTGAATTAAATAATGCTTTCAAGAGTTATAAGCATTTACATATGGAGCGTTATAGCTTATGAACGCTTGGCGGCACTGTCTTGAAACTTGAAGGGTACGTTTGGGACTGTAATTCAAATTTCAAAATGGCGGACAGGCTGATCATCCTATCGTGGCAGAATCATAATCAAACGATCCAGCATGATACAATGAATCCATAGACACGGAGATCTCAATTTTTTGAAAAACTTTTCTAAAGTTATGAGTGGAGTGACTTTCATGAAGTAGATGTTCAAAAGTTACAACTGTTCTAAAAGTGAATTTTTGAACTGCCGGTGGCGCGATAGAGTAAGTGCTAGAGACCCCATACATGACTGTTGAGGACCACCACTATGAGTGTGCCAGGTTTCATAATTTTCCTACGTACGGTTCATAGGTCTGCCATAGACTACGATAGGGGAAGAAGAAAAATAATGCCAACAGAAGCAGTAGAGGCCATAGCCCATTTGGGGCTTGGCCCCTAAAAAAATGGTGTAATAAAAGATATGAAAAACTGTAATAAAAAATAGTTTTCTTCAATATTTAAACAGTACGACATTTATGAAAAATATTGTGGTCCTACATAGTTCAACCTGTCAGTATAAATCAATGTTTACTATGTTTTCTTGTTTACCCAATAGCTATTTCTGGATTCTCAGTGAAAAGAAATCACAAATATTTTTTCTGATCCAAAGCTAGTTTTGAACTAGATGTTTAAAGGCAACTTTTGAAATCTCCACTGGAGAAACAAGCATTTATTAAACATGTCATGTGTACTAGCCCCAGTTCTCCTCTATAAATTTCATTTCAAAACACATAAACAGACATTTTAACAATTCCATGTCTATTGAACTTAAAATGATGAAATGAATAAATGTTTAAAAATATAAGGGTCACAAAGCTATGTGTTCCTGTAGCATTAAGGGCTCAGCATACTACATTCTAAATCGAAAAACGACTGTCTGTGAAAAAAAAACGATAACATTTTAATAGCATGAATGCTTTTGAATGTCGCATTGCAGAGATGGTAAGATGTACCAACACACCTCTAAGATCACTTTCGCACGTGCGCCAAGTATTTGCATACTACATGTAAACCCCGCCTCCAGAAACAAAGGAGTGTTGGATTGTTTGAAAACACTTTACCGCCTCTCAACGTTTTCAAGCTACGTTTTACCCCAAAACGCAGAACGAAAGCACAATTCGCCTGGACTATGCTGAGCCCTTTACATAAGCATTAGGGTTCAATTCCCAGGTAGTATCGTGTAGCCAGACCTTCATATTACTGAAGGTCTGAAAACTTTGGCACTTTTATTGGCTAAGCCCCGCCCAAGCGGCCTTATTACTGACAGGTAAAGCAACCAATCAAGTTTAGTTTTGTTCCACTTCATGTTTAGAGGTGTGGAAATGTCCCCACGGTAACAGACCGTTGTACAAACATGTCAAAAGTTAACAACAACAACAATGATGATAAGTTTATGCCGTGATCTTCGCATACCTTTAAGAATTAAGCATTTAGTCCATCGTGATGAATTCTTATTGCAACCGATGTGAACAAAACCGCTTACGTCTTTCGATCATTCGGCTTCATGTTTTTTCCAGGTTGACCGTTAAAGAACACGTGCATGGCGCACAACTCCTGGAAATCTTGTAAAATTCAACCAATCAGTGGACGACTTCGGACGTGGTAAAAGTGCAGAAAAGTGTGCCTTATGCATCAGACGTTCAGCCAACCTATAGCTTAAATGTATACTATAGCACATTAATGTAAATCGCCAAAATTTATAATATGTAAGTGTACAAAATTATAATCCGGCCAGATCATAAGGGACTGCAAAAGACCCCAGAAAAGTAGAGCTCATAAAACCTAAAATGTTTACCCAAGGCTTTGAAAGATTTGGGCCACGATCAGACAGATTAGCACCATCAGTTCAGCAACATTGTTGCGCTCCAGAAGAAGCCAGTCTGATGTGTGGCAGGTCAGCTTCAACAAATGTCACTTGCACATAAAAAACCTTTGATCGCTAAGAGTTATAATCCTACAAAGGTTAGCGTCAAGGAGACACCACAGAATCTTTAAAGAGGTTACACAAAACCCAAGGCTGACTACAAGTAGTCATGTTTTTCTCATGGTTAATATTGGCTGCTCGTAAGTCTACCATTAGGAGAACGTTGTAAAAGAAAGGTGTTCATAGATAGAAATCTTCAAAAAATGTCTCGAAAGAGAATTCCGAATGTCTTGAACAATGCAATACATATTAATAAATGAAAAACACAAAAAGCTGGGTACCATCGCCAAACCTCATCGTAACTGAAGGATCGTGGGAGGAGTATAATGATATGGGGCTGTTTTGCGGCCTCAGGTTCTGGACGGATTGGAGTCACAGAGGGACCAGTGAATTTCAATATATACCAGGGGCAGAAAATCACAACGTCTGTTTGTGATCTGAATCTCAAAAGAAGTTGGGTCATTCGACATGAAGATGATCCAAAACACAGCAGTAAATCAGCATCAGAGTGCTTCAAACAAAAGAGATGCTGTATTTGAGAATGGCCAAATGAAATGTCCTGCCCCCCTCAGTTTGAAATGCTCTGGTGTGATGTGAAACAGGCCGTTCGGGAAAGACATCCCAAAAATGCGCATGAACCGAAACAATGCGCATGTGTTATCAGCAGAACGTATTGCTTGATGTTACTGGCAATAAACCAGATTCCACTAAAATAAATTTTCACATGCTTTTTCCATCAATATTCTTGTTTCTTTAAAACAATTATTCAATAAAGATGTGGCACAGAAAAGATTTAAGCTTTGGAAGCCCTTCATCCAGGCTGTTCTAAGACCTTTATACAATACACACACACAAAACTTCGATTTTTCCCTTTTACATATATTTAGACTTATTAAAGAACGCACAAATGTGTTTTTTTATTGTTATTAACAACAAACTAATTGCCTTCGCAAACTGCCTTTCTCATACTATTGACAGCATGCGATTTTCTGCGATTGGTGCATCTCTATGTTATATGATTCAAACAATTATACTTGATATAAATAATTTGACCTTGTATCTCTTTAACAGTTTTTCACGAGTACTACCATGCTCCCACCCTAGCCAATGGGAGTGCAGCAGAGTTAAATCGCATCAGCAGCAGTATACATTTAGGGGAACTGAACCTGACAGTAGCGGGGCCAGTGTCCCTCCCAGAATCCTTCATTCTGTGCACACGAGCGCGGCCACTTCTTTGTCTCCTACTTATGCTGGGCACATTGTGGGTGGGATACACACTCTACCAGTTCAGGAGGAGGTGAGTATGTTTCTCCATAACACACCTGCAGATACACACACACACGATGGGTGTTTTAAAGAGTCACAGAAACCAATTTTGACACTCCCATCTTTCCATTTTTTCCTGGCAGTCCGTTTCTGCATGTGAAGATGAGAGAGATTCTGTCCGACTGTGCTCTACCTATCTCAGTGCTTGTCTTCTCTTATGTGGGATCATACATCTTCAACGACATTGCCTGTGAGTCATGTGATCACACTGTGTGTGTTTATGTCGCACATATGTGACACTAACAGACAATACATTGAAGTGCCCCGGTATGTTTTCACATCACACATAACGCAAGCTTTTAACTAGATTGAGCTGTTTTTCTCAAGTTGACCAGGTTATTTATAGCCACAGCATTTTATCAGGTACAGTATATCATGTCAGTCTTTCACAAGTTGGATGTCTGTAAATCAAGGTACTGTAATTTAGCAGGGCTGTTTGCCAAATTAAACATCACCGTTACTTTTGTTCATACTTGAGATAAACTCTAAAAAAACAGGGTTGATTCAACTTTGGTTGGGTGAAATATGGACATTTCCAGCATAGTTTAAAACAACTGTTGTGTTTCCGCATATTTTACCCAATGGGTCGAAGCAACCCAGCATATTTACAGTGTGAGTATTAACCTTTGGAACATAAATCATTCCTCACTCTTGGTTTTGTAAGTGGTCGGACTTATCATGTGGTAATGATTAAAATCCAATAGAATTACATTGAAAGACGGACCTGATATCCATATCAAGTGACCAGTAAGCATTTCCAATTATCCCAAAATAGAGTATTCTAACATCCGACAAAAATCTCAGAACACCTTAGCAACTACATAGGACTCCCTAGCAACCACCCACAACCACTAGCATCATGGCTGTGAGTCAGGCAATCACTTCTTATATTTTTTTTAGTTAGTAGGTTTCATCAGACGCACACACCTCTGGTCTGTGTTTGGTTATAATATAACAATTTATATTTAATTACATGAATAATAAAGCAATAGTTCACCCCAAAATAAAAATGCAGTCATCATTTACTCACCCTCTTGTCATTTCAAACATGTATAGTTTGTATCTTCTGCAGAACACAAAAGAAGATATGTTAAAGAAAGTTGGTAACCAAAACCAATGCAAGTCAATGGGGTCCAGTTAATAGCATTTTTTTTAAATATCTTCTTTTGTGTTCTGCGGAAGAAAGAGGGTCATACAGGTTTGAAATGACAAGAGGGTGAGTAAATGATGACAGAATTTTCATTTTCGGGTGAAATATTGAAATATGTTACTGTATATTAATTGTGTTGAATTAAATAAAAACTACTCAACAGTTAATGATTCTTTTCGGAGGTCAAGTGGAAGTTAAGTTTGGGCGACATAACGTTTGTTGATGTTGTTTCCACTGAAACCGTCTATATATAAATTTTACCAAAGCAGAGTTATTTATTCCAATTATGAAAATTCCTTTTTTTGCTTTGGCTTTGTTTTGATCATGATCATTTATTAAAACAAGGGAACATGACATGATCTCATTTATGCTATAATCTAAGCAGAAACAAGCGATTATAATGATACAATAGATTTATTATGGTAATTTTAAATCAAATATGGGATTAGCTTTAATATGCCAAGATTCTACAATTTTAAATGACATGTAAATAGCATGAAAGGTTCAGTACTGAGAATCTGTTCAGATTTGGCCTAGTGCGTGTCCAGGAAAGCATGCCAAAATAAAAAACCCTACCAACACTTACACACAAACACTGTGCTCTCCTTTTTTACTGCCAGCACGTTATAGCAATGCCAGTCACACCAGCTAACACTATATTATGCCTCCAACTTCTCTGTCAGTTCAGTGTGGGAGTATAACTTGATTTTATTTCTTACCTCAGGCTCTTTAAACGTTCACTCAGCGCTTCAGCACTACAACAAGGAGGCTCATATTTAATATTAGATCAAATCTGAATCCCTCAAAAGGTTGGTCTGGTTTTGCAGGGAAATGGTTGAGACCTGTTGCATATGCAGATTTTCACAAGTCCTGTGTTGAGTGGGTTGAGTTACTGTAGCTTTGACTTGAGCTGAATCACACCGTGACTCTGAGCTGAGCTTGAGTATTACATGATCTTTCTTCCAGTGCCGGTCTTTAACTTCCATGAAGGTCCAGTGTTTCGAGTGGCACCTCTGGATAAGCTGACCGGAGCGAGTGTTCTGAGTGCAATGGGTCTGGGCTTTCTCCTGTTTATCCTCATCTTCATTGACCAGAACATCGTCGTGTCCCTTACAAACGCACCTGAGAACAGGTTCATGTCATTTTAAATAAGCACACACTGACAAATGTTTTGTCCGTCTACTTAATCTAAGAATATTAAGTATTATTTGTTTGAACTAGAATTAAAATTTTCCTCAAATTCTGAAAAAGAGAATAATAAGCTTAAAGCCTCCCTACTGGAGCTATTGTAATTTTGATTTCAGTTTTATCCATATTTTGATTTTGATTGTTTTTATATTTTTTACTTTTATTTCTTAGCAAATTTGTTCCTTTTTGTTACATATTTTATATATAGCTGTATAAGAATATATATATTTTTTATTATTAAGTTAACATTTCTCATTTTCTTTTAAAGTTTTAGTTTTTGCCCGATATTTGATTTCAATTAACAGAAATCTTTTAATAGTTTTAATTTTCGTAAACTATAATAACCTCACTCGTACCTGACAAAACCTGATGTTCTTACCAGGCACAATGCTATACAGCAACAACTTTAAATCGTACAGTATCTAAGATGTGTTTACACTGACAGCAATTTATAACAAGATATGCAAATGAGCTGCATGACACACCGACTGGGCCGACAGCTACCTGTCACCGATATGGTTAAATACTGCAGTCGAGCAGCAACCTTCAGCAATTCAATTGCGGATACAAACAGTGCTCACGACAAGACATTTTGTCAGTCACTTGGTTTCCGTCTCTGTCACATTACGTCGTTACTACCGCACCCACAGTGAAACCTCATTGGTCCTCCTCAGTGTTGGGTAAGTTACTCTGAAAAAGTAATTAATTACTAGTTACTCATTACATATTCAAAAGTGTAATTAGATTACTGTCCAAATTACTCTGTCCAAAAAGTATTTAGTTACTCATTACTAATTACTTTCTATATCCTACATCAACCTTGATTAGTTAAGTGATTCAAGTATATACATGAAACGGCTTATTGAATTCATTCAAATAGTATTATTACCTGACCAAAGTATTACAAATGTGAGAATTATACATTAAAGCACACATTTTAAATTAAGACTTTGAATTTTGAAGTCAATTACGATATTGCACACGCATGTATTTAACAAAGTATTTAGTTTAATTACATCAAAAGTAACTGTATTTAAGTTACAGAAAACATATGAGTAATCCCTTACTTTACTTTTTCAAGGGAAAAGTAATTAAATTACAGTAACTAATTACTTATTAACTAGTTACACCCAACACTGGTCCTCCTCCACCTTCACTACCCATCAAATGCGTTCTAAATGGCTGCGATTCGCTAGCTTTGCACAGCATTTCGTCTTCAGCTCGCTCAGAGAAATTGCTTTGTGCCTGGATAGGACCCTGGGTCAGAGTGTGCGTAATGACCTTGGTCAACGTTGTAAGTCATGACTGTGTCTGTACCATAGGTTGCTGAAAGGCACAGCATATCACTGGGACCTGACTCTGTCTGGCTTGATTAATATTTTGATGTCTGTGCTGGGGTTACCGTGGATGCACGCAGCGTTCCCTCACTCCACCCTGCACGTCAGACAGCTGGCCATTGTGGAAGAGAGGGTGGAAGGAGGACACCTTTACGAGACGTGAGAACACCACAGCACACCACCAAAAATCATTACGTGAAGCACATTACAGTGGAGACTGGCACAGCACCATTGGTTTTAAATTATGTCTCTATGTGTGTGTTCGTAGTATAGTGAGTGTGAAGGAGACGCGGGTGACCTCACTGGTGGCTAACATCTTGATAGGTGTGAGTGTATTTCTGCTGCCGGTCCCCCTGCAGTGGATCCCTAAGCCTGTGCTGTACGGCCTCTTCCTCTACATCGCTCTCACCTCCATCGATGGCAATCAAATGTGCGATCGTATGGCTCTGCTACTCAAAGAACAAGTGAGTGTGTGTCTGGGCGCTTGATGAAAACAAAGGCAAATAGAAGTCATTGGTGTTATGCGAATAAGGATACAGAAGCTAGATGCACGGTACAAATAAAGCGACACATCGCCCTCTACTTGACATGGACAGAAATGTCACAGTGATGCATTTTGGTTAAAATAACTAATCAGTGAGTTTTGTTTGTATGCATAATGGGAAAATTTAATAGAATCAAATGTGATTTCTTTTGTTTCTCTTGTTGCTTATTATCTCTGTCTCTCTCTTATTTTCCCAGACGTCCTACCCACCCACTCACTACATCCGCAAGGTGCCGCAAAGGAAAATCCATTATTTCACTTTCCTTCAGATGGTGCAGCTGCTTTTCCTGTGTGCGTTTGGGATGTACCCTCTACCGTACATGAAGATGATCTTTCCTCTGCTGATGTTTATCCTCATACCCATCAGGTGAGACTTGAAACGCTTTTAAAACTACTTGGACATGTTCAACTGTCTGGCGTTAGGTATATTGCTGTACTTTAATTGATATCTGTTTGGGCAGACACTTTTATTTCCCATCACAATTTTTTTCTTAATCAGTGTTTGAGGGAGAGTTTGGTTCCAAAATGAGATTTAAATTTTTTCAAAAATCATGTTTTTTTAAAGGCATAATACCTCAAGACAAATACAGCTAAATAACTAAATAAACGTGATCAAATAATAATAAACATAATTTTTGAAATTTATCTCATTTTGGAACCAAACTCTTCGTTTATATCTTGATGTCAAGTAAAAATATCTGAAATGTGTTTAATATTTAACTTAAATAATTGAATTATATTAGCCATGAAGCCTTTGTTCAGTCTTTCTTGGCTTTTATTTTGTTAAACCTAAAACAATATTTAATGAAGTTTTTGCTTGAAAAATTAATATATGCATAATTCAAGATATATTTTTCACCTATTCTTATTTATTTACACCAGAGAAACTGTTACCATGCACAGACTTTTGATTGTTGTGTGGCGGATGATAAAACATTCAAAACATATATTGGTATCAGAAAATCACATAGTTTTGAAGATGGGCTTTGTTGAAGTGGGTCAAAAAGCAACCACTTAGCAACGCCCTTACAACGCAGCATCCATTGAAAACTTCAAAGCGACATGCGTGTTCACTCTGTGACTCATAGCAATGAACTGGCAACCACTCAAAACGCTAGCTTTGTGACCGTCAGTTTTCAATTATGTCCAGATGCAGTTTATTATGTTAACAAACTGTAATTTTACCTCTATCTCAGGAACTGTCTACTGCCCAGGATCATTGAGGCTAAGTACCTGGACATTATGGATGCACAGCGCATGTAAACGCATGCGCACTCAGCCTCTGAGCTAAGGACTCTGGGAATTGTATTTGTGAAATGCAAAACTCTGTGAGGAAAAACCAACTTATTCTAGTGATTAACAGCAGGCATTCTGGTGAAGCACTGAACGAGTAAGAGAGAGCTTAAAAAAAAGGATATTTGGAAGAGAGAGTGAGAGATAAAGAGGGGAAGGAGATGCCTGTTCACCGAGTAGAAAGACAGACCGCTGTCTGACTGTTGACCTTGGTCAGTCACTGCTTGTGTTATAATCTGAATTCTACGCCAAAGTCCCTCTCTCTCTCTCTCTGGTCTATTATGATGAATCCACGCATAGCGATATGGATCAAACACGAATGAGACCTAAAACACCATCACACATACTCTCAAAAAAATTGTGTCATAGCGAAATTACACCAGTTTTACTCAATCAGATCATAGTGTTCTTGACACGACTGGTTTTTCAACACGAGACTAAAGCTCCTCTTCAGAGACTGAAATCTGTAGCAATACCTCTTAATGCTGAATCTGAACACACGGTCAGAGCGTGTCTCTCGTTCACAACCTCTCACGCGGTCAAGTTAAAAAGCTGTTTCTCATAGATTTTCCAGTGCAGTTTGGTACATATCAGCGATGACGAGTAATAAAGAAGTGAGCACGAACCAAAAGAATCCACTCGCATTATTAGGAAACTGTGTCTCATAGCAATACACCGGATTATTAGAGGCTATCAATATTTTCAAGTTTTCTATCGAGAGAGTTTTCTTTTGAGGTTATAGGCTTCTAGTTTGGATACCCACTGATGTGTTGAGAATGTATTATAAGCGCTGGTGTTTCAGGGAGAAGGAGAAATATAAGCAGCATTTCTGTGGACCTTACTCACTGCTGAATGACATTTAAGCTTTGCACATCAACAGGACTGTGTTCCCTGCCCAGTCACACACACAGACACACACAGACACACACACACACACACACACACAGAGAGAGGCATGAATACAAACAACACCTAAAAGAAAGGCACTTACCGTCAATACTGTCCATTACAATATATTCAAAACAGAGAAGGCATGCCTTTTATTAAACATCAGAACTGATTTCTAGTACTATTATGTAAATTGTTTGTGTTATTTAAAGCAAATAGAAAAAAGTCAGTTATATTATACCCCTTCATTATAGCCGTTTTCAAATAATTTCTAAATGATTCCTTGTTGTCAATACGTGTACTGTAGCATTGAGAAACCCCACAAAGTGAGGTAGAATTGGAGCTTTTAGACTATTTGGACCAAAACAAGTGACATTTCCAGAAAGACGGAAGTCAATCGACGGGTAAACGCTGAAGAAGATATAAATGTAGACGCACAAAATGACAAATCGTATGAGCACCTGTGCACTTAATCGTAGGCAATACGACATTAGAGAAAGCTCAGAACCAGACCGGACTGAAATTGGTCACGAGATTTAAGCTTCAGAGTGAGAGAGAGATAAAAATACAAAAAAAGTTAATAAGTTAAAAAAAAGTTCATTTGTTCAAAAAAAGTTCATTTTCACTCGCATTATTTGATAATCAGCATTCCCATTTCTCTCTCTATCCTCCCTGTAACAGTATCATAGTTATTCTCCTTGAATCCTGACCTCTAGTGTTTCAGTAATCCTATTTGTCATTGGACATCTCTCAGTATTTACTGTAATATTGAAGTATTTCAACTTTAATTTGTGATCTGCACACCTGGGTGGGATATATTGACGAGTTCTGTTCTGTGCTGTTTGAATATTGTTTTTGATTTTTTGTTTCCTAATCTTGAATATATAATGTGTAGATTTTTATATAGCACATAAAAATACATTGTCAAATTGATTTTGTCTAACAGATAAGCTAAATTTGTAAACTGCAATATGTAAAAACTAAGGTAAATAAGAGACATGTTTATTGGAAGGATTGTGTGGGTTTAATAGGGGTATGCTATACACTGAAATCTAGGTCATTTCAAGCTGATTGCCAAATAAAGAGATATATTGATACCCATTGGTTTCTGCTGTCCTTTGTCTCTCCCTATAGACCAAATCGCAAGACATAAACAATGCTGGTCCAATAAGAACTTCTGTTTCAATTAAGCTCCCCTCAAACATACAAAATACAACAATAACATTTATGAGAGAATTATAACAAGATCAAAATGTTTAATGAATATATTTAATATTTAATTATGAATGAAAGATTTCATTTTAAAATAAATAAAAATGAAACCATAAATAAAATAATAAGCAGCACTAGTCCAGAAGCACTTCCTGCTTATGTTTTTCTTTTTATATTTTATATTTTATTATTATTTATATTTTGTATATATATTCAATTCATTCTTAAAGATGTTTCCTTAACATTTTATTATGTTCTGTTGGTTGTACCGTTTGTGTCAAAGAACTAAAACAGTAAGTGCTGTTATGCCAGTGTTATTAATGTCTTGCAAAATGGTCTGTACTGCCTATGAATATGCTTTGTATTTTTAAGCATTTTTGTATAGTATTTTGTCAATTAAAATCACTTTTGTCTTGAAATAAATGCCATAAAGGCAACCTCTGAATTTAACATGCAAAGCTTTGCCTAGAAGTGGTAAAATATTCAAATTAAAGTGAAATTCCGAGGTAACATTGGATTGTAAATACATATATATTATTTAATATCAGGGCAATAGCAAAATACGAATTGTTTTACAGAAACTCATTGATCTATGGATGGTCCTACAACAAATAAAGAAGTTTACATTTATGAAACAATTTTTCACACAAATATTTTGTGGAAAATTATATTTATATGAGAAGTTATAAATAACTTCAGATAGACCGCTGCTGCCCACTAGTGGTCATGTTGAGCATAACGATAACAAAAAGCAATAGATTCTGTATTTCGCTACACACTGCTCTGCTATTGGCTGCATCGGCACACGCCTGCTCTGATAAAACCTTCGATTATCAACTGACTGTATTATCACCACCATACCATAATATCTCACTTTCCAGGTCTATAATATAAGTCCGTGCGTTTCGTCCTGACCTCAAGCCTGTTGGTTGTGTGATGAGGAGGGTTGAGTTAGCAGTGGTCAGAACTCTCCTCCTCTCTGTATCCGCGTCAGGAAAACAACACGCGCATTTGCTCCATCGGAGGAGACACGTGTGTGGTGGAGCGCGGCATCACTGCACACTCATGGCTGAAGAGGCTAAAAAACTGGCAGCCTATGCTGCTGTCGATAACCATATAAAGGTAAGATTGTGCATTTGTCGTTGGTTTGTGTAACGACGTCTACATTTTACAAATTACTCGCTGGCTTTATTGTAGTTTAAGTTTAGGGATGACAGCTAGATGTCTTGGAAACAGTTACTATACGTTTCTATGAAACTTCGCTAGCATACACTGTGAGGTCATGTCCTGTCTCGTGTTAGCATACTATAACGTTAAGCTAGGTGATTGTTGCTCAAATTAAACATTAAGCGATTAGCACGTTTAAAAATAGTTATGCGCGGGCTTCCTTTGGGTCTCCTGGGTCAACAAAAGTGCCCATGTGTGTTAAACATTAGCAATAGCTTTTGCTTTTGTTTGTTTGTGTGCATAAGCACAAGCTCCACCTGAAAACTGATGTCATGATGTCAAAATGAAATGACAGACACTTTTTGCTAAGGCTAATATAGCTAGCATGGTATGCAATGTTACTTAATACAAACATTTAACCCCTTTGTGATTTGACACAATTTCAGCTCGATAATAATACACAGCGAAATACATTTAGACGTCACATGATTCATTTTTTTACTCCTTGGTAACCAGGTGTAGGTTACTTACTTAAAGGGACAGTTCCCCTCAAAATAAAAAGAAGATATTTTGAAGAATGTAGGAAAGCAAACGGTTCTGGGGTACTTTTTACTACCGTTGTATTTCTTCTTACGGTTGTAGCCTATGATGGCTGAGAACGGTTTGGTTACAAGCATTCTTCCAAAATACCTTTCTATGTTCTCATCAGAAGATCAAAGAAAGTTATGCAAATTTGGATTTTTCATTTTTGGGGAAACTGTTCCTTTAACATTATGCACTGGTATACTTTTCACACAGATTGTTAAGATTATCAAGGTTTTAACATTTTGAATAATATCAGAACGGTAGCTAAATAAATAAAGTCATTGGAAATTAGTTTAAATGAAAGAATCAATGGTTGAAGCCTGAAACAAACCCACATACACGTTTACATTTGGATGATCATTGATGAATCCCACAATGGTCGATTTAATAATTTTTTAACATTTACCACTAGTACAAGCTGGACTAGTGGGTTGAACTTTGGATTTTCTGAGATCTGACCATTCTTTGTTTTCTTCTCATACACAGAACAATCAGGTAGTTGGTGTGGGTAGCGGCTCAACTATTGTCTATGCTGTGGACAGACTAGGTAAGACATGCAGTACAGTATAAAATAATACTACATAGTCATGCACAACCCCTAAAAGCTCTCACCTATGACAATCACTAATAAATGACATCTTCCATCTAGCTGAAAAGGTACGACAGGAAAAGCTGAACATTGTGTGTGTTCCCACATCATTCCAGGTCAGTATGATGCACCAGTGTGGACTTAAATAAACTAATAAATTTTAAAACTTGAGCTTACCCTCATGTTTCAACCCTGTTGATTAAGGCCCGTCAGCTGATTCTGCAAAACGGTCTCACTCTGTCAGATTTAGACAGACATCCTGAGGTGAGTTGGCCAATGAATGAACGCACTGACTGTGGTTAGGGTTGGGTTGAGGCACATGGTTACCCGATGCAATTTATTAGAAATACTTAGGATTTGGTGAAGAATGACAACAAGTGGTTTAACAAGAGCATCTCACCATTTAAACTCTCCGAAGGCCATCTTCTGATGTGTTTTGTTTGTTTTCTAGCTGGATGTTGCGATTGATGGAGCTGATGAAGTAGATGCTGATTTGACTCTGATAAAGGGAGGAGGGTGAGTCTGAGCTTTCGGATTTCTCTCCACTTTGTTGACCATTAGCTTCAATGACTAAAGATTAAGTCAACTTTGGGTTATGTATTATGATATTCCACTTTCTGTCCTCCGGTTTTTGTCTACAAACTTGAGTCTATAAATAATAGAAAAAGTCTCTTTCATATAAACAAACCAGTACTGTCTGTGGTTTTCGATTTTCAACCGGCTCACAGTGAATCGCTACATCCCTATGAAGTATGCTGTATACATTTTTTGTATTAATAAAACAATTTGATCACAAATGTATATCATCTTTTTCAAAATAGGGGTTGCTTGGCCCAGGAGAAGATCGTGGCAGGTTGTGCCAAACATTTCATTGTCATAGCAGACTACAGGTGATGCTTAAATCAGTGTTTATTTAGCATGCTGTAATATCTTTTAAACATTTCTCCTCCATATTAGTAATGTTAAGTTATCTTTTAGATTTACCCATTGCTGTAATGATGCAGTAAAATGAGATGTGTTTTTATGTTGTGTGTGGGCAGAAAGGACTCTAAGGCCTTAGGCCAGCAATGGAAGAAAGGTGTGCCAGTGGAGGTCATTCCCATGGCGTATGTGCCCGTGACCAGAGCCATTGCCAGCAGGTTCGGAGGAGAAGCTGTGCTGAGGATGGCTGTCAGTAAAGCGGTATGGAGGTCTAGATTTATATCTCTCTGTCTTTTTTTCTGTATGTTCAACCTCACCATGATGCATCAGGTCTTCAACATGAAAAAATGCACACAGACTTGTGTCACTCTAAATCTGTATGACTGTAAATGTACAAACAATATTTTGATCATTATGTTTGGACTGGCAAACTCAACAAGGGCAGTAAATGATGATATAATTCATATTTTTTTGTTTGAACTGTTCCTTTTATGCATCATGACCCCCTGATGCAAGATAGGTGGTCTAGTCAGTAACAATTTCACAATATCTGACCTTAGGGTCCTGTGGTTACTGATAATAGTAACTTCATCCTGGATTGGAAGTTTGAGAATCATCAGAACTGGAAAGAAGTCAACACGGCCATCAAGATGATCCCAGGTTAGTACAGATTAATGGAAAAATCGAAGAATATTGATTCACTGATTTTTGTGTCAATCTTTATGTGTAGTAATTTGTAATCTTCATTCTGCTCTGTTCTTTCTGATAAATCTGTATACATGCATTAAAAGCCTAAAAGCTGATGTTTTTCTCTTGATATTAAGGTGTGGTTGAGACTGGCTTGTTTGTGGGGATGGCTGAGAGGGTCTACTTTGGAATGGAGGATGGGAGTGTGAAGGTTAGAGACGCTCCTGTCAACTAAGAAGAAACTTTCTTCGCTTATAAGACAGACCAGCCTGCAAACCTCAAGTGCCGTTTAGATACACAGACTCTGGCAGCTCTTTCTCTACGGTTTTACGGTACACAAACCACCAAGAGGCATCTGATCAGGACACTTCCCATAAATGAAATGTGGCATTTTACGCACCAGTGCCACATTACCTTGATATTTTTCTCTCATACTGTCTAAGTCTGTCAATGATGAGTCTGCTGTGGTATTCCGTGTTTTTTTGCCTTCTGTACTGCTTTATGTAGTCATACTGTATCATGTTGTCTTGCATGGACGTACTATGAATATTATGTGTATTGCATCTGTGGCCTTAAAAATGTATCCTGTAAAGTCTGACAGTAGAGCTCACACAATCACCTTAGTCTGTTCTATGAGGTTCTTCAAAGTAATTGTAATCATTGAGTCTGGCTTGTTTTGGTATGTATTGTGTAATTTGTGCCTGTGAGCATGAAGCAAGTGTTTGGATAATGAAAAAGTGTGTTTGCGTCTCAACTGAACTCGAGCCGGCCTTATTTTTCACATTTGTGATAATGGACTCTTTCCACAAAGGTCACTGTGAGTTGTGGTTGTTGTAAAGTACATTAAAAAACAGCTTATTGTTTTACCCTCCCAATTTTACTGTGATGTAGAATGGAAATTTAAAATGTTGTACTCTGGATTCTGAATTCAATATTAAAACTGGACCAAACAATGAATTAACTCATTTTTAGTTTTACTTTGTCGAAAACGTACTACTTTTTTAATGATTGTTAAAGGAGTAGTTCACCTTTAATGAAAATTCTGTCATATTTGCACGCCCTCTTCAGATCTGTATTACTTTATTTCTTCTGCAGAACACAAACGAAGATATTTTGAAAAAAGCTGATTGTACAGCCCCCTTTCACTTCTATTTCAACCAATGCAGGTGAATGGAGAGCTGTTAACAACATTCTTCAAAATATCTTCTTTGTGTTCTGCGGAAGGAAGAAAGTCATACAGGTTTGATGTACTTCTCTTTTTGAAGGTGAACTACTCCTGTAGACTATGTTGGTTGACAAACATTTTTACAAGACCACAAGTGGGCGCCATATTCACCGACCATGCGTCAATCTTCACAGACACTAAAGATACTATAGTAAAATATGATTAGCAGTATTTCTTAAAATAAATAACTCACCCAGTGATTTTTACATGTTTTATTGCAGTAGAATTACAGTATGTCAAAGTAGTTTAGCATAGTTATTTTTAGTTTAAAAGTGCAAAAAGGTTGTACAAAAGATGGGCTCTTTAGTACCGTTAAACGGCCGGAAATGGAAATGTCAACGCGGTATACAAACAAACGTCCACGTCGTTAGTTCCAACCGTGTACTTCTTACCCTATCGGATCTGAAGTGGAGTTACAAACCATAGGCGCACTGATCGTGATTGACAGGCTGTCAGACCAAGGGGTGAACAACCTTCTTTCGCGGCCTCCGTAAACATACCAATGAAACAACTCAGAGTCATCACTGCAATTTTATTGGGTGAAGTTCTGAATAATATCCCTTAGAAGGCGGGACCTACCCGCATCGCTTCTGCTCGAAGACGTCTTTGCTCCCGCCTCCATTTCTGAGTGACAAGGGCAGCGCCCAATGATACGAAGCGCCTTGTGGACTCACCACGTCAACAGACTGAGCTGTGAAAGACAGCTGGAACACGCAATCGAGATCTGCTTAGTACACGAGCCGTGACGACTGACAGGCGCTCGCACCTGTCAGCGCAACCTGCATGGATTTACGTGCGAGCGTTGGTCATGCGCAGCCAATAGGCGTTTGGACATAGGGCGGGGCTTGACGTTACCACGGCACGGCTAACGTCAAGTATAAAGGGAATAACATGGTGCTGTAGAGTGCGTGTTTACGTTAAGAGAGGACAACAGGAAATATTAGATAGCTTACGAATTTACTTGCACGACGCCTTTTTATAGTCTAGTTTTTAAAACTCACCCCGCCTTTTGGTATGTGATTGCCTAACTACTCATGTGCCACTTGTCCCAATGGAAAGGGGGTTTCAGTTTGGAAACGTGTGCATATCGCTGCTTCTGTTGCTTGTTTTGAGAACCTTAACGGGCACTTTGCAAAGTCAGTCTCTCTCGGAGAGGCAACTCGAAGCGGGCCCGACGCCAGATACAAAGACGGCAGAAGATGCTGCCGTTATGGAGCGGGCATTGGACAGCGTCGGAGGAGCCCCTGGCATCGGAGAAGTGACCGTAGAGGACGACGACTACGGCTCGACCGGAGACAGCGAGGAACCTTCTGGAGACAGCGACACAAACTTCTCTCAACGAAGGAGGTACGCGCCGTTACAGCCGTGTCAAACTGAAATGTTGCTGAAGTTTTTTACTTTTTTAGTTCGGGTGTGACACGTTGCGAGGATGTCACGCTACACGCTGCGTATTATTCAACTTCAGTGAAGTTTGCGTGCTGCTCGGCGCGCGGTGGGCGGATGTTTCCAGCTCTGGACGCAATTCAAACCCTTTGCGATTTCCCTGTTGATACATTGTAAGAAAGATGCTAAACATTTTAGTATCACATAAATTGTCTTGAAAGTTGCTAATGCTTGCGATTGGGTTTTTCGAAATGGGTATTCTAATGGTGTCCCTTACTTGACGTCCTTTTTGGTTACCTCCGGTCTTTCATGCATGTTAGTAAGACATTGACAAGTTAGATATTTGTTTTAATGTGGAGAACTAAATGACTGACTCTTTAGAAACAGAAGCAGGTTGACAGATTAAAGGCAGAACATTTAACGTTATGTCCCCTGTCGCACTTATTTACTCAACTGAGAGTGGAAAATGAAACGTGTGCCAGTGGATAGACTGGTTTAAATAGTTGTACTTGTGATAGTATCTAAAAGAAGTGACGTTAAGTTTTGTTCGCCTATACAACTTTATTTGAGTGATTTTAGTGTCATTTGCAAAATCATGAAATGATGAAATTTGGTAATTTCCTCGCTTTTATAAGGTGGCTATAATGGATTGAAGACGATTTTATTCTTTTTTTGTATTTATATTTATACTGAAAGAAAAGATGAGGTGTTGTATTTCTGCAGACAGACCGATGTCTCGAGAGTCAGTGGAGTTTAGCGCAGAGCCTCTGCTCATAGCGCGTGTCCCCTCGCCCAGCATTGCGCACCAACTTTCCGGATGTTTTGTTTTTGTAGGTGACGGGAATGAGTCGTTCTGCCCGGTTAATACCGAAAATGATATTAGTAAGTATGTTACCGTCTCCAAGACCTCGGCCCCACGTAAAATCACTGCCGAGTGAATTATTGCTAAATGAGAAAGAACTGTTATCTTTTCAGAACTCATTTGAAATGGTTTGTGTTTCTTAATTTATTTGCACAACGTTCCTTTCTTGCTTAGGTCATTCTTTTTCAATATAATAATTGACAGTTTTTCCTTCAGCTGCATCTGAATATGATTTGGAGGTTGAAGAAGTTGTTTCTACAGATGTCAGTGAACACATGTTTTGGACCCCTGCAGTAAAAATCACACTGCACTCCATCGCCATGTCACATTAACAGAGTGGCGCACCCATTTTTTGTTACAGTTTATGGAGGATTTGAGATGCTCAGAATCTCAGTTTGTACAGGTTTTAGACAAATTATACAGTAAATATTGAAGCAGCAATGTATTGATTTGTTGAGAACAGACTGCATCCTGAAAAGTCAGGTGACAAGAAAAAAGCTAAATATATCAGAGGGACGGCTGGAATTTTTGGGTGTAGACAGTTCAGAAGCACTCTGATCAGAATGCTGACGAAACAATCTGAAGTATTAGACAAACTCTTCTGTCAAATCGAAATAACTTCACCTGTCTAGATTTGACTCCTTCATTTGACTGATTGACTGCAGAGTTTCATAAGAGTTTTATTTGGCACCTAATTGATTGATTTGGACAAATAAATATATTTTGTTTTATGTTCATTTAAATATAAAATAAAAAATGTAAGATATTTTGAGCAAAATGGTATTTATTTTTATTTTTCATATGTAATTTTGTATAATATGTGACCTTGTCTGCATGTGAAAACCAGGCTAAAGACTCAATCTAATTCTGAGATCATAAGCTTCAAACTTTGAATTCCTTCATTTCATTGTGATTTCAATCTTTGACATGGCATTAGTTCTATTTTCACAAATGTTCTTTACACTACACACTTTTTTTTCAAAATCAAAAGGAATTCTGCAATACATGTATATCTGCTATATCTAATATGTATGTCAATAAGTGAAAGAGTTGTCCATAGTATTATAGCCTACTTTTATTCCTATCACACCAACCGTTTATTGTACACCCAACTGGCTCAGGCCGGCCGCCTCTACGGCTTGTATTGACTTGGGTGCATATGCTGTACAGTACAGATACTTCATCCCAGATTTATAGCTTAATAAGTAGAATTCCCTTATTTGCAGTTCATGAAGAAATAACTATAGATTTTTCACAGCCTTGATGCTTGCCACAAGGGCCTACTTACCTGACCAGCAGGAGACAATTAAATGAGTTCATGTGAAAAAAGCCAACATTTACAATCATCAACGCAGTGACTCCTTGCTGAATATTGATACGTTTTGAAAATAGTCTGGCAAAAATTCACACCAGCCACTTTACTATATGCTGTTATTATGTGAAGTTGTTGGGACTGTGTCTTGACAGTAGTCATACATCACTGGTAGGAGGGGCTGGTCTTTGTTTCTGGTGGCATAGTTATATGTGTCAAGAACACACGAGGGAATACCGTGTAGTGTGTTTAACACTGCATTGGTTCAGTTTCTCTACAGAGGTGAGAGTAGCAGTTGCCTTCACACCTGCTGCCAAGGTAAAGCACATGCTCTCACCTCTGCACGTTCAAGCAACCTCATGCATTTATGTGCAGCGTTTAAGCAACATGTTCATTTCCTTTCATGACTAGTGTGTTGTTTTTGTTGTTACCCAAATATTAGCCATACTTTGTCTTTGTATTGCGCATATACACTACACACAGGAACCAAACTCGATGCTTACTTCTCGCTAAAATCGTGATGTTAATCAACACCCTCAGGCCTTCCCCGTGACATGGAACAGCTTTACTGGGGGATGGTGTTCTCCTGGGACAGTTTTATGTGTTGCACAGCATGGTCGACTGGCAAATGGGAGTCTAACCCAAGAGACATGTACTCACAACAAAAGCAGGGATTGTGATAAAGACACTCTCGTGAACTCATTCTATTGTTCGCTCCATTAACTTTAATGATGGCGAAATTGAATTAAAAGAACTTTTAAAAGAAAGCAAACGCCACACGACTATATGAAAATGCAGACTGCTAACCGACAAAACACAAGGCGCCACCAGACGCCAGGCAGCTGAGGCTGGGCGACAGGGTTGCACTGTACTCCCCAATGAGTACCTCTAGTTACGCTTGTAGAAATGTAAATACCAAATTAGTTATTTATTTCTTTTACACATGTGGTGTTCGTGGGTAAGAATCAGTTTGGTGGTTCCCGTGTCCAGCATAATCCAGGTACAGGCAATAGACCAGCATGTGTATTTTTGGACTGCTGGTGATTCCTGGGGGACCTTTTGGAAGTAACACTGCGCTCGAGGTGCCCTCACTGTTACACACTCACAAAAACACACACACACCACTCACGGTGATGCCTCTCTACTGCCGGGTGCAAACTCTGCCAGACGTCTAGCTAATACTGCCTACTGCTTAGCAACAGCCAATCAGAAGAGCTGAGCTGGTAAACTTGTTGGCCAATTAGAGGAGTGGATGGAAAAAGTGCTCAGAATTTGAGTTGGGAGCAAAGGGAAAGAGAGAGAGAGCAGTAGTGAAGGAAAGGGTTGAGTTTGTGTGCTTGTTGTTGTATTTTTTGTCGAGATGGTTAGATAACTAGGGTGTCTCAGTTTTATTTGACATGATTTTAAAAAAGATTTCACAATCCCTTGGTTAGCATGGTCTGTTCTCTCAAAAGTAAACTTTGATTGTTTTCTTGACCTTTTGCATGTTTCTGTATAAGCAGCATTTAAATGTTTTCAGTTCATTCACACTGACACGGACAAGCTTTATTAGTTGTTTGTCTATTTTTTTATTTTTTTAAATCTCAGTCTCAAACTTTTTAAAATGTTCAAACTACAAAATTGTGCTATTCTTTGACACCATGTTGTTTTAAAGATGCTGTTACTTTCAACCAGGTGCCAATATGTGAGCTCACCCTGGACGTGACTCGATTGACTTTTGCTCTGTTTATGCTTCCATTCTTTTGAGCCGTTACTTCATTCATTGCGGAGGACACACCTTACTGCACTGCAGCAATGGGTGGGATGATGAGAGAGGTGTGGCGGAGAAGAGCAAAGGAGGGAGAGTTTGGGGAGACGAAAAGTGAGAAAGCGGAGGGGAGACATCGAGACACGGATTGCGAGGCATTAGGACCCAGCAGCCAGATCGTGGGCTTTCCTGTAGTTTGGTTCCTCACTGCTTAGCAACAACAAATCAGCCACCTAGATCAAGGCCAGGGCTCATCCAATAGGAAGAGCTAACTCCATGTGACGGACTTTTTGATTTCTCTGCACCGCATATGTTAGAGAGATAGTAACGGCAGGATGATCATGAGTTCGAAGTGAAATGATTATGTCATGATAATGATACTGATGCTTTTTAGGCGAGTGCATTCTGTGCGCTTGTGAGTTTGGTGGCGTTGTGGAGTGATTCAGCTGTTTGAAAATCATACAGTTTTATTTACTTTTATCATCACTATCTGCAAGAAAACAGCTTAGACTAAACTAAATATGTTTCTTTAAAGTTAAATTAAAATGTTAGATGAGAGATGGACTGAATTTCGCAAGGTCAATTGAAATGGTAGAAGGGCTTATAGTTCTGCATGGTGATAGCAGTTTGGGTGTGTCAGAACGTGACATGGAGTCAGAGGACAGATTAAGCATTCTCACACACATGCACACTGAGCAAACGCTTCGATCAATAAAAAACGGAAAAAAAAACTTGACTTGATGAAGGAGACCACTAAGTAACAGCATTAAAAATGATGCCAACTTTGACTCGCATTAACAATTCACTGGTATATCTCTATGTTGATAAAAGTAAGATCAGTTTTACTTTACTTTACGTTTAATAATTTGTCCACATTTAAATTCACCTTGCTGTGCAACAAGTTAAGCACTTTTTTTCCTGTGTGTGTGTTTCTCTGTAGGGCTGAATGTGGAAACGAGTTCTCTTTTCTGTCTGTGTGATATACAGTTATGGACGTTGTGTACTGCAGATGTTGCCTGGGGAAGATGTTACCTTGAAATTCATTGCTAAGTTCTCGAGTTCAGCATTGCAGTACCGTATTTTGTTGTGTGCTTGCCTTTTCCATTAACCCATTTTCCATTTGAGTGGATTGTCTTTATCTTTTTAAATTCAAGTATTTAAGGATCAATAAATATGTCCTTGTTGATCACAATATGAGCAGTTTGTCATTACATTTATGCTTTTTTAAGATGTCTTTATTTAAAGCAACTTAAAGGTCTAGTGTATGAAATTTTATTGCAGCTAGTGGTGAGGTTGCGAATTGCAACCAGTGGGTCACTCCACCCCTCCCCCTTCCTTCGTAAGCACTACGGTGGCTGACACAGGACTAATATGTCAAATTTTCACTTCTTTCTCGTAGGAGATAACGTATTTACCAAAGACGCTCTGTAGAGTTGTTTGTCCTGCGATGTATGTAGATAGAAATAGCTCATTCTAAGGCAGTGTTTGGGAGCCACACATGGCTCTTACATTTACATTTATGCATTTCGCAGACGCTTTTATCCAAAGCGACTTAAGTTGCATTATCCTATACATTTGTTTCGAAGTATGTGCAATCCCCAGGGTTTGAACCCACGACCTTGACACTGTTTTCAAAAATCATGTGGCTTGCCTTGTGTCGTAACCTTTACCAACATTTGATCGTTAAAAACATAAAACACTAGAATATTTCAGGTTGTCCTGGCCAATACACGCATGCTGGGCTGTGGCTCACTGGTTAGAGTGGCGCTAGCAACGCCAATGTCATGGGTTCGATCCCAGGGATGGCACATATTTAAAAACAATTGTGTAATATAATGTATAATGCAAAGTTAGTCGCTTTGGATAAAAGCGTCTGCCAAATGCATAAATTTAAATGTAATGCAGTGCTATGCGCAAGCGTCACGTCACTAATCAACTGCAAACAACGTTTCATTGGTAACCTCTCACGCCAGCAGCCCAGATGAAGCTACCCAGAGCTTTAGAAGAGCGAGTATCATGCTTTTATTTGTTTAATATTATCTCTGTGGCATAAGATACAGAACCTGTTGCCTCGCTTGGTAATCACATTTAAAAAGTCACTATGGTTGCGCTGTGTTTAGCTCCTCATATCCGTGTGAGCAGTCTTTCTCAGACATGAAGTCAATATGTACAGTTGTCAAGGTTGACAGAGGAGTTTCAATGCCGTATGCAAGTGTCTTGACCATGTACGAACTGAACTACAAAGCTATGAGCAAGAACTTGGTGATGTCTCTGTCATGAGTAGTTGCAGAGACCGATCGGCATATGAACGGAGGCCTAATGTAAACCTGTACTAAGTTAAATTATAAGAAATGGAAACCATTTTTGGAGCCCCAGATGTATGCAGTGTTTCATTTGTTTCACCATTTTTTTGTTGTCTGTGGACATTAAAAGAATAATTGATCCCCACAGGGACCATAAGTTAGACTTTGGTCTATGGACATAAAACAAGTTGTTAGTATTGAAGTCATTGAAAGATGTTATTTATATATAAAATAGTATTTGTACTATGGCCAAAACTGGAAAAATGGCTCTTTGTATAAAAAAGGTTCCCAACCCCTGTTCTAAGATAATAGAAACAAAACGCTTCAAAATGTAAGGTCTATATACACCTCTGAAGACATAGTTATGTATATCATTGCATTTATGTCAATAGATCCTCCAGAAAAGTAGACATTGGACCTTTAAGTGCAGTCATAGCATGGATTTTTATACAGATAAGTTTGTGCATTACATGGGAATCATAACCATGAGATTTTTGTTCTTGTATGTCTTTGGATTAATTGCTGTATCAGGTCTATGTGTGGTGTCCAATGTGATGAATGTGTAGCACACAGGAAAGTACCCAGCTTTACTTAATTTACCGGCCATGGGCTCCGCAGCTTCTATGCAGGGGTGTGCCTCTGTTTTCACAACTTGCCCACGTGCTCTCTATACCCTCGTACTTCTATTGTGTGTGTGTGTGTGTTTTTGTGTTTCAGTGATACTTCTAAACTCCCAGTTGCTTGAGTAGAGCTTCTATCTGTAGCATGGTTACAGTGGGCTTTTTATGTCCATTGGCTGGTGTTTTTTAAAGGAGTGGTTTCTGATTGAGAGTGCAGCAACACATCTAAGCCCTGATTGGCTGAGGAGGGAGGAAAAACTCCTGTCATTGGACTAGACTCCTCAGATACCCTAGTTGAGCTTTTTTCTTTTATGCAGTCTATTTACATTAAGTCTGAGTTGAGATCCTCTTGACTTCCTGTGAGAGAGAGAGACAAGAGAGATAGTGAGAGATCAGAGTTGTGGACACACTTGGGCATGTGGTTGTGTGGACAGTGCGCTAAATAGAGTGACGGATTTTCTTTTTTTGCAAATGAAGATTTTTTTTTGAATTGTTAACAAAGACAAATAATTAAATATTTTTTTTATAAAAAAAGGTGTAATTAAAAAAATCAAAGATGTTTTTTTCATGATAAATAAATTAAACTACTTCAAAGCATGTTACAGAATCTGTTACAATGTTTGTGGCTTAACAATCTGAAGTTGTTTGACATAAACTATTGATTGTCATGCAGCAGTAGTTAAGCCGATGGCTCTTGTAATTGCCGTATGCCAGAATTTGATAGTTTTACAGTCTTTCTCAGGCAGTTTCCCCACCTGTCTCCGTTTTAAGTCACTAGTTCTTTTTTCTCCCCTGCAGCAAAGCAGCCTGTGGAATACACTCTTTGATCTCATCCGGAAAATGGGATTTGTTATTCTTCCTTTTTATTCTCGAACAACGCGTCTCTTTCTCTTAGTATTTTTCCTCAATTACTTTTTTGGCTGGGTGGGACGTGTCCCTATTCATTCTCACAATGCCCACTGCTTAGCAACAACCAATCAGTCCTCATATTTTTGGAGGGGCCCTCCAGCCAATCAGGAGTGCTGTGGTGTAGCATTTTATGCTCTTCAATCCTATTGGAGAATGGAGAACAAGCAGTGCCGGCCGGGAGCTTTGGGATGAGCAGAACTGAGGTGTCCTTAAATTCGGACCTCATCAGTGTTTATGTCTAGAGGGATGAGTTAACACATCAAAGCACTCTCTCTCTCAGTCCTGCTCAAAAAGACTTTCCCTGGCACACGAAGTGTCCTGTGCAGATACTTTAGTTAGTTCTTTTTAGATTTTGTTAACTTAGTAGTTTATATTAAATGGTAAATTATACAGTAATTGATGAATTTGACCAATGAATCAATTTTTGCTTAGTGATATTTCACCCAAAAATAAAAATTCTGTCATCATTTACTCACCCTCTTGTCTTTTCAAACCTTTATGACTTTCTTTCTTCATCAGAACACAAAATTTGATATTTTGAAGAATGTTGGCCTTGTTGGACACAAAACCAATGCGAGTGAATGGGTGCCAGTTAACAACATTCTTCGAAATATCTTCTTTTGTGTTCTGATGAAGAAAGAAAGTCATAAAGGTTTGAAAGGACATGAGGGTGAGTAAATAATGACAGAATTTGTATTCTTAGGTGAAATATCGCTTTAATGTTAAATCAATGTCTGTGTTCCTTTATTTTTTTATTTAAAAAATGTGAATTGTGTGTATACTGTAAATAGTAAATACAATGTTCACATTTCATTTTTCGTCAACATCATAAAATTAAATTGGAAATACAATATGCATTTTTTTTTCTTTTCTGCTTTCTAAATATTGGTGTTTGGATGTCCACTACACCTTTGTTGCTGCTTTAACAACTTTATTGTGTGTGTAATTGGTTTGTAACTTGCATAATGTTGCAGTAATATAGATGTATAACTTTATGCAATATTACAAGCATCTTTATGCACAAATCTCCAGCTCATAGACCGTACAATCATAAAAATGGTTTATACAAATTTGATGAGGATTTATTCAACCGTAAACACTGCACTGAACAGGGCTGTACATAAATTGTTTTTGCAAATCGCACCTCTGCTACAAAGGTTTAAAGTTTTGTAGTAAAGGCCAAACAGGCACAAATATACGTCTGTATAAGTGGAGGTAACTGACAAAGAAAATTTTCAATAAATAGAGCCATATCATTTTGTTTTTCCCAAATTCGTTTTTCCTTTTATGTATTTTCAATGCTTTACATAGATTTGTCCAAAAAATACTGTAGTATACTATACTATAGTATCTACTACATTAAACTGCAGTAAAATTATTATGTCTTATAGTATATTTGAACCTTACTATAGTAAATATTAAAGTATACTACATTTTATAAATCTACTACAAGTAAATTATTTTTCATCTGGTTGAAATTAACCTTTTTTTTTTTTGACGGGTTGTCGCGAGGACGCTTGAGTTTCAGTGTGTTTGACCGTAGCTTCGTTTAAACAGTGAAACACTCCAAAAATACCCTCTAAGTGAATGAAGTTCACGTGTTCATGTCTTTGTACAGTAAGATACAGACAAATCCATGAGTGTCACGCTTGTAGCATGTTAAAGTGTGCAGCTCATTCACTCATAATGACGCAGAACGAGCAGATGAAATTTAAGTATTAGAATTCTGTTTACGGGACTCCTTCCATGTTTTTCCACATCGGGCAGATCATTAGGCTCTAGATCAATGCACTCGATCCAGCCTGAAAACAAGTTTAATTTCAAAACCTAAATAAAAACGAAAATAAAAGTGGTGTGCTATTAGTTAACCTCACACATGAACAAGCACAATGACAAACGCACTTCACCCAAACAAGTGGCTTTGTCTTAAGAGCCTGCCAAACTTTATTGCACGTGTGCTACACTATTCAATTTATTCTTGCCAAAGACCGATTTTTTTTTTTCATGGCATATGTGACATATATATATAGATAGCCCTGCTGAACTGACTGTGTATGAATTGTATGTGTTTGTGTGATTGACAGGGTTCTGGTGATCATCAGCACTTTGGATGGAAGAATCGCAGCTCTGGATCCACTAAACCAGGGACGCAAGCAGTGGGACCTGGATGTTGGCTCAGGATGTCTAGTCTCCTCTAGTCTCAGCAAACCTGAGGTACCGCACACACTCATGCTTGTAAGCACTTTGTATACTCATCGAGTACAATCTAATGTACCAACACAAACAGCTGTTTACATGTTGGTTCAATGTAACATTATTTAACATTATGCACTCACTCACAACAGCTTGTTGAGTTTAATTATTTCACACACGACCAATATAAAATACATGGAAGTGTCTCCTTTAAATAAAATTCCTTTTAGCATTGGCAATAATAGCGTAAGTTAAATTTCTTTTGCGATGATACCATCTACAATAAGCGTAGTTTACACAATATATTATACAGTTTGAAGTGATTCCGACAAGAAAATCATCAAAGTATACATTCAGAGCCTTTAGAGTTTAATTTGGTTTGTGGGTGGGTAGTGAATAAGACGCCGTTTTTTGTGGTAAAGTAGTGCGACTGTTCAGTGGGTTTGCCCCAGAGTGAGTGTGTGTGGGAAGAGGCGATGTTTGTTTGAACCTCTTTACCCCAGAAGAGAATGAGACATGGCCCAAAGGAAATTGGGTAAAACAAGCGCACACACACACACACACAGAGATCACAGACTCTATACTCACTGGGGACTGAAGACTTGCCTGGAGGAAGAGCATTTGGCAGCGATGTGCTTATACGCGTGTACGCATGCACACTCGCACAAACACCCTGAGACACAAACATTACCTATAGTTAAAATAGATTTAACTGTGCAATCTTCTATTTTGAGTTTTTTATATGTGTATTGTTATAAATTTGTTTCAACCTTGCTTACAGTATTGGGACATTTGTACAACTAATTACAATCTATTTGTTATCATTTATGTTGTGTGGCTTTAGCATTGTGTGTGAGAGTGAAATGGTGAGAGTGGTTCCAACACTGAATATATACACAAACCCTGTAGTACTTAGGACACACAACCTTTCTTGCTTTCCATATTTGTCGTGTGTATGTATAGCTTTTCTTTATGTATATGTAAGATGTTGTTAACCCCCTGTCTGGTTTGGCGGTAACCTGAATTGCCTGGCTGCTGTTGGTGCAGTCTTCCCATTGGACAGAGTCTTCATCTCCCCTCCCCTTTTATCTCTGGATGCCTAGCAACTAGCCATTCTGATTGGCTCAGGCTCTGCCTCACAATGCATTCTGCTCGGTGATTAGAGCAAGCTACACCCATCTGATTGGCCCTCGCCATGGCGCCGGTAGAGAGCAGTCTCCTATAGCATGCCACAGCACTAGGAGAGAGGCCAACAGTAAACAGCATTGTCTGCAGAAACACGCTATCACAACACGAGAGGGGGAGGTGTGATGGAGGGAAAGAGAGATAAGAGGACTGATGAAGAGAGGAAAAGTGAGAAGGATTGGCTGAGTGTGGGGGGGGATGCCACTGACAGCGTTGTGTGAGTCATGCTGAGAGGATTGAAGAATGAGGTAATGCCTTATGTGTGGGATGATGTCATCCATAAGAATGCTGACCCCCCCCATAAAACACACACATCATCTATTAATCTTTAGAGAGATCCGTTTTAATTGTTAATGCGCTTTAATCCAATGAGCCAGAAATCTGAATTTCTGCATACCATCTAATTCACAAGGCTTTTCACTTCTTGTTTTGTTTAAATGCAGAATAAACACCAAATTAAATCCATACTTTTGTCTGATGTGCAGAATTAAAGTAGACACATTTTTGGGATGGTGTTCAATACAATGAAATAAAATTCAATTTATACATACGTTTATAAAGTCAGTTGAAAATTGACAATTGAAAGGATAGTTCATCCCAAAAAATGAACAATTCATTTCAAACCTCTATGATTGTCCTTTTGCAAAACACAAAAGAAGATATTTTGAAGAATGTTGTTTACAGAAAACCATTGGTCCCCCTTGACTTGCACTGGTTTTACTACCATACAGTAGAAGTCAATAGGGACCAACAGTTTTTGGTTAGTTAACAACATTTTTCAAAATGTCTTATTTTGTGTTTTGCAAAAGAAAATCACATTTAAAATAACAACAGGGTGAGTGATTTTCTTTTTGTAAGTGAACTGTTCTTTCAAAGGCAGTGAAAGGCAAATTAAAGGCACATTACATTGTGTTGTCAAACAGACCTGGCTGGTTTTGACAGGCTTAGTGAACATGTTGACACTCTTAATTAGATTTTCAGATGTGTTTTTTTCTTTGGTGCTGCTCATTTGCTTTCCATTCAGAATTATGTAATTGATGTCAACTTGATAGAGATGGCGCTCCATTGATGTTCTGTACAGTTCATCGCAGAAATAACACAGAAGCCGGATCAGCAGTTTCACTTCTACTGTATATTAGGTTAGACGATAAATGTTTTGGCTTGTTTTTGTTGTTGTTTTTGATAGCAGGTCATCTGTAGTGTGTGTAGGGTGCTAAAGTGATTTATTTTTGTACCAGGAGGAGTATGGAATGTTGATGTATTGTGTTTGTGTGTAGGAATACAAATGGGGAACAGAGAGGGGATTGCACCTAGCGTGATGTAATGGTATGTGTCAGACTCGGTGAGGCGATATCATCTGTGGGAGGTCATTGAGTACGGAGGGATATCCTGCTTACACACACACACTCTTCTTAAGCACTCTACACTCTCAAAAGCCCCCTTCATCCCTAAAGACAGGGGCCAGACTGCCCTTGGCTAAACCTCTCAAATTGATTGTGTCAAACAAGATTTCAGAAGTCATTGCCCTCAGCTCAACTGAACACTTGATTTATGTCATGGGGATCGGAGAGAGGATTCAGTTTGATATCATCGTGTTTATTTGCCCTTTCCTGTCCTTAAAAGCGTATCACAGCGCAGGTGACCAGATGTTTGTTGATCATGCCAACTATGCCCTTGGTGCTTGCTCAAAGTATTTCTGGGTTTACTTGGCATGCTGTGCACTGTAGAGCATCTTAAACAATGTAGGTAATAATGTAACTAGATGGAAAATGAACGGAATTTCAGAACAGGCTTAAATGTAAAGTTCTCTCCATCATAGTATTCAAATCCCAAACATATTTAAATATGGCATCAGTTTGAATTTCTTTGTCATTCTAGTGTGTCCCGACTTCCGCAGATCTTTGATATTAAATCTGGCATAGTCTGCTATGATTGAATCTAGGTGAATGTGATTAGGGTTGATATTGATGGTATGAATATGTATGAGTATTATACTATGCACGTTTGTCTTTAGTTTTTTGCAAAAGTAAAACTAAAACCTGATGGAGCTTCTCACCTCATAGGTAGCTTATTTCTACTTGACTGGCTTCGACTCTAAGCTTGATCCACGCTTTATTGTTTATAACTTAAAAGGACAGTTCCCCCGAAAATAAAAAGGATGTCATCACTTGCTCAGAGAAAGACATTTGGAAGAATGCATGTAACCAAAGCATGTTCTTGGCCACCATTGATTACCATGGTAGGTAAAATGATAGTGCTAGTCAAAAGTGCCTTAGTACTGTTTGCTGTCCTACATTCTTCTAAATATCTCCTTTTGTGTTCAACAAAACAAAGAAATTTACTAAGAAATTGTTCCTATAGTAGTCCAGAACTGTTGGTTCCAAGCATTTTTTGGTGATGCAGAGGGAATCCTAAAATTCAGTCTTAACATTTACAGTATAATGTCGATGTCATGTAAAATACATAATTTGATGAAGAACTGATGAATAAATCCAAAGTAGAGCTGGTCTAGTGTCTGTGAATATTAAAGTGCAAAAAGATAGCTAAATAAATAATTGAATTGATATAATCTGCTTGTTTTGCATTTCTCTACATGAGTAAATGAGCAATGGGGTTTCGTTTACTACATACTGGATATCCAGAGCTACTCTGAGAGAAAATGTCATGAGCCTTTTATTCCAAAACAAAAAACATTGAAACTAAAAGGTTCTCACTACAACCTGTCAAAATAAGTTTGATTTAACTTGAAGAAATGATGACAGTACTGTTGCACAATAGAATACATAGAATATTAATGACTGTTTGATAGTGTATATTGTAAATCTGTGATTTTCCATGGTTATCCTACTGTGAAAGTATCCTACCATTACAACATGACATCTGATTTAAGAGCTATAGAGGTGGAAAGATTTTCTAGTAAAGAAAAGAATTTGCATTATTTACTGCTAGAAAAACTACTACTACTACTACTACAGAAATCAGGGCTTTGATTTGACAAGTCATGCCCATCAGGTCACAAAGCATATATCAAAACAACAGCCTCTGGGGCATGTTCAAGGGAATACACGAGGAGCCGTCAACACTAGATTTGATATTGAAGTGCAAACTCACCTTTGGCAAGCAAAATATCCCCAGGTCAAAGAGTGCACTTCAATACCGGGCGGCCTGCCAGGTCCTTTTCCCTTTCCTGACATCCAGCGCATGATAAAATAGATTTGTGCCATGTGTCTGAAGCCAATGGCTTTTTAACACGGCTTCACACGTGTTTTATTAACAGAGTCGACTGACTTGAGATAGAGGTGGAATGACACTCTTCATAAAACACCTTTTGCTTTTACAAGTTGCAGTTAAGATGTTTTAAAAACTGGGGCTTCTTTCGTGCAACTTATAAAACTCTGTTGTTAAAATGCCTTGTCCTGGAAAGTTATGTTCTTCAAGAAACAAGGGAGACTCCATGGTTGAAGATTTTTATGTGATAATAAATCAGTCATGCAATATTAAACATTGCTTAAGTATTAATATGTTTTGGTGCCTTGTGTAATTATTTTTTTGTGTATGTGTATTGGTTTGTATATACTTGTGGGCCGAATTATATGAAATTCCTGAAGTATATGATAAAAGTTTATAAAGCCAATTTAAAACATTTATACTTTTTTTAAACATATTTTAACACTTTATATACAGTACAACAAAATCAGCCAAAGCATGCTTTACTTCGACTAACTTTAAAAAAAACGTGTGTGTTATATTAAAGGGATAGTTTTTGTTCAAACCTGTATGACTTATTTTGCAAAAGAAGATATTTTGAAAAAAATTGGTAACCAATCAACATTGGTCCCCATTGACATCCATTGTATGGACACAATACCAGTGAAACATTACTCAAAATATCTTCTTTTGTGCCCTACATGAAAGAATAATTGACAACTTAATTTTTGTATCTGGGTAGAACTATACGTTTAAAATAAACTCAATAAAAGTATTAAAATTTGCTTTCTAATGTTCTATAAAATTGTGTTAAATTTATTAGACCCCCTAATTCATCATTTGCTGATGTACCTGTTCTTAATGGATAATTCGTTTAGGGCATCTTGTGTAGCTGACAGTGGTGATTTTCAAATTTGCTGTGTTACAGCTAATGACATTAATGAAGTACTGAAAATCGGCTATGAAAGAACCTGTGCTCTCCTTTAATTGATTGGCTGTAATTGTTCATTGATTTAGGTTGTAACTGGGCTGAGGTGGATTGAGGTCTCACCCAGCAGCAGGAGATCCTGGAGAGCCAGAGATCAGACAAATAGATCGCATAATGGATTAATTCAATGTTGCACAGTGATGAGTCATTAATGCAGCACACACACACACACACACGGTCTATATAAACCTCTTGCCCTCAGTAACACTGCTTGAACACAAGCTCTTTTCCAGCCCCAGCCACCCAGACATGATTGACACTAGACCTAATCTCCTCATTTCACAGCCAATCACAGCCGCTGTTTTCATTCTCCAGGTGCTGTCGTTCTCATAGCGTTCCACTATTGGTCCATACCAGGTGTCAAGGTTAGATTAAGAACAACAGGACGTTGCTGATCTCATCCCCCCCTCTGTATTTTAAGGGGGGGTGTTTTAGCTGAGATCATTTTTTTGGATAAGGGTCGGTTTATGAAAAGGCCTTGTTTTCTCTCTGTGTTTATTCTGAGAGCTTGTGACCATTTGTGCATGTTTATCTGTTAGGACTTGGAGGATTGTGTAACTCTTCAGTCAACGGTACACCGACTGCCAAATATTAATGACACACAGTGTGATAATGCCTAAACCAATAAAGAACACACACGCTGAAAGCTGATTGGTCAAAGTCTCAATGATTCTGTCCCCTTGTCTCTATCCATCATTGTCTGCTCATCATACTGTACCAACCCTGCTACGGATGATTTGAAATGCGAAGTATTTTCAGTGCTGAAATGTCTGCATAGTACTGCCTCATGTCGAAGCACATGTCACTTCAGCTGACTTTACTCTTCAAAGAGTTTTTTCTTTTCGGAGGTGAAAAACTGTCGCATCAAATTCATGAAAGTGTTTCAGTTTCATTGATGTTTGCATCAGGCACTATTCTTGATATTTCTGTGCTTGTTTCTACTCTACAGATTTTTGGAAATAAGATGTTCATTCCGTCTTTGGATGGAGCGTTGTTCCAGTGGAACAGGGATAGGGAGAGTATGGAGGCTGTTCCCTTCAGCGTTGAGTCCCTGTTGGACTCTTCGTACCGCATCGGAGAGGATACCGTGCTGGTGGGTGGCAAGTCCCTCACCACATATGGCCTAGGAGCATATAGTGGCAAGGTAATGCAAACAAACCTTAAATGAATAGTTCACCAAACATTATAAATCTCTCATGTATTCGACATCATGATGCTCCAAACCTGTTGACACTTTTTTTCTGTAGGATAGGAATGAGAAACTTTGATGTGCCACAATTTAAAACAAAGATTTTTACAATTTCTTATATGTATATTCGTCTTTAGAACTGGAATGTAGCGCACAAATCGCATTGACTATTATTGTTGATGTTTTATTTAGTAATGCATTCTTTATTTATAAGTTGGACAGCTGCTACAGTATCTTTGATTTTTTTTATAGAAATTAATGATTGATGTCTTGTTGTTCAGTTCTGCAGACTCTTTTATCATATTATAGGGTTGGTTGTTGGTTCTAACCTGTCTTTGTCTATGTCGCTTTCTCTGTAGTTGAGGTATATTTGTTCGGCGGTGGGCTGTAGTCGGTGGGGGGATGAGGAAGGGGAGCCAGAGGACGTTCTGCTCCTCCAGAGAACACAGAAAACTGTCAGAGCAGTGAGACCCCGCAACGGCTTTGAGAAGTAAGAAATACCTGCAGGCTCTGACTTCACACATGCTCTGTTGAGCTCTTCATGAGACCTTGTGTTTGATCTCAAAACCTGAAACACAGGTAGATTAGATGCACTGCATGCTGGGTTTTATCAACATTTTACAGAATGGCTGCACAGTATAAATAACAATGGTGGAGTAGAAGCTGTTGCTCTTTCTTCCTAAGAAATTAGATTTAGAATCGCCTTGTTAGCTCGATTCAAGTGCATTTCACATTCAGAAAATGGAGATTAAGTTGGCAGTGCAGAGCCTTGAAAAGTTGCTAAGTGTTTTCTTTTTCTCTGTCTGTTAGATGGAACTTCAGTGTGGGTAACTTTGAGTTGAAATTCGTCCCTGAGATTCAGTCCAACCTCAACTTCTTGGAGGGGGAGGCGTCTAACGGGGAGACATGGCACGAGGTCCGACATCAAGCACAACGCGTGATCCAGGAGGAGAGCGACGCACAAACCAAAAATCATGCTAAAACGCATTCAAACTCGCACGCTCAGGTAGAAGGTTTAGATCTGGTCATCAAAGTCTCTGTGCCAGATTGGAAAGTCATGGCCTTCAGCACCAAACCAGAAGGACAACTGATCTGGGAACATCAGGTAACACAATCTGTTATTAATTGAGTTGAGCTCAAACTTTGGATTAATAAATACATACTGATTAGCTCATTATATCTCTCTCTTTTGTGGGAAGTTTTGCACACCCATTGCCTCTGCATGGTTGGTGGGAGGTGGCAAGGTGGCGCCCATTAGCCTTTTTGATGACACGACCTACAGCACCAACTCTGATACTGAGACTCAGGATGACGATGACATCATGGAGGAGGCCCGGGGGGCCATAGAGTCCAGCGTTTACCTGGGTAACACGTTCTTGAAAGTTTGTATTGTATAAGGGCTGAGGAAAAATGGAATTACGTACCTGGATTGATTCAGAAAGACTGCTTTATTTAGTAAGAAAAAATAAGAAATGCATTATTATGCAAAAAACGGCACAGACTGGTTGAAAGAAAAATGTGATCTCTTGAAGTTCCTTTTTATGTGGTTCTTTTAGACTTGACTGCACACAATTGTTTCAGATTATAAATTATTGTTTCCTTTATTTGTGAGCTCAGAGCTGACATGTTTTATCTGGCTTTTGTGCAGAATTTGGCAACAAGCCACCATAATTTGCTTAATTTCGCCCTTGTGCTGATGCTGAAAAAATTAGTTGCATCAAGAATTGCTTTGAAATAGGATCATTACTCTCCGAATTAAAAAAGATTAACTTTCCTGTTTTGCATGCATGAACATGTAGGGCAAAGATGGAGGGATGGATAACATGTGCTCTAAAATATGTTTTCTCTCTCTCTCTCTCTCTCTCTCTCTCTCTCTCTCTCTCTCTCTCTCAATAAAGGGATGTTTCAGGGTCAGTTATACCTTCAGTCCTCTGTGAGAAACGCAGAGAAGTTTCCATCAAATCCCAAAGCTCTTAACGGACGCGGGAGCAACACGGATATGATACCACCGCCTACCGTCAAATGGAAACCCCTCATCCGTAAGCACACTCACTACTTGCCATAAACGCAAAAGTGTGTCTGTGTGATGTTTTTTTAACCTTTTAACATTTTTTACTAGACTCTCCCTCTCGTACTCCAGTGCTGGTGGGCTCTGAGGAGTTTGATAAGTGTCTGAATAATGATAAATTCTCTCATGAGGAATACAGCAATGGAGCACTGTCAATACTGCAGTACCCGTATGGTAAGAACGGCCAATATTCTTTTGCAATCAGATCATGTAGTTGCATCTTTTAACACCAGTGGGTAGGATTGCGGTTAATCAACCATAAAGTGTGAAACTTTGACATGTGGAGGGGTCTGGTATGAGAGCAAACTCAAACTCATCGTCCTCTGTTTTTCCCAACGTAGATAACGGATACTACTTTCCATATAGTCCACGTTACCGCAGTCGCCGTGATGAGACGGCAATAAGTGTTTTGCTAAAGGCGGATGGCGATAACTCTCAAGTGAGAAGAAAAGACCCCGTGCTGCTCCTGCCCTGGTGGAAAGAGATACTGGGTACCATCATCTTCTGCATCGCTGCCACCACCTACATCGTCCGCAAGTTCTTCCATCCACCCACAGCATACATGCGGGTAAACAAATGAAAGTCTTGAAAGTTTACACAAACAGATGCAGTCAGAGACATTTAAACACTGATATTATTACATTATTACATAAGATGAATGTTACTGTGAGGTCATTGATGTTGAAATAAGACTGTACTTCATTCATCTGTGCAGCAACGGAAGGAGTCTGAGACACAGTGTCAGACTGACAGCAAGTTTGAATTGGACGGCAAAGAGCCTGAAGAAGTTGTCATCACTGAGATGCGTCCTAGTGAATACGTCTCAAGGTAATTGAGCATCAAATAATGATTTCGGGAAATGTCGGGAAGTCCAAACCCATGTCTTTAAATAGATTTGCAGTTGTGGTACATTAAACACTTGCAGTTGCTCAATGTGGAATGCACAGATGGCTTTGTGATCACATTCATTTCAATACTTAAAGTTACACGAATAGCTACTGTGACACACATGCTTTAAAGTTTTTGTTTTCAAATGAAAATGATTATAGTTTATTTATATGTATATTTGAGTGGATCTAATTCAACGCCGTCTGCTTATCTTTACACTCTTGCAAGTAGCGTGACCATTTTCAGATTCATTGAGATCACACAGATCAAAGGAATCCTCACAACTCTGGTTTGTTTGTTTTTGTTTATCAGATACCTGACAGACTTCAAACCCGTTCAGTGTTTGGGTCGTGGTGGATTTGGTGTTGTGTTTGAGGCACGCAACAAAGTGGACGACTGCGACTATGCCATCAAGAGGATCCGCCTTCCCAACAGGTAACCGTCCAATCACAAAATAACGTCTCCATCCAGATCGTGCGGAGCGATGCCAGTGATGACACGTTTGCCAAATCCCACCGGGCGCTTATATGAGTATCTGTATATTTGTGTTTGCGATTGTAGGGAGTTGGCTCGCGAGAAGGTCATGAGAGAAGTGAAGGCGCTCGCTAAGCTGGAACACCCAGGCATCATCCGTTACTTTAACGCTTGGCAGGAGAGTCCGCCTCAGGGCTGGCAGGAGGACATGGATAAACGCTGGCACAAAGATGCCAGGTGTGAACAATGATCTTGCATGTATATTAAACATGGTGACTGGGTTGAGAAGGCGTACAAATGTTTTAAATATTTATTTATGATTTAATTCAGTTCTACTGAGTGGCTGCAGAGCTCTCCCGACCACATGGAAGCATTCTCAGTGAAAGTTCCTGTGGCCACTCCCTCTCCGGTGGACTCCTCGTGTATGTGTGCGGCTGGCAGGGATACGAGCGTGTGCGCAGGAGATCAGGTGTGTGTGCACGGTCTGCTGCTGGACAGTTTGATGTCAGAACGTGACAGCCAGGCCGATCCAGATGCTGTTTTGGAGGTTTCCAATTCCCCCCACTCCTTCGAGCTCTGCCCTCCCCGTGCGGTCGCATACGGCGACTGCACTTCATCCTCCTTCGATATCGTCTTTGAAGACTCAGGCTGTGAACACCAGGACAATGACAGCGACCTCAGCGGAAGTACTCCTGTGCCAACTGTGTGCCCCTCACAATCTGGCTACAAACCCCAGTGTTCATCAACAGGGCCACCCTCTTCCTCACCTCCACGGCCCACCTCTCTGAGCCTGGCTCCCAGCACCCCCTGCCCTGCCGTACGACCCCCGCTCACACCTAAAGTCTACCTGTACATCCAGATGCAGCTGTGCAGAAAGGAGAACCTGAAAGACTGGATGGCACAGAGGTGTCTGGCCGAGCAGAGGGAGCACACGCAGTGTCTGGATATCTTCCTGCAGATTGCAGAGGCCGTGGATTTCTTGCATAGCAAGGGACTTATGCACAGGGATCTTAAGGTAGAACATGCAACAGACAACCAACGCGAAATGATTGGACTGAGAGGAGTTTTTTAAACCATGTTATCATTTTGTGTTTCTCGTTCAGCCGTCTAATATCTTCTTCACCATGGATGACGTGGTGAAGGTGGGAGACTTCGGGCTGGTCACTTACATGGATCAGGAGGAAGATGATGACGATTTGAGCACCCTCACACCGATGCCAGTCTACGCACGGCATACCGGCCAAGTGGGCACTAAGCTCTACATGAGCCCTGAACAGGTCAGATTTATTCATTCTCTGCACAAACGGTAGCAACTTACTTGCTTAAAGCCAATCAAAACTCCAAAACACTTGTTTTCCCCCTAGCAACCACCAACAACACCCTAGCAACCAATGTGATGCTAACTACATGCTAGCAAACACATTGCAAGACTATTAAAAAACCTCAATGATGTCGATGAGTGTTTTTATGGGCGAGGAAATGTAAAGACTTTGCTAACATCTCCATCCTCTTTCTTTCTGTCTCTGCAGCTGTCTGGGAATTCTTACTCTCACAAGGTGGACATTTATTCCCTCGGCTTGATTCTCTTCGAACTGCTCTATCCATTCCGCACACAGATGGAGAGAGTCAGGGTAAGATCACGCATGCAAACAAACACTCATGTCTATGCAAACATATATTCAGCCGTGTACTGCATATTTTTTGTTGTACAGATTGAATAACATCTCAATGTTTTTCACCCACAGACACTCACAGAAGTCCGAGCTCTACAGTTTCCTGTTGCTTTCTGTAGGGCTAATGTCCAAGAAGTAAGTTTGTTTGTGTTTGTGTGCTTGTACTTTCATTGAAGGAGGTAATGGGAGTATGTACAAGTGTGAAATTCTAAAAAAAGAGAAACACTTTAGTGCCCCCTTCAGGTGCAATGTTAGAATGACTATGCAAACGTATAAAAGGTAAAAGGCCATGCTGTTTACAACCAATTGCGCTTATATAATGTGATAATGTGTCTGTTTTCAGTAAAACAGTATTATCTAACTCAGGAACATTAATTTAGAAAGTAAATAGGATGAGTTTGGTTTTCATGTTGAGACTCAGTTTCCAGCCTAATCTTTGTCCTTCCTTTTTAACATATTTTATTGACTCAGTATTGTGTTATTGTGTATTATTGTACAGGCTGATAGAATTGTATTTGTTTGCATCGCAGGCTCAGATGATACGCTGTATGCTCTCCCGAATACCTGCAGAGCGTCCCGAAGCCTCAGAAATCACAGAGGCCTCTCTGTTCCAGGAGCTGGAGGTGCCTTGCAGAATCCGACCACGTACTCGAACATACAGCGCGTCATCTGCAGGGCGACCTACACGACAGACATCCTCATCAAACTCAAACTAAAACTCCCACTTAAAGACACGTACTGTGCCTCACCTGCGGGATGACAAACTCAACCCGTCACCACCTCTCAGCACACACATCATTCAGACATCTTTTTCTAACCGTTATTTTCACAGCTGAAGCTCACCAGACTAACGGATCATTCCACTAACTTCTGAAACTGCTACACTGCGTCTCATTCTTAACTGGCCTATCAAGGCTGTTTTTCAGCTTACTTCAATTTCTGCACTTCTTTTAAGTCATTCTTGACCAATCCCATGATTCCCAGCTCCGTTACCAGAAGAATCATTCTTGCACATTAACCGTTCCTGTAAGAGGAGAGTTGATGATCTGCCTTCGGATGCCGTTTTCTCTGCATGTCTAAAACAGGAAGTCCTGCAATTCGTGGGTTCTCATCTGAACAGAAAGTGTACAACTTATTTTCCTCCTCTAATGTATATAGGTTTAAATACGAATCAAGCAAGAGAGACTCTGTGAGCTTTAGATTTGCTCATTTAAGACTGAACGCACATGTTACGTGGCATTAGAGCCATTCGCTGTTTACGGGTGAACAGTTGGTGGTGATGGTGTGCTGTAATTGATGACAAATGAGACCGAAATGTTCAAAATGCCTTTGAGCTGGAGACACGAATGACATGATTTTTTGAATACGGTCAGTATGAAGCTTCTGCGCTGTCAGGTTGAGAATTGAAAAGCGAATTGAAACAAAGAAAAGGTTCTGTAAAATATTTCCCTCATTAGCACCCAAATGTAGTTTACAGTATCTCTGATTGTTTTGAAATGATTTTTCACAAAGTCTGAAGAAAAGCTTTGACTAGTCACATGATTTGAAAGGATACAGCCTGAGAAATCCCTTCAACCAAATATTAAACATAGGACCCTTAATTGTAACATATCAGGTAACTACTGATTGTATGTTTTTTTATCAATTTTGATTAGAAGGACAGATGTAATTTTCTTTTGTATATGATGACATTTTTTGTATATTAACTGCTTTTTACACAACTTTTTTCGATTTCTATGGACTTTTTTTCCTAAGAACTATCAAACGTGAGAGAGAATTGATAATCTACGGTTAAATCTTTACTGATCTTTATGGTCATGTGATCGTTACGGTCTCGTCTATAGATCAGACAGAGTTTAGCAAAGATGTGTTTGAAGAGCACCTTCAGGAGCAGCTTCTGTATGTATGTGAATACTGGTGTGTTTTCAGGACAGGCCATTATGGTGCAGAACGGACATGAGATTATGACCTCTGACCCTTAAACACGATATCACCAATTTGAGGACGCTGTGACCTGTAATCCACATAGGGGACTCTTTGTGAACCCTTCTAACCTGTAGCAAAGCCTTTTCAACACATCTTTTTTTTTTCTGTGTTTTGATCATCAGTTCTGTCACAAATGGCATCCTTGTGTTTAGGTTCATTTTATTGACTGCTGTTTATGATCATCTCCAGCTTGTGTCAATACGGTGAATGTAGTGTTTAGTTAGTTAAGTTCTGACACAATTCAGTTTCGGACACGTTCATTTGCTTCTGTCTGTTTGTTTCCCTGCGAGTGCTGACATGCCAGTTTCATGTTCCTGTGGCCCAGTCATGTCTCCAGCCGTCTATGTAAATATGTTTATTTGTTTTTATTTATGTTTACTGCTTAAATCAATCCGTTGGATTGGTTGAGTTATAAATAAGGTATATGAATGCACTTCATCCAGTGGAGTGTGTTGAAATATTGTGACTTCTTACAAGTCAGAATTTAATAAACATTCTATGATGTTTGTAAGGGTGTTTTGTGTTTTTTATTTGTGGATTTTGTATTTGAAAAATTGTTTTAGATATTTTAATCTTGTAAATTATAATGAATGTTAAAATATTATGGGAAAGGGAAACTGAGGAAAAATATGAAATATTCATTTGTCTTGGAATTCTTGGGAAAATGTAAGTATTGTTCACTTTTGAATACGAGGCTGAATACTCACCAGCAAAGACTATTCAGTGTGTTACTATAAATGTACATTTTCATTTAGCAGACGCATTTTTCCAAAGCGACTAACAGAGAGTTCAAAGAGCAATAAGCGAAATGTCATATGGGCGCAATAATACAATAGGTGCCAATACAAAGTTACTAGTTTCAACATAAGCTAGACCAAGTCCTATACCTGTTGAGAGAAAGAGAGAAATGTACTTCTTAACACAAACAAAATGAATGGAAGGGTACCATTTCGACTTTAATGTCTTTCTAGGTAATGGAGTTTTGAAGAGTTGTCTACTTACGGCCTCATATTATTTGGGCTACTACATAAAATAATTTACTTTACATCACAGAAGGTCTTTAAAGATAACTTTCCTACTGTAGTCAATTAACTGTTTGGTTACAAGTATTCTTCCAAATATCTATCTCTGTGTTCATCAAAGCAAAGACATTATACAGGTTTGGAAAAATCGAAGGTGAGTTGGTGACAGAATTTTTATTTTTGGGTGAACTATCCATTTTTAAAATGAAATAGTGAAGGCCAAAGTGATTACAAATGTATGAATATGCACATGTTTTCCTAAGAAGCAAAACCTAAAACTTAAATGTAAACAAATTATCCATTTAAATGTACAACAGTTGTAACGTTAACGTTTATCATAATCTTACAAAACACATTTATTGGTTAAATACCACAAACCACAGGGGTCGCTGTTGAGCTACAGTTGGACTACAAGAACCAAACGCTTTACCGTCAATTCAGAAGGTCTGGCTCCACGACACGAAGATATTACCAGAATACTTAGTAAAACGGAACAGGAACATATATTATAATACGTAATGTGCAATTTTCGTGTAATAGGACAAGAAAACGCTATGACAATAACACGAACTTTGTTTACGTAAATTCATACGATGTTTATTGTTTTCACGAGTTCGCACTTACATTTAATGACGTTAGATGTGAAAACAAACACATATTTGGCGTGCTGTCCGGGTGAAGGACTCCGAGCTCTGAATGTGGACCCGGACCCTAAATCCTTCCCCTCGACTGTGAGAAAAACCGAGGAGATGGAGTTGCGAAAGGTGCTAAAGCTGCGCGCTGATTGGATGGATTAGATGATCATGCCCCTCCAGAACTTTTTTAAATAAACTTTATTTATTTAATACAACGCACAGTTTGTATCTCTGTTTCGTATCATCCCGTGCTGTGAAAACTTAAATGTTTTTTTGTACGTTTCACGTTTTACATTTGCAGATCCGCGCAAATTACTGAAATTTCGGCCGTTGCATGTCGATGTCCAATTTAGATCCGAGCATCGAAAGCAGCATCGATCAGTACCGCAGCCATAATCATCCATAAGGACTGAATACTGCGAAAGAAGAAAATATTTTGTAAAGAAACCAGTGATTTTCAATGGAACCGCAGGCATTCCGTTCTTCTTCCCCGTCTACAGACTGTCGGACCTCGATGGATGCTGAGATTCGGGTGGTCCTTGCCCTGACTCACCTAACTTAGGCCTTTACGGGACCGTGCTCCGATCTCTTCTATCATCGTAGCCTTCAGCGGACTGGTCCGTCTGGCCGAGGCCACGGAATTGAATGAGTGCGATAAACCGTGCATGAACCGTAAGTGCAACAAAGCCAGTGGCTAGTGTGTGTGTGTGAGCCGGGATGGGTCGGGGACCAGTGACTGCGGCGGCCGCTTCAGGTGAGACAGAGACGGCGCCTATCGCAGCTGATGGTCGTGACATTGATATTATTGTGTGTGTGATGCGGAAAGATCATTAATCTTTAAGAGAGGTTGACACAATTTAACAGGTTTTGTTAGTGAAGTTTTGCTTTTTTAAATATAATCAGTGATAGATATATTCAAATTTATTATTTTACAAATAGACTGTTTCGGTTCTTTAAATAACAAACGTGACGGAAAATTGGTAATGTTTTGGAAAAAACATGATTTCTCCTAGAATGAGCTTTAAAATCACATATGGAAGTCACATATGGATATTTTCTAACACAACTGTCTTCTGTTAACATAAAAGCCCTCTGGCTACTTCTCAGATGGACCAGGAAATTTAAAATACAAGACCAAGTGCAGCTGGCTCATTGAGGGACAGCGAGTATTGCTTTATAATGTCATATAACGAGACTTTAATAATAAATAATAACAAGACAAAACCCCACAAGGGGGTTTAACAACATAATATAAAGGGACACAGCAACAACAGCTAACTACACCTAAACAAGACTAAAGTTAAACACCAGACCAGACCAGACCAGACCAGACCAGACCAGACCAGACCAGACCAGACCAGACCAGAGGAACTCACCCACATGACACAAGATACAGAAAAATAAACCAGCACAAGACAAGAGACACAAGGTCAATATATAGGGAACCAAATCAAGAGGGGACAGGTGCAGGGGATAAACTAATTAAAACTAACTAGTAAACAGGAGGGCAGAAACAATGACAAGACCAGAGAGAGAGTATGGCAACCAATAGGTGCCAAAATAGTCTCTCTCCAACATAAATCAAGGGATCCTGTCTGATTCCACCTCAAGAATCATGACAATTATCTGACTCAAAAAAAAGGAAAACCTTGTTGAATTATATTATTTGTATTTTGGTTATTACGTGGACAGCAATTGTGAAATTTGGACATATGTTTGATTTCCCTGCTTTACTGTAATCTTTATTTACTCATCCGATTCTCATGTCACTAATGCCACAAACTCGCCAGTCTTGGTCACTGCAAGAGGTCACTTGACCGGTAGTGCCTTAGATCAATGGCCGTCCCATTGCCAACTCATTGCGCTAACTTACCTTTTTTGTCACCTTAGACTATTAATACTTAATTATAAGCAACAATTATTTCTAACCAGAGGTCATGACCACTCCACACAGAGATATATAGACCAATCTTACTTCCTCTAATGGCAGCTTTATATAATCATTCCATAGTTTCCTATGTACACTTTACTATATAATAATACTATTAATTAGAGTCTGAGGCTTATCCTACACTCTTAAACGTGCTGGCTTCTCATACTTAACATGGTCAACTAATTAAAAAACAAGTTGGACGTATGACATAGTATTTATTTTCTTGATACACTCCCTCCCACCAAATTGTTTCGGAAAGGTTTTTCTAATTCTGGGTCCCTGTGTGGTCAAAGGGATCCTATTCTTTTATTGGCCAAAAGCAAGGCGACGGTGAAAGAAACATACTGCTGTAATATTAATATGAGGTTGGCAGAAACTGAGCATGTTACCCGATCCATAATCCCTAGTGCTCTGTGTCCAAAGGCGCACAAAAGCACTATGGGGTTAATCTAAGTAAGAATCCCCCTGAACATTTTGCCAGCTTCCCCAAATACCCAGACCAGAATACCCTTCCTCCACACAACAACAATTGACATTGTAAAGGACTCTGTCCTGGATCTGATCAGGCCACAAATGGATATTAACAGACACGCCCTCAACAGTGAGCAGAATATCTTTAAACCCTCAAACCTATGTTATAATCTGCTCTACTGCTGTGGAAATGAGACCATTGTGCCAATCGCCCTGAGACATTTCAAATGATACCAGATATGCATATGATATGAAGATTCTGTGTTCTAATAAGATATGGTATTTGTCAAATCCAGTTCATGGGTGAGCTTTGACGTGCTCTGAGTTGACTTGTAGAGAAATAGGAGAGGGGGAGAAGAGAACAGATGTGAAGGTGTGTGTTTAGAATCATCGTTCATTGTGGTACTCTATGCTGTCTAAGATGGAGGTGCAAAAACTCTATGGGGAGTTCATTGTATTGGGTGAAGCTCTGTGTTTCTCAAGATGTGGTGCCCTTTTGGTGTGGACACCTTGGCACCGGCCTTACAGTTCCATGTTTTTCTCTTTTCTGTTCTGTGGTTTGATTGTTCCTGAGAGCAACAGCAATGAGACCGTCCCAGAGGTGGTGGCACTGTCTGGCTTTGACTTTTTGCTCTTCTTAAGTGATGCTGCGTATGATCTCACTGGCTTCAACATCTCCTACAGGTATTTTGAACAGTATGGATGTTTCCTGTGCAGTTTGAACATGTGTAACAATAACTGCTCTGATCGTGGTTAGTGTTGTGTGGGGAACTCCAGCGAGACGGTTCAGTGTGTGTGTGAGGACGGATGGAAGGGGGAGGCCTGTTATGTGCCCTACTGCCCTTCAAACTGTGTCTTCCCAATGCGAGGACAGTGTCAAAACAGCACCAAACGCTGCCTGTGCAAACCAGGATGTCAAGGTAGGTTGTGCGTTTAGGTGTGGGACTGCAGGGGATGAAAATGTATTTATAAAAACCATAAGGGATATTTAACTTAAGTCCTGCCAGATATTGAAGAAAACTTTATGTTCCCTTTCCGTCTGTCTCTCGAAGCTGTGTCGAACCATGAGGTTGGCGAATAAAATTTTCATGCTGACTCTGCCCCTGGATATCTGGGTATAAAAGTGAGACGGCGTGCTGCATTCATTGACTTTTTGTTCTTAGGAGCCTTCAATTTATGATTGACTTCAGAACTAGCGTTTTCTACTACACTTCTGCTGAATCCTACGATTCATGGTGCAGCGGACTGTCCCCTCCCGCAGTGACTTCCCCTGGGCATCCCGCCAGTTCCAGAAGTTTTTTTACAAAAGAGCAAATTTCTCCAGCGTGGCATGTCCTGCTGTTCTCGTAGGTGTAAAACAATCAACGAGGAGGGGGACGAACACGATGTCTGCCTCAAGTGTTTGGGTTTCCAGCATGCTGAGGAAGCCTTTGTGGACACGTCCTGACGATTCAGACGTTGCGTCAAGGGTGGCTGTGTTCCCTTGGGACCCAGCCATAACCTAGTCTGCTACCCTTTCGTAGACAGCAGTGGCTACGGCCTGGCGTCAGCTACAGCGAGCAGCAAGGGTGAAATGAGAATTACTGAAATTACCAAAGCATGTGGGTTATCAGCACCTCCGGAGCGCCCTGCCTAATCGAAGCTTGCTGGTTGGGTGATCTGGGACGGTCCCAACAGCCCACTTTCTCATGGAAAGAGTTTCCTGTCTCTGGGTATTTATCATAGCCGACGGTGTTCGGCATCTTGAGGTTGCGTCACTTCGATATGTACATCTTCCAATGTAGAGGATAACAGCAAGGGATTTGCACTGCCAGCCGTAGAACCACCCCCCGGGGGTTGATGAAGCAGGTTGTGCACTTAGTCTCGGTCCTTGGGTGCCTGACAAGAGCTTCCCAAAGACAAAAAATTGCTCAAAGACAAAAAATTTGAATACACGTGCTCTGTGAGGGGCATCGACCAATCATAACAGCCTGAGAAGCGAAAGCTCGCTGATATGGTATGGATGGTACATCTTAACACACACACACTCATTTAAAACCTTTTAAATAGTATCCAGTCATGTGAAACATGTAGTTTGTGTTGCCTTGACATTTTACAGTCTATGTAAATATGACTAAATGCTGTAAGTGTGAAAAAAAATGTAAGTTTAATGGGGTAGAAACGTGACAGGTAGGAAAAACAGATCCTTGTCCCAAAATTACCTCCAATTCCCTTTAAATATTATCCTGTTATGTGTAAAATGTAGTGTGTGTGGCCTTGCCAATTTTGAATGTCCCTGAAAAAAGGGATAAATGCTTGATGAGGCAATCAGTGTTGCTTGTCTGCAGGCATCAAAATAAAAGTTTTTGACTATATGTGCACCTATGACAACTAAGCATGTTGTGGTCAAGTGAGGTTCCCCTGTGTTCAATGAGAAAGAAAAAAGGGGACCGGGCCTTCCATCCCCCAATGGCGAACCCAAAGCACTGCCCATTGTACAGACCCGCTTGAAAGGGACGCCAATCATGGGTAAAATATGCCAATATTAGCAGGGGGAACGGTATCTCAAAGCTGAGAATTGTCCTGTCACATACTGTTCCAGCTGTGTTCCATGAGATAGAATGTTGTCTCACAATTGCTCTGCTTACTTTCAAAACCAATACAAGTAGGTTCTTCTCATTTCATTTAATCTTTCAAAGAAGGAAAACGTATATCGACTAAGAACGATGCTGTCAGATGAGGTTTCCCCTGTGTAAATGAGAAAAATAAAGATGGGGGGCCGAGACTTCAAACCACCAACCTGCCTATCTCAAGCCTGAAGTCTACTCACTACAGCAGTTGGCCCATTTATCCTCCTCCAAGAAAAATTATTCTGTCACCTGTAACATTTAATGTGTGTGGCCATACAATTTTAGGATGTCTATGTACAGTGTTGCAGGTGCTTAATTTGTAAATTCTGAGGTGTTGGAACAAGGGGTGTTGCAGATCCGGCAAGTTAGTGGGGTGTGGAGCAGTAACTTAATGGGCTATTTTTGTGGGGTTTTCTATCCTACTATTTATGTTTTAAAAGTGCACATAAGAAAGTCTGAATAGAAACAGATATGCAAAAAATATCTCGGAATTACCAAAGACATTGAACGTGCTAGACGCAGATATTATGTTGAGTTTATCTTAGTTCAAATGCGCGTTAAAAGGGTGCCGCAATGATGTGTCATGCATTCTGACTTCTTTGCAATGTTAAACGTGCTGTCTTCTAATGCTTTGGAGAAGGAGCATGTGCAGACGTCACTTTCACTTGTGTGCAGGAGAGAGAGAGCATATGTTCTCGAAGTTCAGGTGTTTGTTTGTTCCCTGTTCACTGTTTGGGTGATGAATGTTATATAAACGGTGGAGATAATGCTGGATTTGGAGATCGTTTGAATCATATATATGGAGCCCTCTTAACGATGCCCTATGATGAGATAAAACGTTTATTTAAATTGTGATAAGAGTATCAATTCCTCACTATAGCTGGCCATCAATGACATACGATTGACTGCGCTGCTCAAAGCTGCAAAGCGCGCTGCAATTAGAAACCAGGGCACCGTATTCATGAAAAATCTTAGCGCAAAGAGTTGCTCCCAGAAAATTCTTAGAAATATGGGCGTTTCCCCTTAAAGAAAAGATCCTAATAATGAAAAAAGTATTTTATGAAGCATATAGACTGGAAATCCGGTTGTTTTGTTAAAAGACCGACAGCGGTGAACAAGAGAATTGAAATATGTGAAATATAAAGCGTTTTTTTTTTATTAGAAACATGAACATCCATTGTTAAACACCCAAAAAAACATAATAAAAGTCTCAAAAACTTGTGTGAACTCTGTGAACGGGAGCCTGTGTGAATGACCAAGTGAGCAAGCTAGACATAAACCTTTCAATACTGGCTATTTAACAGAATGATATCTGGTCTATTTAACCAAACATATGCTATCTCTCCAGCAAATCACAGTGTAAAGCAGTGTCGTATACCCTGAGAACTCCTCTCGTCCTCTCGAGTGCACTAGCGGGATCTCGGAGTGTATGTGGTGCAATAACATGAGGCAATGCGTGGACTCAAACGCCTATGTGGCGTCTTTCCCCTACGGCCAGTGCATGGAGTGGCACACCATGAACAGCTGTCCATGTACGTCCATCTCTCATTGTGTGCCTCTGATGTTTATCACTTTATAAATTAGCATGTCTTCTGTTTACTGTCTTGTAATTCACTGAGACCATCATTTCACACTCTTTTCCCAACTGACATATAATCAATTTAAAAGAAAATAATAAACAGAGCTGTAGAACACCAGGGCCCTCTCCACCGTGGCGTACCGAGTTTCTGCTGGGGTAAGCTTACGGCTAATGTACACCACGGGATGTTCCGTTCCGTTTCTGTTCTGGGACAGTATGGCCCCCAGTCCAGTGTCTGATGCGTCTGTCTGGAGGGTGAAAGGGCAGCCAAAGTCTGGAGTGTGTAGGACCGGGGATTATGTCAGTGCTTCCTTCAGGGTCTGGAATGCTCGTTCAGTCTCAGGGTTCCACTTTACGTTTACGTCACACCCGCGTTGGTTCATTGTGTATGTTTGTTCACCCTATTGCCTTGTCCGTGTCTTCTGAAAAAGACTGTGTTCTTGAATTATTTTTGGATTTTCACCTAGTTTGCTTTGTCCCCCTTGTGGGAAGTTTTTCTTTGTTTGTGTATTTAAATTCTCTGTTTTGCCCCATTGTGGGTTTTTGTTTTATTAATGAAAGTCTCTTTGTTACCCCATGTCTGCCTGCGCTTGGGTTCTGTCCTATTTCATGACATAGATTACCAGTTTACCTTCAGTCTGTCTCAGGAGGAGGACAGCTACTACACCGCCATCAACTTTGTGTCGACTCCTGATGAGGTGTGGTCATGCTGAATTTTCTATACTCTTACAGGGGTCTGAGTCTGGGGAACACTAAACATGTTTTCCTTGCAAGAAGGTCCGTAAATGAGCTAAAAAAATAGTTCACATCAATATTTAATATGTTATATAATATCTGTGTATTAGGCTATATCTGTATTTGTCTTTCGGATTGTCTTCGCAGATAAATCAAGACTTGGTCATGTTCATCTAAACCCATTAATCTGAACATCACATGGGCAACCAGCTTTGTGGGTATGATGTCCATGTTAAAGCAGTTCACCCAAAAATGAAACTCATTTACTTGACCATAGTACTTTTACTCCTACTATGTAAAGTCAATGGGTCAATCTTGGTTTCCTTAGCCCCTTGAAAAATGTCCATCTTACAAGTGAAAAATGTAACATGAAGTACTTCTTTAACATAGCTGTTTCTCTTTGTTTTTCAGATTGCTTTCACACAGCCAAGAATCCTCATGGGTCTGATTTAATCAGATGATGGTCAGGTGATCATCGGTATGAATGACTATCATGTTATGACACAATAATAACATTGTAATTGTAGTTACAATGTTTTGCTAGCACTGCATTAAAGTGCAGCTGTTTGATGTCAAAAGAACGGTCGGCAGTACAATTCTGCAGCAAGGTTTTTCTTCATGCACAGTTCCTTATCACAGTGACATAGAGCAGGTGACCTGACAAGTGACACACTTATCGCGTACAGTAGAGTTCTCCTGATCTTAAGCACACTATGGAGGTGGAGCTACCTTTAATCTATTAAACATAAGCAGCCTTGTGTTCTGGAGATATGATTCTGGCATGGTTTGTTGAGTATTTTTCTAGTATGAGAACAACAAAAAAATTAATTGATCTCTTCCTTTCTAATTCCTGTTCTGTCTGTGCAGCTGTATCCTGTCCTTGATTCTGGTGGTGGCAATCGTGGAGAAGATAAAAAAGAGCTGCAGGTACTGTGCATGGAAAAGAGAATCAGTGCTGAAGCATCTTACCTTTAGCTAGCAATCCATTATGATTATAAATCCTCATCATATCAAACCATCAGTATCTTAAAGTTGCCAATCAAGATGGATTATATCATTTTAATTCCAAGTCGTAATTTACAGACTAAATGGATAGATTTGAAACGTTATGCAAAAACTAATGTGGAAAATAAAACTACTGTACAATTCAAACAAGTCAAAAACATTACACAATCTAATTTTTTAAAGATCTAACAAGATACATGGTTCAGCTGAACCTTCTGTATGTGAATTAATAAAAGTTGAATAGATCTATCAAACAGTAAAAGCACAAGATATAAAAAAAACATTAAGGGGCAGTTTCCCGGACAGGTATTATTTTAGATTAGGACTAGTCTTTAGTTAAATTAGTATAAAAAGTTGTTTTTAAAAACATACTTTACAAAAAACCTCACTGGTGTGCATTTTACGACAAAACAATGACACTCATATAATTAGTTAGTTAGTCTGGGACTAGGCTTAAATCCTGTCCGGGAAACATTTGATATGTTGTCGCAGGTCACATGTTGGTAACCTGCAGTGCAGTTTGAGTCGAAAGTGATCCTAAAATTGTTTTTTATTCAATGTATGTCATTGTTTTATTGTGTGTGTACTTTCTATTCTATTGTGTAATAGTTTTGACAAACTGTACTGTGTGTGACCCCCTGTGTAAAATGTGTGCTCTCTTAATAAAGATGAGAATTAACTGAGCAGTACTCCTGTCTTTTATTTGGTTTACTTAATGCCATGAGGGGTGCACATGATTGCATATGAAAACTTTTGCAAATTACTTTTAGGTCTGTGTGTCACATACATTGTAAAAAAATGCTGTTAAAATACGGAGAATTTTGAACAGTAATTTCCTGTTTTTCATAAATGTAGAAGAATACTGTAAATGAAATTGCATTTGACGAGCAAATTAGTAACAGCAAGCAACCGTTCCGTTTTACAGAATACTACAGTATTTTTTGCTCAGTCAGTAACGTGAGCAGAGCAGAGAATTGATGAATGCTCTGCATGCGACAGCATTAGGAGAGACAATTTTGTGAAAAAGTGCCATTTTATGTGCTGTAGAATAAAATGTAAGACTTGATAGTGTTAACGGCTCAGTTGTCTTCAAGATGTAGAAGAGATTCTGTTTGTATTTCTGATTTTCGTGGTTACCATCTTTCAGAAGAGTTTTGCTTATGTTAATATTGTGTAATGCCAGTACTGAGACAACTCTCAGCTTACTTGTACATCATATCTGTTGTAAACAATAATTAATGATGAACTGAAGTTAAACAAGATCAAGAAGTTAGCTCCAATGCTCAAATTAGTTATTCTTCTTGATTTTTTAAAGTTTATCATGTGACATGCTTAAATAATTTAGATAAAAAGTACGAACACCAGGATAACAGTATAATTCAAACCAAAATCCTTACAGTATTGTACTGTGCAGCTTATATTTCTACGGCACATAACTGTAATGGTTTTCACAATAATAAACTGTCATTGTAGATTACAGCAGGTCTGTGTGCAGGCAAATCCAGCTGCCAGTAGTTTACTGTAAATTAACAAATTCATTTAATTAAATTAATTTTTTTAACAGTGTATATGGTGTTCACAAGCTTGAGCTATTTTAAGGTACAGTACAGTCCATGAAGTCTTTAAAATAATCAAATTGAATCAGGTTTCTGGATATATTTCAGATTTGATTCTTTGCCATGTTATAGAAAATCAATGGGTACAGCAAAATAAAAAACTGCTAGATTAAATTATTAACTAAATAAAATCAATGATGCAGCACTTATCTGACAAAAGTAATTATTTTAAAAGATATAAGATGTGCAAAAAAGTAAAGAAACCAAAATAAATCTCACTGATTAACTCTAGATGCTTGAGTTCAAATTACATTTCATATAAACATATAAAGAAAAATGCTAAACTATTTTATGTCTGCTACAGGTTGCATAACAGGTAGGATCCAGCTGTTGTTGACTTCATGACAGTCATTCATCTTATATTTCAGTCAAACATGGATCTTAAGGCTCTGAATAACACAGAGTTAACATTCACCATATCTACATTTGCAGTCATAAAGGTTCCATCATTTGTATATGCGTATTGTGCCCGCCACCTCTGTGGCCTTTGTGTGCTTCCCGCACGGCCCAAACAAGCACCCAGGTGAACAGTGGCTTTCGTTCCTGTTATAATGAGTATAAACCATGCCGCAAATATAAACACATACAAAGGAATCTTCCCATACGCATTTACCAAAGCTTGTGGGACAATATATGGAATAATAACACGGCCATCTAATTCCATGCCTACACTTTGTAGGGCCTGAAACTCTCTCCACGCTTCTTCTTCAGGAACCACAGGCCTCAGAAGGATCATTGGGATGTCGGGACGTGAATCTCGCATGCAATTCCAGCGATTGGGCAAAGGGTTTGGCTCAAATTGAACTCTATTATTATTTCTATTTTGGAAAACTCTATCCCTCAATCTAATGGTCCCTTGAGCAATTGAATACACAGCATTGCTGTCAATACTGCAGTTCCACGGAGTGTACAGAATGGTTTCAATGATAGGTGAGGGAGCAAGGCACCTAGCTGGCATAAACTGATCAGTGATTTCGCCATGAGCCACAATCACAATGTCTACGTGACTTCCTTGATGCTCCTGCAAATCTTTAAGAAGGCCAATCAAATTCACATTAAAAAAACGAATGAGGTTCAGAAATTCAGTCTGATGATTGGGCTGCTGAAGCCAGGAGACCACCGTGCTGTCAGTGCATGTTACTATGATGTAATTCATGAGGATTTGCTCATCCTCATTCATGGCAAGGGAATATCCCCCCAAATCCTTGACAAGCTTCTCCACTCGTAGCAATTTCTGGATGATCTCACTGAAATGAGACATTTTGGATTGTGAGAATACAAATGTTAAACTATACAGCTGCAGGTAAAAATTAAGACCAATCCAAATTGTCATTTAATCATAATTTCTATATGTAATGTGGCCATTCTAGTCTAGTGTTGTTGAATTTCAGTAAAATCAAACATCAGGAGTGACATAAAGACATCCAACAGCAATGTTAAAGACTGACAGCATGACAAGACTCATGAAAACTGTAATAAAAAGGAAATCACATAATTAAAAAAAACTTTTCCTAAATACATGAATAAATATTACTGTTGTATTACTAAAAAATGAATCTGAACCTGAAAAATGCACAGCATCGTTTCTGTTATTTTGACCTATTCTTTTCATTTTCTCTGAATAAACGCATATAGAAACAATATTTTTGGTTTGAAATTTGCTAGAAATATTGTTAGATGTTCACATTATAAAAATATATAATTTGACCTAAATCCATACCTATAAATAGTACATTTAGAAAAACTGAAAATGGTCTCTGAAATGGTTTCTTAATTTTTCTGCGGCTGTATAATATACATACATATTTTTTTATATTGTTTATCTCATCACTTTTGCCGACACCATTTGACATTTAACTTTGGTATGTAATTACGAAATAAAAAATCATACTGCATTGCATTCAGCTGGTCCTTCAGCTTCCTCACGGCGCTCAGTATTTCCCTTGCTGAATCCCGTAGGAACTGGCTTGCTTCTGTGACCTGATTGCCCTTCACCAGTTCTTCACTACTCACAATCAAGTCATACACAGACACACCTAAACCAACCAGCACCTAGAAAGACAAAAAACAAAGAACACACAATATTATGCATTAGTCACAAAATCGACATTATAAATGTTAACATGTTTTAGAAGTGTTGCCATATTTAATGCAGTTCTCTTGAAAGGTCACTAATTTTAGTGTCACAATTATAATTTCCACCCTCTTAAAAAGTAAAAAGGTAATACCCTTGATCCTGTTTTAACAGCAGTTCTCATACCAATGGATCCAATGTCCTTCACCATTTCTTTGGCTGATACTTTTGAAACCTCCATTATTCCGCTCTTGCCTAGTTTGACAACAAGGCCAACAGCTTTGGAAATTAAGCGATGAGCATCAGCAGAATTCAATCCACCTTCCTGACGAAAGAACGTGGCGCTGTTGAAGCTTCTGAGCATGTCCAGAGAAACCGGAATCTTATTTCGTCTAGCCAGAGCCCCCATAAGAAGAGTGACCACCTCACATTCCACAGTATCAGAGGTGGAACCTCCAGAGGCATGAGCCCAAAGCTGCATCCCTCCACACCTCTCCCTCAAACCTTGCAGAAGCTCCTGAATGTTCTTCCCAATCTTCTGATCTTCTATGATTAAAGCAGTAGCTGTATTCATGGTACTTATGGATATGCCTGTCTCTACCAATGTGGACGTGAGGCTGACAACACTGCCCGCTGTAGCGGCGGCGGCGGCCAGTAGAGGGGCAGCAAGACCTGCTGTGAAGACTGTGGCAAGCGCTGTCCCAAATATTGAAATGACAGATCCGACAACTTGAGAGATGTTGGTGCCCTTGTGCAGATTTTCCAGTTCTTGCGCCAGAGCTGACAGCTTATCAGCACACTCCATTCGCTTTTTCAACCACAAGAAAAGTAACTCGCACAACTTATCTGCATCCTCCATGATTGTAGCTGGAACTGTGAAAAGAGAAATCACAGATCTTTGTTATGCCAAGGAGCCACAAATAAGATGATCCTTTGAGAGGGATACCCACATTCCCCTGGAAGTTTAAAAACCTCTGACAAACTTTGATATTTGCTTGATCTAAACTAAAATAGTTATGAACAGACATTTTTAAAAGGTTACACAGACTTTACAGTCAGATAGATCTTATCTGTTTAACTGCTAAATATCTCTGAAGAAGAAATTTTAATGTGATAAGACAAAAGCAAAGTAAGTAAAGTCCAGTCTAAATAAGTATTTCAAACACTCACAATTTGGTCGTAAGACTCCTTTGTGATGTGTTGATGCTCAAAGTCTAAAAAAACTCAATTAAAACCTAGGTAGGCAGTTTTTGTAAGCTATTTAATTTCTTTTAATTGGTTACTTTTCTTTTTATAACAAACTTTTAAATGCAATAAATAACCAACAAATACAATACTAAGTACAATAGCTAAGGTTTCAATCAAATGTGAATTCAGCTTCTGGGCTTCAGGCGTCGGATGGTCTGCAGAATCTGAGGTGGCTGTCGGTTCTTCTGTCACTTATGTAGTGTCCAAGATCTAACTTAACCCAACCCTTGAGCCTTTCCTCGTGCCTGAATAAGTTCATCATTCAAAAGCACATATAGCTACCCTGTTAAACTCCTCCTTCCACGGCAAGCCACATCCACTTGAATAATATGATTACTATGCATATTGCCCAATGCCGTACAAGTCATTACTAAAAAATAAATTAATAACAATCTTCCTACCAGTCCATTATATTTGAAAGACGGGTTAAGAAATAAGCAAAAATAACAGACAAGTAACAAAGTAATTGCACTTTCTTGACATTATATAACAATATCCTGCATATGCATGTCTTGTGCAGGAACATAGTAACAAAACTCAAATGTACTTAATGAATGAATGAATGAATATCTTTATTGTCATTGTACGAATACGAATGAAATTGAAGAAAATCAAACCCTTAAGGTGAGGAAAATAAATAAATAATAATAACAATAATAATTCACAATTACATTCACATTTATACCGGTCATTAAATGTTCCCATCTTATAGCACATAGTGTACTGTAGATAATAACTAAATATTTAAATATTTGTATTGTACAGTGCAGTTATGTCTCTGGGGTAGAAACAGTTTTTAAGTCTATTGGTCCGAGTTTTCATTCATCTGTAACGTCTGCCTGAGGGCAGCAGTTCAAAGTGAGTGTGTCCTGGATGAGATGGATCTCTGAGAATATTATTTGCTTTGCTGAGACAGTGGGAACTATACAGATCTTCCAGGGAGGGGAGGGGTCATCCGATAATCTTTTGGGACGTGTAACCGTATATCAAAAGGTCACATACGGGGTTCACAAGTTTGAAACTGGAACTGAAGTGTCTAAAGTGAGTCTTTTATGATCTTTTTAATGACTTTATTGCGCAATTGGCCACAATAAAAATGAAGTAAAATCTGCTGTGTTGGCCAATGTGCCTTTTTCTGATGAAGTGGAAAAATGTGTTCCTGTTTCATTTTTACACATTATTAATTTATTAGGTGGAAAATTATAGAATGCCAGACAACTCAAATAATTGGCAGGAATTATGAAACAAGTGCTCAAAGTGAAAAGTGGTTTGAGCATTTCCTGTTCATGTGTGTTTTGATCTTCAATTGTAACATTGCTTTCAAACAAATGGCAAATTTACTGATAAAAGTTGACACATTTTTGTATTTTTATTGTATTATCTAATAAATAAAGTATATTTATGTTCATTAAGTTCATGACGGACCAAGAAGTAAGGGTAGGCCTACTTGTAATTCCACAAATGAATTTAAGGGGCATATGGCACGAATAAGTGTTTTTCTGTGTCTTTAATGTGATATAATTTGCCCATCCATTTTAGACAGCGAAAAATGGCAAAATTTACAGTGTCGGAACAAAAGATTCAATCTAAAAATCAATGCTCACACATGCCTGCCTGAAACACCTCGTGTAACCACAACCCCACAAATCTATGTCAGTTTGTGGTATGATTTGACTTTGACAGCCCAAATGTATATGCTAGTTAGGTGGGCGTACCTGTGTGTGCAATTGCTTTGGAACCTGATGTTCCAAATATGGTAAGAGGAATTACATTTCCGTCACAGGCTTGCAGTCTTCGACCAATCACTACGCACTGGTTAACTGGCCAATCATAAAACACCTCGCTCTTCAGAGCGATGAGCTTTGTAAAAAATCTGTGTGTTTCAGAGAGGCGGGGCAAAGAGGAGATACAAATATGCACAGGTATGTGGAAAATACAGCGTTTTTTAACCTTAAATTGTGTTTACACCTTGCATTATCCATCTAAAACAAATGAAAATACTTGTCTTAGACATGTCATATGACCCCTTTAAATAAATGAGGAATGATTTCCAATGTTATAATTATATTAAAGTCTGAGGTATTTACAGGAAACACTCTTGTATACCTGATCATGTTAGACTCATGGGTGGGGTTATCACTTTAAACTTTGTAAACTGTAAGTTTATCACTCTTAAATTATCTGGGGGACAAATTGAGCTGCTATTGTGATACATAAAACGATTCAGTTTACAGCTTTATTGCATCGATGTGAGACGTGAAAAGAATATATATTGTTGTTTCTGGGAATTTATATAATATTCCTGTTCTCTAAGTTAACATAAAGGCCCATACACTCTTAAAAATAAACACCTCCTCCTGGGAGTTTAAAATCTCTGGTATGACCAGTGCAATAAAATAAGAGTTCAATTTAAAAAGCACTTATTAAGCAAGATTTTCAAAATGCTGTTCAACTATATTGAGACAAAAATAATTAGCAAAATCAGTAACAATCTTATCTTGAAAAGGGAAAACAGTTAAAGATACAGAGCATGAAACAACTTAGTTTTTAACCTACTACAATAAAAAGTTGATGAAAATGTAAAATCAAATGTTACAAAGAGAAATTAGAATCAGATATGAAATGATATGAAAAAGCAGCTGAAATCTTACAGGCAAGCTGACCCTAAACCTGAACGTGTCAGCAGACATAAGGAATGTTTAAGTGTACTTGGACCAAAATCAGCGTAATATGCATATGATGTTTATAACTTTATACTTTTTTGACACTAACTGCAGGTTTTTGTTCTTGTTGTAATGTCCTGAGTGTTATTTCTGTATACATTCTTAAAAAATACACTTACATTTCTACTTTAGTAAAGTAATCTGTCTCCAGATGACTGAAACTCTATAGCTTACTTAATTTAAATATACTTACCTATCAAAGTTAAACTTTTTACTCATAAAACAGTTAAGAGACAAAACTTCACCAAAAAATAACTGATAGTTGAATAAAAACTAAATATAATTTATAAATTGCTGTTTTGTTTTACCATCTTATGACATTTTTCTCATCATTTACTATTGCTGTCACATAATTGTGTAGTCACAACAGTTTTTCTGGAAGGTTAAGTCTTTTAAAAATCCACTAGTCAAATAATATAATTCAACAGACTCAAGGACCAACAAGGAAGCACAACAGATCTTAAGTAGAGTGAATGCAAATTCAATGAGATTTCATGACAACTTACCAAGGTGAGTAGTATTGCACAACACAAATTACAAATGTTCTGATAATTGCAGATAAGAAATAAAATAATTTAGGAGGTTAGGGTTAATGTAATTTTTTAAAGATAGGCCTATTAAAGAGGAGGAGGTGGTCTTATGTCTTATGAGACAATCTTAACTTCAAAAAAACTTCTGTGGGCTGAGAACGGTTAGACACAGTTTTAGGAACTAGATTTTATTTTCAGGAGAAACACAGAGATGTAAAACAGTATATGTGTAGGATCTTCTGCAGACATCTGTCCATGGTTATCACTGTAGGCCTATAAAGTGACTGTTATATGGAAAAATGTTGTTTCATTAAAGGTGTTTTAGTGAATCACTTTGCTTTTGCACTGTAGAAGATCAGTGAGGGTGCTGAAAGCCCATGTTTTTTAATAACATGTTTTCAAAGTGAACCTCAAGGTTTAAAAAAGGCCTGTCATGATCATTTGCATAATAATCATATTCAATAAAATTACCAGAAACATTGGAGTCCAGACCATCTTTTAATTGCATGGAGCTGTGCATAGGACAGTAAAGGCTTTGAACTTGATCTTGGGAGCCGAGTTTTTGCACATGATGATCAATGCAAATGAACGATGCTGACAGATACATGGCGCCATCTAGTGGACATAGGCGGAAGCAGTGAAAGTGGTTGACAGACGCACGTCAGTTTAGAACCGATTGAGCAAAAGATAACAAAGCACATAATATATTGTGGCTATACATTATATTAAAAATAGCTTGTGTCCTTTCGAGATAGGTACGTTTAGAATTGTTCCAGTGGTCATCAAAAATATAATGTATTGCATTGTAGAATAACTGTGCACGTCGATTGTTGGCGATTTACGTGTTATTTCTTAAATTGTTGTAAGTAATATTGTATTTTATGTTTTGTTCACAAGCATTATGGAACAAAAAATTGGGTAATTTGAGAAATGTCTTTTGAAAAATAGATTAATTGAAAAAAAAAATCATTGAAAGTTTAGTAATAAATAATGAAATTATGAAAGCATCTGGGGGGGCACGGTGGCTTAATGAAATTATGAAAGCATCTGGGGGGGCACGGTGGCTTAATGAAATTATGAAAGCATCTGGGGGGCACGGTGGCTTAATGAAATTATGAAAGCATCTGGGGGGGCACGGTGGCTTAGTGGTTAGCACGTTCGCCTCACACCTCCAGAGTTGGGGGTTCGATTCCCGCTTCCGATTTGTGTGTGGGGAGTTTGCATGTTGTCCCCGTGCCTCGGGGGTTTCCTCCGGGTACTCCGGTTTCCTCCCCTGGTCCAAAGACATGCATGGTAGGTTGATTGGCATCTCTGGAAAAATTGTCCGTAGGGTGTGAGTGTGTGAGTGCGTGAGTGAATGAATGAGTGAATGAGTGAATGAGTGAGTGTGTGTGCCCTGCGATGGGTTGGCACTCCATCCAGGGTGTATCCTGCCTTGATGCCCGACGACTCCTGAGATAGGCACAGGCTCCCCGTGACCCGAGGTAGTTCGGATAAGCGGTAGAAAATGGATGGATGGATGGATGAAAGCATCTTTAAATATTTCACCTGTTTCGACACAATTCAAAATAAAAGTGACCACATGTATATATGTGACCCTGGTTTTATGGGTAAATTTTTCGAAATTGAGATTTTTACATAATCTGAAAGCTGAATAGAAGGAGTTCTATTGATGTAGGAGTTGTTAGAATAGGACAATAACAAAATTAAAACTCAGGAGAGTGCAAAAAAATCTAAATATTAAGAAAATTGTCATTGAAGTTGTGAATCGGGGCACTGTGGCAGGCCATCCACTCACAAAAATAAAGTTTTTTATATATTTAAGGTAATAAATGTACAAAATATATCCATGGAACATGATCTTTACTTAATATCCTAATGATTTTGGGCATAAAATAAAAAAATATAATTTTAACCCATACTATGTTTTTTTGTCTTTTACTAAAAATGTTCACGTGCCATTTAAGACTGGTTTTGTGATCCAGCCAGGGTCACATATATGCTATAATAAGTTAATGTTAAATTGAGAAAAGTTATACGTCAACCACACAGTTATGTAACATTCGTCATATCGTACAAAACACATTGGATGGTTAATTATGATAAAATGGCAACAAGAATCGCTGTTGAGCTACAGTTAGACTCAGGAGTAAATTCTTTAACAAGAATGGCTGGTGAAACGGGATACAAATAATAATACAATTTAATAATATGGCTATAAAAAAGCAAAATACATTGTTTTGTTATGACATGTTCAATCATGTAGCTGTCCAATAGATAACGCGTTTAGTGTATGTAATTTATATTGTTTAAAGAAATATATTCCTATATATATATATTGTATTAATCCTGAGCCGTGAATTTCAAGCCAAAATCAGCCGATTTAATTCTCGCGCTGCCCATCAATCGCTGCGCACTTCCGCAGCTCTCTAAAATCTCGTCACTTCCGGGTGTCAATATGCGTCTCAGTACCGCAGCGATAAGCATCGGTATGATGTGAACGGGGTGAAAAGATAAAAAAATCAGTTTCCAAAGAAACCACGGGCTCGCGACTGCATCACAGACACAGCTATTCTTCCTCCCCCGTCCTCCGGTCGCCCGGACTAGCAGTGGATTTCGTACCGACTGTCAGCCATTTTTGCGCGGATGGCCGCGGAGGTACGGAGGGCCCTCGGCCGGGGCCGGTGTCTGACGCTCGGCCTGCCTCGCGTAGGCCTTCACGGGACCGTGCTTCGATCTCTTCTCTTCCTCGTAGCCTTCAGCGGACTGGTGTATCTGTCCGCGGCCACTGAAGCGAAAGAGTGCGATAAACCGTGTATGAACGGGCAGTGCAACACAGCCAGTGGAGTGTGTGTGTGTGAGCCGGGATGGGTCGGGGACCAGTGCCAGCACTGCGGCGGCCGCTTCAGGTGAGACAGAGACGGCGCCTATAGCAGCTGATGGTCGTGACATTGATATTATTGTGTGTGTGATGCGGGAAGTTCATTCAGTGCAGTGTAACATTTCCCAGTCTTCTCCTGTCACAGACATCTTTAAGAGTGGTTATCTGAGGCATAATTTAACAGAATTTGAAGTTGTTTGCCAAATAATCGTGAACGTATACACAAGCTGCTCTGTATATTCTAGAAGAATGACTTGTTGAGCCCTCTTGTCGTCAGTTTGTATTGTAAACCTTTTTAGTCTTTGCTTTTTACATATCATTACAAAGATGGTTATAAAGTGGCTTGAGATTGTAAATGTGGAATATGATTGGCGAACGGGTCATGCTATTCAACAGTACTGAAAAGTCACTCATGGGCAAAGTCTGCCACAGACACTGTTTGCATTGGAGCCATCGGCTCATTTGGGGTGAATCAGGCTCCAAATGGTCATGTGGTGTCAATCAGGAATCTAATACTACAGACAGACTGGAGGCAGTTTTAATTAAACCATATCATGAGACAGACCAGCGTCTCAGTCTGGTATCATGAATGTAAGAGCTTGTGGGTCATTTAATCTTACAACTGTGATGTTTCTTATTTCCTTGTAACCCTTTATAAAGGGCTGGTGTAATTGTAGTCTGGATTTGCGAGTTGCTCTTTTTTGAATGGAGACATGTTTTATGGACATGTCATTAGAATATAAATTCTTAAAATGAAACAAGTTATTTCACTGAATATTTCCCAATTATCACTATAAAACATTTAAAAGCAAGAAGTGTTTATTATTGGGCGTGAAAAAGGTATATCAATGTATCGCATATTGTGTTTTTAAGATGTTTATTTTTTAAGATACTGTATGTATAGTAGTGGTATGGCGATTGTTTTGAAGTCTGTACCATTTTTTTTTGGTTGAGTTGCCAACATGTGACCTGCAACATCTTTTAACAGTAACTCTTTTACTGGTTGTGTGTTAAATTTCAGTTTCATTTTTAAGTGATAGATCTATTGAAGTTTTATTAATTTACAGTGACGGTTGAATGTTGTCGGTTCTTTAACAAAATAAAAAAATGTTTATATTTTAGAAAAAAATCTTGGAATTTTTGAAAGATTTTGTTCCAAATAGAATCGAGTATTGTGTCAGAATCAAGTATTGTGTTGCGCAGTTTGTATTTGTACATCACCCAAACCAGCAAGCTTATCGGCCAATTTATTATATTTCAGATTGACCAAAAATGTATTTGCCTAGCTGATATATAAGCCTCTCTTTTAGTCTCTTCATGGTATGTTAGAGGGGTATAAATTTAACTGGCTAATGCATGTTTTTATATGATCTATGAGTATGTATGCTAAACAGTGTCAGTGATGTGACACAGGGCATATGAAAGTAGGATGTGTGATATGTTTTTTGACATGGTGATGTAATTATACTGTTTTTGCACATACTACAGTATTACAGCCTGATACCTTCACTGAACCATCATACCGCCACAAGACTCTATTGTGAGTGACTTAAGAGGGCAGTTTGTGTTTGAGGTCGAGTTAAGGAGCGGGTATACTTGACTTTCGGCATCTGTGTCCGTCTCGCACACAAACCTCGCACTGCTTCTTGAGCATACTCATCAAGGATTAACCCCCAACATCCGAGTTTGACACATGCACAGTACAAATGAGTATGTGTGCTCTACCACCCCTTCAGAGGGCAGCACTGAGTTGGGTCATTTACAGAACCCCGGCTAATTAATGATAGAGAGCGTCATTCACCATTGCAAACAATACGAGCAAACAGGAAGACAACAAAGAACAACATCCAAACAGTATGGAGAAGGATATGCTTCTTAGCTAACTGTTCTTCTTGGTTTCAACATGTTGGTTTTGTATTGTTCTTCTTCGACGACGGCACACTGTACATTTTCTGTGTATATTGACCCCTAGTAGACTAGGGTACTTTTCTCATGCATGCGCTGTTGTACGCACCTTGTGTGCGAACGACCACAGACCCTCCTGATGACGAAAATGATGTCATAACACCGTCTCTACACACCGTGATATTTCATTAGTACAAATCTATTGAAAGCATCACAAAAGTATATTAATAGAATCTCTGATCCATGTGTTGGAAAAAACAAAGAGAGGATGTGTTTCCTGTATGAAAGCCACAATAAGTGCTTGATGTGCCTACTCTTTTATTTACAGGAACATTAATAAATCTTTAACTTAGTCAACTTTTTAGTGGACCATTTAGTTACAGAATCCTAACTTTTTCCATGCTCTCTTGCACAAACACTCATTTTGATAAAACCGCTATTCCAGTCCCAGACTTTGAGCCATATTGCACACTGTAGTCTGATAGGCTGACTCTGATTGTTGTGAATAAGAGCACATTCTTTTTTTTGTCCAGCAAAACTTACTGTGATTGATCAGTTTTTATTTCAATGACATGGGCTCATCATGTGGGCTGTTCTGAACCAGAAAGAATATGGTGCAGACGTTTATTCTATGAGAGAACAGCTCTGCAGCGTTTCTGTGCCGATCACACTAAGTGCTTGTTCTCTCAGCGGCTTTTTCTGCACTTAGCAAGTCTAATTCTCTGTAGACTGAGCACTAAAATCACTTATGGAAGAGAGGCATTCCTGATTTTCACACACGACTGTCTTCAGTCAAGATGAAGAAAAAACACAGCAATTCAATTATTCAGCAATATTTTGAATACAACCGCTATATTTCAAGAACATGATAATGAGATTTTAATAGTTGTTTCAAATGGGAGATTATTGAATGACGACCTAATGGCTGCTGCTTCATTGTGAGTGATGTGTTGGTGTTGTATGTTTGTCTCCGAGCTGTCTGCTGATGTGTGTGCTGTTCCCAAAGGATTTTGGGTGTGTTAATGAACTCTGTTGTTTCAATGTTAACAAATCTCCTTGAGACTGTAGTCAGGGGTTTGATTAGATCCCTTACCACACGCATACACACACACACACACACACACACACACACACACACTCAAGGGATATTTGGTTGTTAGGTGGTGATGTAAGGAATACCGTTTCCGGGTCCAAGCATCTATTCATTTTAAGCGGGGCTACAGCTTAAACAGCTGTTAATGAACACGATTTACTCGCATCGCATATTTAAGCAGTGCATTTATTAACTCGAAGGTATACAATACATTCTCCAGGTTTCTCCAACATCAAGATTTGAATAAATTAGGAAAAATGACTCACTGACTGGCCATATGGGATTTCATTACATAGATAAAGGTTAGGATGGTGGTTTTCCGATAGTTTAACAGCTCGCCATGAGTGTATATTAGCATTTTTGTTGTTTGCCTATAGCATCTTATTGAGCGTTTGGACCCGGAAACAGTATATGACCTTCCATATGTGGTGGTGCGTGACATCCAAAGCGACTTACAAAGAGTTTGAAGAGCAATAAGCGATATGTCATAAAGCAATAATGCAATAGATGCCAACACAATATAACTGGTTTCAACAAAAGTTAGACCACAACCTGTTGAGAGGAAGAGTTTTTCTTTTCTTCCATTTGTCTGTATTCACAGATGAGATGAATTTTAAGTAGTTTTTTGAATGTTGTGAGAGATGTGGTTGCCCGGACTGAGTTAGGAAGAATGTTCCACCAGGAAGGAGTTATGAATGAGAATGAGCGGGAAAGCAATTTACTGCCCTTATGGGAAAGCAGTACAAGACGCCGCTGGTTTGCGGAGCGCTGGGATCTTGATGGAGTGTAGGAGGGTGTGAAAGTATCCCGGTGCAGATCCAGTGAAAGTCCTGTAGGCAAGCATTAGTGACTTGAATCTGATACAGGCTTCAACCGGTAGCCAGTGGAGGGAGATGAAAAGGGGTGTCACATGAGTCCTTTTGGGCTGTTGGAAGATGAGGCGCGCTGCTGCGTTCTGAACCAGCTGGAGTGGTTTGATAGCCTTTGCAGGAAGACCAGCAAGGAGAGCACTGCAGTACTCTAATTTTGAGATTAACCAGGGCCTGGACAAGGAGTTGTGCCTCATGCTCAGTGAGATAGGGTCTAACCTTTCTAGTGTTGAAAAAGCCATATCGGCATGACCACGTTGTCCTTGATCATTGAAGGACAGCTGTTCATCAAATATGACTCCGAGTTTCCAGGCTGTTTTGGAAGGAGTGAGTCTGGTATTGACAAGTGGGATTGTGAGATCATGTTGCACTGTAGGGTGTGCCGGAAACTCGAGTAGTTCTGTCTTGTCCGGGTTCAGCTGGACGTGATGCTCTTTCATCAAAGCTGAGATGTCCTAGGCTCCTCACAGGGTTGCTAGCAGTATCTGGTGTTTGGCATTGTCAAACGCTGTAGATAGGTCTAGCAGAATCAGGACCGAGGATTTAGATTCCACCTTGGCTAGCCTTAGTGCTTCTGTGAACGATAGCAGTGGAGTCTCAGTGGAGTGTTTTGTTGTGAAGCCAGACTGCTTGTTATTCAGTAGTTTGTTCTGGGATAGGTAGGACGACACCTGGTTGAAAGTCCTACCTGCCCTTTCAAGTGTTTTTGCAATAAATGGGAGGAGAGAGACAGGTCTGTAACTGTCGGTAGTAGGGGGGTCCAATGTGGGTTTCTTCAGTAGGGGCGTGACCTGGGGCTGTTTGAATGCGGATGTAACGGACACTTTCAGAGGATAATAGTTGACTTGTCCATTGTCTGGATCTTTTCTGATACGGATTCCATTTTTTTTTGTTGCATTTTTTTGAAAATGGATATAATCCTTATAAAATATGCAGCCATGGAAAAGTCCTTTCAAAATTTCCTTTAATCAGCATTTTTAGATGTATTGTGGCCGTTCTAAAAAGTCAGTGTTGGTTGAGTAAAAAAGATAAGACTAAAAGACTAGAAAATCAAAGTTATCTATGTATTTTTTTGCACCTTTCCTAAATACACATGCAACTGTTACTGTTGTATTGGTTAAAAGTGAATATTAACTTTGCAGTATTAGAGGTCTGAAAAAATACTTTTACTAACAGAAAAGTATTTTTTCTGTTGTTTAGACTTGTTTCTCCAGTTGTCATTTTCAATATTCTTATTAGAAATTTGTTAGAAATATTGTTAGTTGAATAACTGAATGAAACTAAACTGATCATTTTACCTCAATACATACCTATAAATTGTAAATTCAGAGAAACTGAAGATAATTATGAAATGGTCTTTTATTTTTATCTGTGGCTGGCTGTATATTCATATACTTGTACATTAAGAGTCAATGTAAAATTGTGAATATTTTAATTTAATTGAAATATTTTTTATTTATTTTTAAATGGGGGTCAAGTTACTTGCTGGGTTATTTTTCCACCTATTGGATAAGCCTATAAACATGTTTTTGTCTTTGGAAGACTACTGCACTAAAATTTTTAGACCTAGTATGTTATGGGAATCTGAGTCAGTCTGCGTTATCTATAACATTGTTATTTAACCAGAGCTGAGAGCAGAAAACTTTAAACCTTTGTTTACACCAGAGTTTTACCTTGAACCTTGATATGGCCATTAAGCTTTTATATTGTTAATTTAAGGCCCTGTTAAACCTCTGATGAGGGCTGTTAGACCCGTATTACAAAGTAATTTGTCAATATAGATGAATTTGTGATGTTCCACTGTGTTTCATGTCACATCAAGTCATTTCAGGTGTTTATTTTAGTGTAATATTGTTGTTCGTCTGTCATGTCCAGGCTAACGGGGCCCTCCGGCTACCTCTCGGATGGACCAGGAAATTACAAATACAAGACCAAGTGCACCTGGCTCATTGAGGGACAGTGAGTATTGCTTTCTACTAATTCTTTATTGCACAGGCAATAATTTATATCTCAAACCCCGCCCGTAAACAAGACCCTGTAACGATAGGAGACAGAAACTAAACCATACATTTCCTATCGTCTTTATATTTGCCTCTGGATAAGAAGTCAGATGCCAACAGCTCTGACTCAGAGACGGGGTGTGTGTACTAGTAAATTGATACTGAAAGTGGCTGCAGTATGATGCCAGCTTTAGGTAACAAATGAAATGAGAAGTAAGGCTGTCGATAGTAATATAATAGACATAATTCTCTTAATAGACATAATTCATTTTGAATGCATTGTCACAAACATTTCTCCAACTGCATTACAATGAAGTGACTAAACCTAGCTGCCCGGATCAGGAACAGAAGTTTGATTAAACGCATTATGGGTACCGCAGTACATTTTGTATCGGCACACAACCCTGGTGTGCACAAACTAATTGTTAAACATAGAAAAATGCAGTAATAACCAGTTTGTTTTACATTGCTCATGCAAACTTGACTTGTTAAAGCTGTCCCAAAAATAACCTGACATGTGCCATCATGTTTGGCTATCTAAGACAGAAATGAGATCTAAGAAACACAGCATGTGTGCGTTGGATGCCGGTTGATGTGTTTTTATCTCTGCAGGCCGAATTCTATCCTGAGGCTTCGCTTTGAACATTTCGCCACTGAATGCAGCTGGGATCACCTGTATTTGTATGACGGAGACTCCATCTATTCTCCTCTACTCGCTGCCTTCAGGTAATGTCTACATTTCTCTTTTTCTGAATTGTATTGTATTCAGGCAGTCACATGTGTGTGTGTGAAGACTGAACCAAGGGAGAGAGATATGAAGGTAATGACCTGTAAATCCAGGATGAGATTAGAATGCGGAGTCTTCTAGTGAAGGTGTTGTGTTTTGGTAACTCTCTACATGCTTAAATGTTGGAATGTTATCTGTGTGAATACAACATTGGTTGTTTACAGGGAATGCCAGTCTATTTGTAGTATGCAGAAATACCTTAACAATAAGCAAGTCAGTTCTCATTTTCCAGTAGACTGTGCACAGACACAGTGTGTGGTATCGCTTCAAGCGACCAGAGGTTGATTCCTTTCCTTACTATCAAAAAGAGCTTTTCGACCAATAGCATGAATTTGCCGCATGTTTTGGTTTCCTGTCAGCAGAAGTATAACATGTTCCATGTTGTTCTCTTTTCTGTTCAGTGGTTTGATTGTTCCTGAGAGTTACAGCAACGAGACCTTCCCAGAGGTGGTGGCAGAGTCTGGCTTCGCCCTTCTGCACTTCTTCAGCGACGCTGCGTATAATCTCACTGGCTTCAACATCTCCTACAGGTAAACAATTATTTCTGGAGCTATCAAGGCTATAGCAGTACTGTAGCTCTGTCTAAAATCTCCCAAACTGTCCGCTTGGATAGCTTAAGCAACATGGCACATTGAAGGATATTCGAAAGGTAAACGGCAACATTATGTTGGCTAATAAATTGGACTACCGTTTTGATGCTGGTTTGACCATCTTAAACAAAGTATGGACCGGCACATGACCAGCTGAGGACAATCTTAAACCAGCACATGACCAGTTTAAACCAGCGCAAACCAGCATCAAACATACCAAACCAGTATATGATGGTTTTTTTTAACAGGGTATAAAATTGCCACCTACATTTACCTCTATATTTGCTATAAACCATATAAATATTTTCCTAATCTAACTGTAGTTAATGGATAACAGCGTTTTTTCCACTCTGTTGTTTTCTAGTTTTATGAGGATTGTGCATATCTTTTGATGAGACCTGTTTTTATAAAGGTTTTGTTAGCAATGGCTGTTTTTGACCTGTTAATCTAAACTTTCTAAATAATGTGGAAACTGATATACATCTTAAAGGTCCATTGTGTACTGTGTAGTTTTTATAAGGATCTATTGACAGAAATGCAATATAATATACATAACTATATCTTCAGAGGTGTATATAAAAACCTCACATAATAAAGCATTGTGTTGTCTATCTACATACATGCGCGTCCCCTTGCATGGAAATACGTAATCTCCATTGGCAATGAATCGAAAATAAAACGACATCTTAGCCTGCTTTCTCACCTGACTCATTTAGTACGGTTGAATCGCACTAGAGTTATTTTTTCTTCTTGGTGCAGTTTGTGTGATCGTGAACGTGATTCGACCTCGAACAGACCCAAATGCAAAAAGTCCTGCACTTTTGTGAACTAAACCAATTGTCGCAGTCAGCTGTGTGTACATTATGGAATGAGGACAACTGTTTGTTGACCGATTGCACTAGCATGGCAGCTCGCTGACAAACTCAGAGTTGTGAGGAGGTGCGGAGCCTCATAGAAAATATAAAGAATATTTGTTTATCGAAATTGAGTTTATTATTACATATTTGTAAAGTTTTTATTTAGTCACAATTTTAAATAAAGCTTATAATTATCATTAAATATTCATAACGCATTAATATTATATCCTGTATAGGTATTTTAAATATTTTTTTATATGCATTTAAACCTGTTCGTAACGGTATAATACAAAAAGAAAACGAACTGAACGCAATGTATACTGACAGTCTGTGATATATGGTTATCTTGTTTATCTTGTTTTACATGTTCTTGATAAGAAAAACAAGCATATAGGTCTATTTTACTCTGGTGAACGTTACTCAGCCTGGTTAACAAGTTGACAGCGGAGAAAACGAGCTGCTCTTCAAAATCCCGCTAACAAAACCCATCTGACAAGAATATCTGGCCTTATTGTTTATAATGTTGATAATAAATAAAGTAAACAGGCTTGATACCTTGGTTCCTTGACTGTTCAGATCGTAAAATTTACCCCGCAAATAAAATCTGTTCAGATCCTAAAATTTACCCTGCAACAAAGATGGCGACATTTAATGCTTGTTTCTCTGTTAATAGCCCGACCGTGCAAGTTTATGTACAGGCTCTAACTTGAAGGTGATGACCCTATTTGAACTTTTTGAAAATTTAAAAATTCAGGCTTTAAATTTGGAAAAGGGTGCCAGTCTTATGCAAAAGCCAAATTCATTAACATTAGTTGCAGTGAAATGAACCTTTTCATGTTTCAAGTTGTTGAAATTAGCATTACTCAATATATTTTTAATTAACGAAAATGAATTTACCAAGGACAACCGCTTCATTCATGGTAATAAATGAATTATTATTAATTATCTAATATTTCCATGGTATTTCTATACCTAATGTAAGTAATGTTTACAAACTCTGTGTCTCACCAATTTTTAAACAGTTTAATATATGAGCCGAACGTAACACGCTATACAGCATCCAGTGTAAACTTAAAATGTTTGAAGTTTTAAACTTGCAATCTGAGTGAACAAAGATTTAGCAACATGTGCAAATGATTTTTTTATATTATATAAATTGTAAAATCATTATATATCATAACAGATTAATTGAAGAGGCATTAAAGTAGACGTGACAACTGTAAGGTTTACTAACATTGTTATTAAGGTTTTTGAATAGTTATTGCGGATTGAATATTTCAACATTCGTGCACATTCCTATAAAATCCCAATTTGCGGAAACTCATTATCAGCAAGCTATTTTCATTTTTTAGCAAACAACTCGGGGAAAGGGGGTTTAATAGATCTGTGGGACAGTGCCAGGTTAAGGTAAAGAAACTCCGGCGGCGGTACGTGCAGTAAGTTCGACTTGTTGTCACGTGACTGGATTTTGGTTTCTTTTCAACTGGTTCGAACCAAAGCAATCAGTGCACAATGTATCATTTTTTTAAATCGGTCTGGACCAAATGAATAGAACAGAGAATAGAGAGGGAGGAGAAGTGGTGGAGTGAACCATTGGTTGCAATTCGCAAATTGCCTCTAGATGCCGCTAAAATCTCCACATTCCACCTATACAGGGTTGGTTAACCCAAGGTCTATCTTAATGTTAACACCCTCATGTTGTTTCAAATGTGTTTGACTCTCTTCCATGGATCAAATAGCAGATGTCAAGAAGTTCAACACAACTCTTCTCCATTTAGTAAAGCATACACGGTGACTAAAGGTTTATCAAGTTCTCGAATGAGGGTAACCGAGGACCCTAAATTTAGTCTATACAATTCTAACACATTATTCTAGGTGTTCTCACAATGTGTTGTATCGGCTTTATCCTTAATGTTGCTAGATGCCTTTCTTTGCCATTTATGATGTGGCAGGTCTGCAGAAGTGAGAATAAGGTTTTGCTGGAGTTCTGCTTCTCCCTTTGTGTTCCACGAAATGACACAAGGTTGAGTGAACGATGACAGAATGTTTATTTTCAGCTGAACTAACCCTTGAGGTGGATTTGCACTAGAGAACATAGCCGAGGGTAGAAAAATGCAGGTCAGGGTAATTTAAGCAGAGAGAGACGGAGGGGATGAAGGGTCTTTGACCTCTGTGTCTTTGGGAGAAACTGCTCATGTGGAGTTCTAATGGTGACGGGGACGGTTTCTATAGTGATTGCATTTACAGCCACCCAAAGACATTTTAGAGCGCAACGTCAACAGAAGTCAAACACTAGACCTGACAAACACACACTGTAGACGCTCTATAACATTCACAAAATCACAAAACGCTGACAGACAAATGCTAGACCGCCTCTTATTCTCTGCTGTCTCCTTGTTTGGTGTTCATCTGTAGAGGACCGTGAACTGCCTGCTAATGTGCCTGTTGTTGTAGCGTTCAGCACAAAGTTCTCACATCTAACTAACTCCACCCTCCTTTATAAGATAGTACTTTAAATGGCGAAGAAAAAATTGAAATCTGAAGTTAAAATATTAACCAAAGAGATAAAGTTAATATTTGTTTTGCTGACGTAAACATGTTATGGGTGCGTCCCCAGTGACAACTGTAATACTGTGTTTGTGTGGTAGGCTATCGCTGGTATTGTTGAGGTCTTCTAAATGAATATCTCATGGTTTTATTCTGAATGTCCGTTGAACGGTCAGCTGTGGGGAAATAATCTGACAATACTGTACCACATCGGATGTCTTGTCAGTACAAAAACCAGACTGTGCACTTGAATGATTAATGCCCGGCCAAGCAGTGTAACAATGGGTTTACATAAGGTGTGGTTTACTGTAAGTAACATCATTCAGTTGATGTAATTCTTGTTTAATCTACGTGATGAGTGACAGGTTTTAAGGACATGACGCACTAGCACTGTTATAGTGGAAAGTTAAACTTTAAGTAGGTTTTCACAGTATTGCCTGTTATTTATAATAATAAGAATATTTATAAGTATTGTAAACACATACACTATTGGTCAAAAGTTTTTGGACACTTACTCGCTGACTTACTGTTTTATTTTTTCTTTACATTTTTGAAACATAGCAAGCTCATCAAAACTGAAGAATCACAAAGAGGGAACTATGAAGATTATATTTCCATTAAAAAAAATCTTAATTAAACATTTTATATGTAGTCACACTTTTTAAACGATATTAAAGGATTTCCCATGTGTTGTGTGCTTTTACTAACTGTTCCTTTTTTTCATTATTTAGTCAAAGTCATCAATTTCAACGTAATTTTTTATTAAATAAAATGTAATTAGTTTATAATGAAAAAAAGTTTATTTTTGCACAATTACATTTTTGTTAAAAAAAAACTGACATTTAGGCATACATCTTCAGATGAAAACCTTTTCAAGACAATGAGAAACATTTCATCCAAGTGTCCGAAAACTTTTGAATGATTGTGTATTTATTGAAGCAATAATTGTTATTTGTTATAGACAGGTGGGAATGTTCAGAAAATCAGTAAGGAGACAGTTACTTTTTCAATTGATGACATTGTTTTTGATATGGTTTATCATTTCGAATTACCAGTTCTAGATATTTCTGTTTCTATGTCCTGTGCAGGTTGAACACGTGTCCCAATAACTGCTCTGATCGTGGTGAGTGTCGTGTGGGGAACTTCAGTGAGACTGTTCAGTGTGTGTGTGAGGACGGATGGAAGGGGGAGGCCTGTGATGTGCCCTACTGCCCGTCAAACTGTGGTTTCCCGCAGCGAGGACAGTGTCAAAACAGCACCAAACGCTGCCAGTGCAAACCAGTATGGCAAGGTAGGTTGTTATGTTTGGTCCACCAATAGCACAGCAATATCATTTTCTGCTCGATTTGGTGTAGTGGTGCAAGACACACACATCTCACCTTGAAGATTACTGCTTACATTTGATCTAAGCTTGTGTTTTTTCTTTTATAAACACATTTTCATTCTTGTAAATGTTGCCCAAATCATTTCAAGCAGCTGTATGAATAAGAATTATCACGAAGGAGTGAGGTCACCTTTTCAAAGGTGTACTGTTTGTATCATATTCTTTCATAGAGGTACTACAATGAAATCTCACAACAGGCATCTGCTCTTCTGTATTCTTGACAGATGACGTTGAGCTTTGCTGTCGTTCTTAATATCTTTTTTTTTCTTGTTTCATTTTAGTAATTATAATGAATGATATTTTGCATAGACAAGTATTTTTAAAACTTTGGATGTTTAAGGTTTGCTGTTTCTTCTAAAACATAAAAAAATCATTTTTTAAAAGTATAAATTACATTGTGTCACATCACACATTTGAGCACAAGTGACTTATAAGTCAAGGATTTGTTTTGGGGTTTTGAAACCACTGCTAATAATGGTAATATGAAATCGGCAGTAACCATGGTAAATTTATGTAAGGGTGGTTCTTAGGTAAGCACTGAAGCTGGATTTTAAAGCACTGCCACCCACTGAGCTAAAGAGGTGTGGGTCTCTCTCTATTGCCAGAAGCACAGATCTGTGGAAGTGATTAATCACCTATCTGTGAACAACAGGTTGAGCAAATCAGAGCTAACTAATATGTTCCTCCCCGGTTTCCTGTTATTTTATACATTTTTGGACCTGATCCTTTTGTTTACCTTTTAGTGAATTAGCTTTTATGAAAGACATGAACTGAAATTAAGGGTTGGACTGCTAAACTGATTCACATTATATGTGTAATGATTTGCATTAATTGTCCGTTCATGCAAAAGCTGTATCTTTTTTAAGACTCGATATCACATATTTGCTTATTCATTTTTTACCTCTATTTTATTTTATAGCAAATACTCTAAATTCAATATCATCCAAAACTTGAAATGTAAATTATGTATTTTTGCACTGATGATAAACACTAGTGAGAGCCGTTCTGTTTGTCTATTTCAGGGCCAGATTGTTCAATATCCGTACCAGCGAATGTTTCGTTCTGGACGCGCGAAGACTACAGCGGGCCCGGCCTGGCTCGGGCGTCCCATAAGGCCGTGGAGCATGAAGACGTGATGTGGGTCATAGGTGGACACGTGTATAACTACACACGATACCAGATGGTGACTGCGTAAGTACACACACTCACTTTGCTCTTGTAGAATGGTAACTTTATTGGCTGACAGCTTCTGACCCGTGTGTTGCTCGACCCTCTATTAGGTTCAATATCTCCTCCCAAACCTGGATTTCTTTAAACCGGTCTGTCAACTCTGTAACTGGACGCTACGGTCATGCTGTCACGCTCCATGAGGTTTGTGTTTATGAATGAGATGTTGTTTAATAGGGTTGTGATCTAGTTTTGCTTTTGGTAAACACAGAGCCATTGAGAGAGAGTCTAATGGAACAGTTTTTCACTGCAATGGCGGTTCATACACGCTCTCAATAGTTCACGGAAGTTACTAGTAACGCATGGAGCTGCGTCTAAACAGACCAACTGTTGTAAACGTCTTACCCATTTAAAGATGAAAGCCATTTAATGAATAAACAAATGAATGAAATAAAGCATTTAAAGAGAAAACATAACTTCCTTATACTATTTGAAGACTCCATGAATCATGTGATGCTCCAGCGCTTAGGACTTCTTTTGGCAAAACACTCTCTCTCAATGGCTCTGGGTAAACAGCATTTCTGGAACATTACGCTGTGACTTCGCTTTGACTCAACTCAACTTTATTTATATAGCGCTTTTTACAATTTCCATTGTTACAAAGCAGCTGTACATGAGACATATTGACTATAAGCAAAACAACTGAAGTCATATACCTGTAAAAACAAGAAAAAGGTTCCAACACAGAAGACAGACATACCCACATAAAAATGCTCCACACACACAATATGCACACGTATTTACACACATCGACATAGATACACACACGGACGGACACACAGACAAGCACAGACAGATACACAGACAGACACGCACGCACTCTCAGTGAAAGCACACATTTAAGATAAAGGAGAGAGAAACACAGGTCAAATATTAAACCGACTATAAATTTGTATATGCAATATTAATTATGTAAAACTTTTGAATTCTTTGCATCCTAAATTAGTGTTTACTTTGAAATTAATATGAATTGGCCTCTGCTGATCAGCTAAATGAGGTCTAAAATGTTTTGCGATTTAATCACTTCAACCACAGGTCAGCAGAAACCAGGTCACATTTGATATGTTGAACATTGCTGGCTACACTTGTCTTAAAAATATAATAGTTAAATTGGAGATTTTGATTAACCAAGAACCACTGTAGACCAATTGTAGACCTCAATCTCATTAGCAGTGACACAGATTATTCACTTTGGTTGAAGAAATGTAGATCTTGTGAAGTTGAATGACACAGCTGCAGTACATTTTTTATAAGTTCTCAACAGGAAGCAATTCATTCATGCATGTTATTTTGTATTGTACTTGTTTGATTGGTTTTGGTTCATTTTTATTCAGCAGTGCATTTGGTGACCATGATGTTTGTATCTGGCTTTGTTAGGATAAAATCTACATGTACGGTGGAAAAATTGACACTACGGGAAACGTGACGTCAGAACTGTGGGTGTTCCACATTCGTAACCAGTCGTGGGTTCTGCTGAATCCACATGCTAAAGAGCAGTATGCCGTCGTTGGTCATTCTGCACATACTGTCCAGCTTCAACCCGACGGATCAGAGCCGGTCATACTGGTGGTGTTTGGACACTGTCCTCTATATGGATACATCAGTCAAGTACAGCAGTACAACATTGGTCAGCAGCACACATTAATAAATAATAGTGTAATAGTTTACTCATATGAGGATAACTGGCTAGATGTCACTATGAATATTTCTTATTATATATATTAATAAATGCTTTATAGCAAATACATTTTTATAGTGCAATTTCCATGTGGCCTTTTTGATAAAAATCTACGGTACATTTTCAGTAGCCTAGTAGGGAAATTATTACCACATTTTGTGAAGTAATAAAAACAATGCAATATGTCTTGAACAAAAAGCACAGTTTAGCTTCTGAACCTGCATCAAGCCCAAGTGACGTCTACTCTTAGTATTTTGAGCTCTGCTGCCCTCTTCTGTTGTAAAGAGAGAACATCAAAAAATATTTTTATACATCTGTCATTATCAGGATAATTATTATGTTTCTCCCCTCAATAATTCTTGTTTCATACCTTCATTTTGTAGTGGAGAACACATGGAGCATTTTAGACACACGCGGGGCGTTGGTTCAGGGCGGCTATGGGCATAGCAGTGTGTATGACCCTATCACCCGCTCCATCTACATCCACGGAGGTTACAAGGCTTTTACTGCCAATAAATATGGCCTGGCTGGAGACCTGTACCGCTATGATGTGGACAAAAGAATGTGGTGCGTTGAATATCTGCATCATTTAATTAAATCCTAACTGCTTACATGCTGTGTCCCGTGCTGATGATGTCTCTCATGAATGTTTAGGTCGATTCTGAAGGACAGCGGGTTTTTCCGGTACCTCCACACAGCGGTGATCTCTGCAGGAAACATGCTGGTGTTCGGAGGAAACACACACAACGACACGTCAATGAGCCACGGAGCCAAGTGCTTCTCATCTGACTTCATAGCATATAACCTGGGTAAATACCCAACATCCCTTTCACCTAAATATCTAAGCAGCATATATTGAAACATGGGTTAAGGGTTACTGCACCATTTCGAATTAAGTTATTGATTAAGATTTTTGTATTTTATGTTTATATAGGCTGTCTAAGTTTTGCTTTTTAAATGGGGAAATCAAGTGCCTATAAACCTAGATTTGAAGAAAAGAACCTGTTTTTATTTGCCTCAAGTTATTTAAATTGATGACTTTAATTATTCAGATAAAGGCGAACAAGATCTTTTTAGGATGTGGAAAATAAAGGTTTTCATATAAACCACAGTCCCAACCATGTAAATTGATCCACCCCACGGGTAAAATCAGAATATATTTTATTTAACCATGTGCATTAGCTGTTCATTAACTTGAAATGTATCTACTAATTAAAACATTTAGTGCAAGAACTACAGTATCAAAAAGCCAAAAGTACCTTATGAAATTATTTTGCTGTAAGCAGATCATGTTGAATGTAAGCCTGTGCATCTGAATGCTTTTTAACGCCTATCCTAAAGTTTTAGTTTTCAATTTCAACAAAGAATTCAATTAATCCTCCAGATAAGTTTGACCTCCCATAGTACTTTGCAGTAAGAAAGAATTATGTGTGCAGTGGGTTATGTAGAATTGCAGTTTGTGAGTAATAACATTCGTTACATCAGATCTTGTATTCATCCTTTGGAACTTCTGCAATTTGAATTAATTCAATTAATTACTTTGAAAATCAATACTGAATCATAAATTTTTTTTTTTTAATCAGCTCTGTTCAGCAGCCCCAAAATTTAGCTTGGGAGGTTCAAATGGGTTCAAAGGTTTTGCTGTTCAGCATAGTTCAGTTAGCCTCTCATGGCAGACAGCTGAAACAACAAGCATCTTTCTTCACTGACTGCTATTGAATCTTTTGTAACAAAAGCCAGGTGCTTAATGACATCATTCTTCATGAAGCAATATTACTTTTGGCTTGGCTAAGGACAAAAATACAAACATGGGCACGCATTATTATTATTTCTGATGAATAGTTTTATGTTCTGTTATATTACTTAAAGCATTACATAGAGTGGATTACTAGAAGTCTCAAATATAATTTTGCAGGAATACTTCCAAGATGAATGGCAATACAGAAATACTGTTTTCATTTTCTAAAATTGACTCAAAAATAAATGTCTCCAGCCTGAGAATGAGGATGCATGGAGCAGGTTGTGTACTGCCGGGGAGGGTCACGCCATTGAGATGAATGTAAATGCTGACGGATTGCTTTCTCCAGGATAAAGGCGGCATTGGAGCCATTGCCAACACAATTCAGAAAAACACTTGCAAACGTGATATGTTAAACAGCCGAAGTGACTGTCACACATAAAGCGTAATTAGATTTCAGTGCATGTAGCAGCAAGTCATTAGAGACTGAAATCCACTCAGCAGGGGGGCTATTGCAGAAAGATGCGTGATTTTGAAGTTATTATTTTGTGACTGACATGTTTAAGTTTTGTAATCCCCTGGGATGGGAGACAAGTCTGTCTGATGCTGTTGTCTTGCTTTGCATTTAGATAATGAGGGAAATTCTGGCGTCACAGAGTTCATACACTAGAAACACTACAACACAGCAGTACACACACTACAGAGTGAGAATATCATGAGTGGGTGGACAGTTAGAGCATCTTTCAGGAGTTTGTAGTGTCTCTTCAGATAATACACCGGAAGCTTCACACATCTGATGTGATCGAGTTCACTTATACCTTTGTGTATATATCATTTCTGTGCTTTTTCCGTCCCGAAGCCTCTTTTCGTGTAGGGGTGGGCTGCTTGTGTGGTAATTTGTAATTAAGTAGAGGTCTGTCTCTGCCCTGAGGGTAATTGCTCAGTTTTCACGAGCTGAACTCAATTATATTTGCCCATAGCAGACGCTCAGTTTTACCGGTCTGAAGGTTTGCCAGCACAGGGCAGAGTGATTTGTTACACAGTCATTTCTCCTTATGGTTCTCCTGCTCATGTTAGATTAACAACCAGCTTCTTTTATTTTAACATCTAAGCTGGTTTAAACCTGTTGTATCGTCTCTCTCTTGGAAGGTGGAGCAAACTCAAAGTAACCTCTTCAAGGTGTAACGGTGTATTTTTGTGAATGTCTTGAGATGAAAGCAAGAAGTTTTACAAATCTGGGAGAAGGTATCTATTAGCATTCCCATTCATCTTAATGACAGTTACCTGGCTTGCGCGATCCCACCACAGTCTTTTTTGGCACCATAATTGAAAATTAAATTCAATGTGTGTCCTTCTCTTTGTGTTTTCAAGCTTGTGATGAATGGACTATGCTCCCCAAACCAGATCTTCACTATGATGTCAACCGTTTCGGCCACTCAGCTGTTTATCACAATGGGTAATTATATTTTTTGGCAACGTTTAATAAGCCACTTTTTTTAAAATTATTTTAATATGTGTTGGTTTACACAAGTCATATTCCATCTGTCAGCTTCTTTTCTTGACCCTTCAAACCTGGTGACTTTGTGTAGTACACCTAAAGGCGGATGTTTACTTCTTCGCTGTTTCTTGTTTATACTTTTGCATCTAGAGGCAATGACCACTAAACGTCAGTGTCCACAGCATAAATTAATTGTATCGTTCTTTTTTATAAAAATGTTTGACATTTTCTGCCATATTGTTCAAATATGACATGGAAAGGTAGTCGAGTATAATCTAGATCATAAAATCTCCCAGTTCAGATTAGTCTAATGAAGTCATCATGAAGCAGGATTGTTATTCATTAATGGCACAGTAAAAGTGCTTCAAAATAGTTAAACAAACACAGTTTCATAATTACACACATTCTAACACACACAAATTGCACACACACGTGCAATTTAGGATATTCATTTTTGCATATTTTTTATCTGTGCTATCAGACATGAAAGAAATATAAAATAGTGACTAAACGTGACTCATTAATACTTCAGTCTAACCAGTAGTCACTTCCTTTGAACGACTCAAATCCTGAACTGCAACATTTTCTGACAAATTCACCATACATCGATTTTATAAAGATGTGATTTTATGTTTGTCTCATGCAGTGCAGAGCCTCTGTCGGGGAACAATCTTTGTGCATATTAATAGAAAAAATGTGTCAAGTTCATATGCCCAAGCAGTCGATAACAGTGACCGGTGCTTTTTGGGAAGATTTTGTTAAGATGTTTTAAGCGAACGTTGGATTTGTACTTTCCTACCACCATATACTGCAACTTCTGAACACATTGATTCGACCCAACTGCTATTTGTATTCTCACCCATGTTTCCCAGCGTCATTGTCAGTACAGAGCTTAACCACTCCGTGACCTCTCTGTGGGTAGCTGCGGCACAACACAGCTTCTCCTGTTTCACGTGTCAGTCTCAGCCTAGTTCCACACCCCCCTCCACCTACCTCATTTGCTGCCTTCTTCCTCACTTACTTAACCTTTAGCTCTCTTCCCATCTCTCATTCCCTCAGTGAGGTTAATCTCTCTCTCTTCCCGTCTGTGTGTTTGATTCAGGGTGATGTACGTGTATGGAGGCTTCAACAGTCTGATGCTCAGTGATGTGCTGAAGTTCACCCCTGTGAGCTGTGCTGTGTTCTCTGAGCAGCTGGACTGTGTGATGGCTGTGCCCGGCGTGAAGTGCATGTGGAACTCTACTACCTCAACCTGTCTGTCTTGGGAGGAAGCGGCGGCCTTTGACATGGAGAGCTTGAGGAGCAACTGCACTACCAGAGTGTGTAAGTGAAGGAAACAGTTTGGACATCTCCAGTATTAGAATATTATTAGTAACATGGGCCATCTGTCGTTTATATTTTATTAATTACATTACCGGTCAAATGTTCAAGATCACTTGAGAGAAATGTTTCTCTTGATCTTAAAAATCTTTTGATCTGAAGTCGTGTCTTTCAAAATCACTTTTGTAGACAAAAATATAATTGTGCTAACATATTAAATGACTGAGAAAGTTCTGTCATGAAACTTTAATGAAAATTAAAGTGTCGGAACCAAAGATGCATTCTATCTAAAAGGGAATGCTCACCCAGACCTGCCTGAAACGCCTCGTGTAACCACACCCCCACAAATCCACATCAGTTCGTGGTATGATTTGACTAAGACCGCCCAAATGTATATGCAAGTAAGTTCAGCGCAATTGCTTTGGAACCTGATCTTCCAAATATGGTAAGAGGCGTTACATTTCTGTCACAGGCTTGCAGTATTCGACCAATCAGTACGCACTGGTTAACTGGCCAATCATAACACACCTCGCTTTTTAGAGAGGCGGGGCAAAGATGAGATGCAAACATCTACAACGCGTTTTTTACTTTAAATCATGTATACACATTGCATTGCATTTAAAACAAACGATAATATTCACTTTAGCCATATCATGTGACCCCTTTAAATCTTGGCTAGTGATTGTTGTAGCAGTGCAGTGCGTTTCAGAATCCCTCCTCCTTCCCCAGCTCCACAGGTATAGATGTGCTACAAGGTGATCACGTAAGCTATGCTGGGTTTATTCATATATTTTATATGTGCAGCAGCTAAGGTTGGACAGATAGACGATGCCAAATGTTTCACTTTCGTCACGTGCCGCTCGCTGCTCAGTGCTGCAGGCTGCAAATCGCGTTGTAAACAAATATGAATAAAGCTAATGGGCATAAAACCTCAAACTGTACACATCAGACAAGCCTGACTTTTTAACTGTGGAGCTCGCACTGTACAAAGTCGAGAGGACGCTCCGTTTTCACAGACCCGTCTGACTTAATAGCTGTATAAAGAAGACGCGTGTCTGCGTTACTTGTGTTGTATAATGAAAACACGCCTCACTTTTATTTTATGGAATTTAACATCAGAATAAAAATACAATCTAGCCTCACTTTATAACTGTGAAGCTCGCACTGTACAGATGATTTTTTTTTAGAAAACCACATTTTTATTTAAATTAAAAAGAATTTCTGGGTCAAATAATTAATAAAAAAGTAGCATAGACGTAAGATCCTTCAGTACTGTATAAAAAGCTTTCCAGGTTAAGAGCTCAAGAAGCTGGAGGATAAAATGTTAATGTGTGATTTTATTCAAAGGGCGACTACTTTAAGTGTTAAAATGTAACATAGAGTTCATTTATTTTGGATGCATCCCACATCTACATTTGTGTTATTTCATGGGTTAGATATTCAAATATTATTCTAAACTGTGGAAAAATATGTATAAAGAGTAATCCTAAACTTTTGATCGGTAGTGTATGTTTAATCATGTCTTGAATGTATATTATAAATATGCAGCTGTATCAGAAAATGTTGTGACGCTATGTGAAATGTACATAAACTTAGAATGCATTGATTTGCAATAACATAACACTCATAAACCCAGAGTCCAACAGAAAGTCCAACCTTTTTCGATTTGAGGTTGAAATGAATCCATGAGGCTGAAAAGTGAAGAAGCAGCCAAAAGGCTCCAGGCATACATGGGAACTCTTTCGGTAGTGTTTTAAAAGCACCCCATCTGGATAGCTCTTGAAGCTGGTTGAGAAATCGCCAAGAATTTGAAGATCTAGTAGAAAGTTGCTTTTTTAAACGAGATAAAATGTAATATTTGTTTAGTGTATTTGTTGCACACGGCATAATCACATAGGTTTGTAGTTTAATTGATTTAAAATTGTTGAATATATGAACTTTAAAGGATGTGTAGGTGTTCATGAAAGTGTCCACCTGGACTATTCCACTCTTAACATTTCCTGGGATCAGACTCTCTATTGATTTGAATTTTCTTTTAACATTAGATGGGATGCCGGCAGGAAGTACTTGAACCACCATCTGTTATTTCAACCGCAAAATTTAGCAAAACAATTTAAATCCATAATGAATTGCACCAGGCAGCCAGAAGATTCACACACAGCGATAAAATAAGATTTAGTTACGGCCTTTGACAAAACTCCAAATAAATGAGATGAGCAATTCAAAAATACAATCACAGACATTCATAACCAGAGATCTGAATCAAGCCAAGAAATGTCTGCCGACTTTCATTTCCCATCTAATCCAAACTGGCTATTTTCTTGCACAATATTCAAAAGACCATTTGCAAAAGACCAAATTTCTCTCAGTCCTGTCCAAATTTTGTACGTTTTGAGACGCTAGATCTGTCTGATGAAGTTACTTATACATCAAATTTTTCTCAGGGATTGGAAGGCTGTGGCTATCATCAGGGAAAGTGTGCATTAATCTGTGTTTGTTTTACAGATCCAGATGGTGAAAAGTGTGAACAATATTCAGACTGCTACAGTTGTACAGCGAACACAAACAGCTGTCAGTGGTGCAGTGCGCTCTGTGTGTCCATCCATAGTAACTGCACTGGTTCACGGGTAAATATATCACGACAGTTTAATAGAGAGAGCCGTGTATGGAAGAACATCTGTATCTTTGAGAGGATCTATTTTGGGGCTTGGCTTTGACATCTCTAATCTGTCTTTTGCCCTGCAGGGGGCGATATCGGAATATGACGCATGTCCAAAGGACAACCCCTCTTCTGCATGCAGTAAGAGGACCAGCTGTAAAAGTTGTGCTACGGATCAGAACTGCCAGTGGGAAGCCAGAAATCAAGAATGCATCGCCCTTCCTGGTAATGGCTTGCCAAGAGCAATAACCGATTCCCCTTTAACATCCAAATTACAAGTGATTCATCTTTGAGATTCAAGGGCGTCTTGTGTGAACAATGGCTTTGTTATAAAGTCTAGTAAGCTGCTTAACTCCCTTTATAGGTAGCAACCTTTTAGGACAACATCCTGCGATCATAAAAAATGCTGTGTAGTATTAAATTCCATACTATTAAAATACATGATCCCATGTAATGCCATTCTTCATACATGCTACTTCCTTTAGATAACTTTCTAGGTTTTTAAAAGTAGCAAACTTCTTATCTTCCTCACAGACATCCAGCAAAACAAGTTTGTGTTCTGTGTGTGTTTCAGGAAACATGTGTGGGGAGGGCTGGCACCTGGTGGGCAACTCGTGTCTGAAAGTGATCTCAGCGAAGGACACTTATGACAACGCTAAACTGGCGTGTCGCAGTCACCAAGCTGTGCTGGCTTCCCTCACCACACAGAAGAAAGTCCAGTTTCTTCTCAAAGAGGTGCAGAACAGATCACTGCAGGTGAGTTTGGATCCATTCGAGTATCACACAGAGTCATTCAGCACGCTCTTAACACTGCTGCGGTTTCCCCTTGTCTTTGTTGCCTTTGGCTTGCTCACTTAAATTATAAACTGAATTCAATTCAATTGTGTGTGTGTGCACGCTTCAATGTGCTGCAGTCGAAAGCGATGGTGACTCCTTGGGTGGGTCTGAGGAAGATCAACGTCTCCTACTGGTGTTGGGAAGACATGTCCCCCTTCACCAACTCTACACTACAGTGGTTACCGGGAGAGCCCAGCGACGCTGGTTTTTGTGGCTATCTAGCAGAGCCTACATTCAATGGACTGAAGGCAGCTACTTGTGTGAACTCTGTGAACGGGAGCCTGTGCGAACGACCAAGTGAGCAAGATAAACATAATCCTTCAAATACTGGCTATTTAACAGAATGATATTTGGTCGTTTTAACCAAACATGTTGCTCTCTCACCAGCCAATCACAGCGTAAAGCAGTGTCGTACACCCTGCGCACTCCGCTCGTCCTGTAGCGAGTGCACTAGCGGGAGCTCGGAGTGTATGTGGTGCAGTAACATGAGGCAATGCGTGGACTCAAACGCCTATGTGGCGTCTTTCCCCTACGGCCAGTGCATGGAGTGGTACACCATGAACAGCTGTCCACGTACGTCCGTCTCTCATTGTGTGCCTCTGATGTTTATCTCTTTATAAATCAAACACTGAACATCGGTATGTCTTCTGTTTATTGTCTTGTAATGCACTGAGACCTTCATTTCACACTCATTCCCAACTGACATATAATCAATTTGAATACAAAATACTAATAAATAGAGCTTTAAAACTGTTAGGTGGTTGAGATTGATCTTCTTGAGCTCTCTGATGTGTTTGTGTGTGTGTTTTATTGTAGCGGAGAATTGTTCCGGCTATAAGACCTGCACTCATTGTTTGGATCAGCCCGGCTGTGGGTGGTGCACTGATCCCAGTAATACAGGCCGGGGACAGTGTATCGAGGGCTCTTACCGTGGGCCAATCCAGACGCTCTTCCACGCCCCTTCATCGTCAGGCCCCTCCCTCATTCCCGCTCCTCAGCCGATGCTGAATGTGAGCTTGTGCCCACTGGAGACCAGTTACAACTGGTCTTTCATCCAATGCCCAGGTAAAACCTGTTTAGCATAAAATTAATTTGTAAGGTTAAGTTTATTTCAATTAGTTGATGCAAAACGTTAATTCAAAGATCTCTAGGTGTCATCTGTTGGTCCTTGATACTGATTGGTCAGTAACAGTAGTTTATCAGGAACATTTTGAATTGAGATGTCATCTGAAGGCTGATCAATGTCTTGGTGTGACTTAAGAACTGTTTCATGTCTTTTGTTCAGCGTGTCAGTGTAATGGACACAGCTCGTGTGTAAACGACAGCGTGTGCGAGAGATGTGAGGACCTCACCACGGGCAAACAGTGCGAGAGCTGCGTCTCTGGTTACTATGGGGATCCCACAAACGGGGGCAGCTGTCAGCGTAAGTGTAAACACCAACTTTGCTTTTGTTTACAAACTGCACTTGTGATTTAATCGAGTCTGAATTTGTGTTGTTCGCAGCTTGTAAGTGCAATGGCCATGCCGGTTTGTGTAATCCCACTAACGGCAAGTGTTTCTGTACCACCAAGGGCATCAAAGGAGACCGCTGCCATCAGTGAGTGCACACACATTCATTCTCATTCATTCTCTCTCTCTCTCTCTCTCTCTCTCTCTCTCTCTCTCTCAATGTCAGCCTAATGAGGTTTTCCCACTCTGTCATTAGAAAGTCATTTGACAAATGTAAAGCATGTTGCTTATCTCTTTCAAACTGTCTTTAATTCTACTCATTTTCACCCTGTGCTCTTTTCTTTGATTCCTTCTCAGGTGTGAGGTGGAGAACCGTTACCAGGGCAACCCTCTGAAGGGAACGTGTTATTGTGAGTATGTCAGTGCAGCTGCAAATGGCTGTTCATATTGTGGCCATTTCAGTCATTTAGTCATTTTCCCAACCACTCATTTTGTCCTTCGCCGACCGAGTAAGATGAAAACTATGAAAATGTCTACATCTTTTCCATTCTTTCCTTTTTCTGTGATATGCAGACACTCTGCTGATAGATTACCAGTTTACCTTCAGTCTGTCTCAGGAGGATGACCGGTACTACACCGCTATCAACTTTGTGGCGACTCCTGATGAGGTTCGTCATGCTGACAAGACTTTACTTTGTTTTTACATAGTCTTACAGACCCCAACCAAACAAGAGCTGTCATCATACATTGATTTGTAAGCAAAGCAAATCAAAACTTGGATTGCATTATCCTATACATTTATACTTGGGTATGTGCAATCCCCTGGGTTAGCACACACAACCTTGCGTTTTTATTGATTCATATCGATTCTTGGGTCACGATTTTTCGATTTTTAGTAACGATTCTTCCTCAAAATTCGAGTCCATTTGGCTGGAATGATGGCGTATGATGTGAGTCACGTGAATCATGTGAGATTTAGAGGCACACCTTAAATCAGTCAGCAATGCATTTGTTCATATTTTCCCCAAAATAACTATAACTGACACTGAAAATAAGTTGATGACAGCAGATTTGGTTCTACTTATTTAAGAAGAGGCAATGTCTACAGAGCAGCTTTGTTATTTATTGGTGTTAAATGAGAGACTGTAATCTGAATTCATTTGAACCAACCGCAATTGTGCTTCTCCAAAAATAAGGAAGGCTTCGTGCTATGTTCTTACGATGATTTTATTGATTTTTAAGGACACTTTTCCTCATGTTCACAACACGTAACGTCATATTAAACTTAACAAAACATTCGCCTGTCGTTCGTTCTTGCTGTGAACTGATTTGAAATGATTTAGCAATGTATCTCAAAGACTCCACAGATAAATGACGTTTCCTAAACTCCTCCGCGGTAAGTTTCATTTTAAACATCTGCTATATCAAATCGTTCGTCCGCGGGCTCAAGAAATCAGTAACAGCAAACAGCAACTCGTAGTAATGCGCTCACGTTGTGTGTGTAAACTTGTCAATGAAGATCTATGACTATCACACACAGCCTTACAATGGTGGTGGGTTGGCGATTCTTCTCGTTTCCTCTCGTCTTTCCACATGAAATAAAAACTAATAAATTCCAAATTTGCAGTTCGCACATGCGCGAGTACTTGTAAAAATGCTTGTGCTTTAGTTTCAGTCTGGATCCTTGGTTTATTTATTTTACCCCTGCCAACGCTGTTGCTGAGCTGAAGCTGTGCGGTCTTTTGACTGCACCGGTGCCGCATGGCTTTGCAAATCACAGCCTTTTTTGTTCCGATAACATCAACAGTTGTTATATTAACTAGAAAATCTATTTTTTTTAAATCTGTGAAAGTGGAGCTGGGGAAGGAGGAGGGTTTCTGAAGCGTGCTGCTCTGCTACGGCACATTTGCTATTTTTCAAAGTTATAGTTATCATTATTCTTCATAGTGTGAATGGTCCTTAAATCAGTCATTCACTTTGGTAAAGCTTTGTGAGAAAATTTCCTTTTTGATTATCTTTGCAGACGAATCGAGACCTGGACATGTTCATCAATGCTTCTAAAAACTTCAACCTGAACATCACATGGGCGACCAGCTTTTTAGGTACGAAGCATCGACACGTTAGATATTATGTTCATGTACCCTGCATGAGCTCCGTTAAATCTGTTTCTTTGTGTCCGTGCAGCTGGGACTCAAGCTGGTGAGGAGATCCCCATCGTCTCTCGTAGCAACATAAAGGAGTTCAAGGATAGTTTCTCCAACGAGAAGTTCGATTTCCGTGGCAACACCAACATTACCTTCTACGTGTATGTGAGCAACTTCACCTGGCCAGTGAAAATCCAGGTGCGACTGGGCTAAGCGGAATGTTGGGTCAAGTGTTGGTTTATGTGCAGATACGCAAATATCATGATTGTGAGATCAAAGGATCTCAGTTTCTTTAAGGTAATCTGTGTGTGTACGTGTTGTCTGAGAGACTGGAATTCTCACTCCATCAATGTTTTCTTTTATTATATTCATTTTGTTTGGGTTAGAAGTCTACATCCAACATTATTTTTATCAATACTGTTTAATCTTGACTTCAAAAGCAGAGATAAGTAAACTTCTGTTTTCTCATAGGGTCAGAGTTGCGAAGCAGTAATATATCACTGTTAGTCAGCTCAGATACAGAGATGGAGAAGTGATGAAAGTAAGACAGAGTAACGGACTAAGTCATTACAGATTTGCTTGCTTTGCATGGGACTGAATGAGAGTAAATATAAAAGTGCTATTTTATGCATCTTAATAAAGACAAGAAATGTCGGAGACTTGTTAATTATTCTGATTATAGTATTCTGTTTTTATGTGTTTGGTTAACATTTTGCGGAATAATAAACCATTAGCTTATTAGCTTTACAAAATAAAATAAAATTTGACTAGACAATATGAATAATATCTGGTAAAACTTGCAGCTATAGATTGATTTGGCATTACTTGAGAGTGCAAGTTGACTATGTCTAATGGGACAAACAAGACAAAAACACTGAAAAAACTCATAAACCATATGCAAATAGTCTAAGTTTTATTGAATAAATCTGGCAAAATGTTTTTTTACAGTATAGAGAGATCAAGTTCTTTTCCTTTGGCCTTTGCTGTCTGGTCTGGAAATGATTTGGCAGAGCTCTCCTTTTCCTCCCTCTCCTTCTCTCCTCCTCTCGTTTTTTCCCTGTTTACCCCCTCCTCTTCCTTTGCTGTTAAAGAGTGACCTAACTAACTCTCCTGCGTTTGGATGCTGAAACTCGGGGTGTGTTTGATTGTCCGTCCACTATTCTAGAACACGTTCTCTCCTCTGCTCATGGAGAAAGGGTGAATTTCAGTCAGGTAATGTTTATTCTCTCGTTCGCCTTTCCCTTCTCTGACTGACCTGCCACGTTTCATCTAACAGAGGCTGTTTGTATGAGCGGGGGGGAAAGGGGACGCTCCGGAGGACAAGGGGGCTGTTGTCAAGAGTTCGGAGAAGAACAAGCAGAGAGTTCGGGCTGTGGAAAAACGCAGTTTTCGAAACCAGCTCTGTAAACACGGCAGGCCGAGACTTGAAGTGTCATAGAGAATGTTAAGTTAAAACACATGCCGCTCTTAGCGAGAAACTGAGGAAAGTGTCTGATAGGAATAACAAGGTCTGTGAGAGTTTTGTGAGCTTTCTGAATAGAGAAGGATTTCTGCCTTCTGTTGCTGCTGTTGTGTTTTCTTTTCGACTGCTCCGTGTGGCCGTGTAGTTTTTGGCTGGTGGAAGGGAAGCGTGTGCATATGTCTGTGTGAGTGGTAGACTGAAAGCTGGAAGGAGCTTTTCACATGATTCTGCTGACTGGAAAGTGCATAAATTCTAGCTGAAAACAGAACTTCATCTTTAAAAAGAAAATAAATCTGGCTCGCTGTAATCTTCAGAGTTCCCTGTAGATTGACTTTATGAGCAGTGTAAACACTGTGGCTTTGTGGCACGTCGATTCTCTTCAGTGATTTATTGATGATTTATGGGTGTCAGTTATATTGCTCATATTTAAGATTATTTAAGAGCTCTTTCAACTCCTAAACCTAATTTTAAAACTTTATCTTCAGCTCATTTTATGTTTGTGTTAACTCAAATCTTTCGGCTTGAGTATCATCAGACTTGCATCTGTACTATGTACCGACGATGTTTGTTTAGGCTCTTTTAACTTTGAGGAATCACTTAAAATAAGTTTTTCTCACCTCATGAAAAGTGATGCTTGAAGCATAGAACCTCATCATTTGCGGCCATTTCGAAACCTATCATTACACCCTAATAACCAATATTACCACTCCAAACATTTTCGAGATTGTCTACAAAGATGATATATATTTAGAAAGATAACATGATAGGGAATGCAACCTTCAACCAGTCGTCAATTGATAAAGACGGGCGGGGCTCTACACAGTCTTGTAAGGTGCTTGCCCACCTGTGTGCATGCGCAGTTGCTGAAGAGACATCAAAAAGGTGTCTTCTGGTGTAATTTAAGGTTAGGAAACAAAAGTTATGGTGCAGTTGTGGTCAGGTTTGATGTTGGATGGAAATATGCTATTTAACTGTGATTTTTGCCAGCGATTTGAGAAATGTCTTTCATCCCCCATTCATGGAGATAGGTCTGTAGTCTTGCTATGGCTGAAACAGCTCTCCTGAGGTGTTGCAAACACGGCCGCCAAGCGGCATGACAGCTGTATATGTACTCTATTGCCTAGCATCACAGCATCGTTACTTCACCATGGCAACGAGGCTTGCATGGGCAAATATGTGTTTATAGGGATAGTTCACCCAAAAATATATATTCTGTCATCAATTATTCACCTTCAGGTTGTTCCAAATCTGTATCATTTTTTTTGATGAACACCAAGAAAGATATTTAAAAGAATGCTTGTAACCAAACAGTTCTTGGCCACCATTGACTACCATAGTAGGAAAAAGTACTTTGTACTTTTTGTTCGGTTGAACACAAAAGAAGATATTTTGATGAATGTAGGACAGCAGTTCTGGGACACTTTTGACTACTGTTGTAGTCCTACTATGGTAGTCAATGCTGGGCAAGAACTGTTTGGTTACAAGCATTCTTTCAAATATCTTTCTCTGTGTTCATCAGAACAAGAAAATGTGTACAGGTTTGGAACAACTAGAGGGTAATTGTGAACTTTCCTTTTAAGATTTGTTTTGTATTAACACTGGTTTGTAAACTATAGCCAGGTGTGCATAGATTTTCTCTCATTATCCTCTAAAACATGACCAATCTATGGTATGTATACTTTGTCTCGTGCGTGAATACACATGTAAGACAAAGGTTGTTGTGTGCATGACAGTGATAAGCCGGGATGGGTATTGTTTTATGTAGTGTGTGTGGGAGTATCAGTGTCCGCTGGAGCTGTGAGTCAGGTCCCGTTTGTCTTTGAATCTGCGAGTCTGAACATGAGGAGGTTCTGCTGCATGAGAGAGACTCTATCGGCGCACAGCATCTGCTGAATGAATGCTCTGTGTGAATTCATCCTTCATGCTGAACGTCTGTCATGCTCTCTTTTACCCCGTTCTCTCGCTTACTCCCTCCCTCGAACTCCTGAGCTTATTTGGAAATGCCTGGAGGAGAAAAGCAGGTAAAGATGGTGAGGAAATGATGGTATTGAAATGGATACATCTTTTCTGTCCGTTTTAGCCACTACACAGTAGACCAAAGGGCTGTACACAGTAAATACACATAAAATAATAAAATAAAATAAAACAACCAATGAAAAAGAAAACATAAACAAATGTTACAAACGTCGGGTCAGTCAGTAAAAGCCTCAGTACTCCTTGAAGCAGAGGACAGGAAGTGATGCAACTTTGAAGTAATGCACTGAGGCAACTTATGATTTTTTAGATAACTCTATATCGCAGTGTCTCTGCATCACATACAATGTGTTCTTTTATGCTGTGATTTCTTTTTTTCATGTTGCTTATTCAAGTGTCATTATCGTTTTTTTAACCCCCATCTCAACCACCTCGTCTCTCTTCCAGTTATTGAAATTCCAACATAATATGTGCCAAAGATAATGTGATTGCTTGTTATAATTAGATTTGTAATGGCTCTGTTTTGTTAAACGTGTATAGAGAGAGAGAGAGAGAGCAAGAGAAAAAGTTGTGTATCAGCAGGGGGCACTATTGGTACAGTCAAGAACGAAACATTTGTTTCAGTGTCCTGTTTAGATACATGTACACACACACACAAACATGTACATGAACGTTATTGTCACCGTTAACACACCTGTTTCTCTTTTTTTTTAGATTGCTTTCTCTCAACACAGTAACTTCATGGATCTGGTACAGTTCTTTGTCACGTTCTTCAGGTGAGTGTCGTAAAGAATCATTGACATGATAACAACATGATTTATTACAAACATATAAGGATCCAGTGGAAAAATGAAAGCCATAAATATTCTTCGACATACTTTAGTGTGAATCTGAATGATGTACGTTTTTATGGAATTGGTTGGAGCAAATGTGAGTGTTTGGGGTGTGATGTAGCTCTAAGCTCTAATTCACCTCTTGAAGACCCTCTGTAATATGTTATTGATTCAGGAAGCAGGTGGTGAAAACCAAATATATAGAAAATCCACAGACCTAGACTTTCTTTTTCACACATGCACACATTCCCACACACACAGTAAAAATGACACCATGTGGCTTATTATAATTCGTATTGATTAACATATAGCAGGAGGATGATTAAAAAGCTCTGATTTGGTCATGCATCATGCATAAGATACAAACGCTATTGCATGCACTCACACCATAGACTCTATTAAACATGGATGTTGTGTCCGTGATGCACCCATAGGTTTCTGAGGAGCCTTTTTGAAGCCTAATGTTTGCCGAGCTGCGTGCGCCATTTTAGCAGCGCGTCACTCGTTACAAAATGGATAAAGAGGCAGGACGTGGTTGGAACTGAAACCACCTGTCACCTTGATTATGCAGAATTATAAGGCTTATTATAATCGAAATTGATGAGTCCTAAAAAAATGACCCCTTCAAAGTTATCATGAAGGGCAGAAAGAGCTATTTAGACCCAAGTAATTGTTTGTACCAGGCTTTAAACATTTCTTCTGTAAAGTGGGGCATTTTAACATGGGGCTTAGATTATGCCCTAATTTGGAGCCAGTGTCTAGCGGCCAGTCGATAAATTGCAGTTTAAGTCACTTCCTTGTTGGTTTCACGAGAGAGTCCTGAAGGTTGCCGCTTGAAGAACACACATAACATTCATACACTTACCAATGGCTGTGGTGGACAACAGTTCCTCATTAGTTATGTCAACTTAACCATGACAAATGACTTTAACTCCACACTCTCCATAGTGTGTGTGATGTGTGTGATCTGTTCACAGATCCGAATTGAATTAATTTCAGCTCTGCGCCTGCAGTTGTGCAGTATAAATTTGCAACAACACATTTACGGCTTTTTTGTGACAAACATTCAGCAGAGTTCTCCTATTCCCAAGTCGCATTCATGAGCCCTGGGCTTGTTTCTATGAGAATATGACACCCCTGATCTTTAGCACACCGTGGATAGGGAGCTACCTCTAATCCATTAAACATAAGCAGCCTTGGTTCCTGGAGATACGACTCTGGCATTGCACGTTGGAACACGGTTGTTTAATTGTTTCCAAGTTAACATCCAAAAACCTAATTGATCGTTCTCTTCCTTTCCATTTCCTGTGCTGTGTGCAGCTGTTTCCTGTCCTTGCTTCTGGTGGCGGCGGTCGTGTGGAAGATAAAACAAAGCTGCTGGGCGTCACGGAGAAGAGAGGTCAGTGCTGTACCCCTGCTGCCAGTAACTACAGACTCTCTGAAAGTTAGAAATCAAGCTTGATTGAACGAAGAATACATTTCGTCGGGTTGATGGTGAAGTCATTTTATGAGACTAATTTTAAGGCACCCACAGAGACTAAAGTGGATTGATTTTATAGGGTTTTAAAAGGCCAATTTGAGCCATGCAGGTGATTATAAGTGCTAACCCGAGAGTTCTTTAAAGGACCTTCTTCACCATCTGGCCTTATGAAGTGCACTCGTCCAATGGAAAGCTATGGCACTATTTTCTGTCTAACACAGCATGGTCATGTATTTGTGCACATTAGTTCTCATCTTTACAAGTTAGTTTTCATAAGTACTGACACTTACTTATGCACGACTTTTACTTATCATCTCATTTTGGGCTGACGTAACAAAACAAAGTCGACACACATAAAGTGTCAATAACGTCCATTTATACAAGGTAAAGGTCAATCTATGCTGAAATGTGATCTGAATCATTAATGTGATTATTTTAAAAGTACAGTTCATCAAAAAATACTAATTCGGACATTATTTATTCACCATTGAGTTGTTTTAAATCTATATACATTTCTTTGTTTTGATGAACACAGAGAAAGATATTTGGAAGAATGCTTGTAACCAAACCGTTCGTAGACCCCTGTTAAACCACTGTTTGGTTACAAGCTTTTTCCAAATATCTTTCTCTGTGTTGATCAGAACAAAGACATTTATACATATTAGAACAACTTGTTGACAAGTCATTTTTTTAAAATCAATAATTTTTTTAAGTTTCTTTTACATATATCCTGTTTTGTTTTCTAACAATTTATTCAAGACAACACGTATAAGTTTTTTACATTGTGTGTGTACGTACGTATGCTGAAGACCAGCGTCCCGTTTGAAGATTTGGGAGACCTTCCGAGGGTCGTTCTGATGTCAAAACTGTAATTGCAAATCAGAAGTGACCTTTTCTCAAAGCGCTCTGCATGGTGTGTGTGTGTGTGTGTGCGAATAATTACACAGAAGTCCTCCCGAGGTGCTCTGAAAGATTTTCCAGGTAAATCCTTCTCTGATAAATATCACAAGCCTCGTGGGAAGAGTGTGTATTGCGACCCAAAATCAAAGATGCGGGGTATCCGTTTATCAGCTGAAATGATAAGATATGCAAATGTAGGCCACTCAGTGGAGATGAGCTGATGCTAACAGACTGCTGATTATTTTCTTTAATCTAGCCAAAGTGCGTCATTCACAGAATTGCATTCACCAAAGCATCCCTTTGAAATTTCCCTTTAGTGCCCCGTAGTCAGTATTTTAGAATAAGGCTTGATGCGCTGAATGCTGAATATGAGAGGAATTACCAGGACACGTTTCTGTTGGTTTCGAGAATGTTTTTCTCACATAAACACGTGAAGATTAATACGATTCAAATTTGCAGTGACCGAAGGCTTGTGTTTAGTGGCTTTCATCGGTCCTCTGTGACACACACACTCTTTCACACACCTTTATTGATGAGTCCATGAATTAAACTGACAGCAAGTGGCTTGTGAATTAGCTGTAGTGGGAATAGCTGTCGATATTCTTTGTCTATATGAGTGTGCTATAATGAGGTGCCCTGATAGCTTCTGTGCGTGTTTGCGTCCCTTTTTACTGTTGGAACAACTCGTACACATGTTGCCATCTCATTTAAGGTGTTTGGTCCTTTTGTTTTTGTACATTTTAAAGGGGTAATTTGACAAGTTCTCCTTGATATTATGAGTAAAGAGTTTAGATTACCAAACCTACTTCAAAATTTACCGAAACCTTCAGAACGTCAGATATGTCTTGATAATTCAAAGACTGTTTATTGAAACTGAGCTGCAAAAAGGTGGCTCAGTTGAATCAAGTAGATCTGTAAGACGGTCTGAAAGCTTTTAAATGTTGAATAATGATATTTATATATTAGTTTAATGAGTATGTAGGCCTTTTCAAGGGTGGAAAATAGTCATAGAAAAAAAACTTTTATGAGAAATCTTTGCATTTCTACTTTAGGTTGATGTGCGTCCGGTGGGTCTAAACGTTTGTGCAAATTCCTCAAGGATAATATTTTTTTGCCAGAATGCTTTTTTCTTTTTTGAGCAAAGGAAGATGAATATTAAATCAAGACTGTGATTTCAAAATGTCAGACAAGAAAAATGTCAAAAGAATGGTTTGCAAGAACAGTGCAGGGGAAGGGAGAGACCCGGTTTAGTCCGGCTCTGTCTCATGATGTTTATTTCCTGAAATATCCTTGTCAACGTTGTGTTGTCTAACACCCAGGAAGCCATCATAACTCTCAAAATAAAAAGATTTGAGCAGAATTCGTAGTTTTGGCAGTCTTGATGTCTTTCTCTGGTTCGCCGTGTGTATTGTATCCCTCGCAAACGGTGCAGTTGCTCAGTTTCTTTCAACTGCCCTGTACAAAGCTGGAATGTTGTGGACCACTCACCTCAGCAACGCAACGCCCTCTGGGTTCTGATGCAAGCCAGGCTTTCTTTCAGTTCAGTGTTCAGCGTGAGATTGAACTGTCAGTGCTGTTAGTAATGTAGGCTTTTTCGTCCTCAAATAGATTCCTGTCAGTGGAGTCAAAACACTTCTCAGACTGTTCACCTCTGCGGTAATGTTTTCTCTGTCTTGATACATTTCACGTTTCGCCTGTGTGAGATGATTAAGAAAAGCATTACGCGATCACAGATGCTCTGAGCCAAACATCTCCTATCATACTGAAACAGTCTTCGTGTGTTTTGTTTCTGCTTGAAGACATGAACAAAATGAATATGTTTATAATTAGGAAGTTTGCGACTCAGGGTTGTTATAATGGTATTAGGAGTGATAACCTGCAGATGAAAAAATACATACGAGGGAACTCGAAACGCAATTGCTGTATTAGCAGCATGGTCTGATCTATGTGTGTTAGTGGAAAAATGAGAACCATTAATAGGACTGCTATAAAATTGGTTCCAATATTTTAATAAAGTGAAACCAGTTTTCTCTTTTCGCGGTCAGCAGGTCTTTCTCTACCTCTCTTTATTTCTCTCTGCTGCTTCAGAGAATTAAATGTAAAAGCTTACATCAGCCTCCCCCTTCCTCCTGATGAAGGGTTTGCGGGCGTTGAGGAACTCGCTGGTCTCTGTGTGTCTCTGTGTGGACGAATGATCACCACCGCTTCATTCAAGTTCATCAGTGATGCTCTGAACACCTCTCAATCGGAGGTCTGCATTAATACACTCTTGCTTTCTCACCCACATACAATCTAAAACACTCTTGCCGTTGAGTAAAGGCTAGACACCGAGTGCCGCACAGAACAGCGTACACTCCCTCCCACTGTATGTAATAGATGAATGGACGCTAAACCACTGATATCAGCATGTGGTCCAAGTAAACTAATCAAAACTTGGACAATTGGATTTCCAGAAAATTGTCTGGCCCTGGCCTGAAAATACTCTTTTGTAAGGGATCTTGGTCTTCCCATGCCACCATTAAGAAAACCGATGGGATGGGTTGACAAATTGTTTTTATCCACTGGTGGCCATTAAGGACCAGGTGCAGCTGCAAACAGATTTAAGATGGCAAGTAACGTGGGCATGCCTGTCTCCTTCAGAACGTGCTGTCCCTGTAGTGTCTGCGCAGAAATAACACAGGTAATGAGAACATTCTGGTCATTATAGACTCGCTGATATTCCCTTATCGCTCCGATATTCCTCAGAGCACGAATTCGTTTTGCTTTGATGCTGCAAATGAGCATGGCTTTACTTTATAAACTTGTATTGCACTGTTGGCCTGTTATGAAAGTAGTTACAGTGCTGTTAAGACTTTAACTATAACTGTAAAGTACTTACAGCTGTTGCTGCACTAACCTGGAGTTGTGGTTTCCTGAATGCTCAATTGCATTTTTGGTGAAGAAAATGCTCATCTTTTTTTGCACTTTCACAGTAATATGTTTTTCAATTGTCATTGAAAAAGAGCATCAAGGTAAATTACTATGAAGCGTGTTACTTTTGAATAGAGATGCACCGATACTAAATTATCCAGAGTGATATCTGCTGGTGCCAATACAGATACTGTTGATTATATTAAGGGGAACACTTAAGTATAAGGACCAATTCTCACTATTAACTAGTTGCTTATTAGCATGCTTATTATTAGTATATTGGCTGTTTATAAGTACTTGTAAAGTACATATTCTACGACCATTCTCTACGGTACTACCCTAATCCTACCAAATACCTAAACCTAAAAAATTACTAACTATTAATAAGTAATAGATTAGGAGTTTACTGTTTCTTCACATTTGTTGCATTTTCCTGTCCTCTTTTGATTGACAGGATATTTCTGACCTGATCTTTGGCTGTTTTTACTCTTCCGGTCGATGCAATCAAACAAAAAGGTCCTCATGGTCATTGAATACCTGTACATTTATTTTGTATTACTCTGCATATATTATTAAAATGCTGATTTCTTAGGATTGAAAATTCACATCTTTGTTATGTACCTTTAGTGTTGTCAAATCGACATATGGCAATTTATCGATTCCTAAATCAATTGATAATGATTAATCGACTTGACAGCACTAGTATATGTGACCCTGGACAACAAAACCAGTCTTTTGGGTCAATTTCGAGAAATTGAGATTTTAACATAAAACATTTTCTACCACTTTATGGTATGTTACGATATGACAATAAATGGCTGAGATACCACCGTTTAAACTCTGGAATCTGAGAGTGTCAGAATGGCCTGAGAGTGTCTTCAAAATGGCCTTTGAAGTTGTTAGTCAGAGGCACTGTAGCAGGCTATCCACTCACAAAGGTTTTCATATATTTTGGAAAGGAAATTTTCAAAATATCTTCATGAAACATGGTCTTTACTTAATATCCTAATGATTTTTTTGCCATTAAAGAAAAATCTATAATTTGAACCATACAATGTATTTTTGTCTTTTACCGGAGATGTTACCGTGCTACTTAAGACTGGTTTTGTGATCCATGGTCACATATATGAAGAGTTGGGATCCAAAACTAGATAACTCAGCTTTTTATAATGTTATCATGTTTTTATTGTGTTTTATTGTATTCGCTGTGCTTTTATAGTTATTATAGTATAAATCAAAACAAACCAACTGCAGGATGATTGCAATCCACAATAAAAAAAAATATTTTTGATATCTCATTTTGAATCCAAACTCTTCATATAGACACAATTTAGAATAGGGACCAATTCTCACTATTAAATAACAATTAACTACCACTTTTGCCACAATAAACTCCTAATTAGTTATTATAAGGTATTTTTTAGGTTTAGGTATTGGGTAGGAATAAAGGATTTAGAATAAAGTAATGCAGAATAAGGCGTTAATACTCTATGTGCTTTATACATACTAATATACAGCCAATATGCATGTTATTATGCAATTAGTTAATGATGAATTGATGTACCTTAATATAAAGTGTAACCGTATATTTATAATGGGGTTTTTCTGTAATTGCAGTGCCCAAAAAAAAACATGAAAATGTGTTCGACAAAAGGTGTGGAACTCTGAAACATGGACATAAGGACAGCAGATTGCAGGTTTTTTTTCTGTACAAAGAGTTTTACTAACTGTGATTCCATGAATCAGATGTCTTCGCCATTTATATGCACCCTACTGAACTTGTTATTTGCCAAGTGCAGCGTTTCAGATCACCTCCATCTCTGTTGAAAAATATTACATTTGTGTGCTTGAATAGTTTTGCATGTGAATTGGGTAGATGTGGGTTGTGGCTAAAGACATGCAGAATGTACAGCTTCTCTCTTTGTCTGTGGTGTTAAGCAGTGATATTAATTCCTCTAATCTGTAGTCTCAGGAGTTTGTGGGAATAATTAGGAAGTTGGATTAGGGCTCATTTGGGGGATTATATTTCTGCATTAATCTCTCACAGTGGCCCAGGTTTATCTCTGACTGGGTGGCTCTTTCTCTGCCATCATCTTCCTACTTGGAACGTCTCTCCCTCTCTTTCTCTCCTCTCCTCTATCTACTCAGGCATGCAACACTAATATTTTCTCAGACACTCTCCGCAGCCCCTAAATTATTCCTTTTCCCTATGTTTCGCTGATAACCATCGGTCTATGTAAATCAGTATAATGTCAAACATATAAAACCATAAATCAGGTACCGGGCCATGAGCGGCGACAACATGAGTTTACAGCCGGGATGAGATAATGCTTCTGATGGAAACCGATGGTGTGATTTTTTTTTTGGCAAATAACCCCTCTCCTATAGTGTCCCTTTAAGCTTTTGCCCTTTTATTTACACTCCGCTGAGATTCCTTTTCATCTATGTGGATTTGTGTCATTTAAAAAGATGAAATCTGGCAGTCTGCAAACTTTGCTGTGTTCAGTCAGCGTGCGTCTTGTTTTATGCCGGCTCTCATCTTTCAAATGTGCTCTATGTAGTATACACTCCAAATGAGGGCACATCTGATGGAACATACTGTATATACTGTGAGCCGAAGCATTTACACTGACTTTTTAAAGACCTTCTCAGTCCTGGGATCATAAGCCAGCTTGGAATGGTTCATTTATTGAAATAATTTTTCCATTTTAAAGCTCGCAGTGGTAAACAAAAAACATCCAGTTTAAGATTAATAATCTGGTTTTAAATGACAAAACCGGATGGGACTGGTTTCTTACTGGGCCCAGTGGTCCCCAATCATACAGGTCCTCCTTCAAACAGACTGCTTGTTTGACACTCTGCCTCTAATATCCCTAATAATGGTTTATCTTTGGTGATACAGCACGCAGGTCTCAGATCAGTATTCAGCATGGTTCCGCCCCATAATCTGATTCAGCACTGCTTCTCTTGAAGGTTGATTGAAAGATCTCTCTCTTTCCACCCTCTCCTCATCCATCTTTAGCCTTGAGCTCTGTCTCTTTGGATATGCTGTATATTCCTGACGGTGGTTTAAAGCACACATCAGTAAATATGCACTTTGATGCGTTGCAGCGGGAACGTGTGGTTATGAATGTGTGACAGTTGTTCTGCTCCCTGGAGCGACCGCTCGCTCGCTCTCTCTCTCTCCCTCTCTCGACTTTCTGTTGTGTGTTGGGCCGAGCTTTTGCACATGGACAGACTGATGCACACACACAAACACTCACAGATTAAATGACTTGCCGGTTCCCTGCAGAGAGGGCTAGAAGTCAGTCAGTGAGGTTTCTAATTGAGTGGTTTGCTGTGAAGTGGCTTGTTTTGCTCTTATCTCTCGCTCTCTCTCTCTCTGTCTGGCTCTCTCTCATCATTAACATCAGGGGCCAATAGGAGTGTGAACCTTTAGGGCAGCGGTGTCAAACTCCAGTCCTAGAGGACCATAGTCCTGCAGTGTTTAGTTCTAACCGTTTAGTCGGTTTTACTATTTCGCCTTCCCATTCAGTCTCGCTAGATAATGGTAAACGAACTTGGCTTGCTGTCCTCGAAGGGGGCTCGAACCCCAAGCCTCGGGTCGAGCTCCACTCCGATCTTAACCCACCCCCCGTAATAGAAGAATACATGCAAGGTAGGAGGGAATGGGGAGGAGGAGGGATGTCGGAAGAACTGGCGCTTGGATGGCGCGGACAGTGACAGTTATGTACGCTCTTAAGGATGATTGACAGGACTGAATGTTTAGGATCCACCCAAACCTACATTTAGAACTTCATTGAGGTGTTTTGAGGTTTGTTCTTAACTTCTTCTTAAGGACGTTTGAGATTTTCATAAAGTAATCACAAAGTAAAGAAAACAAATGGCACTGTTTTCTGACCGTTTAACTTTTGTTAAAAAAATCTTCTGTTATCTACTTTTTATCTACTCATGATCATTCCTTGATTTTTATGGATATTTCATCATTTGATTATATTTTTAATGTAGCAAGATCATGTTGATATCATCTAATGATGATTTATAACCACAGACATCTTGGTTACTAAAAGGTGGTTTACCATTAAAGAACAAAACAAACCCATGACATCCAAATAACTTTCTTTGTCTGTTTGCGAATGCTTTTTAGTAATAGAAAAAGGTTCTTTAGTTTATCTAAAACATTTACACATTTTATGTATTTGGCAGACGCTTTTATCCAAAGTGAATAACATTGCATTATACTATACATTCGTATCTATGTATGTGCAATCCCTGGGATCGAACCCATGACCTTGGCGTTGCTAGCACCATGCTCTTACCACTGAGCTAAAATAAACTCTGCTTATAAAGTTCTAATAGGCAGTTTCGGCGTCAACAACATAAACAAACGTTATGTGGCCCAAACGTAACTTCAAGTAGACCTTTGTGAAGAATTAATAACAGTTAAGTAGTTTTATATTATTTTTTAATACAATTAATATGCAATAAGATATTAATATAAATTAAATATAAATAAATAAATACATATATACAAGGCAATAACTAAACACAAACACTGGAAAATTAACCGATGAAACTGTCTATTAGAACCTGTGAGAAAATGGTTCTTTGGAGAACCAAAAAACAGTTCTTCTATGGCTTTCTGCTACCCCTTTTATATTAGAGTGTGGAAAAATAAAAAAAATGATGTTTTTAAGTATTGTGCTCAGATTTGTACACTTATGTAATATAAAGTTGTAGATATTTTTATTATTAACTATGGTACACAGATGAATGATGCGGGTTCAAGTCTGTCTGACCTTGTGTGCCGAATCATTTCCGTCAGTTTTTCTCCTTGTCACCCTCCACGGTTTCCGTCCTCAAGTCAAAAGTTCCAAACAATGTTACATTTTTTTCCATGAAGAAATCTCGTTTCTTCCACGGCCGAGTGAACATTCAGACTGCCATTGTTCACTGTATTCCATCAATTTGTTCATTCTTTCTGTCTTGCTGTATTTGTTGACGGGCGTTTAAAGACACGGCTCACCCAAAAAAGAAAAAGAGCTCTTGATTACAGCTGTCACGCGCCACAACGTATGGAATTTTAAAATCTGCAGCTGTCAGGCGCTCTTCATGTGTTCCTTTTTATTGAGTGGTTTTGTTGCGTTTCTTGTGTGTTTTGTTGTTTTGTTTAGTTCTTCCCAGACATTTAAGTAAAGAGTGCCATCATTTATGCTTAACGACCATTTGATCTCTTCTCTGCTGTCTCTATCTCTCCCTCCTTTGAAGATTTGCAGTTCCCTTTTGTTTGACTACTCCTTAGATGGCTCTTTCATGTATTTTTTGCTCACAAGCTTGTTTTAATCTGGCCTTTTTTACGTTCAGCTCACATCCTTCAAACTCAAGTATTGCTTTTTACCTTTATATTTTCATCTTTTCTATATAGAGCTGTATGCGTGTTTGTGTTTTTTTTTGTAAAGCTGTTGAATAATCTTTCTCCTCACTTCCTCAGCAACTCCTACGAGAAATGCAGCAGATGGCCAGCCGACCGTTCGCCACCATCAACGTCGCCTTGGAGACGGAGGATGAGCCGCCAGACCTGATTGGTGGAAACGTGAAGGTTAGCGTGACCTTTGGTGTGATGACATTAGTGTTTGGTTAAATAGGGAGTGCAGTTACTGCATATGTTAATGTTGGGAATAGACTGAGTCACTGGCTCCGTTGCAAAATCTAGTGAGCTGACTAGCCGTCTGCTGCCTACATTTGCGGCCCTTTACAAAAGCATCCCTGCATGGCAAGTAAAAGCTTCCAGATATGAGAGCATTCAAAGTTTTGATTTCAAGGCTTAATCAATCATTGAAATGAGTCAAATCCTGGTATCTGACATACAGAAACACCTTAAAATGCCATCCAGGTAGGCAGCTTACTATGTTTTGAAGCAGAACTATTCTTTCTGGAGTCTCAGACAGCATTCAGACTGAGGCTTTGTTATTTAGGCTCTCTGTGGTGCTCAGCATGAATGTAAAGGCAACTTTAAACCAACACTTTGATATGCCTACAGACGAGTCGTCTGTTGACTTCTGTTCAACTTTCTTGTTGTGATGATGCATTGTTTAGATGTGTTTACTTTAGTTTCACAGCCTCTTGGTCCCTCAGTGAGATCTTTTGACCAATGCTTGCATTTCATAGTTTTATATTATGAAGAATTGCTGGATTGTAATTACTGTTTTTAGAACATTATAATGACAGCCTTGAATAGAAGATCCAATTTAGATTTACCTCTCGCCTCTGTTCTCTCTTCTGCTCTATCAATGTCCTATACTTTAAAAGTAATTACAATCCAGCCATTTTTTGAGAGCAGAAAACTATAAATGTAGTTATTTGTCTCAAATCTGATAGAGGGGTCCTGAGGGTTTTAAAATGAAGTAATGTAAAGAAGACATCATAGACATCAAAGCAATTACCGCTGCAGTATATGACCCCCAGACATACTAAATATTCTATATACAGCATATACATATAGTGGTATCCAAAACTCTGAGACCACTTACATTTTTAATTTAATTTTATATTCAATATTTTGCTGGTCTCCTATTAGCATTAATTACAGCTTACATGGACTCCACAGGCAAACCCAAGGATCCACGTTGTCACAGAATGACCAAAAAATGTTCCAAAGCGTATTTTGTGCACTTCATTTGAAGCAAGGAAATCTGACATTTGTATGGATAAGTTGACACAATCAATGACCCATATTTGCTTGCTTGGTTGTTGAACCCAAATAATGTAAATACCAGAAAATAAACAAGTTGATTTTGAAATCCAGATTTTCAATGGGGTTTTGGACCAACAATAGGTTACATCATCCAACAAAAGTTGGCTAGTTTATCTAGATGTGTTCTTTCCTTCAGGAAAAGCCTTCATCTGCTTAAAATCACTGTAGCAATAAACGTTTGTTTTGATCTTGCCACAATCTCAACACCTTGTCAGATGTAAAGTATTACATTCGTTCTCTTGAGCTTATTCTGTTATAAAAGGTAAGAAAGGAAAACCAACAGAGCATAACCAACTAGTCTCTCTGCTTAGTCTCCTGCACATTAAAGATTTTAAAGGTTTAAACCTTTATTACCACCATACCTCTCTCTTCTCTCTCTCTTTGCTCTCTTCCTCTCTCTCTCTCTCTCTCTCTCTCTCTCTCTCTTCCTTTCTCTCTCTCTCTCTCTCTCTCTCTCTCTCGTTGCTCTCATTCTTTTTTTAATTATAAGAGTTAATTAAAAAGAACCTGTCTTGTGCTCACTCAGTCTGGTTGCTTCAGATAATCGCCCAGGTCCAAACGTAATTGACGCATATACACATACATACTCGGATGCTGTTCCTCTCAGATGCTGTAATTGAATTTTACTGGGATTTTGTTTTTGCTTGTGTGTGTGTGTGTGTTAAAAGTAGGTGTGTATGGCTTCAAAGATAAATGCTGCTTTCCGCCTGCTCTGAATTGTCAGAGTGGTAGAGAGCAATGAGCATAGAGATGGGGGGTGAACTGGTGTCAGGAGGATAAGAAATGCTTTAAAGAGTTGAATATATAAAGAGAGGTGAATATGCAAAGTTGTTGTACAAAGCGGTAGATTTTGTGAGTGGTTGCAGGACTGACTTTTTAAACCTGTATATGCTTATGCTATACATACACATTGTATAGAATGTATAGAAGAGTTGTTAGGCAGTGGAAAAGTGAATGTATTGAAGGGAGGGAGTCAGACCGTGTTTATGTAAATCTGGAAATTAAAATGAACATGTTAAAATTGTATCCTGCCTTGATGCCCGATGACTCCTGAGATAGGCGCAGGCTCCCCGTGACCCGAGGTAGTTCGGATAAAGCGGTAGAAGATGGATGGATGGATGTTAAAATTGTTCTTAGTTTTGTAATGAGTTTCAAAATCTAAAATGACATCATATCATAAACAGTGTATATACAAATTTATTAGACCACCAACCAATGTAATGTTTGTACCACAGCCGCCCAAAACTAACAATACTGGTGTATACCAGGATCCTTTTTCATGTTTCTGTTAAGGTTAATCCACCATTATGTGTAAGCATATCAGTCACAGTGGTATTTCTTTTGCAAAAACATTATTATTGTTATACATGAATATTTGAATTCATTGTTTTAAAAGAAAGACAGAAAAAATAGTAAAGCACTCAATTATGTTTTAATTCAGATGCCCAATTACAGTCAATAAGAACAAAGACTGTGGAAAAGTACATAAAAACAATACCAGCAAGAATACAAACTGTTGTTATCAAGGTTAAAAAAGGCCAGATAAAATATAACGTTTTTTTGGACACTATGTGTGAATAGACTATTAAGTTGTTTTTTGCCTCATAAACGACAATATAATTTTTAGTTTTAAACAAGTTTTTGACCGATTTATAAATTATTTGTTTTCTCTTTATTATAACATGTGGTCTAATAGATTTAAAGGCCCAGCTTATAAATTTTGGCAGCATCTAGTGGTGAAGTTGAGAATTGCAACCAATGGCTCACTCCCCCACACCCCCTTCCTTTTGAAGAACTACAGTGGCTGACACAGAACTAAATTGTTGTCATGTTTTCACTTCTTTCCTGTAGGAGATCATGTATTTATGAGACGCTCTCTGTAGAGCAGTTCGTCCCTTTAGGGCTGCTGTAGAAACAACATGGTGAATTACATGTGAGGGGACCTGTAGTGTGTAAATAGAAATAGCTTATTTAAACGTAGGTTATTTAAACGTCACGCTTCACTATGCAATACTTGTTTATGTATGTTATATTGCATTTCTCTCAATAAATATTCCAAAAAAATACACACTGGAATATTAAGCACTATGTCGGTAACGCTTGGTTTTTTACAGCACCTTGGTCAATTTCTCTACATAACTATGGTATATTTTATATGTGTGGTATATGATAAAGACAACCTTTCTAAAACACGGTATTACCATTCGATAGCATAATTTAATGTATAAACGTACGAGAATTTGGTACACATTAAAATAGCCAGATACTGACTTTTATTTAATTGATTGTTTTATAGTTTTCACCTACACTGTACTGTGCTTTGGAGTGTTTTTAAGGTTTCAGTTTTGGCCTATAAAGCAGTATACCACAAAAGGCTTTGCACTAGGGATTTTACAGTGGCTAAGGAGCAAAATGTTTAATAAATTGACAGCGATATGATAAAACACCATTGTCCCAGGTGTGTGTATATCAGCTAAACTGTTTGACTCAGCCATGCTCTGATTCTGAAAACAGCGTGTGAAAATTGCAGTAAACATAAAATCCACTATAAAATCAATTAACTTTAAAGCGAATTTCATTGTTACTGCATTTTACATGTGTAGGGCAATGTTTGTAAATTAATATATTTCTCTCTTTCTCTTCATACAGTCTGTCCCTAAACCTATAGCCTTGGAGCCCTGTTTTGGGAATAAGGCAGCAGTGCTCTCTATCTTTGTTAGATTACCCCGAGGACCAGGGGGCATCCCTCCTCCGGGACAGACAGGTGGGTCTGCGCGCCAAGTCATTTTGCCCCACGCTGAGTGTTGAACAATTTTACGCTTTCTGCTGCCAAAGCCATTATAGTGATGGTCTATCACACCCTCTTTGTCTTTTTATCCTCAGGTCTGGCAGTAGCTAGTGCGTTAGTGGACGTCTCTCAGCAGATGTGCCTGGGATATAAGGAGAAATCGTCAGGATTGCGTAGCCGTAAGCAGCAGCCGTTAGCACAGCCCTCCACCTGCATCTGACCCTTCATCATCTGACCTCAGACCTCTTAAGACTGAATCACAGCAACATACACTAGCAGCCGGGTCACGGGAGATGAGGCGGGTGTGGTTTACCGAAACCAAGCTGACTCTCTGATTGGAGAAACTGAATCGCTCCTGGACAACGAAAAATGAACTGAAGCGAAAAGACGGACTCCTGCGTGACCCAGACTGATAGGACTTAACCCGCGGGCCACTTTATTATATTTAACTTATTTCAGTTATTTTATTCTGTTTTTACAATCAGGAGGAAGAATCCTTGCACTGCTGCATCTGCGTATCGAAGGCAACACACATACTTCCCTTCTGGAGACCGTCGTTGGCTGCATGGCTATCACACACACGTTCACGCACGCGCACACACACGGTTTCTTTAAGGGCCGTTCAGTGCGCCTTTGTCTCTTTTATCATGGCTCCTTTAGTAGTTCAGTCGCAACAAATTAGTTTTATTTGTAAATCATGTCTAATTTGCGTGTAGCACTAGTTTTGTGAAATTAGCCTGCTGTGAGTGTGCTGTTCACACAGATTTAATTTTACAGGTCATCTCTGCTGTCTCCACAGAGTTTGTCGAAATTTTTTGCCTTTTCACATCTTTCAATTCTCCGCCGAATTTCCTTCATTGACATGTTTACTTATCCAGGCTATTAGGAAGATCGCGCGCAAGTGTTTACGTTTGGGGTAATGATAGTGCCGCTTCTGCTTTTACCCTCCGCTCATCTAAAAATCTCAGGCCGTTTTTCAAACGGTGGATGGAAACAAAGAAGATATTAAAAGGAGATGGCAGGCGGGCGGGCGGCAGGCGCAATCAGAACAAGCAGGGACCTTGTTTGGGTTTTTCAAAATGTCAGATGTCATTTTTGCCCAGGGAGGGATTATCTGCATACACAAATGCACCGACCCAGGTGTGTGTGTCGGATACTGAGGGGATCCGTCTGGGTATGGAGTGGATTGCCTGGTGAAAGGAAAGGTCAAAGATGGAATGAGCAAATGTGACATTATGACTTCGGAAGCGACGTATAAGTGGGTGTAGCGGTGCTGTCATCATGTTTTTCGTTCTGCGAGCGTGCCAGAATAGGCGACAGCACAGATGACCTAATTGCTTGGTTTTTGGTGCCGTTTGAGTGAGCCGTGAATATAGGGACACAGGCCACTTGACCAGTAAAAAGCATCTGTTTCAATGCAGACAACACTAACAGTAGTCGCTTATCCTCCTGTGATCCTGATTATACAGTGTGAATGTAAAGGTGATCATAGAGACGCGTTTAATTCTTACAGATTTGTTATAAAAAAAGATGGGCCGAAGTTCCAGAAGGTTCTTACGTTTGTAGTGTATTATAAAAAGGCCCAAAAGGGAAATGATACATAAACACAAGTGATTTAATGAAAGGAGCTGGTCTCTCTTACTTCTGGAAGTTCATTTCCACAATGCTTGTCTCTATAAGCCTCAAACAGTACTCCTGTAGACGCACGCACACACATACATACATACACATACACACGCACACACACACACACACACACACTGACTGCACCATCTATATACAGTGATGCTGTAGATAAGAAGTCTGTAGTTTGTTAATATGTATACTGTAGCAGCAAGTGCACTCAAGATTTTTGTACATAGCGATGGACAGTAATGTGAATGCGTGTCTGTTAAGCGACTCACTGCGCTTGGCGTGTGGAGAAGCCCAGGCTTTTTATTGAAATGTGACTGCATTGCAGCTTCTTTTGTATGTAAGATGGTGAATGTCATGAACAAACTTTAAACTAGCTGCCTACTTTAAAAGCGAAAGATCTGAAAATTTAAACTCATCTTGTAATTATGTGTACATAAAGAATGACCTAGAACATTTTGTCTATAATTAAATGGTAAAAGGAATGTGGCATGTCGATTGTTCTGTTCAAAAATGAAATGCGCCTTTTTTATATTATATTATATTTTCTTTGCCATAATTTATTGCACAGGTGATGAGTTTTTTTTAGCAGTTTGTAACAGTGGTTATTAATTAAATTAAATAGCTGTACATCTAAAATATGCCTACAGCTACTTGTATCTTATCATTGCTTTAAGTGGTGCATAGCATACCAGATCATTATATAGAGTACCCAAAAATTTTGTATGCAAACCCCAAGTTTTTTATGGGGTTCTGGTAAATTTCCTTAAAGATCTGTGGTTAACCACATCTCTTAATATTTTCCCATTTCATTCTATGACATCAAACACACTAGTTAAAACCCACTTGTGTTTTTTTACAGCTTTATTGTGTCTCAAAAACGGTGGTTACTAAAAGCGACTACATCCTTTGGCGGGGACGGTAAAGGTCATCACGTATGGTAATCTCACAAATAATATAACATCGGCACAAATCTCTAAAACGTGGACGGTCACACTTTATTTTAAGGTCCGGTTCTCGGTCTTTAGTAAACTATTAACTACGACTTTTGCTTAGTTAACTCTTAATTTGTTGCTTATTAATAGTTAGTAAGGTAGTTGTTAGGTTTATGTATTTGGAAGGGTTAGGGATGTAGAATATGGTAATGTAGAATATGTGCTTCTTGAGTGCTTATTAGCATGCCTATTATTAGCATATTAGCATAGTTTATAAGCAATTAGTTAATAGTGAGAATTGGTCCTTATACTGAAGGATTACCACTTTTACGGTCCTTTAATCATATTTACTAACCAGGGAACAAGATTTATATAATGTTTGAAAGGCTTTGTGGTGGCGACATCAAGCAACCGTAGTGTAGTCATAGCAACAAGTTAGCTTTCTACTTCTGCCAATTGTATTTAAGCCTTCGAAGTAACAAATGTTATGTTTATTTGTAAAGATTATCTTGATAGACAAAATGTCTAAGGGAAAAATCGTTATGGTTTTTGGTTGAGGGAACCAATGCGGTACTAGAAATTTTAATCTAAGGTACTCTATTACTATTTTGCATTGAGTCATTGAAACAAATCAACAATGTTAAGAATGACGCATCAAATCTTACTGCTTGCTGCGTTTTTTATCTATAATTATCTGACTTCAGAAAATCAAATCTTATTAAAGGGATTTTTACCTGTCATTCCAAACCTGTACATTATGTGACTCTTTCTTCTGGGGAACATAGAAAACAGATATTTTGAGAAATGTCTCAAGGGTTTTGTTTCCATTCGATTAAAGTTCTTCAAATATTTATTTTGTCTTCTGCAAAAGAACCTCATGCAGGTTTGGAATGTTATGCGGGTGAGCAAATGATGACAGAATTTTCATTTTTGGAATCACTTTAGATGGGAGATTGTACTGTAAACCTAAAGTGTCTGTGCTATTATAGCAAACGCTTTTTTTTCCTCAGTGTTTGTTCCTCAATGTTTATCTAATGCTCAAAATATACCTATCTCAGAGCAGATGCAGTCGGCGGATCTGTAAGAGAACATCCATTCATCTGGATGCGGTGCAATACACCCTCATGATGACTCTGCTGCGCCATAATTTAATCAAAATCTCACACCATTTGCTGTATATTTGCATTTACCATTTGCAAGTACATTGGCAGGCATTCCAAACAGAAAGTGTTTTGATGTTTGGTCGTTGTCAGGTTGGGGATTGAGCTGAGAGGGAGAATTCCACAAAGCAAACAGCATGACAGTTCCTGGCCTCAGCTGAAGAGACTTAAAATGCTGTCTGTGAAGGCAGTGTACAGAAGTACGCCTAAATCCCTGTCTGAAACCCGTATTCTTAGAAGGTGCCGTTATAGAAAAACTCTGAAGTCTTTGACTGACTGGCCAGTGAGGCAGTTGCTTCAGGTTTTTAGACAGCCTTGGTGTGCAAGCAAACGTCTCATCGTTCGTCCTTCCCTTGGGTCAAAATGTTCAGGTGTATCTTTAGAGTTTGTCATGTGGCAGTAGTGCTATGCTAACTGCTACGTGTGGGCGTTTATTAGGTACATATAGAGAGTTCCGTGTGACTGGCATGGAGTGACCCAGATAATGAACACAGGTGGCAATGTAAAGACTGTGGCAAATAAAAGAAGGCTACTGTACTCCCTAGTTTCTCATTACCCCTTCAGCTTAAGCTGAATGACAAGCCCGCACTGAAATCTCCACCCACAGAACTCACACATTCTACAAGATCAGAGCATGCGTCATTCATAGTTTTTCACATCCCACACAGTGGCCGATGAGAATTATTCGTGAATGTATATTGCTCTGGTTCACATTTTTTTAAAGAAAAAAATAAATAAATTCTGGATACACACTGAACTTCCCTAGAACTTGTATGGGCACCCCACCTTTATTCTATTAGCCTAAGTCGTTCCATTAATATAAATATTTTGGTTATTTAATTACTCTTTTTGTCATTTTAAGCATAATTTTACAGATATAGTGTTGATACTGTACATATTATAATCTCCAGCAACAGTATCTGGTTGATCCCCATATCAACAAATAGTAGGTGGCGATTTTGCAGCCACGTTGTTTACCAGACAACAACGAAATAAGATTTTGTCCAATAACTCTGTCATGCTAATTGACTTTATTTCTCATAGTCTCAAACGTATACAATTTTTGATACATTTTCTTTTTATAAAGTGTAAATATGAGCATTTGGAAGAAATTGCGCCTCTCTTGAATCTGATTCCCATTCATTTCTTAAAAAGGTTTAAATTTGATGTATTTGTCATCAACTCGGTCATCTTTCTACGTAAAAACTGATCAATCTTGTACTGTAGACAATAATTGTATAGTTAGTAATACTTATACACATCCTATGAAAAAATGAGGCTCACAGCGCCTAATAGCCCTATAGAACGGTCCGATCACAAAGTTCACCGTCGTACATCATTTTGAAAGAAATCTAATTCCATGTATTGTATATTTTCATAATTATAGACCTCTTCGAATGATGTAAACAAAGGTAGTTCAATGCTCGTCTAGAAGAACTTCCTGTTTCACTATGCAAACACAACCAAAGTAATATTTAGAACAGATTTAAAATGTTAAACATATCTTTTAGATGTAATTATATACAGTGAGGGAAATGATTATTTGATCCCCTGCTGATTTTGTAAGTTTGCCTGCATACAAAGTAATGAAGGGACTATAATTTTTATCGAGGGTTTATTTTACCGTATAGCGACAGAATATAAAAAATCAGGGGAAAAAGTGTTATATTAAGGTTATAAATTGATTGCATTTTTGTCAGTGAAATAAGTATTTGATCCCCTACCAACTAGCAAAAATTCTGCCTACACAGATTGTTTATGTGACTGTATGGACCGCAGATTTGTCCTGTCACTTTAAGAAACTACTCCTAAGTCAGCTTGTTATGTAAATAAAAGATACCTGCCAACAGAATCTGTATCTTCCATTTCAACCTCTCTAACACCATGGTCCAGACCAAATAGGTTTTAAAGGATGTCAGGGACAAGATTGTAGACCTGCTCAAACCTTGAATAGGCTACAGACAGAAGCTTGGTGAGAAGGAGACAACTGTTTGTGCGATTATCTGGAAATATAAGAAATACAAAATAAATATCAAATGCCCTTTGTCTGGAGCTCCATGCAGGATTTCCCCACCGGAGTAAAGATGATCATGAGAAAGGTTAAAGATCAGCACAGAACTACACGGAAGAAGCTTGTTAATGATTTCAAGACAGTTGGGACCACAGTTAGCAAGCAAACCATTGGTAACACGCTATGCCACACTATGCCACAATAGATTGAAATCCTGAAGCACCCGCAAGGTCCTCCTGCCCAAGAAGACACATCTGGCTCGTCTGAAGTTTAACAATGAACATCAAAATGATTCAGAAAAGGCTTTGGCGAAAGTGTTGGCACTGCTGTGAGACCAAAATTGACTCCTGTTTTTGGAGGGAGAGAAATGCTGACCATGATCCCAATAACACCATCCCTACAGAGAAGCACAGTGTTGGAAACATTATGCTTTAGGGCTTTTTCACTGGTTGGGTACAGGATGACTTCACCACATTAAGGGGCTGAGGGACGGGCCAGTGTACAGTTAAATCTTGGACGGGAACCTCCTCCCCTTAACTAGATCACTGAAGATAGGTTGTGGAATTGCGGAGAAGCACATGAAATGTCCTAGTCAGTCTCTAGAGCCTAGCCCTACAGAACATCTGTGAAGGAGACTAAAACAATTTGCTAAACGACAGCCAAGAAACCTTTAATATTGACAGACGAGTGGACTAAAATTGACAGACAGAGTGGACTAAAATTATCTGACAAATGTGCAAACCTGGTGGCAAACTATCAGAAATGTCTATTGTATTTATTTTTCCTTCTTATTCTTCTATTAATATTTAAAGTAACGTTTCAACAATGAAAATTCTGAAAGGTCCTATAGAAATAAAACTGGATACCAATAGACGTACATTCCTTTAGCTTTAATTCATTTTTCACCAAGTCCATTGTGCAGATTCCTAAAAACCTCCAGCTGGGGCTGTTGAAACAAACAGTTTTGATGTGTGCACACCTTAATAACAGGACTCACAAACTTTATTCTGTATATCCGTATCTGGCAGCTTTATTTTTCAGGAAATAACAAGAAAAATGCACAAATTCCACCCGTTTAACAGACACGCCATGCCCCTTTTTTCTGACGATAGAAGCTGATTGGTCAATAGTCTCTGTAGGGTCTCTTGGGGGTCGAAGCATTTACTTCTCATTCACTGTCATCACAAGACAATCAAGAACAAAAAGCAACAAAACAGTTCAGATGCCAAGTGCTCATGAGATGGAGGGGAGGTGGAATACTGTGCTGTTATTCTTCTCAAATGTGCTCATTCTGATTGGCTATTAGGAATGTAAAGCTGCTTGGATTCACATGAACAGGAAGTGCTTTGTGCTTTGCAATAAGACGTTTGATACAGAATTTTAGACAACCCTCTCCACAAGAAGTGCTCAAAGACCATCTGAAAAAGCCTACAATGTGACCATTCAAGAAGATCTTTTAACTCACACTCGTCGCTTTTCATATTTGTGCCTTTACATAACATTTTACTTCAGAAGTACAACCCGCTCCTGCTTGAGAAAGGGAGAATCAGTCTGTAGTATGTGCATTGGAACAATTCAACCACATTTACAAAAATAAAGACCATCTCTAACCCATTGAGACCCAGTCTGATAAGAATGAGCTCTTACTGTTCGCTTTCTTTTACCACTTTCTCTCTTCGTTTTACTTCGAGCAGACTTTTAAAAACACTCTTCAGCGTCTGTGAATATACAGCACACGTACCAATGTCATCTGCTCGAAAGAGCTGGAGAAAACAGATCCTAAAATATGGATGATGAACAGGTGGATTTTTTTAAGAGTGTAGCATATGACTCAGCCGCATGGCGCACGCATTTCAGTCTCTTTCTTTGAATAAAGGGGACTTTATCTTAAACGGGGACCATTTTAGTCCAAAATAGTTTGAGTGACACACACTCACGCACAATTATTTAAACCGTTTGAATTCAGTCATTGTGTATATCCAGAAAATGAATCACTAAATTGCATTGAGGAATGGAGTAGGGTTTCATATCTTTATAGAAGTTCCTGCGTTCTCTCCAAAGTTTTCCTGACGGGTTGGCGAATGTTAAAACTCATGATCACACACACTCACACACACAAACACCGTCCCAGTTCATGGTGTTTTGTTTGGCTGTCTTTTTTTTAAAGTTGAAGAGCCAGCAACAGGAAGGGGAGGAGCCACGCTAACATGGCCAGGTGGGCTGCTGCAGGACTGTTGTCATAGAGATCAGGGGAGGGGAGTGTGGAGTCGCCCCACAGTCTGTCTTTCTCGTTCATCTAAAGGACAAAAAGAGCAAATAAGTTTAGATGCACGTCTACTCCTATCATTCCTCCACGTCCTGATGTTTTATCTGTTCTTTGCATCTGTCTTTTTCACTTTGTTTTGCTGTATTTCATTGTTTCACTTGTCTCATCTCATCCTTTTCTACCGCTGGTCGTCTTATCACATCATAGTCAGGGTCGATACATTAGATGGATACATCTACGGTGAACGCAATAAGCTTTGCTTAGGGTTTTCAAACGCAGTCTTTTGGTCCGACTGTCGGCACATAACTTTGTAAGTCATAAATCTGACTCGACTGTTCGGACAGTGTAGTCAATACCTGATATATATATACATTTGTTGCCATTGTAACAATTTACGTGTCAGAAATTGCTCATTTTTTCACCCTTCAATAAACAGTGAATTCAGTCACAGCTTTATCATGTTAAATGTTCAAAAAAAAATACATATATATTTTTCAGGACTACTAACAAAAAAATGGTGTCATATCGCTGCTGTCCTTCTGAAACCTTTTCTCTCCATATTTGATAGATTTTTAATTTTTTTGCTGTAAATCATTATTATTAGTCACCCTTTATTGGTTTTGCCAATATCTAACCAATAAAAAGTATCAAAAAGTGCTTGTCTACTTTTCATTTCCCGAAAAACAGCGAATTTTGATATTGTATTGGAATTTGGTTTTGGAAGGACAGCGATGATACAAGAAAACATAAGTGCTGTCATCAGTACTGGCTTTAAAAAACAAACCAGATTTGTGACGTCGGAAAAAACAAGGACCTTGGTAAAATGTACAGGTACCTGTGTGGGTATCTGTGGACGGAGGATGCTCTGCTCGGTCTCCATTGCAGCACCAATGGTGGTGGTGGTAACCTCGGTGCTAACTAAGATCTGATTGTAGGTGTTGGTGTTAGAACCCGGAGCTTGATTGGTTGCAGACTTCAGGACTGTGTCATTCCCAAAGGCCAGGATGGCATTCTCTGTTTGAGAGGAGAGAGAGGGATCACACGCAATCACAGCCCTGGCTTTCTCACATGAGCACGTCTGGAAGGCAGTCATGCTTCACTTAGTTTTCTCTTTTAGATATGTCCCTTTGTGAAATGGTTTGAATTTCGTCAACATGTTTTCGTACAATAACAACAGCAGGAGCCATTTAGGAGAACAGGACAGAGCTGCTGGGTTTTATATACAGTTCTGTATATATCAGGACAAATGTTGACCGAAGCGTATTCAGATTCATGATCCAAATATAGTTTGTTGCTATATTAAAATGTAAACCCCTATATTACCAATCAACAAATCCTGCCCTCCAGAAATAAAACAAGACCTCGCTTGCCGTTTGTCCTTATTTCTTGCCCATGTCCTCCATTTTCTTGCTTATCTTTTATTTTCTTTGAGTCAGTTTCTCTTGGGAAAAGGGATTGGTTGCATAAATTGGTGTGTGTAACCGAGTGTGCACTCTGGCCTGTGTGTCTGCGGTTACTAAAAACCAAAAGAATGATTACTTTCATTTTCGTATCCTGGCTAGTGAACCAATTCTTACCTATGCTAAGATACCAGTGTGTGTTCATTCTGAAATATAGTTCACAGCCATCCATGCACTAGCGAAATGAACTTCAATATAAATGAATTTCAAATTACACTCCCTCTCCTTTTTGTATTTTTATTGGCCATATACAAGTGCATTTGTGACATACAGTGGCAGGCCATATAAATGATAGTAAATGAAATTTATTAATTCTCATTTGTCTAGTGGGTCACTTGTGTGTGAAAGTCATTTTAATTAAGCCATGGCACCTGATATCTGAATCTGATATTCACTCCAGTAAAATCTGTGGAATTGAAGAACGAAGTGTTTTCTGTAAAAGAAAATGAACGATTCAAGTCCATTCAAGATGATGGACTTGAATTGAAACACTAATTACTTAATCTTTGTGATTTTGCAGGCGAGATGAAGAGAGAGAAAAAACCAAGCCAAGTGACTTCTAAAGAATGCACAACCGTATCTACAGAACAGTGCTTCATTAATTCTGTCATCAGATATTACAATGTCCTTGTAAAGCGTCATACCATCCGCTATAAATATTTATAACGTGCGACACGGCTTTGTACATACAAAAGACCTTTCAACTGAATCTTTGAATAGTGGAGACAAGGTTAGGACAAGGGGTGACTTAAGTTTACTGTTTAGGAAATAATTTCTGACAGTTATTTTTCACCTCGGCCCACCCGGCGCTCTCATTATCCAGAATTCATATCATAACTCATTATGATCAAAGGGAATGTTAGCAGAGCGGTATTGTGGAGGAGTGTGAATGGTGTTGATTACTCTCTGAATGTTTAGCAAAGAGCCATGAGTTGATCCTAATTGAAGCTGCCCACACGTAGCATTGTTGAATTACAACAGAGAAATAAGTTGGCAAGCTGCTATGTCTTTATTTCTGTTCGCACAGCAATATAACATAGACTTCATTCCTGTTTGGTGCTCTCCATTATGTTTATACATACATTTACAACTACGCCTGAAATGACTTCCTCTAAAAACCAAAGTAGTGCCTCTGAAAGGTTCTATAATGTCTTCTACAGTATGCTTCAGTTGACAGCTGGCTATCCGTTGAGTCACTGACATAAGATGCGCCCTTCTTGGGTTATAATTTGCCGTCAATCACAAGTGGAATTTCAAGTGCAGTCAAGATGTGGAAAATGGCAGGAAATAGGGGTTATATTGACGTCTGACAGTGATGTCTGAGATAACTCTATGCAGAACGTGAGCAGGGCTGGTGTGCCTAAATAGTTTGAAATATACATTGTAATCTGTAAAGATGCCATATGTAGTCCTTGTATTTGCTCTTGATAGCTATCACTATGATTACAGTCTTTTCTCAAGGCTTGAGAAGGGATTGACTTTGGTAATCTCATTAACACCTACAGCACACCTCTCATTCTGTCCGCTGTTGTATGTACAGGACACTTTAATAGTCACGCCTGTCTGTCACACCTGTCTGTCTGCACAGACACTGACTGTGTGTAGTGGCTGTCTCACATACCCTGTCATATCCAGAAGAGCATGTGTGGATGTTATAGAGAGAGACAATGATCATAAAGGCATTTCATCAGTGATGTGGATCATTGGCTTCAGTTGCCTCTCTGTTTCTCTCATCCAGGCTCGTATGCATAAAAGGTAGAATGAAACTGTTGAAGTCAACGCAAACATTTGTGAATGTTTAGATAAGGTGATTCCTCTCCCACATCCTCCATCTGTCCTGTAGGACTTCAGAGCAGTTGAGGTTGTTTACAGCAGCACTGGCACCCTAAAGGGGTTAACCCCTTGTACCGCACGTCGCATATTGAGAAAATGTCACGCATTTTCATCAGTCTCTTCTGTAGGTTTTCAGTTGTCATATTAAGAAACACGTTCTTTAACCCGAAAAGTTCATGAGACGCTTGTTTGCGCCATTATTTATTTAACTATTTAACAGAACTGTGTCAAAAGCAACCACCTGGTGCACTCCAGTGTCCTACAAGCTCAAACAAATGCAATTATTTTTTTAGAGCCTGACTTTTACCCAATGTATGAGAAGACAGCAGTGATATCAGTCATCAAGAGGCAGCGACGTATGTAGATCAGGTGGCGATAATTGAATACATTGCATATTAATAATAGTTAATATATAGCAAAATATTTATTCAATGCTCTAAGGCACCTTTTGGTATGACTGCCCAGTCTTTACATTAGAATTACAAGGTAGGTTTCTACTTCATATACATGCAAGTGTTAGACAGCTGGGTTTCTGATATTGCTATATTTAAATACTGCCTATACATGTAGTGTATTTCCTGGTGGTATTCTAATAAAAAGACTTAATATTTATATACTTATATATAAATATACTTATATACTTATATAGAGTAATATTTATAGACAATATGGCCATTATACTATATCTTAAACATCAATCGAATGGTGCATAAGCCTTTCCATAGTTTTGAAAAATATATTTATTTGAAATAATGTTGTTCTTTTCCTAATCAGAATACACAATCAATTCCAAATGTCCATCTGTTTAAAAAAAGCTTTTATAGAAGCCTGATGGTGTAGTTACAGCATCTACAGGGGCCATGCTAACCAGCTAAACCTTAAAATGCTGTGCGGTACAATTCAAAGTGGGACAGGTGGTCACCCTAATGTCCAGATATGTGAAGACCAAATTGTTCAATGTTTTTCGTGTCAAGAATAAAATAATCTCGCAAGTAATATTGAGCTAGGAACTCAATGCTACGTATTTGGTGTGACCTCACTATACACTTGCACAGTATTGTACAGTATATTGCATAACCGTATATAATACTGTATTTTCCCATAGTACTGAAGATGTTCTACCCTTAGCTGGTTATTTTTAAAGGGCTCTAAAAAGTGAAAGAATTCTGTATTTTTTGATGTTATTTTTTATCAGTGCCATTATAATGAGCATTTACTGCCCAGGTTTAGGAACATCTGTGGCTATATAAGCAAAATAAACCTCTGTTCCAACCGAGCAACTTCTTTTGAGATGAGAATATCACATAGCTTTCTCCAGGTGTTATAAATGTCCAGGTGGCACACACACACCAGTTAAACCTTCTGTTCACTCATCAGTGATCACCCCAAAAAAGAAACAGGCCATTCTTTCAAGGCATCATAAAAATTCCATCTATTTACAATCCTGGCTGTTGATAAACTGACTTCAGCTCTTTTTCGCCGTCCAGCTCAATGAAGAAATTCTTGTAATACTCGTCCAGTATTTCGTTGGAGGTCCCAGGGGTACGCTGATGGTTCGGGGGCAGGCGTAGCCAGCAAGAACTCGTCCAGCCGAGGTGAGGTCCAGCGGACTCACTCTCAAAAAGCATTTTCAGCTGTTTCCTTCCATCCTGTGCTGCTTCTGTCCTGTTTGCTGCTCTTCGGCTGTCTACGCTCCATTAGTTTTACTGCAGGAAGCCAAATTACGCTCAATTACCAAAGCACCAGAGGCTGCGCTCAGCCTTGAATCAGCACACATACACACCGACCCAGCTCTTCAGACCGCCCCGAGATAGAGTAGCAAGGGAGCGAGAGTTAGTGATGGTGGACAACGGATTCTTCAGTTTTATAAGTGCTGGAGGTACCCATGAGAAATAGGATCACATGAAAGTACTTCTACAATAGAAAAACATACTGTCAGGGCTGGAGCTATTGTCTGAGACCTCAATGGCCTGACTGCACCTCCCAACCAGTCAAACGGTGTGGTCTTTACTTTATGTGATTTTTAATAGATGTCACAGGGGCGTGAGTCCACTGCTGAGGATATCTTTTGATCCTGATGATTGGTAATGCCTCATCATGTACACGCAATTTAAAAAGGGAGAAGTTTCAGACTCGACACATTACGTCAGGAGTTTCCACTGAATGCTGCTGATTGCACAATAATAGTGCTGAGTGTGAAGAGCAGGCATGCGATATATCTCTCTGCTGACTCTTGTATTATATCACCTGGGATTATTTCATGTGAAGTATATTCAGGAGTGCATACTTTCTGTAATAGGGTGTATGTTATTATAATAATTGCAAAATGCCACTGGCTCTTAAATTGTGGGCCGTGACTTCTGAGGGACACACGAATGAGCCCCCCGGGTTTACCTCAATTATGAGAACAATAAGATCAGTGTGTATTTTCTTCTTCTCCACCTCTTTTCTTTGTATAGAATATTTCAGCAGCAACAACATTAAAAAACGTTATGTGGCCCAGAAATGTTGCAAAAATTCATTCAAATATCTTTCTTTGTGTTCAACAGAACAACAACATTTCTAAAGGTTTAGAACAACTTGAGGACGAGTAATTCATGACAGAATTTCCCTTTAATACTGTATTTTGGCACAATTATATTTTTGTCTGCAAGTAATTTCAAACATTTAAGAATACACCATCAGATTAAAAGATTTTTATCATATAAACATTTGAGTCAACTACTTCCAAACTTTAGGTGGTGAGCATGCACGGTGTAGAAGTTTATCTGTTTTTTTTTGTTGCATGCATTATGTATTATATGGCACTCTTGCGCTACTCACTCAAACAAGTGTTGTCATGAAAATGGCTGAGGAAGTGGCTGCACTGATCTCGTAAATTCCCACTAGCCGCACAAGAGCACCATGGCCCTACGTTAGACGTTGAGTTGTCTAAGTAGTTCGGAGTGATAATGCTGCCTACAGAGAGAAAGACAAGAAACAAAGTTAACAAAACATCACTTGAAATGCATAAACCCAAACAAAAACACAACAAACACCGGCCATATCGGAGTCCTGCATTATGAGAAATACTACCTCTCTTACCACACACATAAAGGCTAGCATTACAAACCAAATTGGACTGCGAATGACCAAACCTCCTCCAGCACAATAAAGCCAATACTGTATGCATAGATACGCTCTTACCTTCCAGGTGATGAAACGTTTCCTACATTGTTAAGCAATCACCTTGTGTTACTCTATAAGCCCACTGCTAAGGCAGATTTGAGAAGCTCTGTCAATCTTTATCCTGTGTGTGTGGGTTATATAAGTGGTCTAGCCCATTGATTGCAGAGGATATAGTTTGGTATCTCTCCAAGATGTGTCTTTTTTTCAACAGGGAAAGTAAATGACAGTACTTTTTCACCCAGTGAGTGAGAGAGTGTCGAAGGCATCAGTTGAAAGCAGGAAAAGCGGGGGTGCTGCACTCTAGGGCTCTATGGTCTGATAGGGGCCCGTTTAAACACATTGATTTCTTTTGTCCCAGAACACAAAAGTGCATCTTCACAACTGCTCTTGGAAAATACTCCTGTAATGACTAACAGCTAAATCTGAGTGCTTGGTGTGTATGTCTCTCTCTTTTCGGCCGTATCTCTTTCAATGACTCAAACATTCATTAATGCCATAAACTCTTCTCTTGTTCTCTGTACCCCCATGTTTCATTTGGAAGTACCTATTTTCAAGATCGACTGTGGCCTGAATGACTTGTTAACTTCTATAGTCTGTTTTATGGAATCCCTGATTGTGATCCAGCAGATCATGATCACACCCCAATTGTTTCTTAGGGGTCTTTATATAAAATGTTGTTATTGTGTTTAGAATCAGTTAGATGAAGTTCACCTGATACCACGTCTGTGTATTTTACCAGAAAAACAATTAAATTGCACAAAAATCCCGAAATCCACAGCCTCCTAAAGGACAGCTGACATGGCTTAATACAGTATCTATAACCTATTACTAAAATACAAACATAGTCTTACATATTATGCATAACAGGAATATAGCTTACAGCATGTGGCTTGAGGTCAGAGAATGTGTTATAAAAGCTGTGCTTTGACGTGCAGTTCTTTAAAGGGGATGAAATACATCTTCTCTAAAATGGTTTTACAGTAGTGGTAGTATTACTCGGCACACTTCTACACAACTCTTTTAAGAGGTTGTGTCTCTTAAAGGGATAGATCACACAAAAATACAAATTCTGTCATCATTTACTCACCTTTGAGTTGTTCCGAGTTTCTATAAGTTTCTTTGTTCTTATGAACACAGAGAAGGATATTTGGAAGAATGCTTGTAACCCATTGACTACCATAGTATGAAAAATTCCTTTATATATTTTTGAACAAGATCTTTTGATAAATGTAGGACAGCAATCAGTTCTAGGGTTGCTGTCACTACCATTGTAATTTTTCCTACTATAGTAATCAATGGGGTCCAAGAACTATTTGGTTACAATCATTTTTCCAAATATCTTTCTCTGTGTTCAACCAAACAAAGAAATGTATATGGGTTCGGAACAACTAGAGAGTGAGTAATTCATGACAGAGATCGCATTTTTGGGTGAACTATTGCTTTATTTCATCATATTTAAAGGAAAACTGAAACTTATAGTGAATAATGAATTTTGACTTACAGTACATTTATGCTTCTCACATTTTTACTGCCGCACATGTATAAATCTCCTAGATTTGCTAAGTGATCTTTTTTATGAAATATCAGAGGTTTGCATCACATGCATTATTGATAAGGAATCATTACAATAGCAAATATTTTAGTGATGGTACAGTGGTCCTCTTCTGCCGGAATTCCACCTGTCTGTGCAGAATTGCAGCGAGATAACATTCTAATCTATCTGACTGCTGTATGCGATAAGCCAGGTAAGAGCTCTCACCTATCAGGCCGGTGTATGCAACAAGGCAGGCTCCATAATTTTCTTGCTGGCAGCTGCTGGCTGTAAGCTCTGAGGGTTGGCAGTCATGCTGGAACTGAGCCCACCGAGACCTGGGGGAAGCACAACAGGACATCCATCATGCAGCCAGTCGGCAAGGCCTTGAAACACACACTCAGAAACAACACATTCCCACAAACAATGTAGTTAGAACGACATATTCCCTTCTGTTTTGTCGTCTCTGTGTTGTTTAGGAAATGCTTTGCACCAATACACAACTCCACTCCATTCTCTCCTGCTCAAATTCCCCCCCACAAATACACTCTCCTGATCCATTCGTCTTGCTCTCATTTTAATCAGATACAAGACTGCAATTCAGACTTCTGGAGAACTGCCAGACACCCGGCCGGTGGAAAGAGCAGTGGTGGCCAGCCAGGACGATTTGCATGCAGGTCACATACTTCCAATCCTCTGGTCACTGATCAATCAGTGAAGCAGATCAGACGCAGAGGAATTACCCACATTCCCTGATGATTTCTTATGCTAACTGGCTGTTGTGGCAGTAAGTGATCTCCTCTTGTTTAATGTCTTGTGTCAGCGGAGCGGTAGGCCGGCAGTGCTGGTTCTGAGCGTGTGTAAGATAGATGAAGTCCTCTGTGTTTGTCAAGTGAAAAGAAGAAGGCTCAAATATGACCACACGAACTCCATCGAGATCCTCCTAAAATGACTGCAGCTGTCAGACTTACAGCAAGACTGTGTGTTTATTGTATCTCCTGTCTCTCTCTTATTTGTCTCCAGTGAATGGATGGAGATAACAACTGGAAGATCAAGCACCTCTTACACTCCGGATATACTTATTTTAGTCACATAAATATAGAATACCACAGTGTGCAAAAAGTAATTTGTGTTTGTTTTGCTCAAGGGTTTGGCTTGCAGCTGGTAGATGTGGCAACAATAGCATTCAAGAGGCAAAACACATTGCTATCGTAAGCCTTTAAAAAGGGTAGTTCAGCCCAAAATAAAAAAACTTTCATCCTTTACACATCATGTCCTTTCAAAAAGTATGACTTTCTTGCGCCTTTAGAAGACAAAAGTAGATATTTTGAAAAATAAATTAAACTGAAGAACCGAACAAATCTTGACTTCGATTGTATAAACATATATAAAATATAATTTGTGTTTCACAGAATAAAGTTGTACAGGTTTTGAACAACATGAGTGTGAATAAATGACAGATTTTTTATTTTGGGGTAAACTATCCCTTTAAACGTTTTGGTTGAATTGTAAAGATGCAATTGCAAACATTTAAACATTTCATTTCGATATATCATGGTAGGTTCGCGTATAGTAGATACTAATGGTTTAAATCATGAAATGCAGCTAGGCTATAAAGTCAACCATTTACCCTCAACCTCATGTAAAATTAGGCTTCTTCTCTCACATATACAACTGGAGCCTTCAAATTATGTGTGAGTGCACAAATTAATTCAAAGTAGCCTACTATTCATTTCTTAAGGTATAACACTATTTTGAAGCAGAAATAAAATGACTTGAGCACCATTGTTATTTCTCTCTAGAGCACTGGGGTCTCAAAACTACCCTTCATGCTGCTTTTAGAAGAGCCCGAAAACTTGATTCAATCTTCAGCCTTTTCAAATAACACGATTAGGTTTAATACTTGTCATTTTCATACACAATACCCACTTGCACACGTAGTCGTCTTCGCAGACCCGCAGCTGAGCCAGGCAATTCGGTTTTTCCCGTTCCTCATACGAGCACGAGGGAACAATGGTCTGGCGCCGTCGCTCTGCGCATGCGGTGTCAGAACACGGACAGAAGAGCAGCTCGTGCGTATAATCTGGCGGCACGCGGTCGAAGAATTTCCTCAGCGCTTTGTTGCAACGTGCGCGGTTGCAGGGTGCAGCTCGAGCTGAAGGGGAGATGCACGCCGACACGTACTCCGTTCGTAGCTTCTGACAGGTCTCGTCGACGTTGCAGGCCTTGGCGGCGTCCAAACAACGGTTGACGGTTGTCATGCCCACCTCAGACTCTGAAATGAGAAGCAATGAGAAGATTTGTGATTGAATGGTTAATAAGTGTTGTTTGGAAATGCAAAGGAAAGTTTTGTAGCCGCTGCAGTGACACAGTCGCTGTCCAGTGCTGAAACGAAAGCGTACTCTCACGATATCACAGATCTTAAACTCTCGTGGCAGTCGGTGAGGTTTATTTTTTATGGCTGGTATATTCGCTATTGATCATAGCAAAAAATGCTGAAGTGGGATTTATCGTCGTATGTTTAATTATGCATTCAAATATATTAAGGTACAGAAGCAGATGAGCTCACCAGGCCTGAAAGATAAAACACACATCCTTTCGCAATGCTTCTATCCTGTTCCATGGTTTGGAATCACTTTGACCCAGAATCAACTTGTATGCACTGAAGTTAAACAAAATGATCGTTCATGATATTTGTCTAATAAGAATATTTCTATTTGTCACACCATGTTTAAGAGAATCAGGCACCCACATTTACTTTTCAAGCTTCAAGTCTCCATAGTTTCATAGTAACTACAAAACAATTAACTTTCTTTATTTTTGTCTTTTATGGTGAACCACCTGGCATGCTTGTCTGCATAAAATTACATCACATACAATCTCATGCAGACTTCATTCCTGTACTAGACAATGAATTGATCCAATCCACTTTTAAAAGCCCTCTAATTTAGTCTCGGTTGTGCCCCCGCAGTAACAATTACATTTTGGCAGGTGTTCTTTTTGCTCATTGTCCTAATGAGGATATAGGCTTCACACGCTGTCTCGTTCTCTCCCGTCCTAACAAAGATCTGAGTTTGTTTGGTATAAGTGGATGTGAGGTCTGTATGGTCCATGTGTGCTGCTAATGAATAGAACATGAGAGAGAATGAAAGTTGAATGAGTCTGGTCTCTATGACAGAGCAGCTCCCAGCTGAGACCGACTGCTGCTGGTGCTTCATTTTTCACATCACACTAATGTGGGCCACAGAGAGCCTGCCAGCTTTACACTCCTTACAGCTCGCTCTGTCTCTCTCTCTTACTCATAACTTTTTTTAACCACTGCCCCTTCATACTGTCATCTCGTCTCCTCCTCTACAGCTTTAACAATACCCTGATTCTTTCACTCTTATATTTCCTTTCTTTCTTTCTTTCTTTCTTTCTTTCTTTCTTTCTTTTTTTTCATTTTAAAGTAAGAGCTTGTGATCAATACTCAGTCAGTATTCTGGACACCCATTCTTTTATGCACTCAGATTTTTGAAGATACATATAATTTGTTTAGAACAGTGAATAAAAATAACAATGCCAGATGAGCATGTGAAAAGATAATGTTTGTATAAGTGAGCCCTTTAAACTGAAACTGTGAAACCTGGCAGAACAGCTTGTGCAAGGTCATAATGTTACGAATGAAATTAATTAACTTCTCACATCTCACAGTTTCTTTCTCAGTTTCTTAACTGTTGTTTTTAAAGATCACAAAAGCATTCTTGTATGCATATCTCTCTCTCTCTCTCTCTCTCTCTCTCTCTCTCTCTCTCTCTCTCTCTCTCTCCCTCTACCCTCCCCTTCTCTGTGTCTACGCTTTTGTTTGATTTTGTTGTCTGTACCGAGTCAGCTTGTTAAACGCTTGCAGTGTTTGAAAGTTGAGAACAGCCATCATTAAAAGTCATGCGTGAATGACCGACATTCAAATTACTTTCATTACTTGGAGGAAATCGCTTCTGTTCTTTCCCCTCGAGTTTAAACGTTATTCTACGTGTGTCTGCTTGGACTCGAGTGTGTGTGTTTGTGTGTGAGAGACAGAGATGATGAGTAAATGGATCATTATATGCTGCCCTCGGGGTCTATAAAATTCAGCTCATGCTTTAAGCACCCCATAAACTGAGGCTGAGAAACTGACAGTTGTAGTCATGTGTCTTCTCCAAAAATACGTTTCTGAACTTGGTCCGCTGCTATTTTGAGTGAACATAATGAGATGGGAGATAGATGAAAAATTGAAAGGCCACTATTAGATTAGAAGAATCAAATGACATCTCTGTGCCAACATAATGTAACGTATTCAAACATTTTTGGACACTTGTTGGACAATGTAAGATCTTTTCAATTGCATTATTTTTATTTATTTATTTATATAGCACATTTAAAAACAACCATTGGTTGACCAAAGTGCTGTACATAAAAGAAAAAACAGTACAAGAAACCAGTAATTAAAAAAAGGATGCAAAATATCATTATTTATATTATATATTAGATACAAAATATCAAACTGCTAGACAAATGATGTTAGTAACAGCAATTACTTGGAATTAATTAATAACTTTTTTATCTACAGGGTTTATATTAAGTCAATATATGAAGCAGGTTGCCTCAAAAGTATAATCACAGGTGCAATAAATTATTCAAAGACATGTTCCATTGACAAACGTTTTGTATAACTTTTAACTGCATCTATATTTTAAATAATCCAACATTTTTTTGTTTTCATGTTTTGAATGAAAAGTGCTTTATTTCTTCAAAATGGTTATCATATAACCAAACCATGCATACATTTTGTAAGTCATATATATTCTTTTGAGTCTAGGCCACTGTATCAAAGGCTTTTTTTTGCTTGGTCTTATTTGAGTTTTCACAACTTTTTTGGACCGATAATGCATTGCTTCACTTTGAGGGAGTGACACAGAGTGCAAGTTCACAAGCACTGCTCACAACAATCTATGTTATATCCAAGTGCATTATACAAAGCAGTCGTATTTTGTTGTGAGCTATTGAGCTCTGCCCTATTAACAACTCTTCACCGCTAATGCACGGCACAGAAACAACAAAACACATCGTGATCAATTCAAAATTTTCATAGTCAATCAACATTGTGTGTCTGTGCAAATCACTGACCTGCAGCAATGGAGGCCAGGCGAACGTAATCAAAGCCTCGCTCAACAGGCTCATAGGGGTAATTCTCCACCAGGCTCAACCCTGTAAACATACACACATACATATGAACAGTGTTTTTGTGGCTATGGCAACAGTATTTTGTGACTCTAAATTAATGAGTGTGTCACAGGTAAAAGTTCAGTTTGAAGTAACGTTTCCATAATGCCAAACTGGTTAGCATATTAAAATGTGGTGTCTAATTAGCATCCATTGGAGTGGTTTCTGGGACAGCGTGGGTGTAAGTAGTACAACTTATAATTGCATCAATGTGTGAGTGTGTATTTTGCGAGTTGTTATGAAAAATGAATGTAAGGACATTCGTATGAATAAGGAATGATGTGTCTCACCGTGCAATACGGACTGCTTTAGGCTCCAATATATGCTAAGGCAGTTCTTTTCTCTCTTCATGCCCCGTTTGCATTGGCAACGATGCAGGGGGCTGGAGAGGAGGGCCGTCACTGCGTTCTCACAGTGGTTACGGGCCCCTGGTCGCAGCTTCACAGTCCCCCCGCCGGCGACGCACTGCCGCAGAGTTCTCAAGCGCGGGCTGCACGCCTCATCACTGGAGCACGAATCCCCCGCTGTCAGACAGTCCCACCTGCCACCCAACACCAACCGTGGGAGCCCTGTACACAGATCATATACAGGAAATTATATAGACCTGTCATTCATTACACAACATAAAACTGAAAGACTTCTTGTTTAGAATAAACTCTAATGTATTTAATTTGTCTGCAGTAACTAACAATGTATAAACAGTGTAATTCCGCAACATCTCAAATAACTTATTGCATTTTATAAGGTTTCGGTAGAAACAGTTTTTGTGTTTTAATTACACAGATGTTGGATGCACACTGTAAAAACTTTGCTGTTGTTTTGCACCAGGTTTGCCAGTAATTTAGTGTAGATTTATAATTTTGTTACCTATTTCTTATATTTTCTTTCATGAAACAAGACTAAATGTCTTCGGTCACTCTTCTTGTAATGCAAATGCATTGTAATTTAGGAAGTTGTAAATATTTTAACTAAGACAAAAATGTTTATAGAAACAATCATTTTTGCTAATGCCGGTGATAAGACCAGTCTCTTCTTGCTCATTTTGAATCTCAAAGTGTTTCAATTTTGGTTTAAGTAAAGTTTAACTCAAGTTTAACTCAAATTGAAAACAGTACTGAAAGGAAAGTAATTAAATCTACAGTAAGTTACCTGCAAACCTGCTGCAAAACTACAGCAAAGTTTTACAGAGTAGTTTTTGGCAAAATTAAAAAAATTTGCTGTGATATTTAACAACATTTGTGGTTGTGGATTGTGGTTTGATAATTTAAATAAAAATAGTTTTAGCATTACTAATATTCATAATTTGTAGGCTAGATAATGTAAAATATAATAATAATTATGATAATTATAAATATGAATGTTAATATAATATTAATGTAAGAATACATTTCAACCTTTTTACTCTAAGGCCCCCACGGTTTTTAACATTCAAAGGCCCTCCTCCCATCCACAAAAACTGAAAAATTCTACCCAATAAAATACTTGGAAAAAAAAATATTTTTGGGAAAAAATCATCTATTCACTACTAAAATGATCAAAATAATATGAAATATTATCGTTTCTTATGCATTCGATACTTATTGTCTCATCTTGAGGCCACCTTGGAAATCACCTCCGGCCCCTGTTGAGAACCACTGATAATAATTAGAATTATAAAAATAGATTCCATTGAATAGAAAGAGGATAAAACATTAAGATCTATTCATAAAAGCATGATACATTGTTTCTAAGCCCTTCAAGACCTTCAACATTACAGCAAATGACCTTAATATACCAGCAAAAAACTTGATGTTAAAGAAAATCTGATGTTAAAGAAACAACCATATACATTTATTGCCACAGACAAAAAAATCCTCAGTATATTAGGACATACAAATACAGAGAGTGTAGCAGCAGTGCTTCTGTGTGTCAGTGGGCGAGATTCATTTAAATAGCTAACCAGATGTCAACCTCATCCACTTTTCCTGCCTTTATCCAGAGTTACAGCGCTGTGTTCAGAAGGTCAGTGAGAGGAGCACAAGCAGCACCAATGAATGACAAACAACCTGAGCGCTAGAACTGTTGATCAAAGAACGAGTTCATTCTCATAGAAAATACCACGCACAATCACATCTGACAGAGCAAAACAATATAGCAAGAGTTCCCTTCTTTAAATGTGAAGGTATGAAAAGAGCTCTCATTTACACCAGTAGTTAATGGCAGAGAACGATTTTCATCGTTTGGATTTCCCATCATGCACTCTGTTATCTCTCAAGGGCCAGTAATTACCTTTCACACATCTGTTTAGCTGATGTTTAGCCCTCAGAATGGTTTTAGCAGGTGAAAACAGCTGTCGATAAACGTGAGGATCCCAAAACAGTGTCTTCACCGCAGTGCAAGTACTTGGTGTTCTTTGTAAAGCAAGTATAGTGTTTTCTACAGTGTATGAAGGAAACATCCTTTGTGACATAAAGGATGAGATCTCAAATATCTAAGATGATATCTGTGATGACTGTCTGACACTAGGTCATCTCAACAATTTTTGAAGATGCTGAATATAATAACAGAGCTGTTGACAGTGGTCTTAGCTTCAGACAGCACACCCACGGACCCCCCACAGTCCCCGCACTGACTGTCGAATGCATATTGCAATACGATTGGTTGTTTCCTAAAAAGATTTTGCCATTTCACTTTTCGACTTCAGTCTATTTGGTATTGACTGTGGCATTGGCTCAGTGGTATTGGCTGTTTCAAATGATCTCACCCCTTAAAGAAAAACTTTGTTGACAGTAGAACCATCGGACTGATGGGCAGAAGAGACAAGACATACACTTGAGATGAGATGATACAAGACAAGTTCAGAACTGTGTAGGGAATTTGCACTTCATCCAAGATAAATTCATAAACCAAGTGAGTGCGTCGCCACAATAACTAATCTCATTGTGCTTTAAGAGACTAATCCAGTGTGGAATATGAACCTGCTCAATGGATTATGTGATAATCTGATTATTTCTTCATGAAATAATATACTAGGATGGTTTAAGGCTGACAAGCAGGCATTCTGAGATCCTTGCCGCAGTACAGCTGCTACATCAAAGCAGTTGTCAAAGCAATTACAGGAACATCATCTAGTTTGTCAGTCACATTGGTTTCAATACTTTACACCTCCCATCATGTGCTAAAATTAAACACCCACACGCACTTCAAGAGAAGAATACCTGCATGGACACATCCAGATCGGACAAAATGCTTGCATTGAAATAGGATGTGGCACATTTACATCTGGTATATTAAAGTATATATACGGTGTGTGTGTGTAGGTTTGGCTATACCTGTGAAATATAACTCTCCTATTAATTGTGAAGCATGTAAAAAATGGACTTGTGAGAACTTTTAGTTGGTAGAAAAACTTTCATTTTTAATGAAGTCTAACAATGTCCAGAGGTTGTGTAAAAATTAGATAAAATTAAAGAAGTCATTGTCTTCCTATGAAAAGTCTTAGCTTCAAAGGCCTGTGAGTATGTGTGCGGATCTAATGATGTCCTCCTGCCTGAGGATGAGATGATGACCAGATCTCTCAGATCTTACACCCTTGGGTATGAAACTCACACAACTCTCTGACACTTCCTCACAATTAGACCTGAATAGAAACCTTGTCGGCACATATATGTGCTAATGGTGCATGCGAGCGAGTGGGAGAGATCCATGTCCCCCAGAGAGATAAGAATCTACAATCCTCAGAGATGCCATCTCAGAGGATTTCAATGTCACTCAGACATCCACCAGACTGCACACTCCCCTCATCCTACCACACTCATATTGAGCTGTACTTTGGGTATTTGTATTTTTAATTCTGGGGCGTTGGCTCTAAATCAAGTATATGTGTCAGAATTTGGGAACTTTTAATTTTGAATTCACAGAACAATACTATTATGTAGCAATAATCTGAGTGGTTTACATATTATTTTGATCTGTGTAAATATTGGTAAACATGTATTTATGATTGACCCAGCCATGGTAAATTACAGTTAACTCTCTACACATTTATACAATGGAACACTACATTAACACATTAATTCTATGATTATTACTCACCTTCGAGTTGTTTCAAATCTGGATATATTTCTTTTTTCTCATGAACACAGAGAAAGATATTTGGAAGAATGCTTATAACCAAACAGTTCTTGGACCCCATTGACTATAGTAGGAACATTTACTTTATATTTGCTTTGGTTCTTTTGAACAAAAAAGTAATTTTGAAGAACTTTAGGACAGCAAACAGTTCTGAGGCACTTCTGACAACCATTGTCATTTTTCCTGGTGGTCAATGGGGTCCAAGAACTGTTTGGATCTAATAATTCGTCCAAATATCTTTCTGTGTTCAAGCAAACAAAGAAATTTAAACAGGTTTGGAAAAACTGGAGAGTGAATAATTATGGGTGAATTATCCCTTTTAGGCTTTTAATCTAAATAAAAGTAGCATATTACTGACACATATGATAGCATCTATGTTATATTTGCTCAGAAAAAAACAAACCCTGATTCACGCAACTAGTGTGAATTCAAAAAACCTGATAGCACGATGTCACTCGCCTGATTAGCTTGGGACTTTTATGTTAAACAGGGGGAATTTTGTTTGGTTGTTTATTGATTGGAATTCAATGAAATGTAGAGGAGCTCATTATTATGGAACGAGCAGCAAGCTGAAATGTTGATGACTCGCTGGTGTGCACCGGAGGGTCTGAAGAAACGTCTGTCAGATCATATCCTGCAGCAGCCCTCTGATGGATCAATCAAGACCATAGCCTTTAAATCGGAGTGACTCCCGGTTGCATACACTTGCCCGTATGAACCCGAGAACGTGCACTGCGGGTCTCTCTACAGTCCAGTTTGATTTGTCTCATTGTAACTGTAGAGAGAGATATTGTGGAGGTCACACACTTTTTTCTGTTGTCCCAGCCTTAAACCAAATAGTTAATAAGAAGCATACATTTATAAAAATAACACAATCAAGGAAGGCCATTATTCATAGAAACACTATTAGTTACAGCTAATATATATCCTACTCTCAAGCCCTATTCTCCTGTCTACACAGCACCAAAAGGAGAGACAAAAAATACTTTTTTATTATTAATAAAAATTGCCCTTACAAATTAAAAACATTTATTTATTTATCAGATCAAACCAGTGATTAGTGTGATGAATCAAAATATGGATACATTTACCAATTTGGGTTATACTTAACTTTGCAACTACATGCTTACCTATTCTTTAAAGAATATTAGTAGACTGTCAGTTTAGGGTTGGTATAAAGGAGAATAAGTTGACATGTAGGTGCAAAATTAGTCAGCAGAACTTCTTTTCAGGGACCCTCAAAGCAGATATTAAGGAGACAGTCCACTAATACCTGTATTTGACAAGAAGTTGCAAAGTTACTTGTCCAAAGTGGACTATCAAAATAAAGTGTCACCCTAATTTGGAGAGATTTAGTTCAACATACTGTACTGTACAAGATGCATACCGAGGCTGCAGATATTACATAAATGCGTGTGCAGTACATCGAAATGCAATCACGGAAAAAACAGATCACACGCTCAAATGTTTATTATTAACTTGCGTGCACAGCGAACCAAATGTACTTATTTACAAAGACAGAAAGGAAGTCCAATAAAATATTGCAAAATGATTTCCCTCATGTGTCATGGTCTTATGTTAAATGAATGATTTACTATTAAAATTGCCAGTGCATTAAACAAACTGACTTAAATGTGTACGCATAAACCAAACCGGTGAATGAACCAAATTGAGCTATCTGAACAAGTTTTTTATATTTCTGAACTTAATTAATGTAGTCAAAGGCCCAGATCGATCAAAGTGTGGACATTGAAAGTTGAGGTGAGTTACAGCACTGATTTTGAGTGACACCGTGACATGAAAGTAACATCAGACTAGTGACTGACAGTCCACCAGGACATCTGCACTATCTCCTGCTAATTCAACCACGCTTACTACTATTGAGACATTGGAGACGGGTAGGCGGATAATGTCTATCGATGTGGGAAAGTTACTGAAGCAGCGTTGCAGATAATGCCGATATTGAGAGATTCTGTTAAAGAAAGGCAGCTCCATTTCCTAACAGGAGAGCTCATTATCGAGCTCCCATCCGGGTCAGTGGTCTAGGTGGAGAGAGTCGCTCATTAAGAAAGATTTACTCTGTGTTGTTTGAAGACTAGGCAGATCGTGTCAAGAGTGGCTTATGTATACTTTCTTAACATCATGAGTCTCCTGTAAACTTTTGTCTGTACATTGTAACGGCAGTGTGTTGAAGAGTTTTGTGCAGGCATTGTTGTTCTATCTGTGTTCAATATGTATGTGCATTGCTATGAGTCTCTGTAGCTCCTTCATATGACCCCAATATGTGAACTCCCAAAGTGATTTATTGCAACATAAAACCTTTCACATGTACTTCATGTCTCTCAAGTTGTTCTTAGCCCATTAAACGTGATGTGTCCAAGTACAAATCCACACACGGATGGTACCTCCTCAAAATGGAGTCCAGTCTCCTGTGGCCGCTCAGAGACTATGCTGCTAAATAGGTCAACAAAGTAGGTCGGGTGTCCTTTTAGAGCAGCGCTTCATAATTTGGATAGGACATCCTCCGACCTGAACTGCCATCTTTGCAAAAAGAGATGTTGTTTGTTTTCTCCATCGCACACGCACGTAGGCTTGTATTCATGCTTGTCCAGATCTCTGGGGACAACGTCACTTTTAGGAAGTACTGTGCTATACCTGTCACCCGCTCAGACACTTTCCCTAGCAAGCTCTATTTACACGGAAAGGTGCGGCGGTGCTGGATCTGTCATAAAGCGCTCTCCTCCTCATCTTTAGGTTCAGACAGGAAACTCAGAATCCGAAACGTTGAGAAAGCAGCAATTAGCTTCGTCTGATGGGCGCTAGTGGGACTTTTAAACACAGGCTCCAAACAGCAGAGATAGATCTGTTCTAGGTAAAAGGTGCGTGTTGGTGGGCGTGCATGCTTGCGTGTGTGGAAAGTGATTATTTTTCTGTCCAAAGAACACAAGCCTGCCAGGATTCGAAGGCGACAGTTATATTGAAATGACACATGTTGTATATCACAATCAAACTCTGTAAAGAGGGGACATTCTAAAGCACCACAACATGTTCTCCAGGAGAAAAAGGCGACTACAAGGCAGAAAAGCACCCATTGAGGAGCGGCAGACGCGTTGCATGCCGGTTTTCAATGCTGGCTTTTCCTCTGGTTCGCTGCTTTCGAGAAAGAAAAGATCAAGCTTTTTACAACGGGTCCGCGCTCACGCTTAAAAAAGAAGCGTGCGTGAGTGTGTGAGTGAGTAAATAAAATATCATATTAAAGGTTTTATCGTCGCCACAGCTCAGTGCTACAGGACATGGCTGAGATCCCTCATTCACGGTGTGAAAAGGGTTTAACTTGGTTTGTTCGCTAAAGCCCTGTCATCACATCCTTCAAAAACACACACACACTCGCAACTTAAGAAGACTTATTGTGTGAGAGGTGGATATAAATCAATGTACTCAGACTGTGTTTTGTTAATGGCGTTGCGGTGGAGATTAGATTACATCAGGTCTCGCTTAACCTGATTAAAATGCCTGCTTCATATTAGATGTTTGTTTAAACACACCAAAGAACACACACCTTTCTCTCAGGTTTTGTTTTAAACATGATTAAAGGTCCTGTCAAAATAAAATGTTTGAAGAAAAGAAAAAGGCCTGACTTGAAACATAAAAGCTTTTTTGACGTAATTATAGGTTCACATGTGCAAACCTAATAGGAGGAAGACCGATAGCATCTCAATGTGAAGTAATAACATATAATGTGTGCCCTTCAGAGAGAATGTACGTATAATCATTGTTTCAGTCTTATCTATTAAATACTTTCCTCAATAGAGTGACTTATTACAACAAATACGTTATGATTTTCATGATCAAAAGCAACGAGCACAATTAATGTCTCTAAACATGTGCCAGAGGTGTCCCAGCTCGCCTCTGATGAATAATACAACACACTGTGAGTTGAGTATCATCACACCAGCCTGAACTCATGAGGGTCAGCGAGATGGAAAGTATTAAAATTAATTTGCTCGTTGCGAGTCTATACTTCGTCACATTAATTTTCATAACCTCGCAGACAGAATTAGTTCTTCTGACGTCTCTCTCCACGACTCCTGAGCGTGTTCTTGCTCTCCGTCACCTCGCATTGGTTTTGTAAGGAGTGTTTGTGTGGAAGGGCATGGTATTTATATTTCATATTACTCTGTTCATCATTTCTTTTTCTGACACTCTCCATTTTGCTCAGCAGGAAATGCAGTCTCTTTAGCTCATATGATGCCCTCTGGATTAAAACATAAAAATGCATAAGGGAAGTATTAAATGTAACTAAATCTGTTTTTCCTGCTCTATCAATATATCTCGCTCACTGTCTCGATCTGTCAAATATGGATGCTGGCAATCTTTCTGCTGCTCTGAGGACACCCACAGAGAAAGGAGCTGATTTGTGTCTCTGGCAATGATGTGAAAGTAAGTTGCTCCGTATGTGTGTGTGTGTGTTGCGGTGAGAGACACAGACAAATATGTGTATAGACAGAACGACAGAGAGACAGAGTCTAGTAAATCAGTGTTGTCCTTCTCCGAGAGTACAATTGCAATATATATAATTCAAACAAAACATCTTGTTTAAAGGGTTTTTTATAAAGAAAATGAGAGAATGAGTCCCGGTAAGCATGTTAACTAATGCACATGTGTACAAACTGACATTTGAGGAATTTAAATGAGCATGCAGAGCAGTCTGTTTGTGTCAGAGCTATGACCCAGTGAGATGTTCTCATGACACATTAAAAGAGCAGATGCAGGTTGTCTCAGATTTATTTATTTAACATTTTCTTTCCTTACATGCATGCTACTACTTTCCTGTTCCTCAGGGTTGTAGCAAGCTACAGTTGATGGGATATGTTCTCTTCACTTTTATGTATATAGGCTGCTACATTCTAGACAAATCGGATTTTGAATCTTTCCTACCTCCTACTTGGAAATAACATAGTGAATGGCGCCTGTGAATTTGGGCCAGATCAATCAACCCCGAGCTCAGAGATAACGCATCATTTGACATCATGTTCAGGAAGCTTTCGGTGAGAGAGGGCGGAGCTAACTTATCTGAAATTGAATGTAAAAACTAATTTAACGGGTTATTACAGAATAGACAAACAATGCCTCTCCTATTGCTAAATCCAAATGGTAAAAAAACATTTTTGCTCTTTTTAATGTTGTTTCTGACTGGAATGCATTGAGGTCAGAAGTGGGACATGATACTGTACAGGTATTTGTGACCCATAAATGTTCTGTATGTCAAAATGTCAAATATAAAAAACGATTCACAAAATCTTCTACAAAACAGTGAATCACGAAAAATTACTTTAGCTTGATTTTCATAAAGTCGGTCTCAGTTACTCAATCCAAAACTACCACTTAATGGAAATGAAAAATGGTGTTGTTGACCATATATTTACATTAAGTCATTTGGCAGACGCTTTTATCCGAAGCTACTTACAGTTGAGGTAAACAATGGATGCGATTGGCACAACATAAGGACAACTAAAAGCATACAGTAAATGCTATAAAAATCTGCTCTCATATAGCCTACCACAGTAAACATGGCTAAAAAAATGATAAAGGCCTAATTAAATATTTACAAAACCTACAGACAAACATGAAGGGTGACCACTAAAAAATTAAAATCATGAAAAATAGAGATTTTCAGGTTTAGTGATAAAAAGATAAAAGGTTTCAGTCCGACAACGACAATATACAGTATATTAAATATTTCCACTTTCAACTTCGAATGAGGCATAAGTAGGCCTACTGGTATAAGTAATCATTATACGAGTGCCATATGAAAAAGGAAAGTGAGTACATTCCTTTTGAAAAGTCAGTTTCAGTATAACCCCTAAAGTCTTGCCAACAAAAAGTACTCCTAAATCTCAGGTGTTATTTATTAGCATGTTCCCTTATTAAAAAGATGTCAAATAAAGCACATAACAGTGTGCGTGTTCCTCAGTCTCCACTGAATGTGACATATTTCTAGTGCATTTATTAGATATTAATTACAAGAGTGATCTTGCTTGTTCTATGAGCATCATGGACTGTGTTTTACATTTTCTGTGTTTTTCTGATTTTCTCCTGTAAAGCTGCTTTGGAACAATCCACATTGTGAAAAGCGCATTATAAATAAAATTGAATTGAACTTCTCTCTTAAAATACCCCAGGTGTAGGTTTGGTTCACTGTGGAGGTCACAAACATTTCAACCTAACCAGCACAATTAGCCACAGAAGTGTGTGAAACAAAGCAAGCCGCACTAATTCTATTAGACATCCAAAGCTGCCAATTACCCTGCATGAGAGACCAGATTAATCCACACCTGCCCCTCCTTCCATGTCTCTCTCTTTTATGTAAGATATTAAATACGGCATTAACGGTTCATCAAAAACACAGAAAAGGTCTTTGGAAACCAAGGCCTCAACCAGTGCTGCGAAGGCTTTTGTTGTTAAGACAACAGAAAATCTGATTTGAGTCTATCTCGGCATGCTAATGTGTCTCCGTGCTTCTAGGTGGCATCTCTTGTTGTTCCAGCTTTATTAATCACAATGATCAGTTTTCACGGCACACGTCGTGCTGAAGTTGTGCTTGACTGAGCATAACCCCTGTAATGTGCAAGTCTAACAGCACAAAGACTCTATCTCTTTAAAGTTCCGGGATCGACTGAAGCTACGAGCTGCATCTCGCCGTGTTTGATATGCAGAGCGTGGATTTAACGCTGGTATCTGCCTCTGATATCTGTTTGCAACGAAAGGGGAAAAGTTTATGCCATGGGTGGTTATTGAGCCATTTAGATGCTGTGTGATGTTATCTGTGCTGTTAGAAAGAGACACGAGACGGCAGAAAGCATCATCTTTTTACGCCTTGATGTGGAGAAGCAGCAAAAACAGTTTGTGTTCAATATTTACAAACATTTGAATACAGTTTGTTTCTTTCTTCAGTTTAGTCTACAGTACATTTGTATGTTTGTATACAGTGCATAATGTTTATTTATGTATCGGCGGATATCTTGTAGCTCTTTGCAAAATAATTATGAATCTTGAGAGAAAGGAGCGAAAGAGGAGGGCGCAGACGTTTTGGCAAAAGTTTTGCCAGTGTTCCTGACATACTCCATCAACAAGATGTCTCTTTTCATAAGCATCATGGTTAGCGGGGCAAATGTTCCAGCAGCATATCCTTACCTACACTCCCTCATGCACAGTTATAGTTACGCACACAATGAGCGGATGTGTTTCAGCTTGGCCGGTTTGAGGTCGTGTCAACAGACGATGAAGATATTTGTCTTCTGTCGTAAAAAATTCTGTGACTATACACTCTTTTGGCTTTACCTGAAGGTGATTTTTCAACAGGGATACAAAATACGCCGTCATTTATCATGATGTTGGCATTGGATTGCAGGCATAACAGAACACCTGAGGTGAGACTCTTGTAACATCTGTATTCTCTCAGCAGCAAACTTATAATGAGAGATTAAACATCTTTTGGTTCATGTCTCTTTATCCTCTATGGCTATGTCTTCAATGGCACACCTGATAACTTGTGGTCTTGTGATCTCCAGCCACGTGTGTCTGAAGTCAACGAGACTGTGTAGAGTGTCCCATTTGTCATTTTATGATTCAGATGGATGCTCACAATCGTCCCCTTTGTGGCCGTCGTGTGTCCTTGATGTACTTTGCAGCTAGGCTTGCACAGGTGGTAACTTCAAGGAAAAGGCTACTTTTTTTAGGCTTTTGCCACTTATAGCTACACTTAATGATCTACAGTGTTCTCAACCATTGGTTTATTCGTAACGTGGGTATGATCTGGGATGGGACAAACAAATCCTGGTTTAACAATAAAGGGAAACTCCCAATAGTTTAAGACATTTTTAGAAATAAGCCTTTTAAACCTTCCTAAAAGTTGCCATGGTTTTCTGCACCTCAAGTAAAGCAAAAAGTCCCCACCGGATTTTTTTATCTCTCAATTGAATAAAAGTTTATGTGAAGACGGCACACAAGCAATTCAGCAAGAAATGATAAAAGACGCCTGTGGAATATGTCTATGTTTGCAGCATACTTTCCAAACTTTAACACAGGTAAAATAAATGAAAAAAAAACACTTTTTTCCACCTAAGTAACCCAAATCCCCAGTATATTGAGTTGCAGTGTAACTATGAGACTGTGTTGAAGGTTATATCCATAAATATCGATCATCATCAGTGACGTGCTCCCAGAGCTAAAATATGATAAATTATGTTGATACTGTAACACCAGCGTCACACGCAATACCTTGCAAAACTTGAAATGGCCAGAGCGTACTGCTCTGCTGTATTTTTATTTCATTAAGAAGGACTTTCAGTGTTATTATTGTACATCAAATACTTATATTATGAGCAGACTTTGGGTAACCAGTTTAGTTGAAGACGCTCAAAGAGCAGAATAACAGTAATAAGATCCAGACTGTGAAAAAGTACCATTGCTTTTTTACTTTGGCACCTTATTTTATAATACCAGAATGCGCTTCCTAATAGAATCAAAAGCATAATTCAAACACAATAGGATTAAAGGATGATAAGAATTGATAAAAGTGAAAGAATAAACACAATCCATTGCATCAGAGTAAACACAGTGGCCGCTCATTTTTGACCCATCACTGGATCTAGCCACTGGTAATAATGATAACTTGATCATACACTCTATTATATGAGATTGACTGCGTAGAAGGTACTCCATCTGGACTGCAGTCTCATATTTTGTTTGTGAATAGTATTATCTCTAATGAAGGAGCCGAGGTCCCTAAAGAGCACTGGAACTTGAGGAGAAATTTACGAACACGATTTTCCATTTATTTTTGTATGATTGTGTTTATCCGTGGAAAGACGTTATCTCAGTCATCGCTGTGATCAATTTTCCATTTCGAAATCTGCAAGCAATTTGCGCTGGAGCTTTACAAACATTACCGTTATAGGAACAGGCCCTATAACGCACACACACGCTGAAATGTTGCTTATGGCAATCCAAATGTGTTTGCGTTATACGGTCGTGCTGATTTAGCGTGAAATGTATTTTGGTAGTCAGAATGCTTTGTTAGTGCTTGACGTTTGTTGTATCTCCATGTATGACTCACAAACAGATCTCTTCTCTAATTAACTGTTTAAGGATGCAATCAGACGATGCTTGCGGAATACATATGGTATGCAAAAAAGAGGACAGAGAGAAGAGAGGTGGGGGGAGTGCAGAAAATTAAAAAATTCCAGGAAACCAACAACAGAAAAAACAGACTGCTGACGAAACCTGCGTTTCGTCTGTGATGTACCTTGAGTCATTTCACCGTTTATCTGTTTGGGCAGCATGTTTGTGACAGACTGAGATACCAAAAAACGCTGCAGTAATTTTCGTTACATGATGTTTTCAGTGCTGTCTTTTGTGTGTGCTCAGCAGCGTGTGTCTATACTCTGAATGAGCTCTGCACACTGTAATAGAGGTTTTCAACGTAATGTTATAACAACGTGTTTCTTTCCTTTCATTGAACATCCATTGAAGTAATTGGTTAATTAAAGGAACTTCTCACAGCAGACTACACTTAATTTAATCTACTGACATTCTGTTTGTCTGTCTGTTTGTCGTTCTCTTCTCCTTCCATATATAGAAGACTGTAACGCACCTTTTTTTAAATTTCAGAGAGTGGGAATTATAGTCTAAGCCCTTAATCCAAAAACAAATTCATCTCTCTTCTTGTATCCCACCTCAGGCCACCCATTAGTTCATCTTTTCTTATCTCTTCTCATTTTATTCTGCCTCTCCTCATCTTAAAAAACAGCTACTGGAGATTCCCAATGGCATGAAATACGTTTGTACTTTTTGTACTTTTGAAGACTTTTTTAACTCTGCAGAGTTATGAATTCTCCCATCTGTACTTTAAAGGTCCAGTGTGTCATTTTTTGGGGGGATATATTGACAGAAATGCAATCCAATATACATAACTACGGGTTTAGAGGTGTATAAAGACGAATAAATCGTCATGTTTTTATTACCTTAGACTGAGCTATTTCTATCCACATACACTGCGTGTCCCATAACAAATGAATTTGTGGTGGGACGACATGACATCCCCTTTTTCATTAATGTCAAAAACTGCTGATAAAAAAACGAACAGTCAATGTTAAGAAAAACAAACAAAAATGTAAAGGAAATAAAAACTAAATGAAATAAACTGAAATAGGAATTAATAGAGGATGAATAAGCTTTTTTTATAGAAAAATCCATTGTTTATGTCACACTCACTGATCTATATAAATGACTGGATTGCGCCTAGAAGGCAGGAGGTGAAGCCACAGGAATCGCACCGCCATCTTGCTACAGTATGCCCAACTGACAGAGAGCGCCATTGACTTACGGTCTAAAATAACAAATGTTCAGCTTATTAGGCGTGCGATAAGTTTTCAGTTCACATGTGTGTTTAAATTAATAGTTACTTCTTATGTTTTTTCTAATGTTTATATTTATTTTGGGCAGAATACCGATGGATAGAAATCCATGTATGGAAGGTGAGTGTGTCTTCCACACTGTTGTGTAGAGGTGTCTTGTTAGTCTGCTGATCTGACCAACTTTAAATAATTAAACTTTTACATGCTTAAGACATTTGCATTGAAAGAATGTACTGTAGACTATATAAAAACGGGGACTGCTAAGTTAGTGTTTTATCATTACTATGTGATCTGTGTCTTCACTCTCAAAACACACATGCCAAAAAAATGCTAAAGTTGCACAAGCATCACCAGTGTGTGTGTGTATGTTTGTTAGGAACAAGACTCGCTCACACTGCTGGATTACCCTTCAACAGGGCTGTGAGATTGCTGAGCTGAAGATGTCTGACAGCTAGTCCTGCTAATGCTGTTTAAAAAGCTTCAGGTGTCAAAACATGACATCCATATCCCTCTCACCCACCCCGTCCACACATATAAAGCCCCCCTGTCACTCCAGCCTCTCTATAAGCGTTACAGGGTTTGCAGTTTACTTGTCACTATTGACAGTTCCAGCCGTGCAGCAGTATCACGACCAAACATTGAATACTTGTACATACAAGTCGTGTTTCACAACTTAGAGAGCTGCTACCTAGACTGCCATTATACTGCTGTAGAGAACACTGTTCCACAGGCTAAACAGCAATTACGTTACCATTTTCAGCCAAATTCTGAGGTTAAATTGCACAAATCTTTCATAAAGTGAATCACAGAATGCACAGCAAAAAGCAGAGTGAAACAAATCATCTACAGTATTTTTTTAAGGATTGGAAGTTAAGAGGAATTATGATTCGCCCTATAAATATATTTTAATCACGTTGAGAAGTATCAACATAAATAGTCTGATCTAATTAAACATGAGCTATTTTTACCAAAGTTGTGTGCGCTATGGAATTTTCTGCTTATTAAATCCTTATTAACTTATCATCACATTAATGCCAAGGTCTTTTTGTTCAATTTGGGTCAATCCAATGTAGTGACAAAATGTAGTCACCCAAGTGAGCTCCAAATCAGTCAGCTAACAGGTTCCACGTCGGTTAGGATTTTGCAGTTAGCGAATCTGTCGTTATGACGGAGATCTTACTGTTAAACTATCATATATGTGACCCTGGATCACAAATCCAGTCTTAAGAAGCACGGGAACATTTTTAGTAAAGGACAATAATACATTGTATGCTTCAAAATTATTGATTTTTCTTTTATGCCCAAAAATCATTAGGATATTAAGATATCATGGTCCATGAAGATATTAAGTAAATGTCCTACCCTTAATATATCCAAACTTTATTTTTGTGAGTGGATGGCCTGCTACAGTGCCTCTGATTAACAACTTTAAAGGCAATTCTGTAAATATTAAAAAAAAATGCCACTTTCAGATTTCAGAGTTTAAAACGGTTGTATCTCCTTCAGATATTGTCCTATCCTAACAACCCATAAATCAATAGAAAGCTTATGTATTCGACTTTCAGATGCTTTAAACATCTAAATTTCTAAATTGATCCATAAGATGGTTTTGTCATCCAGGGTCACATATTCGGCTTACAGCCTAGTGAGAGCTGGAAACTGGATATCTGTCAAGCAGACTTTCTTGAAACAGGTTGACATACAAAGATACAGTCAGAACGATGTGAGGATGAATCTTTTATGCTCTGACCCAGTCACACCAACAAACAGAGCCACACTGAGAGGGAAATACAGAGAGCGTTTGGCTGCTTAGTTTCCCATTAAGCCATTCAACACACGTTCTGAGCCTAGAAACTGAATGATGCTTTTGCTCATAGAGTTAAACCGGCAGAAAAGGAAGGAAATTAAATGGGGATAATACTTAAAAAGGTTTAGCTATGGGTGTGCAGGCTGTTGACTTTATCTCCACTCTGAGCTTGTTGGTTGGCTGCATCGGTTTGGCAGTAAAATGCCAGGCAGAAAGAATGAGAGAGAGTCACATTCCCGCACGTATAAGCACACCCTAGTAAGACTTTTATTCACAGACACAAACATACACTCATACCCACTGGCACATGCATGCTACACCCTCATAGACTGGCCTGCAGGAGTCATTATGATTCTGAGTGTGTGAGCGCCAAACAGGGTCAGATCTCATTTCCTTTAGAGTGTCCTGCCAATCGATTCTTCTCAGAGAAATATAGAACCAGGTAGAGAGGATCACAGAATAGGAGAGATAAACGTAGAAAGATAAATATGAGTTCATATGTGCAAACAGATATTAGATGACCTCTGTGATATCTGCACTGTGGTAAAAAAAGGTGTATAATACTCAGTAATACTATCTGAGTAATACTCAGATAGTGATTATTTCAATCTTTAAAGGAACGGTTCAACCAAAATGAAAAATCTTTTGTGCGCCCAAATTAAAAATGATGATTTACCGTTACAAATAAGATTGATTATGTATTTGCTCAATAATATTGTAATGATTAATGTAATCACACATATGACATGTGGTATTGTTTTTGCTTCTGACTTTATGTATTTATATTTGTAGGATAATTTTGTAATGGTTTCACACTACCAAAATACATATTTAGTGACATTTTGGGTTCTGGAATTCAATTTTACCGCATGATCTAAACTTCATGTATTTGGTGGTTTATGTAAATTGGTAAATTTAATGTGTGTAAAAGGTCACAAATGTTATGTTTAACAAGCTCTAACAAGAGTCTATTTAACCAATAAGTTTTGTTTAAATCCATTGCCTGTCTGTCTCTACTGTTTGTTTACTGAAATAGTCTTTGTAAGGTCCACAGCAACTTTGTCTCCCCCCGTGGAACCGAACTTCATGCGCACAGCTCCCATGGGACAGAACAACAGATGCACACATTTATCGACTGACGTCCTATTCGTGACACATGAAAAATGACTACATTTTCAACATCCACTGGGATTTGCCCACTCAACAGAACTGTAATGGTTTACTGACTCTCACGTGCACTCCACAAATATTTAAAAAAGCATCCTGTGGGTGGTGGAGCCTTGTGGGTTTGTTTAGAGTTGGGCATCAGGATTTCTCCTCTCTCGGAAACCATTAAAAGGAAAGTTTGATCTACTATGCACAAAAACAAGACCAGCAGGTCTATATAAACACAAACATACACAGCACACCTAAAGGGTAAGAACGGATCATGCTTTAATTTGTTTCAGAGGGACCAATAGGTAAGTTTTAAAAGCCGCAGGAAACTCTTTCACTTTGAGGTTTCTGCTCTTTCCTCTCCCTTTACCTCATGCTTGACAATAAATGTCCTTTTATCTGTCTCTACACAGACTGATACATCTGTGAATGTGCTGGAATGATACTGTACGGTCATAAACGGTAAACAAATATGAACGTGTCTGAACGATTTGTATGGGTTGACCTGCATGTGTTTCCTGAGGGAAGTAGTTAAAAACCAAACAGATCGATAGTGACAAACTAATTAGATTTATTTGTGTCTGGGCGTGTGGGTGTTTAGACATAGCTTTGAGTGAAATTTTATGCAATGATTTCTATTTAAATGCTAATGATCCAACAGGGAAGTCAATGCTTGCTTTTACATATCAATTAGCTGTCGCTGTCTTCTAAATTCTAAAACTTTTTTTGTTGACATACGTGTCATTATGTACAAATATAATAAAATTGAATACAATGAGAATCAATTTACATATTGACCATGTTAAATACAAAAGCCGTAGGCTGAGGTAATAAATCAACCATTAAAAGTTATAAATGATGGTGTCTATTGACATACTGATCTTGGGTAATCTAATGCCCAATGACACATTGACACATAGGAACAACCCATGAGGGTACCACGATTTTAAAATATTTTAATGATTAAATGACATGAACGAAACAAAATTTGAAAAACCTAGCAAATAGTTGAGTTGTGGTGTTATGGGGGTGTCTGACATATGTATTGAGCTGGGCTGGTTCATGCTGCAAATTATACAGTAAATGCTCGACAGATGCCAGAACAGTCCTTACATTTACTGCTAAATATAGCAATTATGGCACAAATAATAACATACTTTGTCAGCAAATACTGCAGCTGTGCTGTAACAAATGTGACAAAACTTAAAAAGGTGGGTGTTATTTTGAGGAATTATTGTAATATTTGTCTCTCATTGGCCAATCGCTACATTCCAAGGTCTGATATTCCCTAATAACAACCGCTTAAAATTAATAGCAAATGGTAACCCAGATGCTGAAAATCAATTTGGCGGGCAGTTTAATATTACATCGAATTAATTATAAATATGTCCTTTAATAACATATATGTCATTATATGTCCAAATGATTCCACCAAATTGGCTTTTCCTGGCATTTAAATGTTGTGTCTTACGCCTTAAAACTGCATTTAAATGTGTTTTTCTTTCTGAATTTCTTGCATTCGTAAAAAAAATTGGTAATGAAATAGTCAAATCAATATTTAATGTTCAATAACTTACTAATGAGGTAAGTAGCATGCAATAAGCAGGATAATGTACAGACATCTAGAAAAAAACCTTGACAATGTGATCAGGACCCGATGGTCTTGTAAATTACCCCTAACATATTGTGCAGTCTGATTAATTCAGCTGACGGTCATATATGGAACATTGTAAAAAATGATGAAAAAAATCTACACTGAACTACATCGAAACCAAAAAAATTGTAATTCAAAGTAAAAATGCAATTTAAATATTTATGCACCATTAAAACAATTTTAAACCTGACATAACAATACAAAATCTAGTGACATTTTTAAAATTCCCCATCTGATTTTTAGCCTGTTGTTTGGAAATCTGTACTGTTGAAGTATCATTTGACTTTTGGTTTCAGTTGGTGAATGTTTATGTTTGGTTTATCAGTATACTGTAGGACTGGATGGTGACAAGCTTAGAAAGATAAAGACGCAACTGGCTAACGGCCTCTTCTTTGGACCCCTTAGACCCTCGGGGCTCCTTTTGTTTTTCTCTCTTCTTTTTTCTCTCCCTCTTTCATTTTCCTTTCCTCGCGCCACTTGATTCCATGTTCAACAAAGGCGTGCATACCTGCTGTTCTCAAAAAGATCAATTAAATTTCCATCAATTACCAGCTACAGAGAAACTCTGGGCTTTAGTAAAATTCCTGTTTATCCAGTACTGAGGAGTGTCCTTCAAACGCTCTGTGATCATTACAGCCATCAAACGCACACACGCCACTGCTGTGAAAGCAGCATGGGACAAAAGCCAGCAGAGGGTTCAGAATGACAAAGAAAAAACAAAGCGACAGCCTCCTTGTGACGACGTCTTATGACAGTCTAGTAATGATGATGTTGTCTGACAGGACCCCTGCGTGCCGAGATACTGAGAGGCAGGATGCTGACACAGGAGTCATGATGTTATGGATTACTCCGCTCAGTTTGGAGTCAGTGTGTATGTGTGTTTACTGACGGCCCGTTTCACACCGCGGAGTCGCTTAGTTGGCTGCGCCGTGACCTCTTTTAAGAATCAATAGCATAATTTTGTTTATCATTTGTTAGCAGATTAAAAACGGAGGAGAGGGAAACAACATTGGGAAAACGATACAGTTGGGATGACATTGCATTCATTGCAATTTAGATGATTAGTAGCGTGAACTAGCTTTCAGCCATTTGCTTGTGACACAGCTCTAGATTCATTAGCACGAGTGTCCAATGAGCAAGCCTCCTCCGTCGGAAATGGCATTCACCATGGCAACGAATCCAGGTCAGGTTGTAGAGCTAAAGCAGCCGAGAAGGATCCTGTCTGGTGTGTAGGTGAAGTGTGTGTGGGAATGTGTGAACTACTGAAGACTCCTATGAGAATCGGGTTCTGATGCTGATAGTATCTATGATGAAAAGTTAAAGTTCCGGGTGAGAAAAACAGAATTGTATGGGTTGACCTGCATGTGTTTCCTGAGGGAAGTAGTTAAAAACCAAACAGATCGATAGTGACAAACTAATTAGATTTATTTGTGTCTGGGCGTGTGGGTGTTTAGACATAGCTTTGAGTGAAATTTTATGCAATGATTTCTATTTAAATGTTAATGATCCAACAGGGAAGTCAATGCTTGCTTTTACATATCAATTAGCTGTCGCTGTCTTCTCACTTCTAAAACTTTTTTTGTTGACATACGTGTCATTATGTACAAATATAATAAAATTGAATACAATGAGAATCAATTTACATATTGACCATGTTAAATACAAAAGCCGTAGGCTGAGGTAATAAATCAACCATTAAAAGTTATAAATGATGGTGTCTATTGACATACTGATCTTGGGTAATCTAATGCCCAATGACACATTGACACATAGGAACAACCCATGAGGGTACAACGATTTTAAAATATTTTAATGATTAAATGACATGAACGAAACAAAATTTGAAAAACCTAGCAAATAGTTGAGTTGTGGTGTTATGGGGGTGTCTGATATATGAAAAGTTAAAGTTCCGGGTGAGAAAAACAGAAGAAACAGATTAAAAGAAACTAAGGCCTCCTTTCTACATTGATTTGGTTAAAAGCTTCTGGAAATCGTACACCATTAACAAGTGGTCAATACAACCATATTTTGTTGTTTAGAGAACATTTAAGTCCATTTTTGCAACAAAGTATCATGGTTTTGCTGCCTTTACCATATCTTAATTATGGTAAATATTTTTTTTTTTAACAATTTAACTAATGACTAACCCTAAATCCTCCTTAATAAAGTTCACTTTAATTCTGACATCCCATAAAATAAGATAAATATTCATCTCACAAATGCATCCATTAAATGAAGAATCTCAACAATGTCACAAACTGAGCTTAGATTTGCCAAGTGTGCAATGAGGAGTCAAAATTATTTAAGATTTATCAACATTTCTTCATTTTTACTTGTAAAATTAACATTGATTTTACAGTTTTTATTTCTCCAATTATAAATGAAACATCTGTGACTAACTTGATACTTCAATGAGAACTTGAAGAGCAACCTAGTATGAGCAATGAAAATGTCCTCAGTGATGCCCAAAAAGGAATTACTTTGCCTTTGTTCCATTTTGTACAAGTATAATATTACAGTAGTCAATAGTAAACAACAAACAAACAGGTTAACATCTGTATTTCATGTTCACAGTCAATACAAGGTTATGGTTCTCACCATGTAAACTAACCTTCAAAATGTAGGGGTGACTTCAGCATTCCATACACATTTCATTCCCACATTTAACAGTCGTCACCCTAAAACCTGCGAGTGCAAAACGCATACCTTCTTTTCTCACCCACACACAAATCCTTAACAGTCCAAATTTTCTGTCTGGCAGCTTCAAGTTTAGTTCAGAATATAGAGAGGAACTGTTTTGCCATGCCCACTTGTCTTTCCAGCTTCACTGCCTGAAGTGGGTAAAGCCTCAGAGATCATGAGAGATTTTAGGATCCGGGCATTGTTTCAAGCTTCATTTAGTTGTTCAGTCAAAAGCACGACAGATGTTTCAAGAGCTATAGTTCCTTTACACAAACAGGATCCCTCCTGAAGAGCTCACCAACATAAATGCAGTGGCGGAGCTAGAGTTTAATTTATGGGGTGGCAAGGGGGTGGCCAAGGCAATTTCAGGGGGTCCACAGACCACGGCAGAAAATGTGTGTCTAACCCTGACCTGTGACATATGTACAGTATACAAAACAGCTGCACAACTTAATGGCATTAATTTAATTCTGAATGTATTTGGATTAAATACATTATAAAATATAAATAATGAAAATGTTGAAAAAATAGTTTAACCATGATAACTTGCTTAATTTAAACAGGAGCAAAGCAGCACCAGAGGTGTCTTTTAAGTGATGTGGATCAGAGCATCTTACATGTTTGATAAAACATATATTCATTCTATGGGACTGCAAGATTATAACAAAATCATTGCTGCGGATTATTGCCCCTTGATGTTTCTTGATCTAGATTATTACTTTCAGATAGTATTATATTGTTCATGATTACAAGCTACAAAACAAGCTGAGAAGCGTTTATGAATTATTGAATTGCTGTTTTATTGCTGTTTTAATTCTCTAAATCTAAGGAACATAAACATCAGTTATTCAAACGGGAAATACATTTGCCTGATATATACAGACCGCTTGAAGGGGTCTTTACAGAAAGACACTACTGATAAACATAACGCAGAATTCTCCCCTGTAAACAGTTTAAAATAACCTGAAAACATGAAATGATGGGCAACTTGACGAAAGCTCTAATAGCGCAGCTTCTCTATTAGCTTTAATAGAGTAATAGGCGCTCTGATAACATGTTTTACCATAATGACGGATATAAGCGCTCACTCCGATTTGTCCGCGCTACAAACTACAATCGTTAGTTTCGTTACTAACATTTCCAGTTAAGATGTGAAGCATAATCAGAACAATGTATCACAATCCTGACACTCATAAGAACAGTTTTGTTGTCAGGCTGTATTTACTTTATACGTTGGTCTGTGTTTTTTGGTGTGAAATTAATTTGGGCAGAGTAGGAGCTTGTAAACACGTCATATGCTTGTGAGTCGGCAACTCACTGCTTTAATCCCAGTACTTCTGTGATCATGTCACAGAAATAATGATAGTGTGTGTTTTGAAAAGACTGTTTGTGACGTCGTTACATACCTTATAACAATCATTTTTAACTTTACTGAAGGTTTTTTAACTAAATTAATAGACACACGAGAATCGTTGATTTTCATTAATGAGATCGCGTGGGTGTTCGAATCGAGATCAGGATCTTTGAACCATTAATCGTGCAGCTCTACAAAGAACATTAAACGTCATAAAGCCAACCGCCTCGCTATACATTATCCCTCTGATTACATGGCTACCTACCAAATAAATAAATAATTTGACACAACATATTGATTTAAAAGGGAGTTTATTGATTTAAAAACTATTTATATTGCTTCCGCTAAAGAAAATTGTCCGTTCGGTCTCTACGGTTAGAATCCTGCGTCCATGGCAACGCTCTGTTTTTCATGACAACGGTCTGTTATACTAAGCTTAGTGCTGCATTACACGTGCCAATATGAATAAGTCTACCTAATGTCTGTGATTGTTGCTGAACATTTGCTAACGACATGTTTTAAGCATATTCACGCAGGCGTGACAGTATTAGTCAGTCAGTTTCACGACTAGTAATGCTCATGAAGTATTAATGCTAAGCACTAAAGTGCAACGTCTCCCTTACTTCCCGATAAAACACTACTTCGTTTAATTTAATACCAATAAAAGCCGTACATACCAGCAAAATGTTCTTCATCTGTCCCGTGTGCTGTCGGCGTAGTTTTGGAGCCGTTTTGAGCACGTCACGAAGGTGCTGCGTGTCAGCTTAACCAATGAAAAGTGTAGCAGCAACAAGCACGCTGCGGCTGCACGCTTGTGCGTGCTGCGTAAGGATGCATTCACGTCCGCTGGGAGATTTGGGAAATGTTCGTAAAAATCTAACAGTCTTATGTTTTCAGCGGGGTGGCAACAGGGGTGACAAGGACTTCGTCTGGGGTGGCAATTGCCACCCCAACTAGCCCTCTGGCTCCGCCACTGCATAAATGTCAATGCTAGTCCAAGCTGGTTAATCTTTCATCTTAACAATAATGTTATTTTTCTCTTGCTGTTGGTCAGTGGTGGTCTTTGTGCAGTTTGATGCGGTCTGTGCATAAACACGAAAAACAGCACGTTTTTTCTAAGCTTTAACAGGTTATCTCATTACACAGTGTGTTTCCTTCCCTCTGCCTCGCTCTGTTAATGAAGAATGGCTCTTAGAATCAATTGTTAATGGAGTATGTGAACAGTGAAAGAAGATGTGTGATTTGGAGGGAATGGTTTCTTGGGAATTAACTGCTTAAAATTGGACAGAAGAGTTTGAAAGGTGCTTCAGGCGATTTAAGCCATTAGCCAAACTTCCGCTGTACTTATCTATCTATTTACCACTAGACTTATTTCTCGCTGTGTGCCGTCTTGGATGTCCAAGCTTAGATTACTGTAGTTTCAGCAAAGGGACCCGTTCCAGTAATCAGGCTTTCCTGTCATTTATGTTTGGCTACGGTCACATGGTATTTATGGCTGAGATGACGGTTCAGAAACCTGGAGGGAGAAACAGGTGCCCATGAGCAGATTTCAAATCCCGTATTTACGGGGTTCTGAAAAAGCAGAGGAACTGCCATAGAGATGAATGGGAATGTTAAAGGATAGCATTTTCCAGGTACAGTATTACAGGCCTGCAAGGTTCACAGGGACAGGTGTGATGTCTCAGGACCGCTATTTCTGTAATATCTGTCTGGAGGTGGAGACATTTCATATGTGGTACTTAAAAGCATTTCTCGCAGCACAGAGGATGGAAAGATTTCTCCTTTTTAATGATATCTATCTCACAAACTTTTTCAGCTGTGACTTTAGCTTTTTTATATCCTGGGTTGTAAATAGGAAATCTACATTCTTCGGCTAGAGCATGAAGAAATGGAGGATGTATAAAAAGACATAAAAGTGATATAGATGTATGCATCATCCGTTAACAAATGTGTGTGTGAGAGAGTGCGTGTGCACACACGCATGCACGCGTGCTCACTCACACACACACACACACACACACACAGTACACGTAGTGTTGTGAACTTAGACATGTTGTTTCTAAGCTTCCCAAACAGAGCTCAGACTGTCTGTTCTCTTATCCCTGTCTATCTATCAGCTTGTCTTCCATCCTGAATCTTTCCATTTCTCCATCTCTCTTTCTTGTCTGCAAGGGTCCCTCTATGTTTTCTTCATATGTCTAGCAGAGTCACATCAGATTCTGCGGCCAGTGAAAGAATTTAAATAACAAAGAATCATCCAGGGTAAAGTGACTATACTGAATCACCCCATTACTCTTCTCTCTCTCTCTCTCTCTCTCTCTCTCTCTCTCTCTCTCTCTCTCTATCTCTCTCTAATCCAGCAACATAATTCAATTTAAAGTAGCTTCATTGGTATTACTGCAAAAGAGGATAATGTTGCATATGACAATAATCATGTAGCTTTCGACATATTCAGAGGAGATGAGAAACACTATAAAGTCAGTTGTAAATTAATAGCATTAAATAATATCAGTAACAGCTTTGGGGGATGTTCTTGTAATAATGTTTTTCTTTAGTCAGATGCTCATGGAAAGCTTGTTTGGATTCAAGTCTAGCACATACATTTTGAGAAAATGTTCAGCGTGCTGCAGTCTTTCCTTATCAACTGCAATGCCCCTCTGTATTATAAATTCTGCCTGATAACACTAGAGATACAGCAGGAAAGTGGGAATTGCGGTGAAATCAGTTTTCTTCGTTTGAATTTTGCTAAGGCTACCAAGGCTTTAATTTTTCATTTTTATGTCGGCCACATTCTACAGTCCACATTTTTTTTGCCGTCAGTGTCTTCTTTAGATTGACACTTTCTTTAATGTACTTTGAAAACAGAAAAAATGTGGATTATTGGACAAATATTATACCGTCTCCAATTATTCTCTTTGCAGGACTGTTACGTCCATTTTTGTGTGTTTTTCTTTAATAGACACTCAATATGTAATGCTTTTATCTACTGGCCTAGATTTCCAGATAATGGAATATATTTTTTGGTCACAGGACGCTTTTGTTATATTAAAAAGAGCAACATTTATAGAAACATCCTTTATGTCTCCATTGAAGAAAACATCTGTGACAGATATACATTTTTGTTGTGTCTAGTTCTTAAAACAGGTAAATGTTTCAAAGAAGAGATTGTTAACTTATTAAATAAATAATATCTATCATATTTAGTCATATAAACTATATTAGCATTTCACTGTTGTCTTTCTGAAACCTTGTATCTCCATATTTCATGATCATTTTTTTTGCCATAAATCATTTTTATTAGTCACCCTTTGTGTTTTTCACTGGGTGTTGCAAAAATGTGACACAGTATGTAATCATTAAAAATTTTGTGTTTTGTTTATTTCATTGAAAAATTGTGAATTTGGACATACAACGTTGTGTAAGGAAATTTATGATTTGCTACTTGTAGTGGATATGCAAATTGTCTACTTTATACATTGACATATAGAAATCTAAGAACGAGGTCTGAAGTTCTCCATTAACATAGTTATTTGGAATCTAGATTACAGACTTGGAAAACTCTTACCACCTTTTCTCCTGGATTCATTAGGAGGCAGTGAATGAACATCTGCCGTAGGTGTCTGGTGTGCCTGAGAGCAAGATGTTTACTCCACTGATTAAAACCCAGATCTTCCCATCATACCCTCTTCATTATAACTGGTAAAACTATGCCGTTTAGATTTTTTTTTCTATCATATTTTGCCTCATTTCACAGTTAATGGTACGGAGCATTCAGTGTGTCCTATAATAAAGTTAATTCAGTATTATAGCAATATACCATCATCTGGATTTTATTGTCCTACTGTTTTTCTTGCCTTCCAATTCCCATCCATTAAACTTCCCTCTGATAACCAAACTGCACTAGTTTAATTAGGCCGATAAATGAGTGCTTGTTTATGAAAGTATAGATTCGTTTAGTAAACCCCTCCGGATAATTGCATAACAGTGTTAAGCTAAATTTGTAATAGAAATTACACACATAAAAACAGTGTTTCAGATAAAAAAAGGGAAAGCTCATGTTCCTAAACAAGAATTCAGAACAGGACTTATTTCAATGCTTAAATAATTTATTATTCACCGAAAAAATTAACTGACGACTAAACTAATGATTTAAACCAATTTTAACATATTTAACACAAAGACAGTCATTAAAAATGTTCAGCCTTTCTAGATACAGTGGCCATCACAGTCCATCAAAATCAAACGTGACATGAAGTCATCCAACAGCAATGTGAAATACTGACAGCATGACAAGACACATAAAAAAATAATGTTTTACTTCTCCTTGATACGTGTACAAATATTATTATTGTATTACTTAAAAGTGAATATGAATTTGTTTTCTTTACAGTATTTTTTACAGTGTTTCTCCAGTTTTTGTTTTCTGCAAATAAATACAAATAGAACAATGTTTTATTTGAAATTTGGTGAAAATATTGTTAGTAGTTCACACAATGAAACAAAAATGCCTAAAGTAAATTCAGAAAAACTGAAAAAAAATTATGTAGCTGTGAGAGATATAGATTTCCACCTGAAGATGTCTTATTGTAATTGGTCAAGTTTAAATAATTGTCTGTGGCAAATGACATCATTGAACAAATGTTGTTGGGTAAATTAAACTATTTTAATCTAAGAACACCCCTTTCATCCAGCTAAACATGTTGACGGGCTTTCAAATGTGTGAAGATAGTTTCACCGTTTCTTCATGCTTTTTCTCCGCTGCCTTTTTTCACTAAAATGCCTGATATCCATATTATCGCTGACTGTGTTGTCTCCGCTCCGCTCTACTCTAATTAAATCTGTGACCGTGTCACTGTGTCTGTAGCTCTCTTCCACATTAATGTGGGGGAGAATAGACAGTAGCATGGTAAAAGAAAGCAGCGTTTCAGGCTAAGAATAGAAAATGGCAATATCCTTTTAAGTAAATGGCCCCTAGAATTGAATAAATAAGTCACACGCATAACACAATTCTTGCAGTGCAATTATACCAAAAATACATAGGACAATTTGATATTTCAAAATTACAAAGATGTGAGGCATAATTGACATTATGTACATATTAATTTAGATTTTTTTTATTTAAAGAGGTGCCCACCAAAGATAAAACAAACAATGTATGAGACAGCTAGAAAAATGAAACAGTGAAGATAGGCACTAAGTTATTGACAGTGTTGTCTTTTGTACAGAGCTTGAATCACATACTGTATGTTGAGACGTTAATAATTTTATTTCTTTGGTTCTTCCAAATCTTTGGTTCTTCCATGATGTCATTATGTTGCAAGAAACAAAAAGTTATATGTCAGTGGTGAGGCCATATTTACTGTATATATATTGAGTTGATCAATTTGAGTAAAAGTAATTTTTTTGTAAACGGTCTGTATACAAAACTATTGTGTTACCTCATAGGACTTGTAATAAAGCACTCGGTTTATTTACACAACCTTTGTAAGTTTCGGACACATTTTAATTGTGTTCACAAAATAGACAAGAAATTCTTTAGAATATTCCTCTGTGCCCTCTAAAGGAAGTCATGAAAGGGTGACTAAATGATGACATGTTTATTTTTGGGTGAAATAATACGTCTCACTCTCTCTTTATATACAATCATTAGAGAAAATTATCAAATAATCCAAAGTGAAAATGAACCAGTCATTCTGCTTCATATTTTGTGCTACAATTGTGCGCTAACAGAAAAGATCTATTACAGAAAACAACAAGGGAAATAACTCATATGAGTGCTCTGAGCCTTTCGTACTATGACCCTGCAAACACTTTTTATGGTTAGCATCTCTTTATATTCGCACACACTTCACTACATCTAGACCGAGGTCACTGGGCCTTGTACTTAGTGAGGATTCGTCCCGCTCTATCGGTTTGACAGTAAGTAGAGACTATCCTAATTTATTTCCTATTTATAGGACCCAAGAGCTCCCTAACTGTCTGTGACGTCTAGATTCATTATCCTTATCTTCCAAAAAAGCAGGTTTACAGTTTTTATACCCTGATTTATTGTTTAGCTAAAAAGTATCACTGCTGTGGGACAGGTCTATCCGGTGCTAGTGCGGCTCATTCAGATCACACCAGTTTGAATGATAAGAGTCTTTTTGGGTATCTCTTTATATTTATGATCCGATCGGCGGATCTTGCTGAGGCGGCCAGTGAGATTGAGTGGGCATGCACAAGTACTGTTACCTGTAGTGCAGGTGCTAAAGTGAAGCAAAACATTTCCTTGATACAAACGTTGGGGTCCTAGGGTTGTGTGCGCGACAAATCTTCAGGCAGAAACTTCTTACAACCTATGACATGACTGATTTTAAAGGGACAGTTTAGCCGAAATACTAGGGCTGGGAATCGATTCCAAACGGGAATGAGAATCGGGAGTCGATTCCAAAGGTTGGACTCGTTTCCATTAAAGGAATCGACTCCTCTTTGAGAGCCTTCATAAACACAAGCCCTGCCCCATAGCTGATGTCATTTGTCAACCAAATCACATTAGTTTCTTGTCTAAAACTGTGCAGATTTCAGAAAATAACTGATGGATGAAGTCTAGCGCTGTGGAATGACATAAAATATTCTGAATTCATAAAAGCAAAAGCTTTGTTTGCTCACCCAATACACATATAATTACATGTATTCAAACATTTAACAAATCATATAAGTACGTTTGCTTTTCAGACGGACTGTAAATGGACCGTCTTCTCTTTCTCTCTACTGATGAGCTCAGTATGTACGGGAAGAGAATTACATGTATATAAAGCACAGTCTCACAACATATTTACTTGGACATCTGTTTAAAGCTGATAAATATGGAACAATATTTTTCAACACCTGTCTGCACTACTTCCATTTTACAGTAATATTAATATGCACAGTATACCTACATATTTTTACTACAATTTACTGATGATCTATACTCTTATTTTTGTGTAAACTGCTGAATAATTATGAAAATTGTAATATGTCCTGTGCATTATTTTTGTAAACAGCTAGTAAATTAGATTATTAATGATTATGAATGATACATTGGAGTTGCAGGACAAGATCAATATATTTGGTTAAGGTTTTTATAATACAAACAATAAACAATTAATACATGTAAAAGGTGACAGCTTAGAAAATTATATTGCATAAAAAATTAGATTTTTTTTACAATGGATAAAAATCAGTGGTAAAACAGGGAATTGAGCAGGAATCGAAAACAGCAGCTAGAAATGGATCCTTGGAATCTATTCTTTCAATTCCCAAACCAGGAATCGGAATCGACTCCACAAAATTCAGAATTGAACAGCCCTACGAAATAATCATCCTCATGAACACAAAAGAAGACTATACAATAAACATTCGACAGTTTGCAGTAGCAGTATGTTACGACTCAAGACATCAAGACTATCACTTTTGATTTTATCTTTTAAGTAGACAAAGATATTAGTTTTGCTACTGCATAAGTCGCCCAGGTGGATTACATAGACTGAAAATTCCTCTTTTTATCTATGGCAAACTGTAGTTTTAGCAATAATTTGTTCTTATAAAAAAGTTCAAAGTTAGGTTCACCAAGAACACTTTGTATAAAATAGATAATACGCTTTAAACCAACCATTGTAGTGCTGTGAACTTCTATGATTTCATTAAGAATGTTCAAATAGCATCTAAAAGTCTTGGGATCGCCTATAAAACTACGTAAATGTCGCCCGGAGGCTGACAAAAACCATAATCGAGTGAAACATGACTATTTTTGAAGCGTTGGTGACAACACAGCCAGCATGAATCTGGCAGAGGAGATATGCGCACTTTCGTTTCTCACTCTCCACAGAAGTTCATATCTCAGGTGCTACACTCTCTCACACGCTGTACATCAACGCAGCGTTGCCCTTGACAGCAACACCGAAGACTGCTGATGCTGCGTGTCATATGGTTATTTATACATATAGTGAACTCTGACTGGTAGACTTCCTTTCTGGACGACTAGTCGAACGATAAAAACCAGCAGTGCAAACTCCATTGTGTTGTGCTGGAGTGTGTAAAGCCATTGTCACAAAATAGGACAGATCTCTTTCTGTCTCTCTCAAGGGATATGACAACCTGTGTATGACACATCTTCAGTAAAACATACACACACTATCTACCAGCTCTGTCTTGTCTCTCTCTTAGTCTTTCTGGATATAAAAAAAGCTTATGCATTGATATCCCTAGTGGATCTGAGTTGGAAAAGGCTCTCTTTCAAAAGCATTTCCCTTTCGTGAACTCACACCACACAGCGTGACAGTGATGGGTCTTGCTCTGCATTGCACTTAAACTTTAATAAGAATTTAATCTTTTAAATGACCCTATGTGATAGCAGCTGACCGAGAGCCTGAGGTACAAGCTCAGTGAGCGTTGGAAGGGGTAGGGCTGTCACTTCACACATCAGAAATGAAAGTGGATCCCCGTTTTGGTTGTCAACTCAGAGACCACTCAGGATTATAAAAGTATGATTAACAGTAAATTAACAGTACACAAATTTGATGTCCTGGGAACACAAAACTGATAAGATGTATGTAAGTTGCTTTGAATGAAAGTGTCTGCCAAATGAGTACATGATATAACGTGTCGCTTGAATGCACTGTAAGTCGCTTCTGGATAAATGTGTCTGCGGAATACATAAATGTCATATTTTTGTAAGTTCACAGTCAGCAGAGACCAAAGCGCTAATACATGCAATGCAACTCACCACACCACACTTAAAGAGAGCAGACAGAACAGAATGAGCCATTTACAAAGGGCATCTACAGTAACAGCATTCAAAAACAGCAAGACAGAGCACGACGCAATGGAACGGAAACCATGGCCTCTGCGTTTTTGTGTTAACTGTTTACAACTTGGCACGCTCTCTCAAACATGCATTGAAAAAGACACTAAAAGCACCGAGGCACAACAGTACTGCCAAATGTGTCTGTCTGCATGTGTATCAACAACAAATAAATCACCACACAGAAACAGCCCTTTTTCTTTAGACAGACCAAAAAAAATTATAGTGCAAAATGGATTGCTGTGCATGGATTGTAGGCTAGTGATGCAATTATGTAATGGCATTGAAAACAAAACTGTCAATATAGCAAGTCAGCAACATAACAAAATTATTATTTTTGAAATTGACCATTTGTAGGTATCTTTAAGTAAAATTATCATTGCAGTTTTTTTCTGTAACCAAGTGACAACTTTTCTCCCAAATTTCCATTTATTTTCATAAAAAGTGAAACAGGACAGACTGACAATGAAGATGCAATGCGGTGCTAAAGCTTAAAAATACCTGCATTACCTCTCTATTTTTCAAACGGTAGTATGGTAGTAGCCTGCCGTATGCAGTGTTGCATATGTTAGAAACATTCATAGCACTTTTTCTCTCCTAATTAATCTGTAATTTGAACGATTCGGATGAGATATTGATTTAGTTAGTCATTCATCAAGACACTTGCTAAGTTCTTGAATAAATCAGCCGTTTTGAATGAAACAGTCGAATGATTCACTGACTCAGTAAAAAGTTGCTGTCATCCACTGGCTTTTTTAGTTTCACATTTAAAGTTAGCCGTCACCATTTATAAACATTACTGTATGAATGAAATGTGTTGCACATTTGAATTCGTTTCCACATGAAAGGTTTTCTTGTGTACTTTCATATTTATTGCAGTAAACTTAACTAAATTATCTAGACACTGTTGGGTCTTAAGATAGTAGCAATTTATACAATTTATCCAATTAGTATACTACAAATAGTGTAGTGTTAAAAGTACAGTATAGTTAGAGCCGATAGCCTAGTGGGCAGTGCTCCGACATTTGGCGCAGTTGCGCATCGGGCGACCCGTCTCGTGGTCCTTTCCCGAACAAACTCTAGGACTAAACTGTATAATTAAATGCAAAACGGCAAAAACAATTCTTAAAAAAAAGTACAGTATAATAAAGATTACTTTTGGTTCATTTTGATAAGATTTCAAATATGAACATGGCACAACATCGTGATACTTCAGCTGGTATACTATCATGAAATACTGCAGTATATTTATGGTACAACCCAACAACACAATAATAAGGTTTTACATATGTTTAGGATCAGATAAAAATGAATATATGATGGCATTGGCTAAATTTTCTATGTATTCTCTCAGAGTCCGTTTACACGAGTCTGTTTTCAACTAAAAACGGAAACAAATTATGTGTTTTGGCTGTTCATTGAGAGGCCGTTTACACGAGTCTGTTTTCAACTAAAAACGGAAACAAATTATGTGTTTTGGCTGTTCATTGAGAGGCCGTTTACACGAGTCTGTTTTCAACAAAAATTTGAAAACTTTTTATGCATTTTGGCTGTTCATTTAGAGGTCGTTTACACTAGTCTGTTTTCCAACTAAAAACTGAAAACTTTTTATGCATTTTGGCTGTTATGTGGCTGTTATTTATAGCATGTTTATACTAAAACGGTGTTGAACTTTTGAAAGCAGGTCTCAAAGTGCAAGTTTTTGAAAACGACGCGTAGGTCTGTAGGTATGCATGAGTGTTCCCCAGACATTAATGGCAGCCTCCATGCTGCATGTTTGTTCCGCTTGACATACTTATTATCATTTCTTCAGCAAAAAGAAGATTCACTGCACCACTACAACCAGCGGAGGCACAATTCTTTAAACACACATACATGCCAACAAAGTGTATTAAAAGCACTTTTAGATTAAAACAAGGTATTCGCATGTGCGCAGGTGTTTCTTAAGTGCACAACATCACCATCCACTGGCCTGGCATGCATAAAAAATCGTTTTTATGAGTTATCCCAGATCCATGTACATGCAGATCATTTTGATAACGCTGTCCTGTGTCCGTGAAACTTTTCAAACGCAAAGGAAAAAAAACTTTTATCGTGTAGAAATACTCTCAGTCCTTCACATTGTTGTTGGATAACTTTATGTCATTCCTGAGGTTTTTTCTATTGAAATTCAACAGACACTGGACTGGAATTGCCACATAGGCTTAGATGCAGAAATGCTGATGAAAGGCAAAACTGGAGTGCTCTCTTAAGGCAGTATATTGATTACAAAATTTGTCTATTCAGTAACATTTTCAACAGCATTGTAATGTCTTACATTTTTGTTATTTAGGGACATGGTATAAACATCAGCATATCATGTGAACAATTCTATCTATTAAATCTATCTGGAGATGGAAATCTATCTAACAAAGGAGTCTAGCGTTACAAAGCTACAAAGAAATGAGTTCTGGGTTAACACTGCTCAGAATCCACTGTAACAAAGAAAATGGTTGACCATTCATGTAACACTTTTGTTTTAGGCAAAGCATCATCTTTAAATAATTTATTAAAGGGTTAATATTTTGGTAGGCTTCGTGTTCGCAAGTAAAGCTTCATCCTCTAAGATCTTTGTAGTTTTCGTAAAGGCAGATGCTCTGAGGAAGACAGCTCAATAATGTGAGGAGTATTAAGTAAACAACGACACTTATCATCATTTTCTGAGCACCCTAGGGGGAGCTGAATAGGGTACATGCATATGAGCGCGCGAGACCAAGGAAAACTCCTTTGCCTCTGGAGTCCTCTCAAACAAACAAGCAGATGATGTTTCCAACAGGAACACTTTATCAAAAATACATATAGACTCTCTGGGGTGGTTTCTTGAATAAGTCTACAGAGCCCGAGCTTCTGCATGTACAGTCAATGTGATGCAAACACAGGCTTGACGTTTCAAAAGAAGCGTTTCTGTCAGTATGATGTTTTTGCTTTAAGCTTAGATATTCTTTGGAGACAGGAAAAGTGATTGAAGAAGAAAGTGTGGAAAGAAGGGAAGAAGATGAGAAGGGAAATGCGGTGCTCAATATGGCCTTCATCTCCCGGGAGGTAACAGCCATGATAGATGGAGAGATAGAGAAGTAAACCGGAGTGTTTTCATAAGCACAGAGGAAAGAGTCGGGTCACACTACAATGTCTTATGTGTGCCGACACAGAACAGGAACTCTGATTACTGAAGAGCCTCATCAAAGAGAGAAAGAGAGAGGGGCAGAGAAATCCAGGAGATGGTGTAGGAGGAAAGTTTTTAAAAAAGAAGATTTGAAGGTTGATTTTGTACAACGCAAGGTTAAGTATTAAATAGAATGTGATCTTTCTGTGAGATTTTGTTGCTCGTTTTATCTTCAACTTAGATGTTAAAATCATAATGTGTGTGTGTGCGCGTGCGCATCTTTATGGAAACCCAATGAATGAGATAATAACCTTACGTTTAAATACTTTGAGACCCATATTCACGGAGATTGTATACATAAAACTTTAAACGTCACAATAAAGCGATATAGAAACGGAATTAGTCCCTGATAAATCAAGCCATGGGCTACGCGAAGAATAACGACTAGCCAACAAAGGTGTCACATCAATAAAACTCACATTTCAGTTTATGTATTCAACTAAAAGAGTTTATACATGTATCCTATAAAAAACATACTCAAAACCTTCAGAACTCAATGCATCTCTTTCCATGCCTATAAAACCAAGCTGCACAAAACTACTCGTTCTGAATATCTTTGAAAGGAAGATATTCATGCATGACTGTCCTATCAAAGTGAAGTATCATGGATCTTATTATTTCATACAACAGAATAACAAGATACAATTACTCCAGTGTGTATACTAACAATAAGATTCATTTTCTGAAGGATTAATAATATAAACAGAAGATTCATTTTGGCATTAATTTGTATGTCTCTGATCGTTTTAATCCGACCTTAACAGCATGTGCGGCAGAATGAATTGCTTTTTAAAGAAACTGTTATTAAAAGAATTGGTTCAAGCAAACGGAATCCACTATTTCACAGTTGAAAAAGGTGTCAATATAGGAGTTTTAAAGTTAAAGAAACATAAACAGCCATTTAATTTCCAAAGGTCAGAGAGAAAGTAAAGAACGGTGATGTAAAACTAAATTATGTCCCTGCAAATAACCTTACGGTTAAAAGTGGTCATCAGGGAAATGAAGTGGTTTAAAAAATTATGATATGAACTAAGAAGGTTAAAAGGACAGACGTTGAGATAGGCGGCGTGTGAACACGTGTCAGAACCAGCTGCATTGAGGTCATGTTTTGATCCCACGAGTATTGCAAGATTCACTTTACAAGCCAGGGGAAAAATGAATGAGGCATGAGATTGGACAGAATGTGACAGAATATGATATATTAAGCATAAGTAACAGTTGCCGTGATGGAACATCTGAAGTTTCAACCACCATCTATATTCCGTCTATCCATTTCCTATTCTCTGACAGGCAGATGATACCATTAGCCATTTTTCTAGAGTATATACTGCAAATCCTGCTCTGAAGGACCCAAAGGGAAACTGCATTAGATTTAATAATTAATTGAGCTATCAACTTGGTCACAGATGCTTTTGAATAAAAATAGACACACATTTTATAATTGTTGATATGCAGTAGAGTATAGAACTAGTGTACTAGACATTTCTGACCATAGCAAAACTAAGCATGGACTTTGAGAAACACTTTTCTTTTGAGTCTTTTACAGATAAAATTAAGAAGCAGGAGACTTCTTCTCTTTTTAAAAGAAATGTTGGTATTAAAGAGATTGTTTTCTGAGATTTGTATTACCTATCAGGAAATAAAATATACTCACTAAACAGTTGGGTTAACATTGACCCAACGAATAACCCAATGCTGGGTAAGAGAGCATGGAGAATGCTGGGTAGTGTAGTCCGGTAGTGTAGATGCAGATCTCGGGGGAACAAGAATGAGGACAGACGTAACTGTGACAGAACTGGCCCCTTCCGGAAGGTGCGTCCTCGCGCCTACTGAATACCCACTGGGGTGGGTGTCCTGGACAGTGCTCCCGGCACCGGGGATCCAGGAACCACGGAGGTTCCAGCAGTTCGTGTGTTGTGGGAGGGATGAGACGCCCCGTGAACCATGAAGATGCAGGCAGTTTGGGTGGCCACATTTTAGGTCCTTTTTCACATGACTGTATTAACAGGTCGTTTTCATACATTAATCTCTCACCTGCACATTTGTCAGTTAAGACTTCAGGCTCCCACTTCTGAAGATTTCCTTCACATAGGATCTCTCTAAAAGATGTATAAATATATTGAAAGCTTGTCAATGAAGGACATTGGTGCAAGACTGTTATTTCCAGAAAACAAAATTGTGACAAAGGAAGCCCCCTCGTGTTTTGTGGTCAATGAACACAAAAAAAGTGTATTATATCATATCTAAATATGATAAAAGTAATAAATGTAACGAAATGAGTGCATTTACACTGGTTGTGTCTTCATGTCATGCACCTCAACATTGAACACACAAGCCTCAACTATGGTAACAATCCAAACCATCATTCATTAAAAAAATCTAAAAACAACAGATAACTAGTAACATCGTATTAAGCATATATTAACTCAGCAAGAACTAAAACACTAATCTTTAAAAGAAAAACAAATAAAAAACACAGAATTGAACATGCTGCAAAGCATCTTGGGAATATTCTGTTTTGTAAGTTGGACAAACTTTCTGACACATTTTGGCCAAAAATGTATCAATCTAAGTCCAGTCAACAAAATAATCTTTGTTAGAAACATGTTTAGGCAAATTTTGCTTAGTATATGCAAAACACTAATTTGACTCCTTTAACTTAAAATGCTATGTTCAACTTACTTATTTATCATTGTAGGGAGAACATTTTGCAAGTTGGATTTTTATCAGTGTGATCTAACAAATGAAACACAATAAAAATTTTATAATACAATAAAAAACATTATTTTGGAAAGATAAACACAGTTCTGGGGGGGCACGGTGGCTTAGTGGTTAGCACGTTCGCCTCACACCTCCAGGGTTGGGGGTTCGATTCCCGCTTCCGACTTGTGTGAGGGGAGTTTGCATGTTCTCCCCGTGCCTCGGGGGTTTCCTCCAGGTACTCCGGTTTCCTCCCCTGGTCCAAAGACATGCATGGTAGGTTGATTGGCATCTCTGGAAAAATTGTCCGTAGGGTGTGAGTGTGTGAGTGAATGAGTGAGTGTGTGTGCGCCCTGCGATGGGTTGGCACTCCATCCAGGGTGTATCCTGCCTTGATGCCCGATGACTCCTGAGATAGGCGCAGGCTCCCCGTGACCCGAGGTAGTTCGGATAAGCGGTAGAAGATGGATGGATGGAAACACAGTTCTCTGTTTTTGCAAATGAACTCTTCATGTATAAAAATATATATGAATCTTTATTTTATGTTTATATGTTTTTGCATTTATCAGATGCTTTAATTCAAAGTGAGTTACAAGGGTAAGGAAAACTAAAAAGCAATTCATCAACTACAGAAATGCTAAAACAAGTCATTCTTTATGCCAATGCCAATAAATACATTTTTGATCATATAAAGTAACTGTTAGTGGTTGTGTAACTTTACCAAGGGCAAACAATATTACACCACACAGCTGCAATAACCCATTACTTTACAATTTAGCTTGTGTTTAACTGTATAAGTAGAATGCGTCCGTATGTGTTTTACGCCGATGCCCTCAGGGATTGTCTACCTGAATGAACACAGCATGATGTTGAGTTGAAATTAAAAAGCCCTTTTGTCACCCAGCCAAAACTCAACCGGGAGGCATTTAATTATTGTGTGTTCCTGTCTATCTTTGCCCTACTATGCATGGTTGCAGATATGTGTATGAAATTACGGACAACTTCAGCGTCTAATCCATTTAACAGCTGTTTAATGGTATCTCGCTTCAAAATCTCTTCTCTATTCACCCCTATTTCTGAGAGACAGATGTGTAAAGTTTAAAATGATTTCAATACCCCTATAAATTAATCTCTGCTTCAAGTAAACTCTCTAAACTGTGGTGCAATGCCCGTGCTAACATTAAGTGGCGATCCTTCTCCCTATTCGGCTTGATGAATTCTAAACTAATTTCTCCCAACGACATCCAATTACATCCACACTCAATGAATCAAGTGAAAACTGGATCAATTTAAACTCACAACAACAGTTCCAATGTCTTTAAAGCCACTGTGTTGGGTGGAAGCCTGACCTTGCTTGTATCATTCCCCTTTTGATTTTAGGGGATCAGACCCTTAAACAGTTGCCATAAGAAATAATAAAAAGATAGAATGAACAAATTGAAAATAAATAGAAAGAAGGGGAAATTAAGCATACAGCTCTATTGTGTTTCAGTTTCACAATGCATTGCACTCATATTAGGAGAGGAGATCAAAGCAGGCTCAAAAAAGGCTTTAAAGGGCTCTATACCAAAACACCACATTTTATACCACCACACCAAGATAGACAGGAAGATATGAGCATATCAGGTTTTTAATGCCGGACAAGGCTCTAATTTGCAATATGACTTGATGAAGATAGAAGAGGCTGATGGTGGGATGACTGCGAATGATAAACAGCACGATGTTTTGACAGAATCACACCGTTCTGAGGCCTTCATTATTTATCCATGTCCCCTCTGCAGGTTTCTGAGTGTGGGCTAAAATATGGTCCGTGTTTAGATTTACTCTCCCTCTGCTTCACTCTGCACTGCTGTGCTGTATGATGTGAACAACAAACAACAATGTTTTACTGTAGCCTGTTGTGAGCTTCTTTTCCCTTTGAGTACCGTGGTATTACCATGATTACAATGGGAGGGCTTGACAAAAGGGGTTTTCTGCTTGACTTGCAGGTAATAAAAAGTACTTCCCTGTCAGTGTTTTTTATTGGTCTTAGTACTAACACGTAACAGACAAAACGACATTTAATATTCAAATATTTATTTTTAATCTGGAATAATAGCGGTAAATTAAGCAGCATTTTGTGCATTCTATACATTAAACAATTTAATGTAAAACTGCATTGAAACAAAGTATTATTTTAAAAAGTGCTATATAAATATATTTGTATGAAAGTGAATCCTGAATGCAACATCACAATGCAACGCAGAAGGCAATATCACATTTTCATAACACGGTTATCGTAGCTTAAACTATCTACCATAACGATGTTATCGTGATATTGAATGAATGAATGAATAAATACATGAATATATTTATACATCTAGCATAAATACATTATTCTGTATGTCAAATTCTTTCTTATTGTTTATTTAGTGTTTCTCTTTTCTTATTTGCTCCTACAGCAAAATGGCACAAAACTGGACCTTGTTGGAGTGTCCACCAGAATTATTTACCTTATTAAAACATAATCACAATAATTAATATCATGATTATTGCTCATATTTTGACACCCAAGTGACAACACACTTGACCCCATGTATGCAACAGTTCCATCAAACAGTCAGAGCCATCTGGCCCGTTTACCACAACGTTTATCAATGTACTATAGTAATACAATCTGATGCCATCACTGAACCACTGCACCACCCGAACTTGTTAGTAAAATAACCACAGGAGAGAGACGCTTAAGTAAGCATGATGTCTAGATTTAAGTAGACTTATGCAGATCTAGACAGTCATACCCTGGGGCTGTGTCGGGCTGGGGACGGTCATCACCAACGTAAGCAGCCATATCCAGACAATTATAACCATAAGTGATACTGTAATACCCATTCTTCATCCATTAAAGAGAAGGTAGCATCCTATCAAGAAATGTATGAAGACAGGCTTTTTAATTACAAAATGGAGAAACAACCTGTTAACTTAAATTAACAAACAACCATTTAAATAAATAACCCAGACAGACAGTGACCATCTGTTTCAACAGAGAGAATGATAATAGAACCACAGACATGATGCAGTATTGCGTTAATGAAGTTGTATGATAGCAGATTTGAAGCTCATAACATAGTCTTTAAGACTACATCTACGTGTGTGTATATCTGGAATTACAGTATGTTTCTTCAACTGTTCATTTATTTAAAGGGATAGTTCACCCAAAAATGAAATGGTTTTGTTACTCATTTTACTCATTTACTCATTTTTCACTTTTCTGTTCTAAAAGAAGATATTTTGAAGAATGTTGGAATTCAACAACTTTGGCCCCCCCATTGACTTCTATTGTATGGACACAAAACCACTGAGACATTTCAGAAAATATCTTCTTTTGTTTTCCACAGAACAAAACGTCATTTACAGGTTTGGAATAACGGTGGTTCGAATTGTGACAAAGTTTTTCATTTTTTATGCCCAATCCCGTTAACTACAAGTCTATATCTGGAGCTACAGTAACTAACAGGTGTACTTATTTCTTTATTCATTTATTATTTATCAAAGATCTTGGAGGTTTTCTCCATGCTTTTCGTGCAGAGATTTTACTGTTTCCACCGCAAATCCACATGTTTGATTAACCTGTAAAAATTCCTTCAAATGTGGAAAAAGGCATGTTTAAAAATATACACAAAAACAACAATTTGCATGCATCATTTGTGGTTTCATTTAAACTGCAAGCAGAATTTGGTCATCTAATAGCTGGTTAACAAGAACAGAAAGGGCTCAATAAAACTTTAAATAAAACATAACACATAGATGTATGAAGAAAACAAGAAAATATGACTGTGAACAGAATGCTTTTGTGCGGCACTTTCAATCAAGCTGTAATTTCGTCAAGACAACGAGTCTGCCGTTCCAAAAGTGTTTCAAATGTCATTTCCACCACAGACTGTTATCAAACAGAATACATATAACATTATGTTGTGAAAATAAGATTTGTTTGTTGCAGCCAAAACGATAGCGTTATCCTTTGATAAATACAATAAAGTATCCACTGAATTGAACCAGTTTTGCTAGCTAGTATAATATAAAACAAATAAATTAACTTGTGGGAATGTGAAAAGATTGTCCACCAGTGACCACAGTTAAAAAATATGCAGATACTATAAGCAATAATCCACTGAGTAAATTGTATTACATTTTCAATTTTCTTTTTAGTATCGAATGTGCTACCTTTGCCAAGTATTTCTGGTTCACGTATGCTCAGGGGACTTCTTTTCTTTGGATTTCTCCTTCTTATCTGACATGCAAACACCAAGTGGGGCTCCAGGCACAGAGGCAGCCATCAGGGCCCCTGAAGAAATGTCTCACATGAACACTGAGAAAGATTTCAATACAGTGCGCTAGATGAGCTAATGCAACAAAACTGCAGTATTTTTGTGGTGAAAGTGTCAAACTCTGGATGCTGCTGCTGTGGTATTGCATGCAATTGTAAAACTTCATATATGAGTCGATAAGTACAGTATGCCTTTATTTAATCGGCTGTAATAATCTGCACTTGTACACACACACAGACACACAATAGTCTGCATACACAAGGGATATGTAGGTTAATTAGAGAAGAGGCTTAGATCAAATGACTTTAGTTCTTGTAATGTATTCTGATCATTAGCAAGTTGTATTATATGGGCGGTGTACAAATATATCCAAGTGAAGCTATGGTAATAACCCACAAAGCCAGAGACAGTTTATAAATCTGATTTCATTATCTATATCGGATTAATCGCATTAACAAAGCCCGGAAAACGTTTCATACACAAGGGCAATTCAAAGTGCTTTACATAAAATGATTGACAGAAAGAAAGAAAAACGTATCTTTAAAATGCAAATGATTTAAGATCACAAATACTTTAGATTTTAAGAAACAAAAAAACAGCAATAAAATTGATAAAAAATGTGAGTGTATATATAAAAAGAATAAGAGCAAAAATAAAATAAAATATAACTGCAAGCAGTAATCATCGGGTTCGAGCAGTCTAAGGGGACTAAGGTCAACTGCCTTCGCAGACTACGGTCAGGAATCGCACCATAACACATCCGCAACGGATGACACTTACCCATATCCAGAAAAATGAAAGAAATGGTCAGCAACGGTTAATACAGACCACGCATGCTTACACTCATATGCAGGTTTAAACAGATAAGGGACGAGTGAAATTAACCAATTCTCATGTCTCTACGATGTTCTGTTCCAGAGATATAGGTCTAGCTTAATGGTTGCTAAGTTAACCTGTTTAGTTGCTATGGATGTGGCATGGCACCTGCCATACATTATGATAGACGTGTATACATTTTTTTTAAGGCTTTAGGCCAGGAGCATCTTAAATAGATACATTGATTCACATTCATAATATTCTAGAATGCCATGGCATTTAAATTATGCTTAATTTTATACAAACACCTCACATAATACAATATACCCCATTTTGATGTTTGCTTTGAACTTCAGGAAGTCATGTTTACCATGTCTAAATGCCTAAATTTATTGAGCTGCTGCCATGTGACTGGCTGAGTAGCAATTTGGGTTTACATGCAATTAAACTGGTTTTATCTAATAAAGCTTTGTTATATATATATATATCAACACTCATCTTAAAAGCAAGCAGACATGTGCTATATTTATAGATGTGTAAATATGGAGCAACGTTTAATGTGTAATACATTATATTTCTAACACTGTCTTCCTGTGAGACACATTTCATTACACACACATGCACACTCTCGATCACACAAGACATACAGAACTATACAGTGCATTCAAACTCATATGATACAGAGGGAAATGATATCCATAAACACACACGCACACTACACACCTTTATCCTGCACATATTTATCGTTCCTTTAGCAAAGCTACATGCATTGTGATCTGGTGACTCTATAAGAAAGCCATCGAAATGAATGTCTCTTCCTATGAGCATCACATTTTGCATGCTTGTTAAGTGTCATAATATGTATAATAGTACTAAATGGCAAGTAAGTTGGATTATTTATTAAGGAGTATCGACATATAACATACTCGTTTCACGCTAATATAATAAAGGACCCTGTTATGGTCACAAAACAAAAAAAACTCAACATGATTTTGATGATTATTGACCTAGAGAGTCCAAAGAAATGAACTGAGGTGGAAATTTTGAAATTGCTTGAAAGTCCTTGAACAAGTTTGAAAAAGTAGTTTTTTAAATCATCACCAATATCTCACAAACCATTTGATAGACATCAATGGTTCAAGAGGCAAAGTTGTTATGAATAAGGAGATCTATCGTTTGATATCAATAGTTTGTGTATTACTCAAATGTCACGTGACGAACAGTTGTCTAGGCTACCAAAAGACATGTGCATTATGCCATTTTTATTATTATAGCGCCACCTAGTGTCCAAACGCCACGTTCTTTTTTATGTGAAATCCTAGTGATGGTCTCCAGATATTTCCTGAGCCCCTTGCTGTTATGTTAAACCGTTCTTGATTTGAGGCCATTTAAATGTGATAGGCTCCGCCCATTTTTTTATTTTGGGGCCCCTAAGCGACCCTGAAAGGAAATTTCAACTTTTTTTGATAATTATTTACCTTCACACTCAACACAAGTCATCTACATTGGTTTGGGTCTGATCGGTCAAAAACTCAGGGACAAGTTTGCGAAGAAAGGTTTCTATCAATATCTGCGATAACTCACAAACCATTTGATCGACAGAAGTTGTTCTAGAGGCAAAGTTGTTTAGAATAAGGAGATCTATCATATAATACAAATAGTTTGGTTATATGTCAAGTGTCACATGATACACAAATGTTTAAGCACTACTAAAGCGTTATTTCGCCCCCCGGTGGCCAAATGAGTTCACATTTCTTACAGACCTTAAGGACCTTGAGATGAATAAGCCCAGCGAGTGTCGTTTTGATCGGCCTCCGTTTACCCGGTGTAATGAGCGCTCAAAATTCATTGGCCAATGGCGGCCATGTTTTTTGACATACGTCAATGTCCTTTTAGATATTCATGAAGCATGAGACAAAGAGACACCATACCAATTATCAAGTCATTCGGGCAAAGGGTTGCGTAGTTATAGCCATTTTCTAGCTCATTCAAATTATAGCGCCACCTAGTGGCCAAAATGCCACATTTTTTTTATTGTGACTCCGGACTGAGGGTCTACACATATGTTCCAAGCCCCATGAAGATATCTCAAACAGTTCACGAGTTATGGCCATTTTAGCTAAATATGCCACTTCCGGTTTGGACGTTTTAGCGCCACCTAGCGGCCGTGAATGGAAAATTCAACTTTTTTTCGATAACTATTTACATTCACAGTCCACAGAATTCATCGACGTTGGTTTGGTTTCGATAGGGCAAAAATCCAGGGACTAGTTCATTTTTTTTTTTTTTCATAAAATGCAAATTAGCGAAAAAATTTGCATACCGGAAATGAAATCGGAGATATACGTTTTTTAAGTTTTGAGCCAGTGATTACACTGATATAAGACACTTGGGTGTGCGACCAATGGTTTAGGAGTATAAGGCGCAAACGCGCTTTTCATCGTTGTAGCGCCACCTATGGGCCGATTTGGCTGGCTCCGTGTATCTGAGTAGCGACAAGGACTACTACCATCTGACCAAGTCTCAGCTCTGTCGGTCTTACGGTTTGGGCTGCAGCATCAGTTTTAGGGCAGAATAATAATAAGAATATTAAAGCTGCAAGCAGCATTTAGCGGGTTCGAGCAGTCTAAGGCCTCTATTGGCCTTGCCATTGTCAACTAGGCTCAGGAATGGCACCGTAACAAATCCACAACGAATGACACTCTTCCACACCAAGAAATATGACAGAAACGGTTGGTAACTTTTAATACAGACCATGCATGCGTACACTCGTATGCAAAAACGGGCGTAAACCGATAATACCTAAGGGACGAGTGCAATAAACCATTTCTCATGTCTCTATGATGATTTGTTGCAGAGATAGAGATCTTGCTAAACGGTTGCTAAGCTAACCTGTTCGGTTGCCATGGGTGTCAATTAATACCTGTCAATTAATAACACATCAAACCACAAGTCAAACGAACCAAGCCCCGTGTCTTTATAATATTCTACTGCAGAGATGTAGGTCTGGCTAGACGATTGCAAAAAATAATCTGTTTGGTTGCTAAGGGCGTGGCTTGGCAGCTGTCAATTGATAAAGAATGAAGCCATTAGCAAAACAAAGCAACTCCTGTGTCTCCAAAACATTCTATTGCACATATATAGGTCTTTTTTTTAATACAATGCACATTCTTCAAAATAGCTTATTTTGTGTTCTGAAGAATTGATAAAAAAAATACGACCAATTTAAATAGATAATTGATTCACATTCATGGTCTGCAACAATATTCCAGAAGACCTTGCCATTTAAGTGATGCTTATTTGGTTGAGTCTGGTGACTCTGAAGGCCATTGGAGTACAGTGAGCTCATTGTCATGTTCAAGAAACCAGTTTGAGATCATTTGAGCTTTCTGACATGGTCGATTTTTTTACTGCTGGAAGTAGCCATCAAAACATGGACATGGTTGGCAACAATCCTCAGGTGGTATGTGTTATCTAATATATCCCATACCATATATCCAATTCTTTCTCCATTTTGATGCTCGGTTTGAACTTCAGCAAGTGTTTACCACGTCTAGAAGCCAAAATGGATTGAGTTTATGCTATGTGACTGGCTGATTAGCAATTTGACTAGCAAATGATGTATTTATTAAAGACAAGTTTAAAATAGTAATTTTAAATGTATGATATTTCACCTTTTTGACTGTTGTGAAGGCATGCCTCTTCCGATAAGAATCACATGTTGCATGCTTGTTTTGTGTCATAATATGTATAATAGTACTTAATGGCAAGTCAGTTGGATTATTTCTTAAGGAGTAGCGACCTATAACATACTCGTTTCACGCTAATATAATAAAGCACCCTGTTATGGTCACAAAACTAAAAAATACTCAACATATTTTTGATGATTATTGACCTAGAGAGTCCAAAGAAATGTACTGTGGTGGAAATTTTGAAATTGCTTGAAAATCCTTGAACAAGTTAGCAAAAGTAGGTTTTTTACATCATAACCAATAAGTCAAAAACAATTTGATAGACATCAATGGTTCAAGAGGCAAAGTTGTTATGAATAAGGAGATCTATCGTTTGATATGAATAGTTTTTGTATTAGTCAAATGTCACGTGACACAGAGTTGTCTAGGCCACCAAAAGACATGTACATTTAGCCATTTTTACTGTTATAGCACCACCTAGTGTCCAAACGCCATGTTATTTTGTATGGGACCTCGGAGTGATGATCTACATATATTTCCCGAGGCATATGATGATATGTTAAGCCGTTCTGGATTTATGGCCATTTAAATGTGATAGGCTCCACCCATTCTTTTATTTTGGCGCCCCTAAGCGACCGTGAAAGGAAATTTCTACTTTTTTTCAATAATTATTTACAAACACTTCCCACAGAAGTCATCTGCATTGTTTTGGTTCCGATCGGTCGAAAATCCAACGACTAGTTTGCGAAGGTAGGTTTTTGACCTCATCAGCGATAACTCACAAACTATTCGATTGACAGAAGTTGTTCCAGAGGCAAAGTTGCTCAGATAGAAGAGTACTATCCTATGATACCAATAGTTTCTGTATATGTCAAATGTCACGTGATACACAATTGTTTAAGCACTCCTAAAGCGTTATTTCGCCCCCCGGTGGCCGAATGAGTTCACATTTCTTACAGACCTTAAAGACCATGAGACGAATAAGCCCAGCGAGCGTTGTTTTGTTCGGCCTCCGTTAACCCGGTCTAATAAGTGCTCAAACTTCATTGGCCAATGGCGGCCATGTTTTTTAAGATACGCCAATGTCCTTTTAGATATTCATGTAGAATGAGACAAAGACACACCATACCAAATAATAAGTCAATCGGGCAAACTGTTGCGTAGTTATGGCCATTTTGTAGCTCATCCAAATTATAGCGCCACCTAGTGGCCAAACGCAGGATTCTTTTTACTGTGACCCCGGATTGAGGGTCTACACATATGTTCCAAGCCCCATGAAGATATCTCAAACAGTTCAGGAGTTATGGCCATTTTAGTTCAATATGTTACTTCCGTTTTGGACATTTTTGCGCCCTCTAGCGATGGGGGATGAAAATTTCAACTTTTTTTTAATAATTATTCATATTCACACTCCACAGAACTCATCAGCGTTGGTTTTGTTCCAATAGGGCAAAAATCCAGGGACTAGTTCATTTTTTATTTTTTTCATAAAATGCTAATTAGCGAAAAAATTTGCATACCGGAAATGAATTCGGAGATATACATTTTTTAAGTTTTGAGCCAGTGATTACTCTGATATAAAATACTTGGGTGTGCAACAAACGGTTTAGGAGTAACATGCGTAAACGCGTTTTTTATCGCTGTAGCGCCACCTATGGGTCGATTTGGCTGGCTCCGTATATCTGAGTAGCGACAAGGACTACAACCATCTGACCAAGTCTCAGCCCTGTCGGCCTTACGGTTTGGGCTGCAGTATCAGTTCTAGGGAAGAAGTATAATAATAATTAAAGCTGCAAGCAGCATTTAGCGGGTTCGAGCAGTCTAAGGCCTCTATTGGCCTTGCCATTGTCAACTAGGCTCAGGAATGGCACCGTAACAAATCCACAATGAATGACACTCTTCCACACCAAGAAATATGACAGAAATGGTTGGTAACTTTTAATACAGACCATGCATGCGTACACTCGTATGCAAAAACGGGCGTAAACCGATAATACCTAAGGGACGAGTGCAATAAACCATTTCTCATGTCTCTATGATGATTTGTTGCAGAGATAGAGATCTTGCTAAACGGTTGCTAAGCTAACCTGTTCGGTTGCCATGGGTGTCAATTAATACCTGTCAATTAATAACACATCAAACCACAAGCCAAACGAACCAAGCCCCGTGTCTTTATAATATTCTACTGCAGAGATGTAGGTCTGGCTAGACGATTGCAAAAAATAATCTGTTTGGTTGCTAAGGGCGTGGCTTGGCAGCTGTCAATTGATAAAGAATGAAGCCATTAGCAAAACAAAGCAACTCCTGTGTCTCTAAAACATTCTATTGCACATATATAGGTCTTTTTTTTAATACAATGCACATTCTTCAAAATAGCTTATTTTGTGTTCTGAAGAATTGATAAAAAAAATACGACCAATTTAAATAGATAATTGATTCACATTCATGGTCTGCAACAATATTCCAGAAGACCTTGCCATTTAAGTGATGCTTATTTGGTTGAGTCTGGTGACTCTGAAGGCCATTGGAGTACAGTGAGCTCATTATCATGTTTAAGAAACCAGTTTGAGATCATTTGAGCTTTCTGACATGGTCCATTTTTTACTGCTGGAAGTAGCCATCAAAACATGGACATGGTTGGCAACAATCCTCAGGTGGTATGTGTTATCTAATATATCCCATACCATATATCCAATTGTTTCTCCATTTTGATGCTCGGTTTGAACTTCAGCAAGTGTGTTTACCACGTCTAGAAGCCAAAATGGATTGAGTTTATGCTATGTGACTGGCTGATTAGCAATTTGATTGGCAAATGATGTACTTATTAAAGACAAGTTTAAAACAGTAATTTTAAATGTATGATATTTCACCTTTTTGACTGTTGTGAAGGCATGCCTCTTCCGATAAGGATCACATGTTGCATGCTTGTTTTGTGTCATAATATGTATAATAGTACTTAATGGCAAGTCAGTTGGATTAATTATTAAGGAGTAGCGACCTTCACCGTACTCGTTTCACGCTAATATAATAAAGGACCCTGTTATGGTCACAAAACAAAAAAAACTCAACATGTTTTTGATGATTATTGACCTAGAGAGTCCAGAGAAATGTACTGTGGTGGAAATTTTGAAATTGCTTGAAAATCCTTGAACAAGTTTGCAAAAGTAGGTTTTTTACATCATCACCAATAACTCACAAACCATTTGATAGACATCAATGGTTCAAGAGGCAAAGTTGTTATGAATGAGGAGATCTATCGTTTGATATCAATAGTTTGTGTATTAGTCAAATGTCACGTGACACACCGTTGTCTAGGCCACCAAAAGACATGTACATTTAGCCATTTTTACTATTATAGCGCCACCTAGTGTCCAAACGCCACGTTATTTTGTATGTGACCTCGGAGTGATGGTCTACATATATTTCCCGAGGCATATGATGATATGTTTAGCTGTTCTGGATTTATGGCCATTTAAATGTGATAGGCTCCACCCATTTTTTTATTTTGGCGCCCCTAAGCGACCGTGAAAGGAAATTTTACCTTTTTTTCAATAATTATTTACAAACACTTCCCAAAGAAGTCATCTGCATTGTTTTGGTTCCGATCGGTCGAAAATCCAACGACTAGTTCGCGAAAGTAGGTTTTTGACATCATCAGCAATAACTCACGAACCGTTCGATCGATAGAAGTTGTTCCAGAGGCAAAGTTGCTCAGAATGAAGAGTACTATCATATGATACCAATAGTTTCTGTATATGTCAAATGTCACGTGATACACAATTGTTTAAGCACTCCTAAAGCGTTATTTCGCCCCCCGGTGGCCGAATGAGTTCACATTTCTTACAGACCTTAAAGACCATGAGACGAATAAGCCCAGCGAGCGTCGTTTTGTTCGGCCTCCGTTAACCCGGTCTAATAAGTGCTCAAACTTCATTGGCCAATGGCGGCCATGTTTTTTAAGATACGCCAATGTCCTTTTAGATATTCATGTAGAATGAGACAAAGACACACCATACCAAATAATAAGTCAATCGGGCAAACTGTTGCGTAGTTATGGCCATTTTCTAGCTCATTCAAATTATAGCGCCACCTAGTGGCCAAACGCAACATTTTTTTTACCTTGACCCCGGATTGAGGGTCTACACATATGTTCCAAGCCCCATGAAGATATCTCAAACAGTTCAGGAGTTATGGCCATTTTAGTTCAATATGTTACTTCCGTTTTGGACATTTTTGCGCCCTCTAGCGATGGGGGATGAAAATTTCAACTTTTTTTTAATAATTATTCATATTCACACTCCACAGAACTCATCAGCGTTGGTTTGGTTCCGATAGGGCAAAAATCCAGGGACTAGTTCATTTTTTATTTTTTTCATAAAATGCTAATTAGCGAAAAATCTATAATGGCGGAAATGAAATCGGAGATATACGTTTTTTAAGTTTTGAGCCAGTGATTACTCTGATATAAAACACTTGGGTGTGCGACAAACGGTTTAGGAGTAACAAGCGTAAACACGTTTTTTATCGCTGTAGCGCCACCTATGGGTCGATTTGGCTGGCTCCGTGTATCTGAGTAGCGACAAGGACTACTACCATCTGACCGAGTCTCAGCTCTGTCGGCCTTACGGTTTGGGCTGCAGTATCAGTTCTAGGGAAGAAGTATAATAATAATAATAAAACCAACAAATACAATAGGTTTCTAGCCCTTCGGGCTCGAACCCTAATTAAAGCTGCAAGCAGCATTTAGCGGGTTCGAGCAGTCTAAGGCCTCTATTGGCCTTGCCATTGTCAACTAGGCTCAGGAATGGCACCGTAACAAATCCACAACGAATGACACTCTTCCACACCAAGAAATATGACAGAAACGGTTGGTAACTTTTAATACAGACCATGCATGCGTACACTCGTATGCAAAAACGGGCGTAAACCGATAATACCAAAGGGACGAATGCAATAAACCATTTCTCATGTCTCTATGATGATTTGTTGCAGAGATAGAGATCTTGCTAAACGGTTGCTAAGCTAACCTGTTCGGTTGCCATGGGTGTCAATTAATACCTGTCAATTAATAACACATCAAACCACAAGTCAAACGAACCAAGCCCCGTGTCTTTATAATATTCTACTGCAGAGATGTAGGTCTGGCTAGACGATTGCAAAAAATAATCTGTTTGGTTGCTAAGGGCGTGGCTTGGCAGCTGTCAATTGATAAAGAATGAAGCCATTAGCAAAACAAAGCAACTCCTGTGTCTCTAAAACATTCTATTGCACATATATAGGTCTTTTTTTTAATACAATGCACATTCTTCAAAATAGCTTATTTTGTGTTCTGAAGAATTGATAAAAAATACGACCAATTTAAATAGATAATTGATTCACATTCATGGTCTGCAACAATATTCCAGAAGACCTTGCCATTTAAGTGATGCTTATTTGGTTGAGTCTGGTGACTCTGAAGGCCATTGGAGTACAGTGAGCTCATTGTCATGTTCAAGAAACCAGTTTGAGATCATTTGAGCTTTCTGACATGGTCGATTTTTTTACTGCTGGAAGTAGCCATCAAAACATGGACATGGTTGGCAACAATCCTCAGGTGGTATGTGTTATCTAATATATCCCATACCATATATCCAATTGTTTCTCCATTTTGATGCTCGGTTTGAACTTCAGCAAGTGTGTTTACCACGTCTAGAAGCCAAAATGGATTGAGTTTATGCTATGTGACTGGCTGATTAGCAATTTGACTAGCAAATGATGTATTTATTAAAGACAAGTTTAAAATAGTAATTTTAAATGTATGATATTTCACCTTTTTGACTGTTGTGAAGGCATGCCTCTTCCGATAAGAATCACATGTTGCATGCTTGTTTTGTGTCATAATATGTATAATAGAACTTAATGGCAAGTCAGTTGGATTAATTATTAAGGAGTGGTGACCTTCACCACACTCGTTTCACGCTAATATAATAAAGGACCCTGTTATGGTCACAAAAAAAAAAACTCAACATGTTTTTGATGATTATTGACCTAGAGAGTCCAGAGAAATGTACTGTGGTGGAAATTTTGTAATTGCTTGAAAATCCTTGAACAAGTTTGCAAAAGTAGGTTTTATACATCATCACCAATAACTCACAAACCATTTGATAGACATCAATGGTTCAAGAGGCAAAGTTGTTATGAATGAGGAGATCTATCGTTTGATATCAATAGTTTGTGTATTAGTCAAATGTCACATGACACAAAGTTGTCCAGGCCACCAAAATACATGTACATTTTGCCTTTTTTAATGTTTTAGCGCCACCTAGTATCCAAACGCCACCTTCCTTTGTATGTGACCTTGGAGTGATGGTCTACACATATCATCTGAGCCCCATGATGTTATGTTGAGCCGTTCTGGATTTATGGCCATTTTAATGTGATAGGCTCAGACAATTTTAAGTTTTGGCGTCCCTAAGCAGCGGTGAAAGAAAAATTTCAACTTTTTTTCAATGATTATTTACATTCACACTCCACAGAAGTCATCTGCATTGGTTTGGTTCCGATCGGTTGAAAAACCAGGAACTAGTTCGCGAAAGTAGGTTTTTGACATCATCAGCGATAACTCACAAACTGTTCGATTGACAGAAGTTGTTCCAGAGGCAAAGTTGCTCAGAATGAAGAGTACTATCATATTATAACCATAGTTTGGGTAAATGTCAAATATCACGTGATACACAGTTGTGCATGCACTCCAAAAGCGCTATTACGCCCCCCGGTGGCCGAATAAGTTCATGTTTCTTACACACCGTCAGGACCATGAGACAAATAAGCCCAGTGAGTGGCGTTTTGATCGGCCTCCGTTAACCCGGCGTAATGAGTGCTCAAACTTCATCGACCAATGGCGGCCATGTTTTTTGATATACGCCAATGTCCATTTAGATATTTATGTAGAATGAGACAAAGACACACCATACCAAATAATAAGTCAATCGGGCAAACTGTTGCGTAGTTATAGCCATTTTCTAGCTCATTCAAATTATAGCGCCATCTAGTGGCCAAACGCCACTGTTTTTTTATTGTGACCCCGGACTGAGGGTCTACACATGTGTTCCAAGCCCCATGAAGATATCTCAAACAGTTCAGGAGTTATTGTCATTTTTGCTAAATATGTTACTTCCGGTTTGGATGTTTTAGCGCCACCTAGCGACCGTGAATTGAAAATTGAACTTTTTTTTAATAATTATTCATATTCACACTCAACAGAATTCATCAACGTTGGTTTGTTTTCGATAGGGCAAAAATCCAGGGACTAGTTCATTTTTTTTTTTTTTCATAAAATGCTAATTAGCGAAAAATCTATAATGGCGGAAATGAAATCGGAGATATACGTTTTTCAAGTTTTGAGCCAGTGATTACACTGATATAAGACACTTGGGTGTGCGACAAACGGTTTCGGAGTAACAAGCGCAAACGCGTTTGGTATTGCTATAGCGCCACCTATGGGTCGATATGGCTGGCTCCGTGTATCTGAGTAGCGACAAGGACTACTACCATCTGACCAAATCTCAGTTCTGTCGGCCTTACGGTTTGGGCTGCAGTATCAGTTTTATGGCAGAATAATAATAAGAAGAAGAATAATAAAACCAACAAATACAATAGGTTTCTAGCCCTTCGGGCTCGAACCCTAATAATAAAACCAACAAATACAATAGGTTTCTAGCCCTTCGGGCTCGAACCCTAATTAAAGCTGCAAGCAGCATTTAGCGGGTTCGAGCAGTCTAAGGCCTCTATTGGCCTTGCCATTGTCAACTAGGCTCAGGAATGGCACCGTAACAAATCTACAACGAATGACACTCTTCCACACCAAGAAATATGACAGAAACGGTTGGTAACTTTTAATACAGACCATGCATGCGTACACTCGTATGCAAAAACGGGCGTAAACCGATAATACCTAAGGGACGAGTGCAATAAACCATTTCTCATGTCTCTATGATGATTTGTTGCAGAGATAGAGATCTTGCTAAACGGTTGCTAAGCTAACCTGTTCGGTTGCCATGGGTGTCAATTAATACCTGTCAATTAATAACACATCAAACCACAAGTCAAACGAACCAAGCCCCGTGTCTTTATAATATTCTACTGCAGAGATGTAGGTCTGGCTAGACGATTGCAAAAAATAATCTGTTTGGTTGCTAAGGGCGTGGCTTGGCAGCTGTCAATTGATAAAGAATGAAGCCATTAGCAAAACAAAGCAACTCCTGTGTCTCTAAAACATTCTATTGCACATATATAGGTCTTTTTTTTAATACAATGCACATTCTTCAAAATAGCTTATTTTGTGTTCTGAAGAATTGATAAAAAAAATACGACCAATTTAAATAGATAATTGATTCACATTCATGGTCTGCAACAATATTCCAGAAGACCTTGCCATTTAAGTGATGCTTATTTGGTTGAGTCTGGTGACTCTGAAGGCCATTGGAGTACAGTGAGCTCATTGTCATGTTCAAGAAACCAGTTTGAGATCATTTGAGCTTTCTGACATGGTTGATTTTTTTTACTGCTGGAAGTAGCCATCAAAACATGGACATGGTTGGCAACAATCCTCAGGTGGTATGTGTTATCTAATATATCCCATACCATATATCCAATTGTTTCTCCATTTTGATGCTCGGTTTGAACTTCAGCAACTGTGTTTACCACGTCTAGAAGCCAAAATGGATTGAGTTTATGCTATGTGACTGGCTGATTAGCAATTTGACTAGCAAATGATGTGTTTATTAAAGACAAGTTTAAAATAGTAATTTTAAATGTATGATATTTCACCTTTTTGACTGTTGTGAAGGCATGCCTCTTCCGACAAGAATCACATGTTGCATGCTTGTTTTGTGTCATAATAGGTATAATAGTACTTAATGGCAAGTCAGTTGGATTAATTATTAAGGAGTGGTGACCTTCACCACACTCGTTTCACGCTAATATGATAAAGGACCCTGTTATGGTCAAAAAAAAAAAACTCAACATGTTTTTGATGATTATTGACCTAGAGAGTCCAGAGAAATGTACTGTGGTGGAAATTTTGTAATTGCTCGAAAATCCTTGAACAAGTTTGCAAAAGTAGGTTTTATACATCATCACCAATAACTCACAAACCATTTGATAGACATCAATGGTTCAAGAGGCAAAGTTGTTATGAATGAGGAGATCTATCGTTTGATATCAATAGTTTGTGTATTAGTCAAATGTCACATGACACAAAGTTGTCCAGGCCACCAAAATACATGTACATTTTGCCTTTTTTAATGTTTTAGCGCCACCTAGTATCCAAACGCCACCTTCCTTTGTATGTGACCTTGGAGTGATGGTCTACACATATCATCTGAGCCCCATGATGATATGTTAAGCCGTTCTGGATTTATGGCCATTTTAATGTGATAGGCTCAGACCATTTTAAGTTTTGGCGTCCCTAAGCAGCGGTGAAAGAAAAATTCAACTTTTTTTCAATGATTATTTACATACTCACTCCACAGAAGTCATCTGCATTGGTTTGGTTCCGATCGGTTGAAAAACCAGGAACTAGTTCGCGAAAGTAGGTTTTTGACATCATCAGCGATAACTCACGAACCGTTTGATCGACAGAAGAGTGTCCAGAGGCAAAGTTGCGCAGAATGAAGAGTACTATCATATTATAACCATAGTTTGGGTAAATGTCAAATATCACGTGATACACAGTTGTGCATGCACTCCAAAAGCGCTATTACGCCCCCCGGTGGCCGAATAAGTTCATGTTTCTTACACACCGTCAGGACCATGAGACAAATAAGCCCAGTGAGTGGCGTTTTGATCGGCCTCCGTTAACCCGGCGTAATGAGTGCTCAAACTTCATCGACCAATGGCGGCCATGTTTTTTGATATACGCCAATGTCCATTTAGATATTTATGTAGAATGAGACAAAGACACACCATACCAAATAATAAGTCAATCGGGCAAACTGTTGCGTAGTTATAGCCATTTTCTAGCTCATTCAAATTATAGCGCCATCTAGTGGCCAAACGCCACTGTTTTTTTATTGTGACCCCGGACTGAGGGTCTACACATGTGTTCCAAGCCCCATGAAGATATCTCAAACAGTTCAGGAGTTATGGCCATTTTAGCTAAATATGTTACTTCCGGTTTGGATGTTTTAGCGCTACCTAGCGACCGTGAATTGAAAATTGAACTTTTTTTTAATAATTATTCATATTCACACTCCACAGAACTCATCAGCGTTGGTTTGGTTCCAATAGGGCAAAAATCCAGGGACTAGTTCATTTTTTTTTTTTTTCATAAAATGCTAATTAGCGAAAAATCTATAATGGCGGAAATGAAATCGGAGATATACGTTTTTTAAGTTTTGAGCCAGTGATTACACTGATATAAGACACTTGGGTGTGCGAAAAACGGTTTCGGAGTAAAAAGCGCAAACGCGTTTGGTATTGCTATAGCGCCACCTATGGGTCGATATGGCTGGCTCCGTGTATCTGAGTAGCGACAAGGACTACTACCATCTGACCAAGTCTCAGCTCTGTCGGCCTTACGGTTTGGGCTGCAGTATCAGTTTTATGGCAGAATAATAATAAGAAGAAGATTAAAGCTGCAAGCAGCATTTAGCGGGTTCGAGCAGTCTAAGGCCTCTATTGGCCTTGCCATTGTCAACTAGGCTCAGGAATGGCACCGTAACAAATCCACAATGAATGACACTCTTCCACACCAAGAAATATGACAGAAATGGTTGGTAACTTTTAATACAGACCATGCATGCGTACACTCGTATGCAAAAACGGGCGTAAACCGATAATACCTAAGGGACGAGTGCAATAAACCAATTCTCATGTCTCTATGATGATTTGTTGCAGAGATAGAGATCTTGCTAAACGGTTGCTAAGCTAACCTGTTCGGTTGCCATGGGTGTCAATTAATACCTGTCAATTAATAACACATCAAACCACAAGTCAAACGAACCAAGCCCCGTGTCTTTATAATATTCTACTGCAGAGATGTAGGTCTGGCTAGACGATTGCAAAAAATAATCTGTTTGGTTGCTAAGGGCGTGGCTTGGCAGCTGTCAATTGATAAAGAATGAAGCCATTAGCAAAACAAAGCAACTCCTGTGTCTCTAAAACATTCTATTGCACATATATAGGTCTTTTTTTTAATACAATGCACATTCTTCAAAATAGCTTATTTTGTGTTCTGAAGAATTGATAAAAAAAATACGACCAATTTAAATAGATAATTGATTCACATTCATGGTCTGCAACAATATTCCAGAAGACCTTGCCATTTAAGTGATGCTTATTTGGTTGAGTCTGGTGACTCTGAAGGCCATTGGAGTACAGTGAGCTCATTGTCATGTTCAAGAAACCAGTTTGAGATCATTTGAGCTTTCTGACATGGTCGATTTTTTTTACTGCTGGAAGTAGCCATCAAAACATGGACATGGTTGGCAACAATCCTCAGGTGGTATGTGTTATCTAATATATCCCATACCATATATCCAATTGTTTCTCCATTTTGATGCTCGGTTTGAACTTCAGCAAGTGTGTTTACCACGTCTAGAAGCCAAAATGGATTGAGTTTATGCTATGTGACTGGCTGATTAGCAATTTGACTAGCAAATGATGTATTTATTAAAGACAAGTTTAAAATAGTAATTTTAAATGTATGATATTTCACCTTTTTGACTGTTGTGAAGGCATGCCTCTTCCGATAAGAATCACATGTTGCATGCTTGTTTTGTGTCATAATATGTATAATAGTACTTAATGGCAAGTCAGTTGGATTAATTATTAAGGAGTGGTGACCTTCACCACACTCGTTTCACGCTAATATAATAAAGGACCCTGTTATGGTCACAAAAAAAAAACTCAACATGTTTTTGATGATTATTGACCTAGAGAGTCCAGAGAAATGTACTGTGGTGGAAATTTTGTAATTGCTTGAAAATCCTTGAACAAGTTTGCAAAAGTAGGTTTTATACATCATCACCAATAACTCACAAACCATTTGATAGACATCAATGGTTCAAGAGGCAAAGTTGTTATGAATGAGGAGATCTATCGTTTGATATCAATAGTTTGTGTATTAGTCAAATGTCACATGACACAAAGTTGTCCAGGCCACCAAAATACATGTACATTTTGCCTTTTTTAATGTTTTAGCGCCACCTAGTATCCAAACGCCACCTTCCTTTGTATGTGACCTTGGAATGATGGTCTACACATATCATCTGAGCCCCATGATGATATGTTAAGCCGTTCTGGATTTATGGCCATTTTAATGTGATAGGCTCAGACCATTTTAAGTTTTGGCGTCCCTAAGCAGCGGTGAAAGAAAAATTTCAACTTTTTTTCAATGATTATTTACATTCACACTCCACAGAAGTCATCTGCATTGGTTTGGTTCCGATCGGTGGAAAAACCAGGAACTAGTTCGCGAAAGTAGGTTTTTGACATCATCAGCGATAACTCACAAACCGTTTGATCGATTGAAGTTGTTCCAGAGGCAAAGTTGCTCAGAATGAAGAGTACTATCATATTATAACCATAGTTTGGGTAAATGTCAAATATCACGTGATACACAGTTGTGCATGCACTCCAAAAGCGTTATTACGCCCCCCGGTGGCTGAATAAGTTCATGTTTCTTACAGACCTTCAGGACCATGAGACAAATAAGCCCAGTGAGTGGCGTTTTGATCGGCCTCCGTTAACCCGGCGTAATGAGTCCTCAAACTTCATCGACCAATGGCGGCCATGTTTTTTGATATATGCCAATGTCCATTTAGATATTTATGTAGAATGAGACAAAGACACACCATACCAAATAATAAGTCAATCGGGCAAACTGTTGCGTAGTTATAGCCATTTTCTAGCTCATTCAAATTATAGCGCCATCTAGTGGCCAAACGCCACTGTTTTTTTATTGTGACCCCGGACTGAGGGTCTACACATGTGTTCCAAGCCCCATGAAGATATCTCAAACAGTTCAGGAGTTATTGTCATTTTTGCTAAATATGTTACTTCCGGTTTGGATGTTTTAGCGCCACCTAGCGACCGTGAATTGAAAATTGAACTTTTTTTTAATAATTATTCATATTCACACTCCACAGAACTCATCAGCGTTGGTTTGGTTCCAATAGGGCAAAAATCCAGGGACTAGTTCATTTTTTTTTTTTTTCATAAAATGCTAATTAGCGAAAAATCTATAATGGCGGAAATGAAATCGGAGATATACGTTTTTTAAGTTTTGAGCCAGTGATTACACTGATATAAGACACTTGGGTGTGCGATAAATGGTTTCGGAGTAACAAGCGCAAACGCGTTTGGTATTGCTATAGCGCCACCTATGGGTCGATATGGCTGGCTCCGTGTATCTGAGTAGCGACAAGGACTACTACCATCTGACCAAGTCTCAGCTCTGTCGGCCTTACGGTTTGGGCTGCAGTATCAGTTTTATGGCAGAATAATAATAAGAAGAAGAATAATTAAAGCTGCAAGCAGCATTTAGCGGGTTCGAGCAGTCTAAGGCCTCTATTGGCCTTGCCATTGTCAACTAGGCTCAGGAATGGCACCGTAACAAATCCATAACGAATGACACTCTTCCACACCAAGAAATATGACAGAAACGGTTGGTAACTTTTAATACAGACCATGCATGCGTACACTCGTATGCAAAAACGGGCGTAAACCGATTATACCTAAGGGACGAGTGCAATAAACCATTTCTCATGTCTCTATGATGATTTGTTGCAGAGATAGAGATCTTGCTAAACGGTTGCTAAGCTAACCTGTTCGGTTGCCATGGGTGTCAATTAATACCTGTCAATTAATAACACATCAAACCACAAGCCAAACGAACCAAGCCCCGTGTCTTTATAATATTCTACTGCAGAGATGTAGGTCTGGCTAGACGATTGCAAAAAATAATCTGTTTGGTTGCTAAGGGCGTGGCTTGGCAGCTGTCAATTGATAAAGAATGAAGCCATTAGCAAAACAAAGCAACTCCTGTGTCTCTAAAACATTCTATTGCACATATATAGGTCTTTTTTTTAATACAATGCACATTCTTCAAAATAGCTTATTTTGTGTTCTGAAGAATTGATAAAAAAAATACGACCAGTTTAAATAGATAATTGATTCACATTCATGGTCTGCAACAATATTCCAGAAGACCTTGCCATTTAAGTGATGCTTATTTGGTTGAGTCTGGTGACTCTGAAGGCCATTGGAGTACAGTGAGCTCATTATCATGTTTAAGAAACCAGTTTGAGATCATTTGAGCTTTCTGACATGGTCCATTTTTTACTGCTGGAAGTAGCCATCAAAACATGGACATGGTTGGCAACAATCCTCAGGTGGTATGTGTTATCTAATATATCCCATACCATATATCCAATTGTTTCTCCATTTTGATGCTCGGTTTGAACTTCAGCAAGTGTGTTTACCACGTCTAGAAGCCAAAATGGATTGAGTTTATGCTATGTGACTGGCTGATTAGCAATTTGATTAGCAAATGATGTACTTATTAAAGACAAGTTTAAAACAGTAATTTTAAATGTATGATATTTCACCTTTTTGACTGTTGTGAAGGCATGCCTCTTCCGATAAGGATCACATGTTGCATGCTTGTTTTGTGTCATAATATGTATAATAGTACTTAATGGCAAGTCAGTTGGATTAATTATTAAGGAGTAGCGACCTTCACCGTACTCGTTTCACGCTAATATAATAAAGGACCCTGTTATGGTCACAAAACAAAAAAAACTCAACATGTTTTTGATGATTATTGACCTAGAGAGTCCAGAGAAATGTACTGTGGTGGAAATTTTGAAATTGCTTGAAAATCCTTGAACAAGTTTGCAAAAGTAGGTTTTTTACATCATCACCAATAACTCACAAACCATTTGATAGACATCAATGGTTCAAGAGGCAAAGTTGTTATGAATGAGGAGATCTATCGTTTGATATCAATAGTTTGTGTATTAGTCAAATGTCACGTGACACACCGTTGTCTAGGCCACCAAAAGACATGTACATTTAGCCATTTTTACTATTATAGCGCCACCTAGTGTCCAAACGCCACGTTATTTTGTATGTGACCTCGGAGTGATGGTCTACATATATTTCCCGAGGCATATGATGATATGTTTAGCTGTTCTGGATTTATGGCCATTTAAATGTGATAGGCTCCACCCATTTTTTTATTTTGGCGCCCCTAAGCGACCGTGAAAGGAAATTTTAACTTTTTTTCAATAATTATTTACAAACACTTCCCAAAGAAGTCATCTGCATTGTTTTGGTTCCGATCGGTCGAAAATCCAACGACTAGTTCGCAAAAGTAGGTTTTTGACATCATCAGCAATAACTCACGAACCGTTCGATCGATAGAAGTTGTTCCAGAGGCAAAGTTGCTCAGAATGAAGAGTACTATCATATGATACCAATAGTTTCTGTATATGTCAAATGTCACGTGATACACAATTGTTTAAGCACTCCTAAAGCGTTATTTCCCCCCCCGGTGGCCGAATGAGTTCACATTTCTTACAGACCTTAAAGACCATGAGACGAATAAGCCCAGCGAGCGTCGTTTTGTTCGGCCTCCGTTAACCCGGTCTAATAAGTGCTCAAACTTCATTGGCCAATGGCGGCCATGTTTTTTAAGATACGCCAATGTCCTTTTAGATATTCATGTAGAATGAGACAAAGACACACCATACCAAATAATAAGTCAATCGGGCAAACTGTTGCGTAGTTATGGCCATTTTCTAGCTCATTAAAATTATAGCGCCACCTAGTGGCCAAACGCAACATTTTTTTTACCTTGACCCCGGATTGAGGGTCTACACATATGTTCCAAGCCCCATGAAGATATCTCAAACAGTTCAGGAGTTATGGCCATTTTAGTTCAATATGTTACTTCCGTTTTGGACATTTTTGCGCCCTCTAGCGATGGGGGATGAAAATTTCAACTTTTTTTTAATAATTATTCATTTTCACACTCCACAGAACTCATCAGCGTTGGTTTGGTTCCAATAGGGCAAAAATCCAGGGACTAGTTCATTTTTTATTTTTTTCATAAAATGCTAATTAGCGAAAAATCTATAATGGCGGAAATGAAATCGGAGATATACGTTTTTTAAGTTTTGAGCCAGTGATTACTCTGATATAAAACATTTGGGTGTGCGACAAACGGTTTAGGAGTAACAAGCGTAAACGCGTTTTTTATCGCTGTAGCGCCACCTATGGGTCGATTTGGCTGGCTCCGTGTATCTGAGTAGCGACAAGGACTACTACCATCTGACCGAGTCTCAGCTCTGTCGGCCTTACGGTTTGGGCTGCAGTATCAGTTCTAGGGAAGAAGTATAATAATAATAATAAAACCAACAAATACAATAGGTTTCTAGCCCTTCGGGCTCGAACCCTAATAAAACCAACAAATACAATAGGTTTCTAGCCCTTCGGGCTCGAACCCTAAATAATAAAACCAACAAATACAATAGGTTTCTAGCCCTTCGGGCTCGAACCCTAAATAATAAAACCAACAAATAAACCCTAATTAAAGCTGCAAGCAGCATTTAGCGGGTTCGAGCAGTCTAAGGCCTCTATTGGCCTTGCCATTGTCAACTAGGCTCAGGAATGGCACCGTAACAAATCCACAACGAATGACACTCTTCCACACCAAGAAATATGACAGAAACGGTTGGTAACTTTTAATACAGACCATGCATGCGCACACTCGTATGCAAAAACGGGCGTAAACCGATAATACCTAAGGGACGAGTGCAATAAACCATTTCTCATGTCTCTATGATGATTTGTTGCAGAGATAGAGATCTTGCTAAACGGTTGCTAAGCTAACCTGTTCGGTTGCCATGGGTGTCAATTAATACCTGTCAATTAATAACACATCAAAGCACAAGCCAAACGAACCAAGCCCCGTGTCTTTATAATATTCTACTGCAGAGATGTAGGTCTGGCTAGACGATTGCAAAAAATAATCTGTTTGGTTGCTAAGGGCGTGGCTTGGCAGCTGTCAATTGATAAAGAACGAAGCCATTAGCAAAACAAAGCAACTCCTGTGTCTCTAAAACATTCTATTGCACAGATATAGGTCTTTTTTTTAATACAATGCACATTCTTCAAAATAGCTTATTTTTTGTTCTGAAGAATTGATAAAAAAAATACGACCAATTTAAATAGATAATTGATTCACATTCATGGTCTGCAACAATATTCCAGAAGACCTTGCCATTTAAGTGATGCTTATTTGGTTGAGTCTGGTGACTCTGAAGGCCATTGGAGTACAGTGAGCTCATTGTCATGTTCAAGAAACCAGTTTGAGATCATTTGAGCTTTCTGACATGGTCGATTTTTTTTACTGCTGGAAGTAGCCATCAAAACATGGACATGGTTGGCAACAATCCTCAGGTGGTATGTGTTATCTAATATATCCCATACCATATATCCAATTGTTTCTCCATTTTGATGCTCGGTTTGAACTTCAGCAAGTGTGTTTACCACGTCTAGATGCCAAAATGGATTGAGTTTATGCTATGTGACTGGCTGATTAGCAATTTGACTAGCAAATGATGTATTTATTAAAGACAAGTTTAAAATAGTAATTTTAAATGTATGATATTTCACCTTTTTGACTGTTGTGAAGGCATGCCTCTTCCGATAAGAATCACATGTTGCATGCTTGTTTTGTGTCATAATATGTATAATAGTACTTAATGGCAAGTCAGTTGGATTAATTATTAAGGAGTGGTGACCTTCACCACACTTGTTTCACGCTAATATAATAAAGGACCCTGTTATGGTCACAAAACAAAAAAAAACTCAACATGTTTTTGATGATTATTGACCTAGAGAGTCCAGAGAAATGTACTGTGGTGGAAATTTTGTAATTGCTTGAAAATCTTTGAACAAGTTTGCAAAAGTAGGTTTTATACATCATCACCAATAACTCAAAAACCATTTGATAGACATCAATGGTTCAAGAGGCAAAGTTGTTATGAATGAGGAGATCTATCGTTTGATATCAATAGTTTGTGTATTAGTCAAATGTCACATGACACAAAGTTGTCCAGGCCACCAAAATACATGTACATTTTGCCTTTTTTAATGTTTTAGCGCCACCTAGTATCCAAACGCCACCTTCCTTTGTATGTGACCTTGGAGTGATGGTCTACACATACCATCTGAGCCCCATGATGATATGTTAAGCCGTTCTGGATTTATGGCCATTTTAATGTGATAGGCTCAGACCATTTTAAGTTTTGGCGTCCCTAAGCAGCGGTGAAAGAAAAATTTCAACTTTTTTTCAATGATTATTTACATTCACACTCCACAGAAGTCATCTGCATTGGTTTGGTTCCTATCGGTTGAAAAACCAGGAACTAGTTCGCGAAAGTAGGTTTTTGACATCATCAGCGATAACTCACGAACCGTTTGATCAATAGAAGTTGTTCCAGAGGCAAAGTTGCTCAGAATGAAGAGTACTATCATATTATAACCATAGTTTGGGTAAATGTCAAATATCACGTGATACACAGTTGTGCATGCACTCCAAAAGCGCTATTACGCCCCCAGGTGGCCGAATAAGTTCATGTTTCTTACACACCGTCAGGACAATGAGACAAATAAGCCCAGTGAGTGGCGTTTTGATCGGCCTCCGTTAACCCGGCGTAATGAGTGCTCAAACTTCATCGACCAATGGCGGCCATGTTTTTTGATATACGCCAATGTCCATTTAGATATTTATGTAGAATGAGACAAAGACACACCATACCAAATAATAAGTCAATCGGGCAAACTGTTGCGTAGTTATAGACATTTTCTAGCTCATTCAAATTATAGCGCCATCTAGTGGCCAAACGCCACTGTCTTTTTATTGTGACCCCGGACTGAGGGTCTACACATGTGTTCCAAGCCCCATGAAGATATCTCAAACAGTTCAGGAGTTATGGCCATTTTAGCTAAATATGTTACTTCCGGTTTGGATGTTTTAGCGCCACCTAGCGACCGTGAATTGAAAATTGAACTTTTTTTTAATAATTATTCATATTCACACTCCACAGAACTCATCAGCGTTGGTTTGGTTCCAATAGGGCAAAAATCCAGGGACTAGTTCATTTTTTTTTTTTTTCATAAAATGCTAATTAGCGAAAAATCTATAATGGCGGAAATGAAATCGGAGATATACGTTTTTTAAGTTTTGAGCCAGTGATTACACTGATATAAGACACTTGGGTGTGCGACAAACGGTTTCGGAGTAACAAGCGCAAACGCGTTTGGTATTGCTATAGCGCCACCTATGGGTCGATATGGCTGGCTCCGTGTATCTGAGTAGCGACAAGGACTACTACCATCTGACCAAGTCTCAGCTCTGTCGGCCTTACGGTTTGGGCTGCAGTATCAGTTTTATGGCAGAATAATAATAAGAAGAAGAATAATTAAAGCTGCAAGCAGCATTTAGCGGGTTCGAGCAGTCTAAGGCCTCTATTGGCCTTGCCATTGTCAACTAGGCTCAGGAATGGCACCGTAACAAATCCACAACGAATGACACTCTTCCACAGCAAGAAATATGACAGAAACGGTTGGTAACTTTTAATACAGACCATGCATGCGTACACTCGTATGCAAAAACGGGCGTAAACCGATAATACCTAAGGGACGAGTGCAATAAACCATTTCTCATGTCTCTATGATGATTTGTTGCAGAGATAGAGATCTTGCTAAACGGTTGCTAAGCTAACCTGTTCGGTTGCCATGGGTGTCAATTAATACCTGTCAATTAATAACACATCAAACCACAAGCCAAACGAACCAAGCCCCGTGTCTTTATAATATTCTACTGCAGAGATGTAGGTCTGGCTAGACAATTGCAAAAAATAATCTGTTTGGTTGCTAAGGGCGTGGCTTGGCAGCTGTCAATTGATAAAGAATGAAGCCATTAGCAAAACAAAGCAACTCCTGTGTCTCTAAAACATTCTATTGCACATATATAGGTCTTTTTTTTAATACAATGCACATTCTTCAAAATAGCTTATTTTGTGTTCTGAAGAATTGATAAAAAAAATACGACCAATTTAAATAGATAATTGATTCACATTCATGGTCTGCAACAATATTCCAGAAGACCTTGCCATTTAAGTGATGCTTATTTGGTTTAGTCTGGTGACTCTGAAGGCCATTGGAGTACAGTGAGCTCATTATCATGTTTAAGAAACCAGTTTGAGATCATTTGAGCTTTCTGACATGGTCCATTTTTTACTGCTGGAAGTAGCCATCAAAACATGGACATGGTTGGCAACAATCCTCAGGTGGTATGTGTTATCTAATATATCCCATACCATATATCCAATTGTTTCTCCATTTTGATGCTCGGTTTGAACTTCAGCAAGTGTGTTTACCACGTCTAGAAGCCAAAATGGATTGAGTTTATGCTATGTGACTGGCTGATTAGCAATTTGATTAGCAAATGATGTACTTATTAAAGACAAGTTTAAAACAGTAATTTTAAATGTATGATATTTCACCTTTTTGACTGTTGTGAAGGCATGCCTCTTCCGATAAGGATCACATGTTGCATGCTTGTTTTGTGTCATAATATGTATAATAGTACTTAATGGCAAGTCAGTTGGATTAATTATTAAGGAGTAGCGACCTTCACCGTACTCGTTTCACGCTAATATAATAAAGGACCCTGTTATGGTCACAAAACAAAAAAAACTCAACATGTTTTTGATGATTATTGACCTAGAGAGTCCAGAGAAATGTACTGTGGTGGAAATTTTGAAATTGCTTGAAAATCCTTGAACAAGTTTGCAAAAGTAGGTTTTTTACATCATCACCAATAACTCACAAACCATTTGATAGACATCAATGGTTCAAGAGGCAAAGTTGTTATGAATGAGGAGATCTATCGTTTGATATCAATAGTTTGTGTATTAGTCAAATGTCACGTGACACACCGTTGTCTAGGCCACCAAAAGACATGTACATTTAGCCATTTTTACTATTATAGCGCCACCTAGTGTCCAAACGCCACGTTATTTTGTATGTGACCTCGGAGTGATGGTCTACATATATTTCCCGAGGCATATGATGATATGTTTAGCTGTTCTGGATTTATGGCCATTTAAATGTGATAGGCTCCACCCATTTTTTTATTTTGGCGCCCCTAAGCGACCGTGAAAGGAAATTTTAACTTTTTTTCAATAATTATTTACAAACACTTCCCAAAGAAGTCATCTGCATTGTTTTGGTTCCGATCGGTCGAAAATCCAACGACTAGTTCGCGAAAGTAGGTTTTTGACATCATCAGCAATAACTCACAAACTGTTCGATCGATAGAAGTTGTTCCAGAGGCAAAGTTGCTCAGAATGAAGAGTACTATCATATGATACCAATAGTTTCTGTATATGTCAAATGTCACGTGATACACAATTGTTTAAGCACTCCTAAAGCGTTATTTCGCCCCCCGGTGGCCGAATGAGTTCACATTTCTTACAGACCTTAAAGACCATGAGACGAATAAGCCCAGCGAGCGTCGTTTTGTTCGGCCTCCGTTAACCCGGTCTAATAAGTGCTCAAACTTCATTGGCCAATGGCGGCCATGTTTTTTAAGATACGCCAATGTCCTTTTAGATATTCATGTAGAATGAGACAAAGACACACCATACCAAATAATAAGTCAATCGGGCAAACTGTTGCGTAGTTATGGCCATTTTCTAGCTCATTCAAATTATAGCGCCACCTAGTGGCCAAACGCAACATTTTTTTTACCTTGACCCCGGATTGAGGGTCTACACATATGTTCCAAGCCCCATGAAGATATCTCAAACAGTTCAGGAGTTATGGCCATTTTAGTTCAATATGTTACTTCCGTTTTGGACATTTTTGCGCCCTCTAGCGATGGGGGATGAAAATTTCAACTTTTTTTTAATAATTATTCATATTCACACTCCACAGAACTCATCAGCGTTGGTTTGGTTCCGATAGGGCAAAAATCCAGGGACTAGTTCATTTTTTATTTTTTTCATAAAATGCTAATTAGCGAAAAATCTATAATGGCGGAAATGAAATCGGAGATATACGTTTTTTAAGTTTTGAGCCAGTGATTACTCTGATATAAAACACTTGGGTGTGCGACAAACGGTTTAGGAGTAACAAGCGTAAACGCGTTTTTTATCGCTGTAGCGCCACCTATGGGTCGATTTGGCTGGCTCCGTGTATCTGAGTAGCGACAAGGACTACTACCATCTGACCGAGTCTCAGCTCTGTCGGCCTTACGGTTTGGGCTGCAGTATCAGTTCTAGGGAAGAAGTATAATAATAATAATAAAACCAACAAATACAATAGGTTTCTAGCCCTTCGGGCTCGAACCCTAATAAAACCAACAAATACAATAGGTTTCTAGCCCTTCGGGCTCGAACCCTAAAAAACTAACAAATACAATAGGTTTCTAGCCCTTCGGGCTCGAACCCTAATTAGAAATAGAAGTGCAGTTGATGTAAACCAGCAAAGTGCTCAGGTTGTGTAATTCAGTGATGTGACTACAAAAATCCCTCTGTTTGTGAATCTATGGATAAGTCAGCATTGATCCCTCACCGCCCAGTCATTCATCGACTCAACGGGCGATGTGTTTGTAATAAGTTACCTCTTTAAAAGACTAATATCTTATTTCAAGTTCTAAACAGTCGTATGTTGCTACATTCAACTTTGTAAGTCCTGGCACCATTTTTTTCTTTAACCCAACTGGCGGATCATACACACAGGATTAAGGGATATCATAGGCCGCAAGAGGAACATCATGTTGCCTTTACGGCTTCATACTAAATGAAGTTGCCATAGTAGAAAGGATGCTAAGCATTAAACAGCTTAAATATTTTTATTATTATTAATTTAAATTTTGTTTTCATTTAAAGTTTAGTTTAATTATTTTGTAATTTTTAGCTTTTGTCATTTGTACTATTTATTTGTTTATTTTTATATTACAAGTTTAATTTATTCTTCTTTCAATTTTAGTCTTAATTAAATGTAAAACATTAAACAATTAATGTATTTTTATTAAACTTTTTTTCATTTTTGAGTTTATTGCTGAGGCAACTTTTCTACCTCTCTTTGGTTTGCGATTTTCAACAAATACTTTAATGGGATTAGTTTCAGTAAACTATAATAACCTTGATTATGAGTAGGATTTCTGTCAGCTCTGTCTTTGGGTAGCATGAGTACACTACACACTAAAAAAAAAGCTGACTTTCTGAGCTCATAGATACAATCAATCCCCAGGTGAAACATTAACTTGATTGGTAATGACACCTTTCCACGTTCTCCATTTTTCTTTTGATTTCGATCTTTTGAATTGAAGTATTACCGAGCTCTAGCAAACATCTGCTGACCCTGAGCAATCACCCAAAGCAACATGACCTCTCTGAGCCAATCAACCTTAATCAGCAGGTACAGAACTCCACTCCACTCCCCAGATGGTCTCCTCGAACCCCCTGACAGCAAAGCAAGGCCAGAGTATCCGCTGGTAATGACCAGTTGGTTACATAATGCGAGCGTGGAATAACTCTCGTGCTATGCTAAGCATAGCGCCATGAATATAAACAGGTTAGCTGTAGGAGACGGGAAAAGGCCGGAATTATTTATCTAGACCAAGAAAAGAGACTTTTAGAGCAAAGGGCTTCTCCGCCGGAGTATGCTCACCGCTGTAGGTCGAATAAAGTCCTGCATGCTTCGGAGTGAATGAAAAGAAATGGCATAATTTAGCATAGCAGGAAATGCTAACTTATTCAGCCATGCAGAGAAGCATCACGCGGCAGGAGAAAATTTTGCTCAGTTTTGGCACTTGTGCTGCATGCTAAACCTCTCCCAGATATGTAAAGAGGAGGGGGACCATTTTGTTTGAAAAGCATGGGATTGAGTGAGCAGAATGTGTGCGCAAAGATCCAGTGATGTCATCAAGTGCCATCATAGATCAGAGTGGCCAGGCAAGTGTAAAAAGGACAGTACATGCTCATATTCACATAAAAACGTCCGTTTACTGCCACCCTTAAATCCTTCGGCAACACATGAAATGGATGAAGGACTTCCTCTGCGCTATACGTATTTTGTTATGGAGGACCGCCGGGACCGAAATACATGCTGCCTATTTCTCTCAGTCTTTACGGTGCGTAATAAAGCATCTGAACACAAACAATATTCTTAAATCATTCTGATAAAGGAGCGCAATCTACATATGCAACAGAACATAAAATTCTACGTGTCAGATGTTAAGCAGATGTAATTCATATCGGCTGATGTATATTCCAAGGCTGGGGTGCCACGGTTTGTGAATGGCCCCGCTCCCACAGATATTTTATTTGCCTGTTTAGCGATACATATTTTACGCGGGTTTCGCGTGCCGGCGGGTGTGTTTGTGTGTGTGTTAACCTGCATTATGGCTTGCGTGAATAAGTAATAATGACGAATGACTTCAGTCCCTTGACAGATGGTAATAGAGAATCATTTATTCATGGCGGCCATGCTGAGCATTCTCCTACAACCTCAATAAAACTTCAATAAAGCTTGAGCCTGCCGACATCATCTATCACCTTCCTGCCGGCGACATTTTCCTGGCGTCGTCTCCAAGGCCAGCCTGCGAGGGTTATTATGAGATTGCACCCTCAACCTTGTGTCCTCTTTGACGCTCTGCCCTGGTTCAGACAGATGTCTGTGGTACCCCTCTCTAGAACTGATCCTCATAGACCACTTAGATCACTTCACCTTAATAATTTGCCCAATAGCTACTGAGCACTTTATCTGACTCAGCATTTTTGACTGACCATCGAGTTATCTGAGGATAATCTGTGTTTGACCCTGAGCGAGACAAAGTGAACAGAGCCTGTAAGTCACCGGTATGTGTGTTTCTAAAGAATTTATGTTTTTTATTAAGTGAGTGTTTCTCCAGCCTCAATTGGATTTTGTAAACAGCCCTGATCTGGTTTAAAGTAACAGGCTATGAATACGGTTTAAGGCCAGATGAACTCTCTCTACAGATGTCATCTGTGTTTATACGTTTTAAGTGCTCTTACGGTTAGCTTAAACTGACAATGGAAGACACTTTTTAGAGAGATTGTTAATCTTAACATAGAAAAGAGGTCAAATGTACTACTGATTCCTAGAATGCTGCAGTATTTTAAAGGATATTTCAGGTTACTGTAAATGCAATTTACATATCAAACAAATAGTTCATCCAAAAATAAAAATGGTGTCATCATCTAATTTAAAGAGCAATTATTGTATTTACATTTTTTGTCAAAGCTATAATATCAGTAGACTTTGAATATATGGGGAATAGGTATTTGATTTGTTCATGTTATATTGTGTGTCCTTTGAGTTTTAAAAGCTCCAGTCCTCATTTAACATGCAAAAGAAGAAAAATTACAAATTAGCACTAAATTCTTTTTTGTTTTACAGGTTTAAAACAACACACGGTTGTGTAAATTTTCAACAAATTTGATAGGTGAACTAATCCTTTAAGCTCTATCAACAGCATTGTGTTGATTACACAGAAAATAATTTAGATGGAAAGTTTTAGGATTCTAATACAAAAGCAAAATTGGTGAAGCATTCAGCAAACATCTTCAGGATTTTGTTTTATATTTGTGCTATAATGTTTTTTAATTCATTCTGCTGAGGTGATTACTTTTCTAGGTACAGTACATAACCTTCAGTTTATGCACTTAAAATGATTTTAATATTTGCTGCCCAGACAAGAACAATTCTTTCATTTTCTTTTTCATCCTATCACTAAACGAATAGTCACAGGGGTTACTAGGACCACGACTTGAAATTGTATATAAGGAACAAATCTGTCAATGAATCTGTCACACCAGTCGTTAAACCTGTGTTTAAGAGTTATGGTTACCAGAGTATATTTTCACAGTCTAGCTCAGGGTTTTTCAAACTTTTCATGTCAAGGACCCCAAATATTATGAACGTTTTGCAAAGGACCTCCTTTCTAAAATGCATATCCCTTTTTTGTATAAAGATTTACATAAACACATTTTTTAAATAAAAAATGTAAATACATTTTCTTTCTATAAACACTTCAACTGTTGACCAAAGAGTAAGTGTGATATAATAAAGACAACATATTTTTTGTAGTTATGAAACTAATAATCTTCAGTAGAATTTAATGTCTTTTTTTGGGGGACCCCTTAGAACATCCTGGAGGCCCCCTGGGGTTCCCCGGACCCAAGTTTGAAAACCCCTTGTCTAACAGATGCATAATTTAAACATTGAGGTGCTACCTGGCTGTAGACTTCTGTTACTATAACATTTTACACTGTTTCCAATTGCTCTAAGCGTTCTTTCCACTTTTTACAAAAAAGGATTTCTTTCCTGTGGTAATCAATACCATACCACAGATGATGTCGACAGAACTCTGGCTGGATTTGACCCGTTATATTCCTTTAAGTGGAAGTTTCGGGGCAGGTCTGAAGCCAACAACTTTGCTCCAGCATGTACAGTTCATTGGTAAACAGCAGTAGGTCTAAAGCTTTGCTTTTGTCTGCAGGTCCACCAAAGCGCTGGTAAAACATCTCGATTTCAAATCAGCACACACACAGCTGCAGCCCAGCAGAGTCCATTGACCCCTACACTCTAAGCTGAGGATCAGTGAGAACGTGAGTGGGAGGAAAGTAGACATTTCTCATTATGCCTCTTATGGTTCAATCCACTAAAGCTCAGTTTCCAAAAGCCCACCTGCGGTTATCCAGCCAACAACAACACATATTACACAAAAACACACAGCATGATCCTTTGGGCAAATACATTTATGTTCATAGCTAAAATTATCTATAATTTGTAATGTATGGGGTAATAACAGGGCCTATCTGTAACAGACTAACGTTTAAGGTTTTATACTAATTTTACAAATGTCTGCACCATACCTAACACTATTTTTCTTTTGTGATATTTTTATATACAGTGACAATATCATATATTTAGTTGTTGGGCAAACAAGAGAACACACACGAAAGAACACTGTCATACATTCACAGAAGAGCCGGCGATATAATACTGTGATATTCAGTACTGACATCAGTGGCCTGTATCACGAAGCAAGGTGAACAAACTCAGAGTTGTAGAGAAAGTTTAGAGTTGACAAAACCATACAAACATAACCTGTTTTAGATCAGGTTCAGCTATAGCACAAGGCTTGGTATAAACGTTCTCTGTCAACTCAGGTTTGATCCTGAAAGTGTGACACATGCTGCGTCATTAGTTTAATTGACTTATCGCAAGTGTGAAAAAAATCTCATGAATTGAAACACATTTACAAGACAGGAATAAATACCGCTGCAGTGAAAGTTTGAGAAGGCAGCTACTGACTATACCAATTCAACAACTGGTTTACAAAAAGATCGAAAGATAATGAGTTTAATAATGAGTTTGAAAAGCTTTATATAATGAAGCTTGTTTTTATCTGTATGTATAGTTGTTAATTTATTGGGCTAACAATAATTATCAACTCATATAATAATTATATGAATATGTTTTGATTTATACAGAATAATAATCAATTCATATACATTACAAATAAAGACTTTTCTCTCATATTACTTTAAATGGGGGGGGAATATGAGGGGAGTGGCTCAGGTGTCACTTTACTCACAGCTGATTGGTCCAGTTTTGGTCTGCGATCTCTAAACCTGCTGCGGAGCAGATTAGCCGTGTAGCGTAAATTACCATGTTGATCAAACCCGCTCAAAACCAATTCACCTTCTTGATATTCGAAAACTCAGAGTTCGCTCAAACTAAAATAGAATTTACCTGGATAAAAAGTGAAATAGGCTTTGTGATACAGGCCACAGGGCATGTTGTCCAAAAAAATCAATGCATGTTCCATTAACAGTAGTTTTCTTCCCGTTCAATAGTTGTGTTCAATAACTGTAGCTACTGTAGTTATGTACAGAAAATTACTTTCAAAAATGAAGTATTCACTAGAGTAAAAAGTGAAACAACTATGACCCCCATCAGTTTCCATTAGCAGTGAAAAAGTGTAATACTCATGTGTACACACACACACAATAACAGAAAACTTGCCAGAGATTGTTTTGATAAAAATGTAATTATGGGGCAGTAGAAAGGTGAGTTTTACAATGACCCCGTAACTTAAAATTCACAATACAGAAGAGAAAGAGGCAACGAAGGAAAGAGAAGATTTAGTCTCGACCTGAGGTAAGGATTGTTTCTTGTTGATGCTTTGGATCTTTTCACATTTTCCTTACATGTAACAACTTTATCGTTCTCCTTCAAGGTTCATGATCTATATCTTTAACCTCGGACCACATATTCAACATCAAACTACATAATGAAGCAGAAAATAGAGAGCGTGTTTAGTATTGAGGAGGACCTTGGGAGACAATACATACGTGCAGGTAATAAAACTGTTGAACAATTATGTTGTGCCAGTATGATCCAGGTTTTGAAGTGCACCTTAAGGAGCCTTAAAAATACAGCATACACTTGATGCCTCTGATCTGCTCTTCTATTATACAGAATTAACCACTCAGAAGGTTTAAGGACTTTGAAAGTAGAGAGATCTTTTCGGAAAATGCTGAATATTGAGCATTTACAGCAGCGGGATTGCTGGCAGTTTCTGTTGGCGGCATTGTGCGTTGGCGACAGGACTGTGAATGGTACGTTAGAGTGACTGCCTTTGATCCTAAACTGTTTGTGTACCTGCAGGTTTCTGTGCATGTGTGTGTGTGTTTGTGTGTGTGGTCTGTTTTTTTTATCACATCCCCCTCCATATCTCTTTCTATCTTACTCATCCTGTAAAACACAGTAGCCTACGCCAGTAAAATGCTGTTGCTCTTCTGTGCTCTCTAGATTAAACAACATAAACAGGTGTGGTCTGTCTGTGATCAGCCTTGTTAAACACACACAGCAGCTGATGTTGATCAGATTGCCGACAATGACCACGGACAGAATATCTGATTAAACCGCTCTTCGCCTCCACACCAGAATACAGAATCCGTGCTGTTGTGCTGCAGGTTGAAGTGTCAGCACCTCAAACTCCCAGCATAATATAGAAAATATGATGATTTGTGCAGATGAAGAGAACGCATGGAAAAAGGTCAACACAATTAAGTGGATTAGCCACCAAAAAGCTGAAGCTGATTAAATCATTCGTCTCCTCCCGAACACCTGGCAACTGTAGCAGGTGCTGGGGCTCGAGGTGGAATGCCAACAAATTATTAATCGATATTGCTTGTGACTGTATTAAAACCTATAAAGCCTTTCATGGTTCTCCAGATATTACAGGGACGGTTTCTCACAAATTATGAAGTACCCAAAATCAAGTGGCCGGGGAGATCATTAGTGGTGCTGGATAAGGGAGGTGCTCATATTAGTGTCAGGGATTTGAGCAAACCCCGACCCTAAGCTTACAGTACACCACATTCCTCGTGCCTGTAGATATTTGTGATAAAAATAAGGAAAAAATCTTTAATATTGAAGAAAGATTTTTCTTTATCGTGGTTCTCAGTTGAGTTCTCAGGTGCTATGGGCAAGCTGTTGAAATGCATTAAAGGGAAAGTTTACCCAAACATGAAAAAATCTAACCATAAAATCGAACAAAATCTAAAAATCTAACAATATAGGCTTCCATTGACTTCAATTGTATGGACACGAAACCACTGAAACATTTCTCAAAATATCTCTTGTGTTCCCCAAAAGAAAGAGTCATATACAGGATCTGAATGACATGATGACATCAATAAATGAGGTCAACTTGTATTGAACTTGTAAACTATACAATTCATGTACATTAACTTAAACAATAAAAAAAATCTGAATTAATCTAATTCAAAATACTTTTTATTTAAACCAGGCAAATCTGAATAAATAAAGAGACTTAATTTATTACTTTTCTTTGCTAAAAAACAACTTGGGTGTGACCCCAAATTGAGCAACTGCTCAGCAAAGTGCATAAAAACTACTAAAAACCCTTCTACAACAGCATTGCCATACCACCTACAAAACAGACAGGAACCACTCACATGTAAAAATCTAGTTTATGTAATGACCTCTGGAAATGTTTTGCTGGAATGACCAGCTCTGCTGTTTGCCTTCTGTTGAGTGTACGAGGTTCAAAATCAAATGAAATGCTGCAGCCCACACAATGTGAAGGTATCGATGCTCCCACCTCCCAATGCTTCATCTATCTCTCCAAACCTCTCCATCAGCAGGAACATCAATCTACATCATGCTGACTGATGAACATTGATATACCTCAAGGAGGACAGTGGGTAATCCTGTGAGCATGTCGGTGAGACAGGGATCAATAGATGCTGCTTAATAACTGTCCATCCTTCCAACCGCTTACATTGATGAACATTTGGTCAACACAGTGGACGCTACACAGCCTTTTTCCACTTTATCGGCAAATTTGATAAGACTTTTAAAAGTGATTTTTGTGTGTGTTTGCGAGTAGACCTTCAGCAAAAGGTCGTATAACAGCACAGATTTAATTGAACTCCTTTGTACCCTTCAGTGATAGACTATTGTAACCTGGCACACCAAGGGGCTCATTTTAAATATAGATTAGCTTACCTTCTCAATATTGACACCATTTATCTCAGAACTTTAACAAAAAAAGGTGAAAACCAAAGCTAAGGGCAAGTGTGAGCCACTAACTCACTTTTCTCACAACCCTGCACACTGCAATCTATACAGTAGCCTCCAAAAGACAAGCTAGAAATGAGTTTTATTGAGTAAAATGGAACAGCGAGCCGAGAATGAAATAGAGAGATCAGGGGAGTGAATTGCCTGGTAATTGCAAACAAACCAACATTTGATTGTGTGTGTCTGAAAGAGAGAGAGAGAGTCCATGCTATCACAGTGACCTGATTGTCATGTACATGCTGTTTGGTGCAGTAAGGTCGGTGGTGTGGAGCATCGGGCTGATAAATGAAACAACTAAAGCATTTAACAATAAATGATACAAGGATATCGCATATTCATGAAGCTTATTATAAATACTATGGATGAACTGTAATCGGATTTCTAAAATAAAATGAAATTTCAGGTGTTTAAACACTGAAATCTAACACTTCACCTTAAACACTGACTTAAGGGGGTAACCTAAAAATAAAACTTCTGTCTTCATTTACTCATCCTCAAGTAGTTCCAAATCTACTTTGTAGATTTTAGATTGGAAAGTAGTTCCAGATCTACAATGTCTTTGTTCTGGAGGAATGCTTCTAACAAAACCATTCCTGGCTACCATTGATATAAGGACAAATGACAATTGTAGTAAAAAATGCTTTCCTACGTTTTTCAAATCTCTTCTTTAGTGTTCAAAGAAACTTACAACGCAATTTTGGTAGTCAACGACAGCCAAGAACTGTTTGGTCAGATGCATTCGACAAATACATTTATACATACTAGGAACAGCTCAAAGGTGAGTAAATAATGACAAAATTTTACATCTTAGGGTGAACAGTTCCTTCAAATAATTTTTTGTCAAAACATCATCTTCTTGCACAATAAAGCAATCAAATCTTGTTCACAAGTAATTTATAGATATAAGTGGAATATATAAAGGATGGAGCAAAGCAAACAATATAGGACTGCGACTTGTTGGCATAGTTTCCTAATTCATATGCAAATAGGCAGTTAACAATAGAAATCTTAATGGTTGCAATCAGAAACCTATGATGAATAATAAAAAAAACTCTGCTCTCTATCTTATCTCTATCTGCTGTATACTGCGTTGCAATGTCTACTTTGTCAAATGTTGTACTATCCGTTTTAAACAGCAAAAGATAAAGGAAAAGGAATGCATTTTCAGCGAGCTCTTTGTGAATTGAATTAAGCGAAGTGCGTGTTTAAATCTTCAAGTGTCTTTTGTGAGCTGGTTTTAAACAAGTGTATTGTGTAATCACACAGTATAGGTTATTGATTGCGTGCTTGCTTGCATGTCAAACTTACAAAGCTCACCATCATAATTGTGCTCTTTTTAATCTTCAAGCCAAGTGTCTGTTCTTAAAAGACACCTGCACTGGTAATGACCAGTTTATCAGTCTCCACCATATTTCATCCTCATTATGGGCCAATCAGCATGGTGCATTTTGTCAGTCTGCTAATTATAGGCCAATCAGCTCAGTGCGTGTTGGTGAACCGCTCATTAGGAACCAATCAACACAGTGTGTTCTGCAGAGCTGCCCACAGATTCTGCCACTTGTTAGCCTTGTTTGACCTCCTCTTGTCCTTTTCATCAGCTCATGTAGAGAGGAAAGGCAGAATTATGTACAGCATATACAGCATGCCCTAACCTTCTTATGAATGATGCCATGCTAAGCCCAATGTCTTAGCAGTTACAGTGGTGAACGTGAAGACTATCATAACGTATATTTTACAGTAAAGTGTTGATCATTAAACAGCTGTGGTGATTCATTGAGAAGCTTGTATTGACAAACTTTAGAGCACATGTCTGGGTGAAACCTTGCTCTGGCCATGGGAAAAGAAAGCTTTAGATCAATAGGTATATACAATAATTTGATTGTTGCATGTACAGATCAATAAAAAGATTCATTAAAATTTTTGCAAGTCAACTATATATCTCACCAATAAGAGTACAGCAGCGGAGCTCACATCAGCCGTCTCTCGTCAGTTACTGCAGGGTTTGTTTTTCAATGTTTCGAGCGAATAAAGCGAGTTTAAAGGACGAACAAAGCGAGAAACTCCTTCTAACAACCTCGTAGCAAGAGACAAGCGACACACAGTCGCTGGCGGTCTGAACGCAGCTTTAGGCCCATTGACTTCCATTATGGACACAAAACCATAAAGACACTTCTCAAAACATCTTCTTTTGTGTTACACAGAAGAAAGAGTCAAATACTATACAGGTTTTAAACAGCATACGGGTAAATAAATGACTAAGGAATTTGACTTAATTAACTAAATGCAGTCTTATAAAAACAAAATGGCATGAAGGTTGACATATCTTCACCTTATGCCCGCTGCAGATTACATGTTTTTTTGTCCTATTCACACAGGGTTAGTATTATCTGGGGATCTTGTGTGATTTATAAATTATCTCCCTACATCTGTATTTCATGTGGCGCATTCGCACGGGATAAGTGAAGCCTGTGATTTTACTCAAATTTACTGACTTACTTCCCAGATGTGATGGCAAGGCTTTGCGTATAGTTTGTATAGCATATTGTTGTATTGTGTTTAATGATATATGACCGTAGCTGTCAGCATTTGAGACCCGAGATCGCGGTGAACTTCTATCTGGTCGCAATCACGGGTCTCAAATGCTGACACTGTTACAAGTGTTTCCATGATAAATAAATAAAAGGGAGACTCCATGTCAAAATAACAGTTTTGGCAATGTATGGAAATGACCCGGCAACCAAATTAATATCAAAACACTTTAAAAAAACTCCATTATTCGCAAACGGTGGATAAAACCTTGAAAAATTATATATGAGCCCGCCAAATCACAGAGATGCCGATTCGCATGGGACTAATATTATCACAGGACCTCGGTGTTCATCAAAATATGGTAGGTATTTTGTGGTGGATTTTTACTTTACAAATTACAGACATGGCCGATTCACACGGGATTAAGATCATAGACAACCATGACAAGAGGTCCCCAGGTAATACTAATCCCGTGCAAATAGGGCTTTAGTCAGATTATATGATTTTGCTTCTGAAATTTTTGGGATGTCGTGGTCAAGAAACAAGACTATACGTTGCTTCAGAAACGATGCTTTTCATCTGTTGCGATGTGTGTGTTGTCATAGAGAAAGGCGGAACTAGTGAGTGACTTCAACAAACATACAAGTAAAAACAGTCCTACCGATGCTGTGTGTTTTGTACTGGCTTTTGCATAGTCAGAATGTGTGATTTACTAGTTTAATGCTCCAAATACTCACTGGGTTGCAAAACGCACCTGCTATTGCTCCCCAGCATTCATCTTTTATTGTTTTGTCATTTGGCAATCATAAAGGTCGAAGTGTTGTTGCCATAGCTCAACGAACACAAAATTCCAGATAGCAGCACAAATATCAATGTTTCTCTTTCGCTTTGCCATATTTGAAACCTGTGCACAGAAGAGCATCAGAGCTCCCACTGGTGTGACAGAAAGCACCGTGAAGGAGCAACAAATTTTACGTCGGGACCTAGTGATGCAGTGTCTTATGTGTCATTTATGAATCACTACGAAACCTTACGATAATCTTGTTGAAATTGGGCTAAATTTGTGTAACTTGAAGGAAGCATTCAAGACATCATATACTTTAAACAGTTTATTCTTATCTCTTTCTGTGGATAAGAATCATAAACGAACAATGTGAGGTAGGCGAGGGTGGCGCTGATGCTGCAACTCATTGTAGTTGATCCGAAAACACCCAGTCAAACACACATACAGTACTGCGCAAAGCATTATACACACACAAGACAAAGGCACAAAGGCTGATGTTCAGACTGTCTTGAAGCTTTAATGTTTTGTTCTTCAGGAACAAAAGTCTCTCGCAGTCAGAAGGGGCTAAAAGACTTAAGTAAACAAAACAAAAGATGTCTCGCTATTTCAGTTCACACATGCTCCGTTTCTTTTCCACGGCAAACAGCACGAGCCGCCGCATTGTCGATCTGCATTCTTGTGGTTGACACATGCACAGACTCAGACAAGCGACCTATCCCCGTTCATTTGTATTCACGTGACCACGGCTCAGCCCCAATTTCCCCCTAGCTTCCATGGCCCTAACAAGAATCTTCTGCACGAGAGCGAGGTGGCGCCGTGCTTCAGCACCCTGTCGAGACAAATTCACACCAGACCATCTCGGCCCTTTCCCACTTTTACTTTCTGTGTGCCGCATACAAGCCGTACAAATGCCACATTCCTTTATTGAGGTGTTGGCAATTGTCCTAGCAGTTTCATCGTGCCTTTACAAACGATGGCAGAATGACAGGCCGTTAACATAATGAGCGCTACTGTCACCTCCTCCTGCCATCAATCCTCTCTGACCGCTCTGCATTTGTGTGTGTGCAGGCGTGCATGTGTGAAGCTTTGCTTTATCTAAATAAAAAAAGGTCTTCATGTCTTCTCTTTTCTCCTTCGCTCTGGATGGCTCTTATCTCATAGATGATGAGGGCAAAACTGATGCTGAGACTCACGGCGGAACATGGTGGATAAACGTTTGACTCTCGCTGAGCTCACACAGAGGGAGCAGATTTCATATCTGACCATATGCTACATACAGGCATATATAAACGTTCTCAGGTGTGCTAGTTGTGACACCCTGTGCATTGATTACCAGAAGCAAAGTGTCAACAGATCATGCTATACACTGTTTTGTTTTTATTCAAAGATATTAGCAGACCATCCTGCAAACATTATTTACTTAATTTTTATGACCAAACTTAAGAAACATTGAGAAATGTGAAAAGATAGAGCATGACTTTTTCCAAACAAGTTGATATAAAGTTGTAAGGGTTCAGCAGGGTGTTGGTAGATATAACGTGAAGCACATTTTACATTGGAAACAGTTGTCGTCAAGCTATTTTTCCGTTCGCTCCTAACGCAACTCATCCAAGTTAGTTAAGAAATATATTACTTTTACAGTTTTCTTTGTTTTATCGGTACCGTGAAATAAAATGACTCATAATCAGAGATTGCGTTTGACTGTCATTGTCCCTCATTTTGATGAACAGGGTCGTTAAAATTTTGTCATAATCAATTATTACCCATCATATTATTTTATACTTCCATTGCAATACGACATTTAATAGCTTTTGGTTTTGCACACATTTTTTTCAATCATTAATGTACAGTACATTTATATATGCTTGTTAATGCATTTATATATACTTTTATTTATTCATGAGACTGTGCCTCACTGTTCATGTTCAACACCATACAAAGTAAATGAACAAATTTTTCAGCAGTGATGGGGAGGCCACGCAAACATGACATTTGTGCCTCAACAGGCAAATATGAACTAAGCTATATTACAAAATGCAATTATAACTGAAATTTGAACAAAACATGCATAAACGAACAGAACACAATTCTTTCTGTATCTGCATTCAAATGAGTGTTTGCCTGTCAAAATGTATCAAGGGAGACTGACGCGACCGTAGTTTGATTTTGTACTGGAGGCTGAACCCGCACTCTTTCCACAATGGAGAATCGAGAGCCACCTTGGTGACTACTGTCAGAGTTCAGACAAAGACTGTCATGCAAAAGATCAAAGACGAGACAGTACATCGGACAGACTACTCAAAAAAATTGTCAATTTATTTGATGACCAACATCTTTTTGTTCACACTCTAAAAAATGCTGGCATATTTTCACCCCAGCACTGTGTCAAAAATGGACAAACACAACTTTTGGGTTAAACGAAATTGGTCAAAGGGATAGTTCACCCAACAATTAGAATTCTGTCACAAATTACTCACTCTCTAGTTGTTCCAAAATTGTATACATTTCTTTCTTGAACACATAGAAAGATAAACAGTATGGACGAATGCTTGTCACCAAACAGTTCTTGGACCCCATTGACTACCATACTAAGAAAAATGACAATGGTAGTCAAAACTGCCCCAGAACTGTTCGCTGTCCTACATTCTTCAAAATATCTTCTTTTGTGTTCAACAGAACATAGAAATGTATAGAGATTTGGAACAACTCGATGGTGATTAAATGATGACAGCATTATTTTGCCCTTAAGATAGTTAAATTGTTCCCTTTAGACCCAATGCTGAGTTAAAAATCACCCCAAAGTTTTTAAAGCTCTCCCTTAGAAACTGCACAAGGAGTCCTTGATAGATTCACATCAAACAGCAGCGCTATAATGCACATCAATCTTACGTGTTATCCTCAACTCATTTGAGTCAATCCCAGTCAATATGCACAGCTCTGGGACAGCTAATTAAAAAGTCACCGCCAAAATCATGTCGAATGAGATAGACTTAGAGATGTATGCCGAGGATAATTAGCAATGTGAAGGCAGTTAACCTAGACAGGCCAATAGGGGTGGGGAGGTGGATTAGCATTAAAACTAGTGAGAAACAGCAGTCCTGCCAGAATACATTTATATCCCAGTGTGCTGCAATGCACAGCACCGCATAATGTAATCTGCCACAATTCAAGGTTACTAAACGTGTGGCTAACAAATTTATTCAATCCCCTTATAGAGCTTAAAGGGCTAAATGAGCATTAGTCTAGAAAAGGTGGAATTCATTATCCTCGCACACTTGAATCCTACACTATTGTCAACTGTCGGAAATTACATAATGATCACATGCATTAACACCTTGAGAACGACTCATAACAGCATCTCTGCGAAAGTACAAAAACTAATGCAGAAACGTAATGAGTAACATGAAATCCTACTCATTGTCTTTATTTCATTAGCATGCAATTACATTTACCACTGTAAATAGATCAACTGTTTATTTAGTCATGTTTATGCAAATAAAAAGAGATTAAGCTTGATAGCAAATTGTGTTTCGTAACTGGAAATGATTACACTGCAACCCAACAGTTGACAAGCCCATTAAAGTTTCCCCTCGGACTGACTCCGTGATGGCTGTCAAAGCCGAGTGCGACACAGAAGGACACAAAGCAATCAGCGCTCACATGAGGAGCTTGTATCTCCCCTGCAGGAGAGGACGTAATCATACGCTGACCCAAAATATTTGCTGAGAGCAGTTTTGCTGCATTTCTGAAAGTGGCAAAAATGAACACATGTTGACTTTCAAAAAGTGCTAAGAATAATAATGCTGAAGTATGTCGAATGTGTGAGCGATACCGATTGTGGGTGCACGTGTGTTTGTGTGGGACAGTGGAGTATGTCTCATTGAGGCAAATCATAACACAACAGAATGATTCACAATGTGTGTGTGTGTGTGTGTGTGTGTGTGTGTGTGTGTGTGTGTGTGCGTGTGTGTTTTATGTACAGCAACTGTGAAAACTGTGAGTAACAAATGTCCAAAAGTGACAATCTCTTGACTGTATTACAAATGCATCTGGCTTTCCAGATGTTGCCCAAATGTATTTTGTTCTTTATTCTTGAACCTACATGGAAAATATGTATGTGTGTTTCCGGTTACATTTAAATGTATGTATTAGGTAGATGCTTTTATCCAACGCGGTTTACATTGTAATAAAAATATAATTTTTTTAAATTCATGCATTCCTAAGGAAACAAACCTGTCGAAACATTACCGTTACACATCCCAACTGTCCTCACAATTAAAATAGTAGAGCAGTATGTCATACAGTAGGTAATGGAAAATACATGTACTGTGCCAAACATTATATATAGAATATACTGCTTTAATGGTATAGTTCACCCAAATTGAAAATTCTGTCATGATTTACTTACCCTATTGTCATTTCAAACCTGTATGACTTTCTTCTGCAGAACACAAAAGAAGATATTTTGCAGAATGTCGATAACTGAACAATGGCTCTACCATTCACTTCTATTGTATAGACACAAAGTCACTGGGTACCGCCTTTGTTCGGTTACCAACATCCTTAAAAAGATCTTCTTTTGTATTACGCAGAAGAAAAAAGTCACACATGTTTAAAATGACAAGCGGGTGAGTAAATGATGACAGATATTTCTGTCCTCGATACACTCCCCCAAGGTTCGTATAGGTTTTGGAAAGTTTTTTTCGAACATGAAAAACTATTACGTAACAACTTTTCTTAGTCCCTTATTGGGCAATTCTCGAACATAATAGCCCGCCCACTCGTCAAACGATGAGCGATAGGAAGACCCGTTTTCCATCAAGATTGCCTGAGCTGCATGAAGATTGGCTGCGTTGTGGGCCTGCAGCTGCAGCTCGTTACTCTTGCAAAAGTGAGAGAGGTCGAGTTGTGTTTGTTTGTTCACGCCATTTCAGTGATGGTAAACAGTGGATATAACGCTGGATTTGGAGATAGTTTGAAACTGATAGATGGAGTGGACCCAGCGCTAAAAGAGGCTGGACATACACCACACGTGTTAAGTGAAACAGATTACAGTATTTCGATTTTTTGTTGGCAATGAATGTGCATGTGCTTTAGTTCTGCCCTGCCCCCGCATTCGTTGTATGTTTTTGGAAATAAACATAGAGCTGTATCTGTCTTTTATAAATATGATCAAACTAAAGACTCTACGGATATTTGAAGGGTACGATACTATTCTGTAAGTACTCAAGATTAACATGAGATATGCAGAAACTGTCTGAATTATGGCCGCTTTAAGACTATAATTTAAAAAAAGTGAGAGAGAGAGAGTGAGAGAGAGAGAGAGAGAGAGAGAGAGACTATACATGTTATATTTACATCACTGTCGACAGTGACATTCCAGGTAAGCTTTTTGAAGAGGAATGGTCTCATTTTCAGGTATCTGCAAGATCTCCATTTTAAATGGATGTTTCGGATTTTACCCTGCAGTTGTCTTTAAACCTGCACAGCTTCCTTGCTTTTGTTCAATTTCCCATTATGCACCTGTTTCTGATGGCAAGACTTTAGAAAAGACAGTACCAAGTTTTTTCATAACCAACTCAATTGCCTCTCTCTCAAAACACTTGCATGCATGTTTATGTTGGTGTGTAGGCCTAAATGAAAACACCATGAGTACAATATGTCTAATAATATACTACAGAGAGAGAGAAAATGTAACATTTAATGCAATGATTGATGACTCCACCTTGTATTAACAATTATATTAACCTCATATTAAAATGTTAACAATCATTAGAGATTTATTCATTCATATATTTTATTTGTTTCTTTATTGAATCTTAACATGCATATGTTAGACGCCATACAATGCACTAGTGTTTCTCAAATATATCTAAAGGGACTTGCTAAGCACAAAACTCAGACTCAGTGGGATTCACAAATGAAAATATTGCGATAGAAGCCACCAGCACAGGGTCTTGTTTGAAGGTATTCTTTGAAAAAGCTTTTGACATGATAGCGCAATCTTCCGATCTCGTGTTATTGTCTCTTCGCAGTTTCTTTAGACATGTTTGCATAGATGCAGCAGGATGCATCCTCTGCGCTCCACCTGCAGACAGCACGAGACGCCACACTAATGTTACAATGACGCGCGCGGCATGACGACTTGCTGTCAGGCTGATGTTTTTAATGATGGCGGTAATGTGCCGTGAGCATCATAATACAAAACGCACGTCGGGTAATTTTAACACACAAACATAACCACGTTAGCAGGTCGTCCGATCCGTCTCATTTGTTCTGCCAAAATGATAATGACACTTAGGCTGTAGGCGCACCGTCAATCTACCGTAAAGCCAACAAGAAAGAATAGAATATCGATATCCTACGTGATATATACACAACTTATTGACATAACAACTTATGGCAAATTTTCAAGAAACAAGTTGAAGTTAGAATGCAGAGTGAAGATGATTCGTGCGTCCGCAGGAAAAGAAGGGATTTTCAATATTCCTTTCACATCCACAACACTTGCGACTGAGCTCATTCTTTGATACCCCAAAACCAGATTTAATCAAAAAGAAAACTCACCCAAAATTGCCAGCTGGAACAAGTAGAGCCCGATGATGTCCATCCTGCTCAGAGCCATCGGTCCGACAGCAACAATCCCGAGGCAGTTAAAGACTTCAGCGACTGCCCGTGTCCACTGGCACCAAAGTTGTCCAAAAACGTCGTAGTGCGTTCAGTGCTGGTTTCCCACCAAAAAGCAAGGTGCAATCCAAATCATGTCACGGAAGCAAAGCACGTCGAGAATCATCTTTTATTCCACGACAAATCTGGCGCAAGATTAGGGAAACAGTTGCGCAAAATCAGTGCCCACGAAACGCTGCTGTTTTTTACCACTTCAGTATATATAAAGCTAATAAACACTCAATCCGCTAAGTGAGGAACGGTGTTGGTCATCGGGATAAAGCAGACTGTTTTTCGTGTGATCCTGCGTCTGTGTCTAACTCAGTGAGCGCGTAAAACTGCACTGACACCAAATCACTGCACGAGTAAGCGGCACTGCGCTCTGCCCTCCAACTCCACTTACAGCACTAAGAAAGAAGACTATCGCCGCATTTTTTTCATCTGAATCCAATTATGAATAAGCAGCAATGTATGTCAATTAAATTTCATAGCCTAGGGAACACTTCATCATCCTGCAGGGAATAAAAATAGAGGATTTATTTTCGATCCGAATGTGCGAATTCTATCAGGTTTTGTTTGTTACAGGATTATTTTTTTTTCAATTAGAGGGGAATACAAACTAAATTGGAAAAACATAATGTCCTGCAAACTGGATTAGTGTCCCCTGGTGTATTCTAGAACACCCACATGGGAAATGAAAATCAGTCACGTTATTAGAAAAAAAAATTAAATTATTTGTACCCTAAAGCTTTCAAAATAAAACTGTTCATCATTTGAAAATATATTGTCATTTCAGCAGTCTAAGCTGACTTTTTATCAAATAAAAACGAGTGTAAAAATATTGTACAAATTAAATTTATTCATCTTTAATTCCATGCCACTGAGACGGTCATGTTTCATCCTAAACACAGAGAAATATTCAGGGCTTTCAGCTTGGTGTAAATAAAAAATAGTGACATTTCCATTAGGTTTGGCAAAGGATGAAAATGTGTGTGATGGAGATGTTTTTTGCATCTCACTATATGTTTTTCTTTTTTCTCGGTGTTGTGAAATATTTGAAGTGTGGATGTTATGTTTATGATATAGGTTTCCCATACACAGTATTTTGAGAGACAGGGAGAAGAGTGTGATCAAATAATAGTAAGAGATCGATAGATTGCAAAAGAGAGTGAAAAAAAATGAGAAAAGGAGAGTTAGGCCAGTGCAATGCTTGCCAGCAGGGGTTTGGCAAAATGTCCTTTCTCACATGCTGGATAACTGTGGAAACAGCCATGCTTATGCTCCATCTGCTGAGAGAGAGCGCGAGAGAAAGAAAGAGAGAGAGAGAGAGAGAGAGAGAGAGAGAGAGAGAGAGAAAAAGAGAGAGAATTTTGCATGGGGCTGACCGGTGAGAACAGATCAGAATATCTGTTTTGTTTCATCATGGTCCCAAAACTGAGGAACAGGTCCCCTGCAAATCTTCAGGATACTTGTTGGTTTTATGAATTTTTCATGTAAGACAATGTCTGTCGTCTATTACTTAAAAATACATTATTTTTATAAATAAAATAGCATTTAGAGTCAAGAAAGATAAGCTAAATTATTACAAATGATGCCTTGATACAGTCGGTGTATTATTAACATGACAAATTTATCTCGTATTGCTTGTACAATAATGTAAGAAATACGTAATACATTTGATAATTTATCAAAAGTTAACAGTTATGGATTATACTTGAGTTACATACAAAGTGATGCAAAACTCTAAATCACATGACTTTAAACACAATCTTCCATTCAGTTCTCTTTGTTTTTTATTTGTCTGTACATGACTGCATCGGTCATCTTTAATATGATAGTCCACCCAAAAGATATTTGGAAGAATGCCAGATCTTGTCCCCCATTGACTCACATATTTATTTTTCCTATGGGGGGGCTAGATCTGACATTCTTCCAAATACATTTTTCTGTGTTTAGCAGAACAATGCCATTTATACAGGTTTGAAACAAGGGTTTGAGTGAATAATGACATTTTTTTAGAACTATTTTTACACATTTTGTTTTTATCATTTTTTCTTCTGGTGTTTAATATTAATTTTTCTGATATCATAAACCAAGGACTGAATTTTGCTGATTATTTCAATACATGGTTTTTATTTCCTTGGGAATGAGGGAGAGGGGTGATGAACTCAATTATCTTAAAAGATAAAGGGAAATACCATTCCACTGGAAATGACCCTTATAATACATTATGGAAACAAAGGTGGAATAAGGGTAATGAAAAGTTCTCAGAGGAACGAGATTGTATATATTCCTTTGTTATGATAAACAAAATTAGGATCAATCTTGTCCAATGTTTGGCTTTTAACCCTTTAAAACATTCACTCTCTGATTTTTGGGATGGCAATTGAAACAAGCCTCTAGCCCACAGAATTCAATTGTCACTCAACTTTTTATCTGTTAAAACATACATTTGATGCAATTACCTCAAAGTAGATCTAACAGAAACCAAGATGCAAATGGATTTATAATTGTTCAGGAGGCAAACATTGACTTAACTCTCCGCCCTACCCTTTTCTGTTCTCACCAATAAACAAACCCGGCTGACAACATCCTAATTTATTGACTCAACAGACAATTAAAATATAATAAGCAGACTCATTTTCAATTAATTGATAATGTCATTCTATTTGGGTAATTGCTTTCGTTGTTGTAACTGTGAGAGATCACAACTTTGACCTCTCTGTCTGTAAGTATACAAGAGTGTAACAACTGAAACAAAGGCGCATATCAACCTGCTTTTTACTCAGAGACATATACAGTGACAGAAGACTTATAACTATGTGTGAATGTGTCTGTCTACATACATGTTTGAAAGACAATGTCAGCATGATGCATCTGATGTGAGAATTTTAATATGCATAAAAAGTGTGAATATGACTTTGCCAGGAAAATGTGAGAAGAGGAGGTCATAGCTTTACTGTAGATATAGCCTTGAGTTGTATACTCCTTTCTTGATGACCTGGAACCAAGCAGCATTGTTTCTGGGTCACCATATTGTTTACAAAAAAAGCAAAATTAGTAAGAATGTCTCATAATGACACTATTGATAGTAGTAAATTAAAAGTAAATCATTTTTGTTTATTTATAGGCTGTATAAATAGGATCATTTTTTAAACAGATTCCACAATTTGTATGGGAATCTTTTTTAAATAGTATAGTGCCAAACCTATTCTCTCTTTCCTACACAGACAAAAAACAAATGTGAATGTATGGCCACAAAAATTCATCAGTCCTAAGATTTTAAATTATTAGCTTTAAATTTAAAGAAATCAATCCTGATTTAGGTTTAGACATTTGAAATAGTGTCTCCTCACCCACCTTTGCTCATCTTTCTCATCATCCATCTAGTGACTCTTGAGGACGCAGGAAGCCATTGTGCGCAAATGCAATACGACTCATTTATCTTTCTTTACTGAGTAATGACCATTACTGTCATCTATTTGCAGTGTTCTCAAAGATCAGGGCTGTGATTCTCCTCCTAATGAAACTCCAACTTTTTCTCAAGTCTAAAAAAATCACATGGCTTATAGCTCTCCAAGTTTTAAATAGCTTATTTTGACACTGCTGTCCAACTGAGGTTGTGAATATCTAAGTGTGGGGTTCATAAGCATACTAGAAGAAACATAATTCAGGGACAGAACAACTTGTGGAAGAGGACTATTCATTATGGCAGCTGTGAGAAAGGATGAGGCAAAGCTAACGGAAAACACAGCAAGCTTGAACTCAAAGAGATTTTTTCTATTTGACAAACAAAGAAACAGGTGTGTTTTTTCACAATCTTCTGGTAATTTTTCCTATGGCTGTATTACAGAATGTGTTATGTTATGCTGTTTCACAGCATGGCACAGGGTGTGAATGGAGTGACTGTCAGATGGGGCGAGAAAGATTCACCCAGGAGTTGTTTCAGCCGAGGCCTTCCGAGTGGTAGTCTCAGCCGAGTGCGGGTGAATAACCTCAAATCTTCAAACATGAGGGAGAGAGAGAAAAAGTGCACAAAAGAACGTGGTGCGGGGGACCAAGCTGAGTAACAGTGACAAGAAAATAGAGCATTTTGTCCCTGTGTTTGCCACCCCCTCTCATGGTTTGAATGCTGGGAGGACAAACCTGCATTGATAAATGCATGTCTTTTTCAAACATCTGTCTGTAACCACCCTGCAATTTGATGGAGTTAGTAGTTAATAAGTAGAGAGTATCTATCAAAGAGTAGTTTGTTTGTAGGAGTCTGAAAAACTGCATCTTTCACCAAAATGTTCATTTCTGGGTGTTTGTGAGATTTTGTGCACTTGAGTCTTATAAAGAAATCACGTTACTATTTCTACTCTGATTACCTTTGCTTTTGGTACAGAAAGTCAGCATGGAGGATACCGACCAATGTTTTCACATTTTACCGAATAAGAGGATTTCCCACCGCAGTCCTGTACATGGTAACCTGCTATTGCAGGAAAAACAATTGTGAAAAATGGAATGGTCCTGTGGCGACATCACAGATTGTTCAATTTGCTTTACACAGTCAAAACCTCAAACCAGCCGCAGACTTATGCCATGCGTCTGTTGCATCTGTTGCCCCACGGCTCTGCAGCGGTTAGATAAATGTGTTCGTGAAGTTCCTGCAGCAGTAATGCCAGCCTGCAGCGTCTGGCACAGGATATCAGATGTGACATGATGCATAGACAGCACATGCAAGGGTGGAAGAAAAGAGAGTATTCTATAGACCATGAAGGACATAAACAAGAGAGGTGTGAGGGAAGGCCGTGGCGAGTGTTTTCTCTTGTGAATATTTTGTTTTGATTGTCAATTTTGGAATGTCACTATCTGTCTTGTATCAGTTTGGGTAAACTGTTTTTAAGACATACTGTGTTTACATTGTGTTGAAATAACTACAGCAATTACAAGATGACAGCTCATATTATAATTCGAGTTTTTCACGAACAAAATTATTCATCATGTTCTTGCGCAAAGCATAACATCCAGACAGAGCTCTCAGATTTTTGCTTAAGACCGTTACTGCTGCCTGCCTTTAAACGTGCTTTCTGAAAGCAGAAGGTTTAACAGACTTGTGGGAAATCTCTTAAAGCCCTTTACAGCACGAACATCCCGTCCACTCATCAGACTTCACTGAACAACTACAGAGTTTGCTTACATTGAGCGACTGTTGAAACATTAAGACAGGAGAATGGCAGGACCTGCCTGTGGGTAAATGTATCTGTAATCACCATGGTGAAGATGGTGCAACCCATGCGCAAGAAGACTACAGTATGGCTTATTTAGGATAAGTGTTTACCAAATTTGTGATTATAAAGCATGTTTTCGCATTTGTTGACAATGGTCATCACAGTTTGTTTGGTAGGGGAACTAAAGACAAGTTTAGATTTTCCTTACATACTTTTTATGTATGCTAAATGTATTTAAAGTCCTTCATCTTTTCAGGAGGATAATTTCTAAATAGCAATAATTTTAAATACATCAAAATTAATTCAACTGAATTATATACACATAGTTTGCCTCTATTGGCTAATAATTGCTGTAATTGTAATAAGTTATAGGAATTTGTATAGGTCAATTATAAACATTTCATTCTGGGAACTACTAACAATATTTCTAAGAAATTTAAAATAAAAATGTTGTTTCTATTAGCATTTCTTTGTGGAAAATGAAAACTGGAGAAACAGGTCGAAATAGCAGATAAGATGCTGTGTATTTTTTCAGACCTCAAATATTGCAAGGAAAACAAGTTGATATTCACTTTTAAGCAATGCAACTGTGATAATTGTTTGTGTATTCAAGAAAAGTGAAAAAATGTGACAAATTTCGTGTCAGAAAAATACGTGTCACGTGTCTTTTCATGCTGTCAGTATTTCACATTGCTGTTGGATGACTTAAGTCATTTCTGTGGGTTGATTTTGTTGAAATTCAACAGACACTGGACTGGAAAGGCCACACTACATTTAGAAATGCTGATAAAATAAAAATTTGGAATGGTCTCGAAATTTTTTCTGTGGCTTTATGTGACTTTAAAAACGTAACAAGCTCTTCATCTAAATTTGTGCTACTCCACAGTAGCTTATTAGTTATTAAGTAGGTCCGAGAAATGACGACGGACCTTTGAATTCTCACAAAATAGTGGCCGTTGCACGTCGAAGTGTGCATTATTTTACAAGAATTCAACGGACCGGGGTCGATTATTTCATTTATACCAAAGTTACCACGTTGTTTTGGCATTTGCTGTCAAGACACTTTTAAGGTATTTGTCCTGGAATGCGTTAATTTCTAAAAGGACACCAATGTAATCGGACTCACTTCTTATGCGTCTCATCTCAAGCTGTACGTTGCTTAAGCCTGTATTCAGTTTTCATGCGTTTGCTTCATCTAGACAAAAAAGCCAAGTTTTGATACATGTTTTCGCCATATTCAACAACCTGGTCAAATCAGAAGAGTATTTAGAGACAAAACATGACACGGCGATATCTGTGACAGCTGCGTTTCTCAGTGTCAGCTTTCTGTGGTGTATTTTATTTCTTCCACAGACGTGTTTTTTACTTTAAAGCCAACCATTAAACAATTAAAACTGTTTTTTTCTTATTTTATTATTTCTAAGTATTTAGAAATAAGCCACCTGATTTTGTTGTTGAAATTGTCACGCTGTCCATAAATATTATTTATTTATTCTCAGACAATGGACATAAATTAACCTGTCATTTTGTTTGTCTTTATTAAGTGGTGGACAGTAGGCTGCAAAATAGCCTTATTCCGTTAAATTTAGCGCATGCATATCGAACTGTAATTCGGTCGACAGATCTGGAACTACTTTATAGTATACCCGTAGAACGTTCGTCATCCAGAAAGAGGGCTGAATGAAGAATTCCACAACCCCGTGGTATAATGCAATTTAATATGCTGTATTTGCACTTTGATACAATGGTCCCTCAGTCCTCTACATCAGGGGTTCCCAAGCTTTTCAGCCCACGACCCCCAAAACAGGGGTGCCGCCAGAAATTCTGGGCCCTACGGAAACCAAAATTTCTGGGCCCCCTACAAATAGGAAAATAAAAACGGGGTCTGCTCTTCTGGGCCCTAAATCAGCCTGGGCCCTTAGAATCGTCCTAACCTTCCACCCCTTTATGGCGCCCATGCCCCAAAATAACAATGCCAGTGACTCGAGACCGCCAAGCCCTACCCTCGGAGGTGGTTTAAGTATACAAACGTTGCGCGCAACTGCGCACATTCACTTAGGTCTATTCAAACACATGCAAAATGACAGCACAAAAAGTCGAACACAGTCGAACATAATATTATTATATAGTCATTTGCTCATTACTTTACTTGTTGTTATATATAAACCATGAAGTATTTCTAAGTATTTATTTATGCAAACAGTAGTCTCTTTTTGTACCTTTCTGACTTCACCTCCCTGCGTTGTTTTTGGTCGATGTTAAACAACGTTTCATTTTGACAATTAAAAATATCCGAAACTTAAAGCCTGAAAAATAATCTGCGAGCACATATGGGGATTTCTGACATGATGCTGTAAATTGACTTGCTGCACCTAAACTAATCCGGTTGCTGATGTCATTAATGTGATGTAATCACCTCAGGGGTCATGATTCGAGGGGAAGTAAATCTGAAAGGCTGGTGGCATTTTACTTGCATGGTTTTATGTTTGAGTTAACTAATATTTTCATATAAAAATAAATTATATATATTTCTGGGAATCATCTTGCGGCCCCCGCCCTCGCAGCCTTTCGACCCCCACTTTGGGAACCCCTGCTCTACATTCCAGGCCCCCCTTAGGCAAGAAATCTCACAGCTTTGAAGAAAACAAACATAGAGGTGTCACACACACAGGCAGTTTTTCTCTCTTAAAATTTATGTCTTTGCTATCAGTAGAGCCTAATGGAAAGTTCTATATAGATTATAAATGATAGTGGAAAGAAGAGTAAGTGGAGATTCTGTGTCCTTCACGGGTTATCTACACCTACTGCTCGTACTAATCATAATCATACAGAAAACTGCGGCCTCCACCACCCACTCCACTCTACACAGCCTACCGGAGCTGGTACAACAGTTCTGCCTGTCTGCCTGCTCCGGTGTGTGAGTATGTGTCTGTAGGAGAGAGACAATAGACAGTGTCTATGTGAGTGAGAGTAAGAAACTCAGCACATGAAGAGAGGTATTGTCTTGCCGCAAGCCATTGAAGGGACACTGACAGAGCAAAAATCTCACCTCCTTCAAGGGTGTGTGAGAGCATCTGTGACCTTGGCATCTTGGAATTACACAATATACACTCACCACTTCCAACACACATCTGTTCACACGCAAAGGAACAGTTTGCCCAAAAATTTAAAAGTATTAGTATTAGTCTTGTTTTTCCAAATGTGTATGACTTTCTTGCATGGAATGCAGGAGGTGAATATTTTAATGATGATCTGGTCACTCCATTCCATGTCATTTATACTGTATTACAAAATCTGTTTACCATTTCCACTTGGTCACAGAATCTCATGAAATGCTTTTCCACTAATGTTTTGCTATTGCTATTATCGGGATGTTTCACATGCATCAAGTGTCACTTTAATTGCGTGAGAACAGCACTGCAAAAACACTTTCCGCTATGAAACTGCTGCTCCATTTCTGCAAGAATATGAGCATTAACCACATACTCAACCTTCTGAAGAGAAAGTTTCTAATTGGAAGAAGGTTAAATGGGAGTGAGTATTCATCAGAGCGAAGGGTTAATAAAAGGATGTACAATACGGTTCGCAGAATCAGCATAGAATTTAATCAAACTGTTTTGTAGCATCTCTCTAATTGGTTTGGAAGTAATTAAAGTGACACAGTCTTCAGAGACTGACTGGCTGGGTGGTGTAATAGAAGATGAGAATGTATGTGCTTTTGTGTGTCTGTGAGTGAGAGATTAAGACCCACTTCAGTTTAATTTATCTGTCTGATGTAAAGGACCGGCAGGTAATTTAAACATCTCTATCGGGAAAGAAACGATTCAGCTGATTATGGAGAATGAATGCACGCACGCACGCAAACACGCACGGCCACATGCACACACACACACACACACACACGTGTACACACACACAAAAAAGTTTCCTGGACATTCTGCATCTGATGTGTGTGTCACTCTAATTTCTGGGTGGTGAATGTTTTAATGAGATATAGCTTGTACATCTAACAGCTGTCCTACAGTATATGGAACAGCCTGTGGAAAAATTCACTCGTTGTGCTTCTTTTTTTCTTATATTGCCCATCATTTTTGTTGATGTTTATTGCCTGTTATAACACAGCCCAGAATGAATGGAGAGAATTTTAATTGGTGCAACTGCTTGATGGGGCCCTTGGCATACCGGCCTGCTAGAACACTTAAAAATGTTTTCCCTAAACAGTGCGCTCATATACACACTGTGCACACTCTGAGATGATCCCATGTTATGTTGGGAAATCACCTGTCAAATCCCACAGTACATATTCTGCTGTGATGGGCTGCTGCCTCAGGCTCTCACCATGGCATGCTCGGCCTGACAGTATCATTCACATTATTTCGCTATTTCCTTTATTAACAATTTTTTTAAACACACCTAACAATAAAGTTTTAACAATTACTGGAGCGCACAAATAAAACACAGAGATGGTTAGGGGCAATTTGCTTACCGACTTTAAACTCCAGCCTGCTCAACGCTAAACTCTATTGAAATGCATTATCTTTGGCTTGCAGGTCCATGTTTTAGCTCTCAGGCTTCATATAGCGTAATGGCGGGTATTGGCTGTTTGCTGACGGTTCGAATGCTAACGGTGCTCTTTAAATGGTTCACTGACTGCGTGGGCGCTTCATTTGACTAATGCCTCTTATTTCACTTTCAAAACAGGACGTGCAGTCTGTGGAACACTGCTCTGCGCCTCTGCTAGCGAAGTGTGAATTGAGTCACGGTGCGCGTGCATGCGCGCACGAAGAATGAAGATTACAGAGCTTAGTGGTTTTTGCCTCAGGTGGCCGATCAAAGTTCACGGTTTGGGCGACTTGCGTTGATAACCCCCGTCTGCATTTGGCAAATTGTGTGAGGTGCAGATCTGAAGTTTTTCAGATTACCAAAAAATAAGACAGGCTCCATTATTGTGCTGTTGTGTTTGTATTTTATAAAAAAATGTAGCCATGCACTCCAGTGACACCACAAAGCTTCAACAACAACTTAGCTGATGAAACTGCAAAAACAACTTGATCATTTCAATAGCTTGAATAGTTATTGACTCAAGCGTGTCTTAAGAGTCTCTTTAGTTTTGAACAATTACAGAGTAAATGATAGGGTCAAGCAATGCACAGCCCCCTGAAGTTTATTGTTTATTAAAAGCACAAATGATTATTATTGGGGAATTGTCAGCTGTGGCTATCTGAAGAGCTGTTATCCTGTTTGATGCTTTTAGGCTGAGCTCTCACCCTCATTAGGCCTTCTAGATATTTCAGTAAGTGTAATATGGGCTTCAGGGTGATGTTAACTCCTCCCCAGCGTCTGCTTTACTTTGTGGATGCTAAAGTTTGCAAATATCCTGGACCTCTGCTGACCCGGCTACTAATGTAGTAAACCTGCTGCTAATTGCAAACAGAGGTTGTATTAGACAAAACAATTTCATGCCACAAAAGAACAGACAAACAAAAAAAGCTCTGTCAAGCATTTGTCTGTTATTATGGTATATTTAGTGAGATGGTGGTCTAGTGGGTTAAACCACTGAACTGGTGAATCAAAGGTTGCTGGTTCGATCCCAGCAGCCACCACCAGTGTATCCTTGAGCAAGACACTTTACTCCATGTTGCTCCAGGAGGATTGTCCCTGTAATAAGTGCACTGTAAGTCGCTTTGGATAAAAGCGTCAGCCAAATGATTAAATTAAATTATATTTATTATAGATTGCTTTGTTTTGGGTTTTATGATGTGAAGAATACAAAAACAGACATAGTGGTTTTATGATCCAATCACAAACGTTGTATCGTGTCAGAATCTCTAGTGAAGCGATGGTAGCAGGCCTGGGCGTGTCAGCACGAGGCTTTCGCGAAACTGTAACCTTCCAGTGTGATGGTCGGGACGCGGTTAAGGAGCGCAACTTCCTTAATTAGGGATGCGCTGCAGAGGCCACTTCCTACCCGGGGGGAGGAATACAGTGGATATAGATATGGTCTCGCCCAGGAGACCAGACATGGAGGTTCCAGAGGTCTGGGATGTCAGAACGTTCCCTTCCCCTGAGAGAGCAGGTCCTCCGTCAGGGGAATGGGCCAGGGGGAGTCGTTGTCAAGAGCATCAGCTCTGAGAACCAAGTGCGGTTGGGCCAATGTGGCGCAACCAATAACACTTGGTGGTCCACTTCCCTGACCTTGCACATGTCTATGTAATGAGGCTCACTAGGGGGAAGGCGTACTTCCGCTTGTCCCGCGGCCAGCTGGGCGCAAGGGCATCCGTGCTGAGGGGTGTACCAAAGCGGGCAATGGGTGGTGTCGCGGGAGGTGAACAGGTGTACCTGGTCCTGCCCGAACAGCATCTAAATGAGCTGTACTGCGCGGGGCTGAAGTTGCCACTCTCTGCGAGGCGTATACTGACAAGAAAGCGTGTCGGCTGTCTGGTTCAGGTTGCCTGGGATGTGTATGGCCCGCAGGGAGCGGATCACCTGTTGACTCCACAGGAGGAGGTGTCTGGCAAGTCTGACCGCTGACTGCCTGAAGTGTTCCAGGCAGTTCAACACCGACTGGGCGCGTACTGCGGACAGTCACGCCGACATGGTGACAGAGTTGAGTTCCATGACGAGAAAGAGGTGAGAGCACCGGGGAGAGCTTGCTCTTTTCTCGGTAGACCTGTAGTCCCAATCGATCTAGGTGCCGGAGCACAGGGTCCCTTTGTGTACTCAACAAATCTCGCGAGTGTGCCAAGATAAGCCAGTCATCAAGATAGTTCAGTACCTGCACAGCTTTTCCCCGAGGGGAGAAAGGGCGGCTTCTACGATCTTCGTGAAGACCCGTGGGGACAGGGCGACCGAAAGGGAGGACTCTGTACTGATATGCCCGCCCCTCGAATGCAAACCGTAGGAACGGCTGGTGTCGAGGGAGGATCGAGACATGAAAGTAAGCATCCTTAAGGTCGATTGCCACGAACCAATCCTGACACCTGATGGATGTCAGGATGCGCCTCTGCGTGAGCATCCTGAACGGTAGATTGTGAAGGTGCTTGTTCAGGGTACGCAGATCTAGAATGGGGCGCGACCCGGTGTCATTCTTGGGAACGATGAAGTATGGGCTGTAAAACCCGCTGAACTTCTTGGCTTGAGGGACAAACTCGATTGCCATTACGCCAGAAGGGTGGCGACCTTTGCCCGTAGTACGGAGGCGTCCCAGCCTCTGACAGAGGTGGATAGGATGCCCCGAAACTTGGGAGAGTTTCTGGCGAACTGGATCGAGTAGCCAAGATGGACTGTCCTTAGCTGGGGTGTCAGACAAATACAGTAAAATAACAGTTTTATTTTGATCAAGTAAAATAACTTTTTTTCTTGCTTTTCTTGTAAATTTGCAGTTTCTATAATTTGACATTTTTTAATTTTTGTAAATTACTTTGTTCTGGTGAACACAGAGAAAGATATTTAGATGAATGTTAGTCATTTTCAGTTCCAGGACATCATTGTCTACCACAGAAGAGAAAGTAAAATGGTAGTCATAGGTCTTACTGTTTGTTTTCTTCATAATATAATATCTCATTTTGTGTTCAATAGAACAACAACAAAACAATGCTTTTATTCCTACTATGGGGGTGGGATGATGTCCCATATCTAAAAATTGCTAACATTCTTCCAAATATCTTTCGCTGTGTTCACCGGAACAATGAAATTTATACAGGTGTGGAACAACCTGAAGATGAGTAAATTATGACAGGTGAACTATCCCTTTAAACTGTATTTTTCTGAATCCAAGCATTTCGTCACATCTTAGTCATGTTGGCATCCTTTAGGATACTTGAGGAATGTTTGTTAAGTATTGAAACACTGTGACCGGATATGTTTTTCTTTTTCTCATAATAATGTAAAACAATGTTGTCAATGTTTTTAAATGACAAATTTTGGTCCCTGCACGCTCTGGTGAGATGTTTCTTCATAAATGAATTTCTAGTTGATTTTCAACTGTGTTTGTTCATTTCAAATTGCTTGGCTGTGAGAAAAAGCTTTGTAAAGCCGAATCTGATCTAAAGCTTACTGAGATGATGGAGAGCGAAAACCCATCTAAATCAAGAATGATATGCATTAATATTTATCATTTTCTGAGTTCACGCAGAGAAGCATTAGTCCAGCAATCATGAAACTCATCACAACAACTGTTCGCATGTCACGACTTCATTCATGCCATTCTGTCCGAGGAAGAAAACAGGAAGTGCCTTCCTTCTAAAATCACACATGCTTGAGGGCAGCTTGATTATACATAAATGGACTCCCATTACATGTGATCACTAGCAGATTTAACCTATGGGTCTTTCTCCCTTCTACACACATTTGCCTGGAGTGATGCCAGCCTTTATCATGAGCTGAGCTGGCAGGGGCACCTGTAATTCACCAGCTAATGTCGGCACCTAATGCATTACGGTTCTGGCAGGAGGCTGATGGGCTGCTGCCGTGATGATAGCACAAGTACAGTATATGTGTTGATATGGGCTTTGAGGGGAAAGGTCTTCAGGTTTTAATGTCAGTGTAAAAAATAGCAGCATGTTGACATCGAGCTGTCCTTTTGATTGAGTATTTGAGCCTCAGTGATGTCCTAGCACATATCACAGTAGGAGCCTGAGATTGATATGCGGAGCTCAGTTCTTCTTACTACCGAAAAATTGCGTGTCTAAACAAATCATGCGACCTATTAAAATTCAGATTTAGTCTTGGCCTAGATTTGGCTCATATACATTTATATAGTTTTGGGAAAAAGGCTGGTGTGCGCAGGGACTTTAGATTTTATCTTATAAGTAACTATACGCTGGGAAGCACATCCTCTGTTCTACAGAGCTGTGATATCAGGACATAATGTCAAAGGCAGGCAATCGAGATAACAAATTCTTCCCAGTAATCAGCTATTTGTTTTCAAGGCCTGACAGAGGTTCTAGTGGTAAGGGGGTTTTAATAGAAATCAAAAGATAAAAAGCCGCTTTTACTGAAAGGACCACTTTCCTCTAAAGTGAGAAAGAAATGGTTGTGCCAAGTGTCCTGCTGGGCTGATTTAAGCGCATTGATATTTGTTAAGGTATTGTGCTCTTGATGTCTTCCTTCATCTAAAAGCCTCTTACCTGAGTGTACAAGTAATGCATTACAGCTTACAGGTCCTGTACTTTGTCAGGTAAATAATTCAGTACATTGTTCAATGTAATGTTGTCATCATCAATGGGTGACCTTTTCTAGTCTGCTCAGAGTATAAACAGCATATGGAGTGTGTAATGGGTTTAGGAGTGTGTGTGGAGTTGGATGGCTGCATTCAATGTGAAAAGGTGTCACAAGAGGTGTGTTTGAAAATGGAGTTCATGTGTAGGGGTTCTGGGATGTGCATGGACTGTTTAGGGTGTTTGGTGTGTGATGAGTACACTGTCAGAAAAAAAGGTATAAATTGTATCTTTTCTGTCACTGAGGGGTACCCTAAAGTTCTTTTTGTACCTTTGCAAGTAAAACATAATATATGATATATTACATTTTTGGGTACATTTTCTACCAAAAAATTCCAAAGCTGATCAACAATAGGTCCTTACTAGGTGCAATAATGTACCTAAAAAGTACAAGAAGGAAACCTTAAAGGGGGGGTGCATCCGGTGTGTCATGCATTCTGACTTCTTTACAATGTTAAACGTGCTGTGTGCTCATGCTTAACATGGTCAACTTGTCAAAAAACGAGTTGGGCGTATTACCTAGGATTTCTGTGCTCGATACATTCCCCAACGATTATACATGTTTCGGTAAGTTATTTTTCGAACATATAAAACTGTTTCATAACAATTTTTTTCTCAGTCCCTTTTTGGACAATCCTCCGGAAAAGCACGCGGCATGCCCACGCGGCAGCAAGGAGAGCAGAAGAAGGAGCATGCGCAGATGTCACTTTCACTTGTGTGCAGGAGAGAGAGAGAATACGTTCGCGAAGTTCGGGTGTTTATTATTCAGTTCATTTGGGTGATGAATGTTCTACAAACTGTGGATATAACACTCGATTTGGAGATTGTTTGAAGCTAATATATGGAGCCCTCCCAGCGCTAAAAGATGCCGGACACGAACCGCATGAGTATTTTGTTGGCTTAGTTCAGCCATCCCCTCCCCCCTACACACGTGGTATGCTTTCAGAAATAATCATAAATCTTTATCTTTCTTTTATAAATGTGATCAAACTAAAAGCTTTTCGAAGATGCAAAGTATGCAATACTACTCTAAAGGTACTCAAGATAAATATGAGATTAGCAGAAACGTTGTGTGTTACAGCCGCTTTAAGGATTCCACTGCAAACCTTTTTTCTGAGAATTGGGGTGTTTTGATCTTGTAGGATGTTTGGGTTGGATGTGTGTAACATGTCATGTTTATTATGTGTGTTATATGTTAGGAGTTGTGTGTGGTCTGTGTAGGGTGTTAAGGATCATGAGAAGATGCAGAAGAAGCATGGGCAGTTTAAGTAAAAGTTCACTCAAAATTTAAAATGCTGTTATAATTGATTCACCCTCATGTCATTCTAAACCTGTATATGACCTTTTTTTCTTTGAACCACAAAAGAAGATAATTTGCAAAATGTCAATGGGATCCATGCTGTTTGTTTACCAACATTCTTTAAAATAGGTTGTGGTTTATGGGGAGTGTCCAAGATGTTTGACGGATACAGGTGTTTAGAATGTGTGGAAGGCTGTGTGTAACACTTGGGAATGTGTGAGGCTAGCAAACAGGCAGCAGATTTCTTGGTAAACAGCCATTCCAGGCAGCCATCACTGAAACAACTGAGCGATATAAAAAGCCAACAACTTACATCATTGCATTTGTGTGTGTCGTGAAGGTCAGACGGTGGCGTGCTTATGTGCAAGTTAGGATGCTAATCGAAGTGAGAGAGCTTGTTATAAGCAGCGACAACATTCACTACCACCCCTCATTGCTCACACCACACTGAGTCCATTCTTCATCTCAGACTTTTCATCTAACACTCTCCCACCACCTCAGCCTTGACCCATTGACTCACACGGCTCGCTGCCATCCCTGCGTCTATGATATGAGGTGTCTGTGTGACTAGTGTGAGAGCCCTGTACTGTGTAAGGACAAATGAATCAATGACCTTTCCACCTCTGGACTGACACATCAGCTGATGTTTTATCCACCCGTCACATGACCAACAAACACTGCCGACAATAACCAGACCAAACAACACAGAGCGGTTAGAATTCACAGCAAACCTTGCCTCTCTCTCTCTCTCTCTCCCATTTTTTTTATCTATTTCAGAGATTTATGAGCCATGAATTTTTACTACTATTGTCTAGATAACGTAGGGCTAGTGTCACGCTCTCTCTCTCCAATTCAAATTTGCTTACTGCCTAAAGATACAATGTATAAAATAAACTATAATTTAATGAATAAGTGATCATGTAAGATAAACATAATCATACTTTAGAGATCCGTGTGTTTTTGTTTATGAGCGCATCACTTATTCGCAGAGACTCTTCGCTCTTTTTTCAACAAGCGTCTATGCTGTTAGTGAAACACATTATCTGATCACCTCATAAAATCTGAAGCTGTGTATTTTCATTTAGCTTTCTGAAGTCAAGTTTGGGATTGAGTTTTTTTTATTTCTGCATAATTAGGACAGATGGTCAGGATGTGCTGTCTTCTCTAACTCACCTTGTGAACAGCAACTCTCTCCCTCTCTGTCTATTTTTGCTTAAAGGGACAGTTCACCCAAAAACAAAAAATCTATCATCATTTACCCACCCTCTTGACATTTTAAACTTGTGTGACTTTTCTCCTTCTGCAAAACACGAATGAAGATATTTAAAAGACTGTTGGCACTATTTAAAAAATTACTTGAGTAAAAGTAAAGAAGTATGCCATAAAAAAATAGTCAAGTAGATAGTTACTTAGTTACGATGTATCTGATAATATAGGCCTACATTCCAAATATGTATATTATATATATTATATTTTAATCAATATTATTATCATAAGCAGATTTCATTGCAATATACACAAAGAGACTAAAGAATAGACAAACACAGAAGAGACAAGCATTTCTGTCAATTTCATCTAGTCCCAATGTCAAGGAAGCCTACACAACTACAACTTATTTAGAATAATATAGACTCAGAGCATTTCCTAAGATGATCTAGAACATCTGCAGTGGTCTCTTATATGAAATACAAACTTATTTTAGAGCAAACTCTGTTTTCTTATGTTGAGTCACAAATGTGTTTTGTGAAAAGCTCTTACTTGAAAACATACCGTAAACAGTGAACCACACACTCATAAACAAGTTCCTTCTGTTCTTGAAATGTATAATTCTGTAAGCCCATGTCTCTGTGTCAAACAGGTCGCGCGCATGTTGCTGTGTCTGTTGAACAGGTCTCGCGGGTGCGCGCATATGGCGGGCATTTATCATTGCTGGCAAACAATATGACATAGGCCTATTAGCATTTGATTGGATAGATATAGACTCATATCCACTTCATCCAATGCTCTTTGTGTTCTTTGTGTTCACCTCTGCAAGAGGGTGAGTAAATGATGACAGAATTTTCCTTTTGGCGTGAACTATCCTTTGAGGACATCAGGTTCTTTAAATAAATGGAGAGTGTAAGGGTGTGTTCACATATCGATTAAAACGAACTCTGGTGCGATTGCTCTGTTAATCCGGTTCATTTCTGTTGTGATTGCTCTGTTAGTGCGGTTTATTGTTGTAAGTGTGAACGCTGCCAACCGAACCCTGGTGCGCACCAAACAAGGAGACAGAGACTGCTGAAAAAATGCGTCTCCGAATGGTTTCAGACGAAATCTGCAGTAGTTCGATTAAAATATGTACGCAACATGGACCAAAAGCATCTAAACAAACTAAAAACTGGAAATGAGAACAAGACACGACCCGAAAATCAAGTAATAAGGTAATATAAAAGCAGTGTTTATATGATCTATATTTGCGCGTGTAACGTAGGAATTCTTGGCGCCGTTTTGACTGCATCATGAGGTCTTCGCAAGTTGCCGGAGGGCTTAAAATACTGTCACATCCGCAGGTATACACTGAGCATGTGTAACCCAGCACACAGTCAGTTCTATTTTAAAATATAAATCATAAAAGCTGGCCAATCCTGTTGCGACTTTATATATCTGAATGCTAAGCGAACCAGGATTTATTTTTTTGTTCCGGACCAAAATAACCATATGACAAGGTAAGAGAATACACAAACACAGCTGGGAGACAGCAACCCCGGAGGGGCATTTGATTTACTATGGGTGCATGAACAGAAGGTGCCAGTGTGCTGAGGTGTATGTGTCTCCCAGTGTCTCTGGTTGTGTCCGTGCTTCATCTGCTCGAGTCTGTATAAAATAAAGATACACAACGTTAGTGGCGTGTCAAAGGAGAAGTAGCTTGTTTTGTGCTTGGCTCGAGCATCATATATCCCCGGTTTCCAAGGGGATGCTGATCCTGGGTCCGTATTTCCACCACAACCAAAAGAACCGAACTACAAATATGAATGCACCCTTAGTAAGGGTGTGAGTTTAGTGGGGTCATGTCGTCTGGCTTTATGATGCTAAACACGCTATAGATTTGATATCGGTCCATTCAACTGGTCCATCTAGCACTTACAAACACTTAAAACATTTTAACATTTAATACAGTAGCTTTTAATTGGTTTGAAATAGCACTGCACCAGTTAAGAAAAAGTGTCTGTGGCTGCTAACAGCGTCATTTATTCTCGCAAGCTGTCTGCGTTGACTGATACCTTCAGTCAACTACTGAAGGTATCAGCTATTTAAAAATAATTCACTCTACAAGTCTAAGTACATTTGACTTAGTGTTAACTCAAATTGAAAAAGTACTTGAAAATCAAAATGCAATCATGAAAAAAAATTATCAAACATCTGCTCATCTGCACCCCTTTCTCATTCCTCACATCCTCCTGCTCTCTTCATAAATCTTTGTCTTTCCTCATAATTTCTTTAAATACATTAAGTATAAATTAATTCTCTGCTAACGATCTCTACAGTCAATGGATCGATTCTCCAGCCTCTTTAGGACTAAATAATGTGCGTGCACCAGTGGAGCTACAGAAGAACTCAATGTCTCCATCACCATGCTGAGGCAAAGTCATACTCTCCGTCCTGTTTTAGGTCCAGCTGGAAATCAGAGGGAGTGTTGTAAACTGAAGCATGCTGGGGATTTAGGGATTAGGGGCAAATTCTGGATGCAAGAAGTTCCGTCGGAGAGGTGAAGGCAGCAGCGCTAGAGTTTAGAGCAGAGGTGATGACACATCGAGATGGATGAGAGGGAGAGAGACAATGGAAAAGAGAGGAGACAGAGCGGATGAGAATAAAATGTTGAATGAGGAACAAAAAAATATTTTTTTAATGTCCAAGGTGAAAGTTCCCATCACACGCAATGTCCAAAAATCCACTTGAAATTTGATGAAATGTATAATATATTTACTTCGGGATAGGACGGATGAGACATTTTACAAAAATGTCACAATTTCAAAAGTGCCCCTAATTGACAAATTATCTGAGTACCTAATAACACGAATTAAGGAAGAGTGAAAAATTTAGGCAGATGTTAGAGCCGGGTGAAACAATTATAGTAAATGACGGTGAAACAGAAACAGTACAAAGGGTCGGCTGGAGAGGTTGAAGTGAAAAAGATGATGATGGAAGCTACATCAGGGAGCCTCGGTGTCCTGCTCTGCCTTTAGAAGAGCTCAGTGGAGTGTCAGATGGTTGAAGGATGACATCCACCAGTGGCGCAGAGGACAGCTTCCTCTCTCCCTGCTTTCACCTCCAGCGGCATCAATCAGCCCAAGGCTCCCATGCAGCTCTCTCACTATAGAAACGCCTCACGATTTATCGGTCTCACATAAAGACGCGGCTTTCAACGAGCCCTAATTTTTTGCCTTTCTCCCAAATTTATGAGTCCGCCCATTACATGTCAACATATTCCCAGAGGGCCAATATGTGGGAAAATATTCACACGAAGGGGGAGTATTTTATAGATTAACGCTGCATGCAAAGAACAAAAAAGAAGCCTGTCACTGTGAAAACATTTAAAGATTCAAGATTCTTGTGTTCTGTCATGTTGGTGACATACAACTAATTGCAGACTAGGTGCATCAATTAGAAGGCAACTTATTATTCCCAGATCGTATATCTGTGTATTCCCGAAATCCACTGTCAAAGAGAATGTTGACAATTTGTCGATAAACAACGTGGAAACAAACAAAGAGTTTGTGATGGTTTTTGTATTGATGATACTGAAAATATAGATGAAATGGTTGGGGAGGGATGTGGAGTCAATCAATGTTTTTTTGGGGGGGGAATTCTTTTTGCCTCTTTTGTTCCTTAGTAATTGAATGTTGCTGTTAATATCAAACACACACACACAAAAAAGTCTCTTTAAAATTAAACAAAATTTTTATTTCAGATTTTAAATCAATTGAAAAATATTAAACTAAAATCCTCCAAGCATTGATGACTGTTTTTAATGAATTTGCAACAACATAACGCTGGTGTATTTCTGTAACCTTGTATCTCCATATTGTGTGATTTTCCTTTTTTGTCATAAATCATTATTATTAATCACGCTTTATTTTTGTCACCGGGTATTGCACATATCTAACCAATAAAAAGTATAAAATTCTGTCATAATTTCCTCATTCTCAGAATGTTCAAAACCTGTATTAGTTTCTTTGTTCTGCTGAAGACAAAGGAAGATATTTGGAAGAATGTATGCAACAAATCAGGGGTGTGTTTCCCAAAAGCATCGTTGGGCAACTAAGGTATCATATTCAGTCGTTCCAGCGTAGTTCTAAAAGTATTCCCGGAAAATTGTTCCAACGATCAATCGCAAGCAGCATCGCAAAGTTGCGTGGTTGGAACTACAGGTCAAGATCTGTGGTTAGACTTATGCATCATGACTTTGAGCAAACTAAGCAAGAGACATGAAGTGCAATCTATATCCATCATTCTATATATATACAAAATCAATTTTACATTTTTTAGTTTGTCAAGAAAATAGAAGCACTGTTTCTTTAAAAGTGTGCATGCGCTTTGATCCTGCGTGCTCTAGGACCCTGGGGAATCCATGGATGGAGTGACATAGGAGGAAGTTTGTGAATCAATTAAAAACACTGAAAGAAAACAACACATAACAAATAAAGGATAACAAAAGTCGTCTTTAAATGAAATGTATATTATTTACAGCAAGAATTTGACATTAATTTAGTCTAAACGTATTTATTAGTAGACATCATTACTCCACCACCTATAAGACGTCAGCAACTAGATTACTGAAACAACTTGATTCAAAAGATTGATCTCCAACAGAGTTGCTATGGTTTCGGGAAACAGTCTTAACTAGTACATTGTTAATTTCCCCAACGATGCATCTTAATATGGTGGTTAACCAGAGAGTTATGTTGTTGTTCGGGAAATGCAACCCAGATCCCACCCCCCATTTACTGCTATAGTAGGGAACATAAATACTATGAGAATCAATGTGGGATGAGGTCTGTTTGGTTACTGACATTCTTGCTTTCTTTGTGATCAGCAGAACAAGTAAATGATGACAGAATTTTAACTTTTGGGTTAATTTCCCTTTAAAGCACATCCTGGCAATAAATGATGGAGTGCACAGTCTTCCCTTCAATTTCAACATGACATCACAGAATGACGTTTGCGGGGTGCTTTTGTATTGATTGTATATCCTCAATAATAGAGAGCAGGTCAACTATATGATTGAAAAAAAAACAAGACTACACATCCAATACCAAGGGATAACAACCCATAGACGCAGTGTGTGACAGCAGTCAGTCTTCATGTGTTGATGGCTGGCGTGAAGCCGCAAAATAAACAATATAAAATCTTTCACACCAAGCATTCTAGGATGGAAATTGATTGGACACATTGTAAGAAAACAAAGCTGTGGGGGAAAAACAGCTTCCTCCTACTTCTGTCAAATCCATCCTCACCTCTCTCTGGTGCTCCTCTTGTACCCTGCGAGACGCACTCATTCACTGGCTCTTTTCCCACAATCCCTTTTTCCCACCTCCTGTCAAGTCAGCTTCCCTACATGTTCCTTCATCAAACGATTTCATCCTCATCTCAGGTTTGTCTCAGAGAATCAAAATCATTGTTTTCAGCGTTCCTTCGTAATCTTCATATTGGATTGGTATTTCAGTCACAAGTGCGCTGATAGATAAAGCTCTCACAGAGGTCTCTTTGGGCCTGTTTGTGAAAGAGCACTGAAGCGCAGTGGCTTATCCTATCTGCTCGATTACAACAGCTCATGTAAACATACGTGAGAGTAGAATGACATGACAGTTTTGCACAATGTTTTATGTTGGTTTGTATGCGTGTCCAGTTGTTCGACTGGTAAAGCATTGCATGAGCAACGCTAAGGTCATGGTCATGCATAAACTGATTGAATTAAGTCGCTTCGGGTAAAATCTGTCACATACAGAATTTAAAACGTATTTTTTAAAAAAGAAACAGAAATTTCTTTCAATACACTACTGTATTGCTATTCTAAAGTATATGCACAGTTACATCATCTCACTTGATGCAAAATCTACTTTGAAAAGTCCAAAAGTGTCATAGAAAATGACACAAAATGAATGCAGCTCTTATCTACTTGAATGAGATTTTTTTTTACTGTCTGTGTTAAAAAAGAACCATCAAAACTATTATACATTAATGGGAAACATCAATGATTGACTGTTGCGTTTGTACATTTTTCTTACCACCTTCTCTACTTCTTTATCAATCCCTCGACCCCCTGTGTAGGCCCGAGTTCATCTCCTGTGGAGAATGAAGTGAAAAACTCACTCAGCTCCTCGCTACTGGACACATACAGAGTGAACATTGCTGTTGCGGATTTTAACCTGCTTCAACATCAGTGAGCTGAAGAGCGAGGATGAGAAAAAAGGGGCTCACTGAGGAAACGCCGAGCATCATCCCGCCATCACATTCATTTAACGCTTATACATGGGTCCCTTGTTCTGCTGACTCCTGCATTTTTCTGCTGTCTCTTGATGTAAGTCTGGGTCACGAGGGGGGTTAGGGTTTGCTGATAACCGTGGCTGATCAAAGTCCAGGATAAAAGGAAGATAACAAAAGAGGGCAGAATGAAAGATAAAGAGAGTGAAGCACTGATGCGAGTGGTCTTGCAAAAAGCTTACATTGAAGTGTAAAGCGAGAGTTTTTCTACCACTTGATGGTGTGATCTTTACAAGATATTGTTGAATACAATTTTCAAGGTGAACTATTGCACTTGTCATTGAAATACAGTAATATTTGATCTCATTAGAGTAAGTTTTATGATTCAATCACAAATAGTGATAGATAGAAAGATAGAAAGGAAGTTAATCAGTGCACTTTTAAAACATTTTATAATAAATGATGGAATACACTGGGTAAATTAACGCTGTATGTGCCAAATTGTAATACATATATTTAGTCCTAAATCAAATCATTCAAAATAATGACGTCATTTCTCAAGGTCTTTCACCAGGACTGTCAGTGTAATCTAGTCAATGTGAAGAAGGCCAAAATAAATAGATGCCAGGATCTGAGACAAAATACTGCTCTAAAAGCTGCACTCTGTTATAATTTAACATCTATTTAACGTACAAAATTGATGGTCTAGAATGTCTTATTTATCACTAAACACTCCACATGTCTCTACTCCAAATAAGCAGATAATTATGTAGATGTTTTTATGAACAAAGATTTGTTTAAAGCTGACTGTACCAAGTCAAAGTTATGTGCGGTTTCAGGGCATCAGCAATTGAAGCTTTAAAAGGACAGCAAATGTTCAGTTGGGAGAATGAGGAAGATCACATTGTTGTGCCCTTACCTTATTCGGGAGGATTTTATGCTTTTTATCGGCAAGTACCAAAATAACATGTATTGCTGAGTCAGTTAACATTATCCATTAGCATTAAAAACCTTTCATGAGGATCTAATGCTATGATTTTCATCTGTTGAGTAAACAATTTCTATCCTTTAAATGCTTTACCCCTGATGACTCAATACCACAAATCCTTGATGTTTAAGGGGCAAAGCATTTTTATAAATTATTTCAACTATAAACAAGCTTAGAAGTCAAGTGTACTAATAAATCATTCAAGGGATGATTTTTATTTCAACTAACTTACTTCTTAGCACCACTTACATTTCTTATTAGCACAATATGTGCTGAAAATCAAAAGTTCAAAGAAATACACTCATAATTCTCTATTTGATATTAGATGCGAATTGTAAATCAAAAACCTGGCTTCCGGGGTGCCAGTTGAAATAAAATGAAAATAACTAAATTTGCAGTCTTTTACTTTTACTTAAAATCATGTTTTTTTTTTACAACGTTGCTGCTGCCCAAGACAATAAAATCCAAACTGTAAAAAGCGCTATAAAAATAAACTTGAGTTGACCTGACTTGAGACAAAAAACCCCGACATCGTTCCCAGTGGACACGCAAGGCAGACAAACTTTGTGAAATAATAATACAGTCAACACACAACCAGAAAATTTTGCTGGCAAAGAGACAAATCCAATCTTTGCTTTCATCCTTTGTTTCTTCTAGTTTTTTCCCTTTACTCTACAGTAGCTGCATAGCGAATGTCAGTATGAAAAATAACAATTTTAATTCTCGTCTAATCATAAATTCTCTGGATCTTGTGGGGAGTGAGTGGGGCTATTTTACAAACACGCGCAGCAGATTGTCTCAAGTCATTTTAGAAGGATGCTGAAGCAGGTAGCAGGATTAAATCCCTCTGAAGAGACCCTCATAAATATTCATGCCCCACATTCCTTCTCTCTAACGCTCTTTGACAGAGACGCTTATTAAATTCTCATATACTTTAAAACAACGGTGACATTCAGCCAGCGAAAGCTCCCAATAACCTTGTTAGCTTATGTAAATAACAAGCCAGTGAGCACATATTTAAAACAAACCCCTCAGAACACATACCACACTCCTCTGGCACAGATTACCTGCTCACTCACTATCCCAGGACAAACAGATGAGAAAAATGGACAGAAATGGCAGGTTCCTGTTTTCAGTGGGGAAAAATTAGATACACTACTCTAAAAATCCAAACAAGACATACCATGGAGAAAAGTTACTTAAAAGACAAATAATATTCAGCCGCCCACATGAACAGAGAAAACACAGACGGACTCTGAAGGGAGGGATTGATGTAGTTATGTTTTGTACATTCAAGTACCTTCCATGGAACATTTGCACAACAAACTTTGAAATGCCATTGAAATGCAAAGCGCAGTGTATGAGAAGGGCACAGGTACATGGAGAAAAACGATAAGCATCTCTGACAGAAGTAAACACGGTTTACAGAATTCGGTTTTATCAGGTGCCCTTTTTGTGAAGCATGAATAAGTGTATTGAAACGGTGTCCTTTCAGACTACTTTAGGCAAGCTGAATCAGGCCTCCTCCAAAATTGTGAAAAAAAGTGAAAGGACACTCTTATTTAAAAAAGTTTTACACGTAAGTAAATGAATAGAGCTACTGTAAATAACAGGATGTGTAAAATCATGTACAATCATACAAGATTAAGGCTGCTGTCATATAAGCAGCCTTATTAAAGCTGTTTTACTCTACATGGAGCAGGACACCTCATGCTGGCTGACATATTGAGATCATGATCAGCCAGTAACACTTCTATTGTTAAACACCATTGCTCGCTAAATAAATGAATGATAAACTACCGCTAAATGATCTAGCCCCTCAAAAAAAAACAGGCCATTTTAAAGACAGTTTCAGGGGCAACAACATAAACAAACTGCGTGTGGCCCAAACTGAACTTCCAGTAGACCTCCCCAAAGAATCAATAAATGTTGAGTAGTTTAAATGTAATTGAAAATTGATATAAAATAAAAAATGTATATAAATGAATACCAATAAAAATTAAATATAAAATAAATTATTATAACCAAACACAGACTGGAAGATAACTTCGGCCCAGGCGCATGCGTCCCATGAAGCTGTCTATAGGGCTACAGGTAACACTTTAGAATACTGTTTCTTACTTAATGTGTAACTAAGAAGGAATTACTGCAGAACTAATATATAATTCCTCATTAATACTGAGATCGGCTCTATTAACTACTAAGGAAGATGTGTTAAGTAATCAGTATGGAGCAGCATTTTATAATTTTGTTAAGGAACAGTCAACTAATCAATAGCTTCCGAATTCATTCATTCATCCTTAAGAACTACTATTAGTTATCTACAAATTCAGATTCCACATAAATAACTATGAAGTTACTGCTAATATACAGTCATATACACAATAATCAAGAAGTGGACAAACAGACACACAATTTGTACTTGAAGATCATAAACCTATTTGAGGTAAGTGGCTAATTAAGACAAGGCAATTGTAGTGGGAATGTTGATTTCTGGTTGTTGAAAACAAAACAAATGACTCTTTTGGAGTACAAGAATTCCATGAAATGCATATTACATTTCTATAATAGTAGCGGTAATAGTGGCAATAGTAGTGCATTTCCATAATAGTCGTACTGGCAATAGTAAATCAGTAGAAATGTCCACTGCTTAATGACTGAAGGATGAATGAGTGAATTGGAAAGCTATTGATTAGTTAACTGTTACTTAACAAAATTATAAAATGCTGCTCCATACTGTTTACTTTTACACATCTTCCTTAGTAGTTAATAGAGCAGATCTCAGTATTAATGATGAATTATATATTAGTACTGCAGTCATTCCTTATTAGTTATACATTAAGTAAGAATCAGTATTCTAACGTGTTACCGGATAACAACATTTTCAACTGAAAACTGAAAACATGTTATGTGTTTTGTCTGTTTGTTTACACAAAAACAGCATTTTTGGGGATTGAAAATGCTAACTTTTGAAAATGAGTTTCAAAGTGCCAGTTTTTTAAAACGACACCGTGAAAAGGTGAAACTGTGAAAATGTAACGGCATGCGCATGTGTATTACGTGTGCGGTCTGTAGGGATATGCAAGTATTCCCAAAACAATGATGCCGGCATTCAGGACTGTGTCTCTAAGCTTTGCAACATACTTATTTAAGTTTCTTTAGAAAACCACCAGCCTTTTTTTAACTACACCAGCAGCGGAGACACATTATTTGACATTCGCCAGACTCATACATACATATACACACCGACAAGGGGTTTTAAAAAGTGCTTTTATGTTGAACCTATGTGTTCAGGCGCTTACTGATTTTTTACTGGCCTGGGAAGGATGATATAGCATTTTTTGTCATTTTGCAGGTCCATCTAAATGCAGATTGTTTTGATAAATGTTACCATGTGTACAGTATATGAAACTTTTTAAAGGGACAAACGAAAAACTGCAACGTTGTCGGGAAAATGTACAGTGAGTGCTCCTTTAGAAGCATTTTTTCTGTCATGTTTCTCTCAATCCCTGCACAGTTATTCACAAAACATCTGGTGGGTACTCACCATGGTAACTGGTCCCGGGCTAATCAAAAAACAGTTCTTCTGGGGAATTGGGATTGTCCTGGCAGGTTCTTTGCTGGCATATGTCCTCAGAGCAGTCTGATGTTAATTAAACCAGTGACTCCTCAGCCTGCCTTTTACAGATGGGTTCTTTGTATCTTGGGACATGAGAAAGCCCTATTCATACCTGCATGGTATTAACAAAACAGCCAGACACTGACAGACACTTAAAACAGATAACTATTATTTGCCTTTAAATGCTTACTATGATATACACGGGCCTATTATAATGTATTTTGCAATATTAACTCTTCCTCAAAGGATAAATTAAAGAGGTTTATAGTACAAAACGGACAAAACACGAAACATTTAGGAGCATTGATTTCATGGCTAGTCCTGTCTGGGAAACCACCCTTTAAGGTATTTATCTGAAAAAATTATTTGGTAAAAACATGGGTTTTATTTCAATAAAAAATGCAGAGAAAAAATAAAAAGCTCATGGGAAAAAAGCAAACAATGACTAATATTTTATGAGCTATTAATATTTGTTGCTCATCTAAAATGTTGTCCTTGACTCACTAAGCTTGCACATAAGTCTCTTTCAATTCTTCTCAAAGCTGAGCGTCAAACTCCAATCACAACTACACAACATACATGCAAAAAGTTGTATGCAATATGTTTGAAACAAAAATCTTAATGTCAATTTTCCAAAGTTGAACTTTACTTTTAGCTGCTACTGTATACATACCACACCATAACATTTTAACTATGATATTCTGCTTTTGGTTTTTCTGTACATTGTTCACCTATGAAGCAATTCTATGATTTTAAAAGAAAAATTCTACAAAAAGAAAAGAAAAAAGATACAAGTTTAAACAACTATTAGCGTAAATAGATTATAACAAAAAATGATTTGTGATGAAAGGAAGGCATAGAGAATAAAGTTGGTAGAGTGATGTTTTCTCTCTGAGCGCATGTCTTGTATCCGTGTCTGAGGTGGTTCAGAAATAATTAAATATGTAGCATTTACTAGTACATGCTGCATAACAGTATAAATACAACTCTTTCAGACGCTAATTTCCTCTCGTTTGTTTAAATTGCTCACAATTAGATCACTCGCTTTCATATCCTCTCAATCTCATCTGTAGAAGTGGAACATCAGTATTGCCTCTAAATGTTTCAAAAAGGTCAAACACATCCAGGCTTTAATTGAAGCGAAATCCCTTAATCATACGGTCCTCTCTTATCGCACCCCGGTGCCTTCTCCTTTTATTCGTTTCTCATATCTCTCGTTACCTCTTATCCTTCACGTCGCCTCTTTCATGTCCCTTACTAATCCTGTCCAAGGGGATAAACTTGTTGAATACTTAGAGGCCTAGATAAAACCCCTGCTATTACGCCACAAGCCAAGTGTGAACGGTAATAACATGATAACTAAGACATAATTACACAGTAATGAAGTGCAAATGGATGCCGGAGGCTGGAGTAGACCTGCATTGAGACTGTGACCTGTCAATACACCAGATGGCATTTTCACACGGATTGTGAGGAAGTGAACAAGATTCATGAACTATGGAGGTCAAACCAAAAATCAAATCCCAATATTTTCAGAAGCACTGCTCTAATATATTAATAGTGCATTTATGGTGCTTGAAATGAGTCTGCAACAAAATTACGCCATAATGTGCTGAGGTTCATTTATCCGACAAGACAACGAGCGCAATAGCATTTTTAGTTATCCTCTCTTATCTTAAGTCTTACTTTGTGATTAAGAATGTTCATTTTATTGCATGTAGGCTCCTCTAGCTTTTTACAACCTGTATATTCATGTTGAAACCTCTTGATGTTATTGATGGTGTGTAATAACAAGGTCTGGGTTAATGCACTACGCGTAAAGCAGACTTGAATCCTTCTTTATATACGACATCAGATGTGCACGGTCACGCTCAAGTGATACGGCAGCATTTGTGACTGAGGTCATTGTGGAACGGCAAAAGTCACATTTTTCTGTTGGATTGTACAGTATTGTAGAACCAGATGAGATCACACATTACCATCAAGCTTTAAAAATCCAAATGGCCTATTTCATCAAAAGCTCTACGGCTCGGTGCCCGTCACTGTGTCTATGACTCTTGCTTCGTCTGAATTTTTTCTTTTTTACTTAGAGAACTGTGAGTTTGTCATTGTAATTTGGATTCTGCATTTGTTACCTTAGATTACCTCGTATGCCATGTGCCACTTTGAATGTGTGAAACAGCCAAATAGAATCACGTCAGTAAAGAGGGCTTTTCTGTAATCAATTATACAGTGGCCCTAAAAAATATTTAAACACTTAAAAATGTATGACATTTAATGACATTGATGCATTAAAAATGTACCAGTGCCATTGCATAGAGCACAAAATGTCAAACCCAAGTGGCATCTGAAAGAAATGGTCCTAGAGCTTTTCTCACAACTAACTTCTAGCTGTTTTTATCACAGGTACTTTACACTAATAGGTTCGTTTAAGAGGATGCACGAAGTCTGTTTCCCTCACACTGAGTGACATAGCAAATGTGCAGTTATAAAATTAACTGCAAATATGTTCCCTTAGGTTTGAGCACTTTTGATTTAGAAGTTATGATTTAAAAAAATGTATGCAAAAAAAATTTCCCAAATAATTTACATTGCTATTGTGTAAAGCGTATCCTCAATAAATGTTGCTTTTCCATCTCAACGCCTCTTTATCAGGGTTGTATGACAGGGTGTTTTACTTCTCCTGGACATCTATGTTCGGCTTGATATTATGTGTGTTAGTTATGTTAGCTGCTTGATGGGTGAGCATGTGCTTCTAAGCTTGTGCTACAGCACGTGTGTCACGTCAAGGCTGCGGCTATTCACCAGCGCAGGTCTGACCGGCGAGAAAAAGATGAGCTAATCAATCACCTGTCATGTGTGCAGCAAGCGAGCGGCTCATGCCGGGAAAACAGATCAGGAACAGGCCCAAGAGCACCATCCTTTACATCAGACTGGAAGGGAAAACCCTAAAGACATACCTTTTAACTTTTAATCTGATAGCTGAAGAAGCGTAAACATTGAAAGGGTAAATCATTCTCCATTTAACCTGAAATTTACTTTAGATTCTAAATTCAGTGTGATTAAACAAAAAGGTTTCTGAATATTTAAGACATTGTTTGGTATTTAAAACATTTGAAAATCTGGTATTTATATGACTGAATTACCTATGAATCTGTTTCTAAAGAGACATATGTTTCCGTGGAAACTGCTGTCTCTCTTCTCCTTCTTCACTGAAAGAACTTTAGGTTTATAGGTGAAACTTTCTAAACTTTGAAACGAGACAGCATTACCTCCTGAATTGAATTACATTATTTTAATTAATTAATGCTGAATTAAGTACATTCTAGGAACTACATCGAAAGGAAAGTGTCAAAATATGACCAAGTATGAAAAAATGCTGAAAATTCCAATGTTAAGGATTAGCCTGCATGAACAATGAGTTTAATATGGAAGGTGGATGATGGTTTATATTGGCAACCTACACAAAAGACAAAAAGTTACCTTTATAATAGTCCATATTACTAATCACAGCATGAGCAGTCACATGACAAACGTGAACCAATAGCATTTCCTGTCAATGATATCAAATCTTCCCTTCCCTGTAAAACATAGTTTTACAGAATTAACCGTAGTTTTTTTTTTTTTAACATTTTTACCGTATATAATGTACAAGACTGTAACTTTAAGGAATGAAAAACGGTTGAAAAAAAACCTAGGTTAACAAGACAAAATGGGGATACCATGCAATTTTCATGGGAAAACTGTTATTTTATGGGTTTTTTTACAGAATTTTTTTTTACAGTTTTTTTTTAACACGGCCAAGAACCTTCAAATTACAAAAAAAGACAAGAAAACTGTGGGGAAATGTTATTTTACAGCAAGTTCATTTCTGGCGACCCAACTTCCAGAAAAGCTTTTTTTTCACAGTGCAGGCAGCACTAAATGTGTGACAGATGTCACATAATTAGAAACAAAAAAAATTATAGTATAATGCAATGTAAGTCGGTTCAGTTTGGATAAAAGCGTCTGCCAAATACATAAATGTAAATTTAGACTGTGTACTCCATAGACTCTCGATGGTGTGTATGCTATCTGTTTATCTGAAAAAGCAAAAAAGTCAGAAAGTTCTGTGAGGTTTAGGTGGAGAAGGTTAAATGATAGGATAGAATATACAGTTTGTACAGCTGCAAATATTATGTCGATGAAAGGTCCCCATAAAACATGGAAAGCCAATATGTTTTTTTTTTAATTCATATCATACACATTCATTGTATGGAGAAAATGAGTCAGGGTTTCATGGCATGGAAATAATTTAATTTAGGATGTTTGAAATGTATTAATGGCTAAATCGTAGTTAATAATACTCCAAAGATCACTGCATCAGCAGTTGTTTGGATTTTAAAAAATGAACAGAATAAAAGTTTATCTCAAATGACATGCAAGAAGTACAGTAAGCATCTAGCTGATTAGCAATAAATTGTAGATGGTGTTTATTTTGCATTTCTGCATCACAGGGAATAGGATGTTTGTCTGAAATGAGAAGCTTGCCGTTGCTCAACTGTGCCGAAGGAGTTTTTGCTTGATATTACGAAATACAAGCGAATGAAATGTTTGCCTCAGAGCATTCAAACTAAAACTGGTAAAATCAGATTGTACAGTGGGTTTGATTGAATAGACAACCCATTTTAAGCAAATGGATAGCTGGAGGAATTGTGATTTACAAACAGAAGATATTTACAGGCCTTGGCTTTGCTTCAGCAGAGTAAGACAGACATTCGGGGAGAACTTATGCATCTGCGGACATTTATGCAAAGCAAATTTACAAACATATAGCTTTTTTCTGTGCTAGTGATGGGGTGATTAGCAGCGAGCTGAGGTGCTAGACAAATATAGTCCTATTTATTACATTTTCTCAGGCCTGACAACACTTTATAAAATATTACAATATAGGTTTTCACCTAAATCTGCTGGAAAAGTGCAACCCATGAATATTTACATTAAAACATGAAAACGTGAAAACATGTCTCTTTTCTATGTAAATTATCATTATCACAGATTGCACTCTGTGTAATAAGGTCTGCCACCGCTTGCACAAGAGCATTAGGTGGTAATGCAGATGGTGCGTGCAAATAAACAATGCCTTCAGGCACAATTCATTTTAAGTAAATTAACCCCAATGTGTCTGTCTCTGCATGTGGTGTAATTCAAGTAGGCCTACTGGTTTTTCTGAACCCCTCATACTCTGATATTATTTATAAAGCCAGTTTTTTTACTGCACACTACACGTACAGACTTGGCAATTTTTCGTTTCCTTTTAGCTAAAAGATTAACCGACATGAAACCGACAACAAATACTTGGCTTACGGCCTGTTTCAGAAGCCGGCTGCTTGAACAGTACGTTTCTTTACATTTAAATTGGCACACCAGCTCTGTTATGTGTCGTGACCCCGGAAACGGCGGTTCTTTGTCTGACACGGAGGTGTGTTTGTTTTGTGTTGAGCGCATGCGAGTGTTTGTTTTGATAGCGCTCGTTGTCTACATCATAACTCCGCCCTCGTGTTTCCCCCATCAGGCTTTCCCCTCACCGGTTTCTCATCACACCTTCCACCTGTAGATCATCAACGGCCATTAGGTTAATCACATTCCCCAGTTGTCTCATCTGCTTCCCATTAGGTTTCCCTATTTAATCCCTCTTGTTCCCTCGTCTTGTGTCAGATCATTGCTTTGTTCAAAGCCTGCACTGACTGCCACAGACTAGCGCGTCTAGCCTGTTAGAAGTCTTGTTATTGTCCAAGTGTTGTCCGAGTGTTGTCCGAGTGTTGTCCGAGTGTTAAGTCATAGTGTTGTCCAAGTGTTAAGTCATAGTGTTAAGTCATAGTGTTAAGTCATAGTGTTAAGTCATCGTGTTAAGTCATAGTGTTAAGTCATAGTGTTAAGTCATAGTGTTAAGTCATCGTGTTAAGTCATAGTGTTAAGTCATAGTGTTAAGTCATAGTGTTAAGTCATAGCGTTAAGTCATAGCGTTAAGTCATAGCATTAAGTCATAGCATTAAGTCATAGCATTAAGTCATAGCATTAAGTCATAGTTCAACAAAAAAAATTAGTTATTGCACAATAAACTAACATTAATAACTATATTGACATTTCCTAACATTAACAAAGATTAATACATCCTGAAAAACTATTTTACTATTTATTATTGTTAATTCATGTTAACAAATGCAACCTTATTGTAAAGTCTTACCTATTACATTTAAATGTTTATGTTTCATGTGTCAATTTCTGAATTCGAAATAAAAAATGTTAGCATTGTAAATACTGTATACTGTACATCTATAAATTCCAAAAAAAAATATAATTAAAAACAACAGAAGTTTGAACTGTGATAGAAAAAAAAATGTTTGTGTGTTGTGTTTGTGTGGGGGGGGAAGCTAATAACATTGTTTATAACAGTAATTTGGCTTCAATCAGCTCTCATCATATAAGACACTTAAAATCACACACATCTGCTGCTACTGTATAATTACAGAGAAAGAGGGAGAAATAGCAGGAATTGAAAGACAGGATGAGAAGAGAGAAAAACAGAAAGAAATGCAATAGGATAGTTAGATAAAAGAGGGCCAGAAAAATAAGGGTGAAAGGAAATTTTAAAAAGATGGCCAGTGTAATACTCTCTTTTATCAAATAAGACACGATGAAACAAGTTGAGAACTGATTAATGGACATGTTGTCAGGTGTATATGTTGAAGTGAAAGAGTTTTCTGGGTGTGAAGAGATGAGCTATTCCTCGCCGATATCTTTGAGGTGTGTGAAGCTGTCTCTGTCTGTTCGTGACACTCGTTAAACTCTTCAATAAGAGACCCGCAGCTTTACAAAGAGAATCTTTTCCACTGAGAGGAGAAGCACTTTTACTTATTCTATTAGAGTCAGACAGACAGAGAGAGCGAGAGTGAAAGAGAGCAAGTGAATGAGCGGAGAGAGATTGTTTTTTCCTCAGCAGAGCTTTTGAGGTGATGGATTATGCTGTCAATAAAGATATTTATGTAGGGTGTGTGACAGTGAAACCAATTGTTTATTTGCAACATTTCACTTCTGACATGCGATCTTTTTTAACTGCCACATCTCTAAGTCAAAGATGGGGTATCATGCTATGTCATGCATTGTGACTTCTTTACACTGTTAAACGTACTGGCTTCTCATGCTTAACATGGTCAACTTGTTAAAAAAACAAACAAACAAAATACTTTTAATAATAAATCCAAGAAGATAAACATGAAACACAGCGGGATAAACACACATCCATTTACATGACGAGACAATGAAACATGAAACAGGCAGAGTATATATACTAGTAATGGGGATGATGACTGTCAGGTGCAGTGATAACAGACAAGGAAATTATGTATAAGCATGGAGGATGATGGGAGTTGGAGTCTGGAAACTGGCACAGGAAAAGACAAGGAGGCTCATGCAGATAGGAACACAAAGGACCGGACGGGGAGCCTCCAGGACTTCACTCTAGCCACCGGGAGTAAGGGGGACCATGGAGGCGCCGGGAGCTCTGCCAGTTCAGGTGGCCATGGAGGCACTGAGGGTTTTGGAGCGACGGCCGTGGCTGTATCAATTGAGCCTAAGAACAGACAGCTGAGGTTGACGGCCAGAATGGCGGTGGAACCAGGAAAGACAGCCGCCGTGGCGGTGGAGCAAGGAGACCTAGGGAAGATGTAGCTCAGTGTCACCACGATACATGGGGCGTACCTTTGGCCATTGGTCTTCCTGGCCGAGAGTCGGGAGTCCGGGATGGCCACCTTGGCCTGGGAGAAGCCTTCAGATGCAGCAGAAACCCGGACCCAGAGCCAGGGGAAACCTTGAAGGTGGGCTTGGGGCAGGGCTCAGAAGAAGGCTCTGGGAACAATGGAGAGAGTTCAGGTCGGAGCTCTGGGGATGGCTAGGGGTTCACTGAAGAGAGTACAGGGCTGAGCTCTCGGGACAGCTCAGGGAACACCTCCCGGAATGACACCGAGTAAGGATCGGGGTCTGTGGCAGTCTCTGTGGTAAACAGAGGATCAAACTCCCATAGTAGTAGATCCACCAGAGGGAGCTCCGGAGCAGAGATGCCGTGGGGTTTGCGAGAGGAGAAGCTTTGGGCTCTTGAGAGCGGCAGTGTACAGGCTCGAGAGAGCTGCTGAGTGCTGGCTTGGAAGAGGGGCAGCATGCAGGCTCAGGTGTGCTACTTAATGAACACCGATCAGGTGCACAATGGGGTCCAGGTCTGGGAGAGGGGCGCTGGGTGGTGGAGGAGTGAGCCGCAGACCTGGGGTGAGCCGAAGCGATCACCCCTCTAACGACCGGTACTGGATGACCAATACCCCTGTCTGTTAGGGTTCTGTTAGGGAAGCTCGGGAGACAGAAGTAGGGTCGTAAGAATCTGTAATAACCACCTCAGTTAGCAAATACAGTGGGAATGAGCACAAAGCAAATGACCGTCAAGCGGCTATACATCAGATACCCAAGGACTGTATGGCAGGCGAGTCAAGAATAGTGTCTGGGAATGCACAAGGCAAAAAAGGCTTGAGTGCTCGACCACAAAAAAGGGAAAAGCCAATGCGGTTGGTATCCAGCAGGAAAATCCGCAACTGAGCGAGGCTGAGAATGTCACCCACTGTCGTGGGATTGAGGAGACAGAGCCAGAGAACTCTCAGGGAAAAAATATCCAACAAGTGAAGGGGAAGGTCAACCCTTACAGGCAGTTCAATAATCCCCTTAGAGCCAGGTAACCGAAGAATCCACTCAACTCTGGCCCGCAAGATCCGTTTTCCTGCAGAGTTTAGCCCCAACTCTGATAAAACACCTGATGAGGATAATCAGTGAACAGACTTCATGAACAGACTCGTTCAACTTAATGTCCAGCCAGATTAACAATATCCATGCAGCAAGTACGATGCTGCAGGCAGACAAGAAGACACCATGTGGCAAACACAGCTCAGGAGCCTGGATGAAAAAGAGGTGATTAACACGAGACCTAAGACTAGATAAATGACCGGTAAGTCACCGGAAATAACACTGACGATCTGACACACGACGGAGATACAAGGGGATTTAAAAGGGAAACGAATCACGGGAGAGAATGAGAAACCAGAAGGGGAGAGAGAGAGAATCGGAGCCAACCCAGGTGAAAGAAGTGAAACAATAATGAGGTAGGATTGGGAAAAAAAGAAATGCATGAAAAAAATATAGGCCTACAATATATTCAATCAAGAATCAGTCAGTACTGCTTATGCTCAATGATTCTCATTTTCACAGGTATGATAGTAAATAGAATGAATGAGAATGAAATAGGCAATACCTGGAATAATATCAATATAAATACAGAAATTAGCAGGAAAATATTTTAACTTGTAGGTATTAATACAATGGCGCCAATTCATTCATTAAAAAAAAATGAAAAGAATTAAACATACTGAGCTAACAAATGTACAAGACAGATGTATTCAGACATGCTCCCCAGTCTTCATAAAGCATTATTTGTTGTGGTCCGACAGGAGCAGGATTTTCTGCTGATGCATGTTCATAATCGGATGGGCTGACATGTCTTTTGACTTCCATCTAGATTATAGCACGCTGTGTTAAACCTATAGCAGGGACAAAAATATTCCTAAAACAGAATGTGATGTAGCTCAAAAGATTACAACACAAACAATTTACACCCTTCTATAGAAAAGAACAAATCCTGGAAGATCAAAACTGAGAGGACCACACAAGCACACATATACAACAACCCAAAAGCATTATATTAAATTCGGTCTTTTCTTTTGCAGTTTGATTTATGTGATTCAAGTCATAGGTTGCCATCGGAATGTGTTCGAATACCAGGGGTACCAAGAGTTCTTGCACAGCTATGGGAATCATGGAAGCACTGAACCAGAGTGCGTGTGTGCGCGTGTGTGTGTGGGCGTGCGATTGTTTGTTTGTGTGTGTTGCTGCTATACCTGCTCACAGTTGATCCAAGTACATTCCATATTGTGCCTGGCTTTCAAGATATTACTATTTCTTCCAGTTCGCTGAGGTCAAAAGACAGACCTTTGCTGAAGCTGTACACATCACATCTATTATATTTCTTCATCACTCTCATATTCCATATGCCCACTCTGACTTCATCATTTTAATTCATGCATTTGCGTGTGTAGAAAGTACATATTAGTTTGTGTGTACAGTATGTACGTAGAATTGAATCTGTGTTTCACGTTCGTTTAAGCATTATTTATGAGAATACAAACATTATCGCATAAGCACACAAGCTGTGTTGCAAGAAATATGCTACTACATAATAAGTTAGGACATAGGGTAAACATAATTTGTTTTTTTACCCCCACTTTCCTTGTGTTCTTATTTGGAAAAACAATAAATACTGTAAATACAATGGTGAAGATTTGGGTTGGTGGCCTTAGTGAGGCAAAACATGATCAAAAAGCCATGGCTCCAAAAAAAAGAAAGAAATACTATTTTTGTAGTGAGACAGGTTTTCATGTTGCATGCAAGCAAACCTAAGGTTCAAAAGCTGATCTAATATAAAGGGTTTTAAAAGAAATAAAGTAAAAGTGGAACTGAATTTGACAGCATTGACATTTTGATAATAGCTCTATTTGGAGAGTTATTCTAAGAGGAAAAGAAAATTTGAGTTAGGAGGAACAAAGGGGTGATGTATAGTGGATTAACCCAAAGAGAAAAGATAATGCACCCTTAGATTTTTTTAATAATAAATAATAATGGATCAATTGACCGAAATGCAATATAATATACATAACTATGTCATCAAAGGTGTATAAAGACCTTACATAATGAATCGTTATGCTTTTATTAACTAAGAATTTGTTATTTCTATATACATACATGTTGTTTCTACAGTAGCCCTATGGACAAACTGCTCTGAAAGGTGCATTTCATCAATACATTACCTCCTTTGGCAATAAAGTAAAAACGCGACAATATCTTTGTCCTGTGTCAACCACCTTAGTGCTTTGAAAAGGAGGGATGGAAAGAGACGTTGGTTGTAGTTCGCAACCCCACCACTATATGCCGCTAAATGTCATACACTGGACCTTTAAAAACATTAAATGCTTTTGTTGTTGTTACCCACACCCAAATTGTACATTCCATTCCATTCCATTTTCTACCGCTTATCCGAACTACCTCGGGTCACGGGGAGCCTGCGCCTATCTCAGGAGTCATCGGGCATCAAGGCAGGATACACCCTGGATGGAGTGCCAACCCATCGCAGGGCACACACACTCACTCATTCACTCACACACTCACACCCTACGGACAATTTTTTCCAGAGATGCCAATCAACCTACCATGCATGTCTTTGGACCAGGGGAGGAAACCGGAGTACCTGGAGGAAACCCCCGAGGCACGGGGAGAACATGCAAACTCCACACACACAAGTCGGAAGCGGGAATCAAACCCCCAACCCTGGAGGTGTGAGGCGAACGTGCTAACCACTAAGCCACCGTGCCCCCCCCAAATTGTACATAAAAGATTGAAATAAAATAAATCAATCAAATAAGTATGTTTTATTGTCATATTTTTGGATTAAGGTCATTCTTTAGTAAATATAATCAGCTAAGTACATACCGATCTATGGTCCCCATGTGCCAATTTAGCCAAGTAAACATGTGTCTGTGTGTGTGCGCTGAATTACCACAAAGGAGATGGTAGAGCTCTTGGAAAAATAAGTAGGACCCAGGAGCGAAGAAGGATCACTTGGCTTTACATCATAGGCCTGTTAGACACAGTTCTGTTCTTTCAGAAACACACAGTCACACACAAATTCTCAGTTTAAACTCGTTCAAATGCAGATGTTTGCTTCTGGCTATAGCAGACCTGTAATGTGATCAGTACAATCGCTCATCAAAAATATGGTAACATTTTAAACTCTGCTTCCCATGCCCTGGGGTACCTCTTTAAACCAGCATTTAAACCTCTGTATTTAAACCCAGCAACCCGGGCAAACTCATCTCTGCCAATTACGGCCCTTCATTTCTTTCACCTTCGTGTCCCTCTTTAATCGGTTCATATCTGCTCCTCCGCTGATCTACTTCTCCCAGTGGGGGGTGAGACTGACGTATATACGCCTGGGTTTGAAACTATTGAACTGGGACTGCATTATTAATGCTTTTGTGGCAAGAGGCTCCGCGGGCCACTAAGGGCACAGAGAGAAGAGAGGGCTGGATTTTCGCCCTGCCTTTCATCTTTCCTTATATGTATGGCTCTTTCTTTCACAGTCTGTCTTGGTAGCTCCTTTCTCTCTGCCTTTATTCTTCTTTTGACGTTTCTCACTCTCACTGTCATACACTCTTGTCCTCTCTGAATTTAAACATACAGCACACCCAAAAGCATCCTGTGCACCAAATGTTTAAGCAAGTGGATTTTGAATAAAATACCTTGACTTAGGTCCTATGTGTCATTTTTTGGAGGATCTATTGACAGAAACTCAATAAAATAAACATGTCTTCAAAGGTGTATAAACCATACATAATGAAGTGTTATGTCGTTTTACCTTAGAATGAGCTATTTCTTTCAACTTAACATTCACCGTTGGTCCCCTTACATGGAATTTGCCAGTTTGTTTAAACCCCTGTTTAATATGATATTGCATGTTCAGATTACACAGTTTTGCAAGGTGGGCAAACTTTTTGATAAGTTTTGAACTCAAGTATCCAAGTCCAACAAAATCTTTGGTAGCAACATGTTTAGGCTTATCTTATGACTCTACAGAAAAACCTTTGATTAAGTCAAACCAGTCAACATTTGGGCACCAAAATCCGACCTAAGAGCGTTCCAGGAGTTTAACAGAAGAAACAAAGGAAAATGGAAAAATTTCACAACAACAAAAAATCAGGAAGTTGTCAGGAGATGGATGTGAAAAAAGTGGGGATTCCGGGGAAAAACAGGAGTATTGACAGGTAGGGTCTATGGTTACTTTATTGTCTTTGTTAGGAGAATGATTTAAAGTTGAAAATTTGTAGTGTAAACTAAAATAAATGTTGTTTTATTTACTCATTTGGTGAATGGTCTACACCAAACGAGAGCAGCCTTACACAACAAACCCATTAAGAACGAGGCATTCATAGCGTTGCATCATTGTGTTGCATCAGTAACACTTTTTTATCATAATAAGTTGTATGGTCTCTGCTTTCTGCGGGGTAGACAGGATGTCAGCCAGACCAAACTGTTAAATTAACGCATTGTTATAATCTTTCAGTCTTACCTGACTTTTATTTTTAATTAAGACTTCACTGTGTCATAAATGTATTGCATCTTTTTAGGAGGTAGTTGAAAATGTTTTATTGACCTCTATGTAAAAGTATGTTAGTTCTTGCAAGCTCCTGACAGTGATGAGAGATTTTGTCTGTGGTCTTAAAAGAGGCTCCTCAGGTACCTGACCTATCTCTCTCTCTCTCTTTCTCTGTCTCTTCTACTTCCATGCAATATCTCTGTGTGCACTTGAGATGGAACATGGCGGTTAATTATCTCTGATTGGCTGGAGAGTTGAGAAGCTGCCATGGTGATGAACGCTCGGTTGGTTGAGTGGTTTCCCTCATTTCCCCCAGTTACAAGGCTAGACAGATCACGGCCACAAACTCTAACACACCTTTTCCATTAGACAGTCTGGGACAAACATGCCCACAAAAATAGCACATGTATACACACACGCAGGTCAGAGTAAAGAAATTGTCATTGTTTTATATATTTCAGCTGCAAATAAAATAATTTGCAAATGATCAAATGCAAATTATAAAATAAATCCTGGATTGAGTAGATGTGCCAGCTCAAAATATGTACCACAGGGAATTCTTGTTCCTTTTTTATATAGCTTCCACGGGTACATTTCAAGAGGGGATCAGAGTAGAAGGTCAGCCATGCAACATTATTCTCTGAGCAAAATGGGATTTAAGAGCCTTGTTCAAGGACATAGACACAGCCATCATAAGAAGGTGCTCATACGACATGTCTACTATCCTCACAAGGGATCAAACCATCAGCCATCTGGGAGGTGCTCTATTTCCCTAACAGCCAGGGTTCCATTCAACCAAAAAAAATGTGGTTTGCCCCAGCTCACTATCAAGGTTCTGGAGCTCTGTTCTTTGTGTGCTGTGGAGGCTGGATCCAGGGTTGAAACTGAAATTCAAGATTTTTTTTACCGTAGGGCACAGGCCAGAACTTTTGTGTAGAATCCGTCGAATGTTGTACTGAGACGTTTTCAGGAATATAAAAAACAGATTGAAAGTAATTTTTTGTCAAAAATGTTTTTCATTCAATTATTATTTTATAACCTCTTGTCTATAATATCTTAAAAGATATTGTCGCAAAATGTATTTGTAACGTCTGTCAGCTGCAGTGCCCTCGTGCTCCACAAGAGAGCACTCTCCCCATCAACTGGACTTTCATTATTCACTACATTTCCCATAACCCATTGCCCGGAACACTGATTATTCTCACCTGTGTGTGATTACCTCTGTTTATATACTTCTGGTTCAATCTATCTGTCATTGCGTAGTCTTGTTTGTGTCCCACTGCATTTATGAGCCGTCTTCTATTGGATTACTTGGATTTGTTTATCATTTGGGAACCTCTGCTGCCTGCACTGCCCTTTGCATGTTAAATTGTTTATGCCTATTTTCTGCCTGCCCTTACCATTGCTTGTATTGTTTGTGGATTAAAGCTGCATTTAGATCTTCAACCCCTTGAAGTCTCAGAACAGATTGTGACATTATTGCTAAAAAATGGCGATTTATAGGGGCTAGCTGATGTTTAAGGACATGGCGGCAGAGCTGCAAAAGATCACTCATAACTTTCCCTCTTTACACTACAAAGACAGTCCACCTATCAAAGTAAACCACACAACATTAAGAATGAAGAAGTATCAATGCACATTTCCCGCCAGTCCTGTGTAAGTAAAAAAAGAAGCTTTTTAAAACAACGTTATCGTGAGATGGCGGAGCTCGCCGTCTGGAGCACTGGGAGTTATCACCGGTCCGCCAATCATGAGAGCCGCCTTCAGAATGCGATCGCAAAACATACAAGGGATGATCAAAAGTTCAGACACTATGCCTATGATAAACAATGTAAAACTTGCTTCACTACTTACTAGTTGTTGTCTGTAATGTTTGCTAGTGTCCTTGTGTAGCGATAGTGCTCTTAGCACTCCTGACAGAGCTCTTGTTCTTTAAAGTCCAAGTGAACTGGAAGTTGCTATCGTTTTTACTTCAATATTCTGACACATTTCCGAGTGAAAAGGAATTTCACGTTAAAATGAATGGCCGTGGCTTGCGATTTTCCCTCCCAATTGATTGGATGTGTAAAAACAGCTATTTACTATAAACACTTCAATATTTCATGGAAAAATAAAAATTGTCATTTTTAATTCCACTGGGACTTTAAGTGTGCCCAACACTATTTTCCTTACCTTCGTTTCATTCAAACGGTTTTATGCAGTACTTTGTAGACTTCAACGCTAAGAACATTTTTTTTTATTAAATTATTATTTTACCACTGTAAACTGACTTTTACTTGTGATTCTTGACTGTTGTGCTTTTATTTTCATCACGTAACTTTAAATCCATTTTTCACCAAATTACATTCCTTGTGTGCTCAGCTGACTTCAGATAGCCATAATTTGAGTCACGTACAAGGTACAGCTTTCATATGGTATCAAAATATGTAAAATTTACATTTTCATCATGTGTTGGTTTTTCCCAGATCACATCACATTTGGTTAGAAATACATTCACATCGCATAAATAATTAGTTGTCATTTAGCAGATGCTTTTATCCATAGCGACGTACAGTGAAGTTATTACAGAGACAAATCTCTAGGGTGTCTTGGGGTGAAATGAAGTGCACAAGTCCAGAAAGGCACAACAATGTCTCATGACTCGCTTCTTCTTCTTGTGGGGTTCAAACTAGTAACCTTCTAAATACCATCCTGCATGACTACTATTTCACTGGATACAGATACAAAATAATTATATGAATAATCAGAGGTATCTGTCAGTATTCCCTAAGATATTTAATAACTTGCTGAACTGCTAAAAACACTGGTCACAAATACACAATTTACACACATTTTCTATTATTGGACAATTTAGACAACTTTGGAAAGTTATTCTTTGAGGTCCACTGCTGGGTTTAATGGAGCAAAACTGATCGGTACACTGTCATTTATGGATGGCCTGCAGGAACAGCTCTGGACTTGGCTGCAGTGATAAATCTTTCCAGCCTTAGTGTTAAAGTTGTCAAGGTCAAATAAGATAACATTTATAAATAAAATGTAGCTAATTATATCAGTGAGGGAAGATTCTTTATGTGACTATTAATCCAAGCTGTCAGATCCACAGGTAGGCTACTGCAATATTGCAGTAAATGCAAACTTGAAATCACAAAATAATGGACTGCTGCCCCTCCTATAATTCTAGAGAGATACACTCTTCTGTTTAAGTGTGAATGTTTAGTTTCTCTGCAAAGTATTTCAAGATTGATTTTTGTGACGTTTGGTTATATTATTTCTACTTGAATGTCGCATTGGCAGTATAATAATAAAGACAAGAAAAATCAATTTTCATTTAGTTGAGTAAACAATGCAATTTCTGTATAAAACGAAAATAATCCAACATACTGGCCTGACAGACTTTGTTAAACTGTTGAATAAAAAGAGCTCATTTTTTATGTTTTTTGAAAATGTTTGTCTCAATATCTGTTTAATTGTGGAACTCATTGGTAAATCTATCTTCACTGATTTTGGAAGACATGTATCAGAATTTTATAATATTAATAAATATGCGCAAAACATTAAATAAATAAGCATGCATTTCTTGTGTAAACCTTCATGAATAACTGCAGACATCTGGAGAGGTTTCTTTGGAGTTCACATTAAAAATTTAAAGATTTGTTCACATTTAATTCACATAAATCGGTTTAAAAAATCGTTGAATGCGTTCTTTCAGAGCAACCTTTAGTTAGTTTTAAGCATATTACCAAAAAACCTTTTCATTTCTTACAGTTAAACAATTTTTAATTGAATCTGTGAAAATCCATTTAGACAGAGACCCGACTGACTCCTGTTATTAAAAATACATGTTATTTATTACGAGATTTATTTTCTGCAAATATAATTTCACATTGCTGCCTAAAGATCAGTGTTATTGTAGACATGCTTTCGTATCATCGCATAAATAACAGAGTGAATCTTGCGCCAGCTAAAACAGATTACATGAGAGCAAACAGTGAGTTAAAGCGACGGCACTTTATAGTCTGGCGTGGGTTTATATATTATGGATGTGTGGATCACTGCTGTTGTACTTTGACTTAATATGAATCTGTGTTGAATGTTCATTCCGAGAGTAATTATATAATATGATCATAATGAATTAGCCTGACTGCCAGTCTCCCTTTTCTCTCATTGTTTGAACCCTGCTTTTGATGTTCCTAGTGTTGAGAGTGTTCAGAACTATACATACAATATATGATGATGTATTTCACTCCTTGTCTCCCCAACACCCCCTCCTCCATCTTTCCATGCTTGTTTGACATTTCTGCGATTTATCCTCCCTAGAGGTTGACATGCTCACATTTAATATTATTCCTAACCACAGCATGAAATAACACAAACACAGATGAAACAACAAAAAACGAGAACATGAGATATCACAACAAGAGAACATAGCTTGGAATCGGAGAACACTCTAAAAATTGTTTTTAGAAAGTCTGCACTCCACCACACAAACAAAACCCAGTCGCCCAGGGTGCAGTGAAGGATCATGGGAAGCGTTGTGTGTCTGACTTCTGAATGTTTTTTCGTTTGTTGCATAGATTTAGCACAAGTAGTCAACCTTTGCCCCTTCGCTCAAAATTCTCATAATGATTTGTCTAGCGGGCTTCTTCAGTCCATCACTCCATCGGTCAATCAATATTACCCTGCTGTTTTATTGTATCTGACAACACCAGAATTAAATGGTCACTTTTCTGATTTATCAAAATCAGAATTTGCCTTCACATGGTGTTTTGGGACTGACAACTATATTTCCCAAAAATTGTGACTCTTAAATTGTCTGAAAGAAGATATCAGAGATATTGTCCATCCTAAAGCAATGCAGGTCTGTACTGAATATCTTGCAGTCCAAGCTTAGAACGCAATAAATCAAAAAATTGATGATACTTATTGGACAGGCAAGTAAAAATAGATTGTTTGAGCGTTTGCAGACAATCCTCAGACAATACTACAATTGCACAGATCTCTGTTTGATCCAGTGGGCCACCCCTCAGCAAGGACACCAATAACTCGTGTCCACCAGAACCTCCACTCGACACCCCTAGTTCTGATTTTAAATATCTTCTTTACTTCTACTCTACTACAAACTCTCCATAAGCTTTCTAAAAGTTGCCCATTCAAGCAGCATGGTACGATTAAAACACAACTTTGTGAAAAACTTCTGCGCCCCATTCAAATCAAATTGTGTCATGCAATTTGGCAAGCGCTTGCTTGTAACATGCATCAGAGTATTAGTGAATAGTCTGTGTGTCTACAATTGTCTGTTATTGAGAAATGAATATCTAAGTCTGACTGAAATCTTTAATACATTTAGGGAATTGCAGCATATCTTGTTTGATTTCATATTCACTCTTCTCCGGCTCTTTTAATAGTCTCTGTAATGTTATAATCATGATTTGCGCATATGTGCATGGGCTCTCATAAGCTGCCTTAGATATCTTAGGGGTAAAGTCAACAGAAATACACTTTTACGATCTTTACGAACACTGAGAGACTAATTTATTACTTGTATTACTATCTAGAATTAAAACAATATACTGAGCAGAAAGGAGTCAATTCAAATTTTATGTTTGATCTTTTTATAAACTTGCGGCGATGATAAATGAAGCTCATAAAAGTATGTTCTTGGAAATCTCTGGTATTGGTCTGGTATCCGCCCTACCCAACTCCATCTGTACAGTTTCACCTGTATCTTACACCTGTATCTTTCTTTTTATAATCTTGCATTAGCTCTAAAAAACTATAATAACGCCAACTTGAGTCACTTCTTTGAGCCCCTTGTTTGCAACTCATAAGCTTAATTACTAAAGATTAAACAAATAAATATGCACAACAAGATTAGCTGAGGAAAAAGTTTTAACTCTAAACTAAATGAAAGTTGGTATTCAACATGACACTCAAAGTGGCATTGTTGCCTAACATCTCCCTCCCTCCCTCTATTTATCTCTCCATCTTTTCTTTGACAGACAGGTCTTTGATGTCTGACACTACTGATGAATATGAAATTTCTCCATGAATGTCTGTCATTGTCCTCACACTCATAACATTTTCTGAAAAGTAATGCGATGCACTGGCGTCTGCAAATTAATTTGCTCCCACATATTCGCAAATACAAACGCACACATGTACACACATACAGTCTTTGACGCATCTATTGAGGGTAAAATCTTTCTGGAAAGTTCTATATCTATCATCTAATCATCATTCTCTTATGACAGTATTCAAATCATCTAACACCTTAAGATGAGAATCTCTAAATCTCACGATTATCTTCCCTCTTTGAAACAAGAATATTTCACAAACACAGAGGGGAAATGGACATCAAGTGGTTCACAGAAGTGAATATTTCTAAATTGGTCAGATCTATTTGTTTTTTTCTTTTGATACAGGCAGAGATGGTGTCTTTTTTACATACAGTACCGTATAAGTATACAACTCACTATTATTGCAGTCACACACAAAGGGTTTTTTGGCCTTGTGCATTTTCCTAGAATATATTGGATATTGCAATTATTAAATGAGTGAGTCTTTGCATACGGAAGGAGAGCTTATAGTTCCAACAAGCTGTTTTTTATTTTGGTTGGACATACATTTTTCTAGAAATATAATCAAGGTTCATTGCATATTTTTTTCTTTGAATAAATTTACAAATCATTATTAAATAGATGATGTAAATGAAAAGTACTTAATAATTAAATGATTGTATTGCCATCAAGACATTTTTAAGGGGTCCAAGGAAAATGTGACTCCCCTACACCCGGCCCTAATGAACTTGTGGAAAAGTATAAAAGCACTTCTATAAATAGATGAAACTGTAAAATATCTAATATACATAAGTATCTAGCCAATAAACAAAATGTCAAAGGAATGGAAACTCAAAGTTACATTTAGGTTTAAAGTCTGACCCTATGATAAAACAACAAAATAGCAATTTTTTTTTTAAATAATTTTAAAAGTATCAAAAATCTACAAAGAAGTAGTAGAACATTTCCAAGGTTCATTGTGACCTTCATATAAAAAGAAGAAAAACCTTGATGTTCAAAAAACCAACCTGTGGGACATGAAAGTGCCAGATTTTAAAGAAACACCAACATGCACAGAGAATTTCCTAAATGCACAGAATACCCAAAAGGACTATGACATTCACAACAAAGCACACAGAATACAGTGTCCCACAATGCAATGGTATTCACTTTGACTTTCCATTTCCAGTGTGACAACTGGAGATAATTGAACTGTAATGATGTCTTCCTGACACATTACTTGACAACAACTTTTTGAAACATTTATCGTTGTAAATGCATACTGTTTCATTCAGTGTTTTTACAAACTGTAATGCCTGGAGTTTGTCAAAATATTGAATGAAACAGCATGCATTTGCAACGATAAACGTACTGTGTATAGCAGGGCTATTCAAATCTTACCCTGGAGGGCCGGAGCACTGCAGAGTTTAGATCCAACCCTGATCAAACTTGCACACCTGTGATTTTCTAGCGATACTGAACAACTTGATCAGCTTGCTCAGGTGTGTTTGATCAGGGCTGGAGCTAAACTCTGCAGTGCTCCGGCACTCCAGGGTAAGATTTGAATAGCCCTGGTGTATAGCAAGCAATGAATTATTTATTAAGTAGTAAACCACTACTTCATTCTATTCCCATGTTGTATATATCATTGTCACAAACAAAGGAATTAATAGGTAGGCTGGAAGAAACACACATTTACTGAAGGACATATTTCGTCAACACAGGTCTAGCCACTTCCTTGAAACAAAGGCATAGAAAAGATTTCTTCTTGAAGATAAAAAAGTCTCACAAAAAAAGTCCAAATGCACATTCACACATACACAAGCAAAAAGAGAAGCGAAGACACGAGGAGAAAAGTTCATTATGAACAGTAAAGCAGATAACACATTTCATCATTCAAGAGATTTCCACCATCTAGTGAAAGCAGGGCTCAAAGTGTGAGCACACGGGCTATGAATACTCTCTCCACTATGACACCTCCATTGCTCTCTTCCTCAATCTACTCTTTTCCTTTCAGTGTGGCTTAAAGGCACAAAGTACATTCTTGGCTTTAAGTCCGAACCCATTTATTACCCTCACAAATGCTCTCTTCCTACCTCTGTCTCTCCTTCTCATCTGCTCTAATTTTCTAGTTTTCTCTCTTTTCATCTCCTCTGATGGTAGTTATAGATGATGAGCAGCATTTCAGCGCGCATTGTCCACACGTGTGTAATGTAACATATATAGTGCTATATAATATCCAGACAAAAAGCTCTATAATGAGGTCCTTGCATCTTCCTTCTGGTTTCTTTGTTGCCATAATGCACATCTGTCCAAGGCTGATATTCTTAGTCTCTGGTTTTATAGAGTTTTCTCAACTACATCTGCAACACATACTTATTCTCAGCCTGCACTGGCCTTGCTGCGGTGCATGCGAGGACTGTGAACGAGAATCTCACAGTAAAGGAAAAAGAGCTCTTTCATCTCTACGGCACGACACACACCAGGTTTAATTAGAAAATGTCAGCCTGGCATCAGTGGGTGTGCATTTATGTGCGTATCCCAACAAACTCAGTTTTGATGCGCTTTTGACGTGTTTGCATTCTGCCATGATGTTTTTATTCTCACTGTAAATTCAGCTTGCCTCTCCCGACCTTTACAAAATTAATCCCTTTGTCCTTTTAAGATACACTGTATCGAAGAAATAAATGAATAAAATATGTCTCACCGTGCTACCGAAAAGAGCCTCGGCCAGCTAAGGTGGTTTAGCTTGTGACCATCTTAAATGCTTAACCAAATTATTTGCATCCTATTGACCATATGTAGCAATATCATACTGGATAAGATATTTAACAGCCATGAAACATAAAGAAACCACTCCAGTTTTGCCTTTAATCAGCTTTTAAAGGGGCATAATTTGGAGAGAGAAGTTTATGTTGTTAACCAGTTAAATCCATCTCTAAGGTTTTTTAAGCAAGGCTCTTAGAGCTGGGGACATGATGGATGCTATTCCTGACCCAGGCATATTCTTGACCTGAAACTCGGTCCACTCCCAGATGGTAAATGTTCATGAAGAGTGCTTTTTCGAGTGCTTGCTTTGCAAAGGAGGCAGATGTCTGAGAATTTAAAGAACTAATAGATCCCCTGTGTGCATTTGTTCTCTCTCGATGACAGTAACGTGACAACGTTGTGTTCGGCATTAACGTGGCCACCGTGTACAAAGGGATTCCAAATGTCTACGGGAGATGTGAATGTAAGTGTTATTTATTGGGAAGTGAAGTGTTTACTGCAGGACATGAGCCAGTGTCGGTCCAGTCTAATCCCTGTACCAGCAGTAACACCATCCTTTCTCTCTCTTCCTCACTCTCTGTCTCTTTCTCTATCTCTCTCTTTTAATCTGTCTGAACGCACACTCTGCAGGGTTAATGGGCTAAATATCTTTTTCCTCCTGCTCTGAATCATCCTGTCTTCATTTAGACCCTTTCAGGCGGATGTTTTTAACCGAGAGCAGGGCCGGGGTCTTCATCACTGACATATACGGTAGAAACAGTGGTGTGACAATAGAACCACACACGCTCTCTGCTGCGTTACGCATTAACAGCACGAGCACGTTCAATAGCGAAGAGGAAACATTCTTTAGTGGCTGAAGATTACAGAGTTCAGTCGAGGTGATTGGATTAGCTTCTCCTTTGCACTCAGAGCAAAGAGTGATGTGTGGCTGTGTTTTGGCCTTGGCTACCTTAGTTATGAGGGCCAAATGTCTTCATGATGAAATCAATTCACCGGCTTAATATACATACTAAACTATGTCTAAATGAAAGTGTAAAAATGCTTCGTGTCAGAGGATGAGGAACATTGTTTTCTGACTACAACAAAGGAGTCATTTGAAAATCATTGTAATATGAGTAGCAGTGTGTTTATGTGTGCTCTCAAACTAGTGAAAGATTACGCATAACATTTTTGCAAATTGAGATGCATTATGCATATGTCTTGATGTTGAAATAAATGTAAAGGAGAATAATGCTAAGTTTGTATTCATTCCTCATCTCCATTTGAGCAGTTATTCACATTGATACTCCCAAATTGGTTGAGGATTTTTGCAAGGAAAAACTTAAACTATTGCAGTATTCTGTAGAAAAAGTAACCATCTGCTGTACTACGGGAAAAAAGTTACTTTTGCATCACCCTCAACACTAAGACACACACAAATCCACTTAAGATTTTCCTAAATTATGCATTGCCGAAACATGACTCACTTTTGCATGCACACTCTCTTTCCAGGCAAAACAGATAGTGAGGTGTAAAAGATGATAATGAGTGATACAGTGGGGATTTTGATTACCATCACAGCCTGATCCAAAAACCACACACATTCATGGATGGAGAAAGAGGCATGCTGGGAAATATTTTCCTCCAGGTTTCCTTGTGCTTACAGAAATATCTGTCTGTTCTGTTGTCTTGCTGCTTTAACTCTCTCTCACACACAGACACTAAATACAGAAGTATTAGTTATAACAGTTATTCCGTATTGCAGTTTTCAATAGCACTGTATTTCAAACGCGCAGGTCTAAAATGGGAAAAAGATGTCTGCCAGCAAACAACACCCTAACCTTCATTTGTTGTAATTAAATATGACAGTAACTTACAAAATCTACAACACAGTGTAATTATCAACAATAATAATTAATGTGATGCTAATGGTGCAGCAAACTGTTTTTTATGACCAGTATTAAATAGGGATGCAAGGTTTATTTTCAACCATATCGGTATCGGAAGATAAATTGAAAAATATTTTAAAAATATTAAAATCAGGCCGATACATTATAGCCAATAAACTATGAATAATTTCCTCTGGTTAAAGCACTTTAGGTACACGCTTGCTCACAGTTCAAATCCACTACAGTACTGTCTTTCTGTCGTGCTCATTAACTTACTGCTACTAGCAAAACAATGTTGAAAGAGAGAACTTAATGTCACCTTGTTTTCTTCAGTCATTTTTTTAATAAACAGCAGTTGTACAATTTTTGCCTTTTGTTTCAATCTTGTATATTAATATTGAGACATTTTATATTGGCAAATATTTCGGTTATCGGCATCCGATGTTAAAGAATATTTGCTTATCATTTTCGGCTAAAATGTACATATCGGTGCATCCATAGTATTGAATAATCATTTTGGATATGCAGCCGAACTTAGAATTGTTCCTTAACAATTCTACCTAAAAATGTATATATTTTTTATATTATTAAATATTTAATATAACATTTTAAAATATATGTATAAAGATAGTTAACCCTTGTTTACTTGTCTCTTGACATTCCAAACCTGTATGCCTTACTTCTGCATAACACAAAAGCTATTTTGCAGAACAATGGTAACCAAACTACATTGAACCCCATTTACTGCCATTGTATAGACACAAAACAATAGAAAAGAAATGCCATCATTTGTTATACAAGATTACCCACATAAAATCATAAAGAAATAAAAAATCAATGTCATTAGTTAAAAGTGACATCTCTGATGATTACATTTCATCCCAGCGTTTCCTTAGCCTAAGAGTTAATTCTATAGCTATATGAGTTGTGTTTCTGCGTACAGTAGATACAGTCACAGACTTATTGAAAGGGTCAGTAAACTGCATCAGCTCTAGCTTGTGTGAACCCTTGAATCACTTTAAGAGGCTTTTAACTGGAGTGTAAGATCATAGATCAGTCTGAACCACATTATACTAGAAGTGCCATAACCAGCGATTGCGCAGCAACAGCACACATACTCAAAGCATGCATGCTCAAAGGAAATGCCGAGAATATATATTTTATTTCTGCGCATGCTATGTGGATTTAATAACAATCTTTGCCAGTCAATAATTATGTTTAAATTGCCTTGGGTGTGCGGCCGCTAGACAAGCACATCAATAGTACACACACATCCATTTTGGCCAGACACCCGTCCAAATCTATGTACATAGAAACACACCCTGCTGCGGTAAGTTGAATTGAATTCATTTTAATGGGGCGGAATCAAAATGGAATGGTACCAATTATCGGTGTTGAGTGTTGGAAATTAATGTGATGAAGTCAGACAGTTGCATGCCTTGGATGTTAAGCATATGAGGGTTCTGGCAGGTTTAGGAATATTTAATTAATGCCTCCTGATCCTCCTCTATTTCCCCCCTGGAGCTGATTATGAAGTTACAAAATGTTTTTAAGCTCCTGTTGGCACCACCTATGTGCCATTACAATCCAGCTTCATTCAATTACATGCTAGAACGGGAATGAGAGGAAAACACTGATTTACTAACTGTCTACTCAACTCAACTCAACTTTATTTATATAGCGCTTTTTACAATTTTCATTGTTACAAAGCAGCTGTACATGAGACACATTTAATACAAGTATGAATTCTAAAGCAGCCCCCCCGGCCAGGCAGATAGTGCAAAACAATATGCAAACGGTGGTGAGGAACCCAAAACTCCCATCGAGAAAAAAAACCTCAGGGGAACCCAGGCCCAACCAGGGGATTCCAGTTCCCCTCTGGCAAAAGCTGCTGCCTCTGCACAAGCTCATCAGTGCTTGCACAACAAGGCTTAATAAAAATATAAAAATTAAAGATTATCATTAACAATCTAATAGCATTTGAAATGTTGTAGAAAAAACAAAGTTGTCGCGTCCTTTATCCAGCTCTATCCTCTTAGCACTTGTCAGGTCACCGCTTCCCATTCTCAGCTCTGCCATCAGGTCTGGGCATGAACTGCATCCTGCGGTAACCTTGGAACAAAGAGACAAGACTGGCTGAGAGTAGAGTACTGTTCTGCACTCTTTGATGCAACAAGTACATCATTTGTTGTTGGATGTGTTCCTGGTTCCGGTTGATCTAAATAATGCAGCCTAAATCCTCTGAGGATTAATATTATGGAGGTGTAGTGTATGCAAGATTAAAAAGATGAGTCTTTAGTCTAGATTTAAACTGACAGAGTGTGTCTGCCTCCCGGACCGTGCAGGGAAGAATATTCCAAAGTTTAGGCGCTAGATAAGAAAAGGATCTACCACCTGCACTTGATTTTGAAATTCTAGGTATTACCAACTGACAGGACCCCTTAGAGCGTAATGTACGTGGTGGTCTGTAATACAATAGAAGTTCATTCAAATACTGCGGCGCTAGACCATGTAGGGCTTTATAGGTAATAAGCAAGATCTTAAAGTTAATGCGATGCTTTATAGGTAACCAGTGCAAGGTTGACAGAACCGGGGTTATATGCTCATACTTTTTTGTACGTGTAAGAACTCGAGCTGCCGCGTTTTGAACCAGTTGCAGTTTTTGTAATAGGCCCGCAGGGCAACCACCTAGAAGTGCATTACAGTAATCTAGTCTTGATGTCATGAATGCATGAATTAATTTCTCTGCATCTGACAGTGACAGCATATGACGTAATTTAGATATATTCTTAAGATGGAAAAATGCAATTTTACAGGTGTTTGCGACATGGCTTTCAAATGAGAGAGTACTGTCAAATACAACGCCAAGATTCTTAGCTGATGACGAGGATTTTATGGAGCATCCGTCAATCGTTAAGCAGTATTCTTGGTTGTTACGCATAGCAGTTTTCGGTCCAGTAAGTAACACTTCTGTTTTGTCCGAGTTTAGTAGTAAAAAATTGTTACTCATCCACATTTTTAAGTCAACTATGCAATCCTTTATTCGATGAAACTGCTGGGTTTCATGAGGCATCGAGGAAATATAAAGTTGAGTATCATCAGCATAACAGTGAAAGCTAATTCCGTGTCGCTTTATTATATCTCCTAGAGGTAGCATGTATAATGCGAAGAGCAGGGGTCCCAAGACTGAGCCCTGTGGTACACCGTACTGGACTTGTGATTTACGGGACACCTCATTGTTTATTGCTACAAATTGAAAACGGTCGGATAAATAAGACTTAAACCATTTCAATGCTATTCCGTTAATGCCGACGTAATTTTCGAGTCTATGTAGAAGTATGCTGTGGTCAATGGTGTCAAATGCAGCACTGAGGTCTAGCAGCACCAATAACGAAATACAGCCACGGTCAGACGCTAAAAGCAGATCATTTGTAACTCTGATCAAAGCAGTCTCTGTACTGTGACATGCTCGAAATCCAGACTGGAATTCATCATTAATGTCATTCCTTTGGAGGAAGGAGCATAATTGAGTTGAAACTACTTTTTCCAGAACTTTAGATATAAAAGGTAAATTCGATATAGGCCTGTAATTCCCTAGTTCTTTAGGGTCGAGTTTGGTTTTTTTTTAAAAGAGGCCTTATAACAGCCACCTTAAATGCTTTAGGCACATGTCCTAATGTCAGAGATGAGTTAATAATACTAAGAAGAGGATCTATAATTTCGGGGAGCATTTCTTTCAGTAGTTCTGTAGGTATAGGGTCTAGCATGCATGTTGATGATTTAGATGATTTAATGATTTTAGACAGTTCATCGTGATCTACTGTAGAAAATAATTGCAATTTCTCCTTAGGGGTGCTGTAGTTAGTTTGTTCAGCGGATTTCACTACAGGTTGCATTGTTATAATTTTTTCTCTTATATCTTGGATTTTACTTGTGAAGTAGTTCATAAATTCATCACTGTTATGCTGATAATCAGAATCTGACGTCGATGACGACTTATTTTTTGTTAATTTAGCCACGGTGTTAAATAAGAACCTAGGGTTGTGATGGTTTTCCTCTATTAGTGTTGAAAAGTAGGCGGATCTAGACGTTTTTATTGCATTCCTGTAATTTCGAGTACTATCCTTCCATGCTATACGAAATACCTCTAAATTCGTTTTCTTAAAGTTGCGCTCCATTTTACGGGATGCTTTTTTTAGAGTCTGAGTGTGTTCATTATACCACGGTGTTGGGCTGCTATTTTTAATTTTCTTTAAACGCAGAGGAGCAACTGTGTCTAATATTTCCGAGAAAGTAGAGTTAAAATTTTCAATAGTAGTGTCAAAATCGTCAACGTTATTACTCATGCTGGATATTTTAGACAATTCAGGCAGATTATCGAGAAACGCATCTTTGGTAGTTGAAGTAATCGTTCTACCATATTTGTAACAAGGAGTTTGATTTGCAGCCGTAGGCCATTGAAGCAAACATAATATCAGATAATGATCCGAAATATCTTCACTCTGCTGAACGATTTTAACATCGTCCACATTTATACCATAAGAAAGTATTAAATCTAAAGTATGATTACGAAGGTGAGTGGGTCCTGACACATGTTGACTAACGCCCATGGAGTTAAGAGTGTCTTTGAAAGCCAGTCCCAAGGCATCTGTATCATTGTCTACATGGATATTAAAGTCACCGACGACAAGGACTCTATCTGCGGCCAGTACTAGTTCTGATAAGAACCCACCAAAATCTTTAATAAAATCTGTGTGGTGCCCTGGAGGCCTATATACAATAGCTAGAATAAATTTTAAAAATGTTTTGTCCTTAGTATTAGGTGTCGATACGTGAAGTACCATGACTTCGAAAGAACTGTACTTAAAATTAGACTTCTGAGAGGTAATAAAAGAATTCTTGTAAAGTGCAGCGACACCTCCCCCTCTACCTTTTAGACGAGGCTCGTGTTTATAGTAATAATCATGGGGAACGGATTCATTTAGAGTAATAAAATCATCTGGCTTTAGCCATGTTTCTGTCAAACAAAGCATGTCTATTTTATGATCGGTTATCAAATCGTTAACAAAAAGTGCTTTATTTGAGAGAGATCTAATATTAAGCAATCCGAGTCGTAACAGCTGATTATCTGTATTTTGTTCATGTTTGATTTGTTTAACGTTTATTAAATTACTTTCAAGAGGTTTACGCAATATCTTATGTTTGCTAATCCGGGGGACAGACACAGTCTCTATTTTATGTTGTTTGTAAGAAGGGATTATTACATGTTGTATATTTTGTGTATTCTGTAACGCGAGACGGCAAGCAGACAGTTGGTTAAGCCATTCTGTCTCCTTCCTGACCTGGGCCCTAGGTAGTCAGACTTTAGCATTATTAAGACTGTGTGCCAAATTTCTAGAGAGGAGGGAAACCCCATCCCAGGAGGGATGGAGACCATCTCGTTTCAACAGGTCAGGTCTGCCCTCAAAACTCTTCCAGTTATTTATAAAATCTATATTATTCTGCAGGCACCACTCAGACAACCAGCCATTTAGTGATGATAATCTGCTATAAATCTCATCACCACGGTAAGCAGTAAGGGGGCCAGAGAATATTACAGTGTCTGACATCGTTTTTGCGAGCTCACACACCTCTTTAATATTATCTTTAGTGATCTCCGATTGACGGAGTCTAACATCATTTGTGCCGACATGAATAACAATCTTACTGTATTTACGATTAGCCTTAGCCAGCACATTTAAGTTTGACTTGATGTCAGGCGCTCTGGCTCCCGGTAAACATTTGACTATGGTGGCTGGTGCCTCTATGTTAACGTTCCGGACAATAGAATCACCGATCACTAGGGCACTTTCAGCAGGTTTCTCAGTCGGTGCGTCACTGAGCGGGGCAAACCTGTTCGAGACTTTAATCGGAACGGTTGAGTGATGTTTTGTCCTGCGACTATGCCGTCTCACCGTCACAAAGTTTCCCAGCTGCAGGGGATTTTCAACCGGAACCGAGCTGTGTGCACTAACATTGCTCGCATCCGAAGTGTTTTCTACGGTTCTTACACTCTTACTATCCTCAAATAAAGATTGGATGCGAGACTCTAATTCTAAAATCTTCTCCGTCAGCCTAACTACTTCCCTGCATTTATCACATGTAAAACCCTCGCCGCTGACAGAGAAGGCTAAACTAAACATATGACATGAGGTGCAAGTAACAACAATAGGAATAGAAGCCATAACTCACCGGGTATGAAGTGCAATCCTAACTTACCAAGGTTGCTTGATGAGTCTTAGTATATACACTTAAAAAGAGAAACAGTTAGCACACAAGACAAATAGGGGGAGATAATGTTTCACAATGTCAACAGAAAGCAAACTAACACGCTAATATGCTAGCGGCGTTACGTTTAAATGAATATAGGTTTAAAATATAAAGTTATAAATAATTCGGCAACGACAGTGATATGTAACGATAGTAAAATACACTAATAATAAGACCAAGAACAAATGTGAGGTGAAGCAAGTGTCAGAGGATACAAACTAGCCGCCGGCAGCGATGCAATCAGGAACCGGAAACCGCCGGTTTCTCAGACGGTTTCTCGCTCTTATCAACAAGTCTAATGCATATTTTTTACAGAAATAGCTCATCTGGTATCAGCAGATCCAATTTAATGCGTGCAACTGGCAAATAAATGTATAAAATTGAAAATAAAATCACTGGATTTGCTAAACGGTTTGAGGCCTGCATGGGTAGCAATAAATTAGATATCCATAGGCAAAACTTGAGATCTTATATTAATGACATAAAATATATGAATAAAATAGATTGCCAATATCCGTACAATTTTAATGATTATATTATTAATAGATTAGGTGTACAAAGTCTATACACATTTCTTAAAATTTCTAAAGTTGTCAGTGTGGTGCATTTGTTTAATCATTTTTATATATAATATATGCATATATTTTTTAAACAAAAAATGTTGAATTCCTCATTTTAATAAAAGTATGTAATATACCGTAATAAACATTTAATATTACTTAAAAAAATTAATAATTACAAATTAATATTACTTTGCATTTTTCTGATGCCCCAGCTGCAAAAAAAATTACAGTTTCACGGGTGATAATACATGTTTTTTGGTGTCACTATTATAAATCAGTCAAAAAAATTCACTCTATCTTAGTGGGCAAGAATAAGCCAGAATAAACTCCAAACTGCACCAGACATCATGCATGACTATCCAAACCCTAGCCCAACAATCTTTGATAGGATTCTATTATCTGAATCCACATAGGTGAATTCCTGTAGCGTACACTCTGACTGACTGCAAAAGTACCAGCTGAATCTGAAAAAAACGATGGAAAGTGACTGCCACAGTAAATACTGTACACCATGAGTATGATTATGTTGTAGTTAATCGTCCATGAGCAAGAGGAAAAGAGGAATTCACATAAATCTTTAATTCACCGGCATTGGCCATGGGTTCCAGCTAGACACATATGTCAAGAGAGCAGTGTTGCACATGAATAATGCATGGAGAGAGTACATTAATTTCATGCAGGTCATGGTGTCTGTTTCCAAGTGCACTGAGTGACAATTAAAAGGGTTTTTGAGTTGATGTAATATTTATGCAGTTGTTGGTGGTGGCCCTTTAGGTGTCAGTCTTCTGGTTCCTTGTCAGCCACAGTAGAAAACAGTTCTCTATGGTGATTATCTCTCAGGTGGGTGCAGGCCCTCCGTACACATTTGTTTTCTTTCGGCTCTTCATTACATTAATGCATTCTGCCATCTAAACTGCGATCAGGGAGTGCCTAACAACACAGATGAATAACAATTTCATTCTCAATGTTTCATTAATTTTGTTTCCCCAAAAATTAATGTGTCTTGTCATCTCAACTGGACCGGGAAGATATCGCAACATGGAACAATAACAGTTTAATTCTCACTGTTCCGGTAATTTATTTCTTGAAGACATTTAGGGCGAATTCGCAAAGAATTAATTGTGATTGCTGACAGTGGGGTGTGTTAGAAACTGATTTGCTTAAGGAATTATAAAAACAGGTAACAGCCTCGAGTTGTGGGAGATGCAGCAGACCAGTTCTGGAGATGAGATTTATCATTGTATTTACAATCCAGACACTTATTTTATTTTTTATTTAATATAAATAAATTGGTTCCTGTTTCATATATAACATAAATATTGAATATGAATATTAGTTGCACCGATATATCGGCCAATATCAACCGATATTTTAACGTGATAGTTCACCCAAAAATGATAATTCTGTCATTATTTACTCACCTTCAGGTTGTTCCAAACCTCTAGAAATTTCTTTGTTCTGCTAAACACAACGGAAGATATTCGGAAGAATGTCGGTGACCAAACAGAACTCATTCCCCATTGACTCCCACAGATTTATTTTCCTTACTATGGCAGTTATTGGCGGATGAGGTCTAACAAGAAAGTACAGGAAAATGCAATGAATTTTTGCTCTGTGTATATAGAAAAACATCACCAGTTTGACGTTCAATATTAATAGTCATGGGAATTAATAACATTCACAAAGTTAATGAATGTTAAATTAATCATAAAACATTTGTTAATACGAGTTAATAAAAGCACCACTTTCGGTATTGATATTGGTATCGCCATCACTATGAATAATCGGCTATTGGTATCGGTGGTGATATTTTGTCTCGGTGCATCTCTAGTAAATATATTTTTCTTACATTTACATTTATGCATTTAGCGGATGCTTTAATCAACAGTGATGAACAGTGCATTCAGGCTTATACATTAAATAATCATTAATAATAATAAAAACAATAATACATTTCATCTGTATGTTGAGCATATAAATGCATTTCTAGGTTAAATAAAAGTGGCACAACAATTCATTGAATTTGCCCCTTTATGTATCTCTTGCAGTGAGAATAACTAAACTGTGAAATAAACACCAGAATGAAGATATTAGGCATGGATACAGTAGGTCCTGTGTGTGTGTTAGGTGCTGAGAAGCAGAAGGCGAGGTTGTCAGAAGTGATTCGCTCTCATATCAGAGTCTAGAGCAGAAGTGCTGTCATGGCCCTCTGCTGCACTGATGTTTGATGATGATGATGTTTCTATGTGTGAGACTCCTGATGTAGTCCAACCTTCCTCTGCTGTTTGGATTATATCCCATTATGACAGATGTCCCAGCAGTCAGCGGCTCTTACTGTTATCCACACGCACATGGACGGAATACAAGGACTGAGCATGTCCATTTACACTGAACCCGTTCACCTCACACGTGTGCTACTGTCATTTTCTTACTTCCCGGCCTATTTTCTCTACTGTTCTTCAGACTCTTCTGCCATCAGCTTCCAATCCATTCTCAATTTCATACCATAACAGCATGTCTCTTTGCCAGGTTTTGTTTCAAGGCTTCTCTGTACACTGCTGATGGCTATGACTCACCTCCCAGAGGCTGATACAAACTGCCACACACGCACAAAGAGGATTACGGCTTCAAACACTCATGACATTAAGGTGCAGTACACCCAAAAATGATTTACTTACATTTTCTCAATTCTTTTAATCACCCTTGCAGCAGAGTCTACCACAGGGCGCTGTTTCTGAATGATGGGGGTTCACCAAAACGGTTTATAGACTAAACACAAACAATGGTAAATAAATGGTGACCATAGCTACCCTTACCCAAAAAAAGCATATTTAATGCATGTCTTATACTTTATGTAGTACAAGTATACTTGTTAGTGTAACTTTTCACTAATAGGATAAAATTGAACACTTTTTAGTTTTAGAAAAGTGCATTTCAGTAAACTTTAAGAGTAACGCTTAAATATGTATACATATATATATATATATATATATATATATAAAGTTTAAATACAGTAATTCTACAGGAAGTAGCCAGTAATTTACTGTAAATGAACGGTCAAATAATTTACAGTGTAATAAACTTTAAGTTTATTTTTTTCAAAATAAAAAGCTGACTGAAAGTAGGTTTAAAGTGGACTAATATCACACTTGAAAAATCTTTTTTGCAAGGGTAGCCCCGGTCCCCAACTACTTTTAATGATAAAAAAACTGTTGTATATTGTTAAATGCATTTTTTGTTTGTCTTCTACTTTTTCATTAGACACACACCTGGCCTGAAATTTACTTTGGTTAGTGGCTAGTAATATAACAATTTATAACAATGACAATTTAATTTATTTGTTATTGTGAAAATGAAATTAAAGGTGAGATGAACTGTGCTTGTTTATTGTTTTATACTGTTGTAAGAGGTCTTCTCATGACGTTCGCATGGTTTTTACATTCAAAAACATCAAAATCAATAAGTAATAGACTATTTTCTACCCAGGTTTTTTAGGCCGACTCGCCAAACGCTCGGTTTTAAAAGGTTTTAAAAGACATGCCGCATTGAAGACACTTGTAAGTAAACTCCCACTGCCTTGATTGGATAGTAGTTTGCATAGTTGGACCCTTCTGTGAATTTGGTTAGAGACGTAACGTTAGGTTACACATTAGCACCATTTGCACAGCATCAGTATTATCTGGGATGATTTTCCTCAAATTTACTGACTTATTTCCAGGATGTGTTGGCAAGGCTTTGCGTATAGTTTGTATAGCTATACTTGTATTGCGTTTAATGATATATGACCGTACCTGTCAGCATTTGAGAGTCTTAAATCAAAGATTTACGGGTCTTAAATTTTATGAGAGATTCCATGATAAATTAACAAACGGAAGACTCCCGGTAATTTAGGGATCAGCCAGCACCCAAAATAATACCGAAACACTTCAAAATAGCCTCCATTATTTACAAACGGTGAATAAAACTTGATAAATTATATATGAGCCCGCCAAATCACAGAGATCTCGATTCGCTCGGGCTTAAGATCAGAGACATCCTCTGAAATTAATACAAATGACTAGACGTCCCCAGGTAATACTAATCTCGTATGATAGTGCTCAGGGCACATCATGCGATCTATAACAAAGCATATTGACGCACAGTACAAAAATATTTTACTCACATAAGATTGCTCCGCCATTCCTATCCAATATTGAAGGCACAGCACTGCTTTTTAATTTTAGTCTCTCCATAAATTCAGTGTCAACCTGTGCTCTATCTGATTCCGTGCCACTTGTAGTACTTCAGATTATCATGCGTGAACCAGTGGGCGGGGCTAGAGAAGTAGTCGTTGATATTTTTCTGTGGAGGCGGTGTTCAACCTATCAATGTCTTTAAAAATAGGTGCATTCCAGAACCTGGTGTTTGCTGGGCCTGGTGTCAATAACAGATGTAATCTCAGTAACAAGCGCGTTTTCAGTTCTGACACTAACATGATGTCCGTGTGAATACAATTCCCTCTCATGTAACAAAAGCTTGGGTTAAAATTCTGATTTTAATTCGAATCAAATCAAATTAAATTAAATTAATTTAAAAATATAACACAACACTAAACTACACTACATTAAATAAACTGTCTATAAAAAATCCCAGTTGGGACACCAGGAACATATTTGTAAAATTAAATTGCATGATTTTCCATTTATTCTGTATTGTATTGTTTTACCACATTTCAAAAATATGTGAAACATTTGTAAAAAAAAACTGTAAAATTCAATAAAATGTCCAATGTTTACAGTGTATGCCATTTGTGTTTTGCGCAACAAAAACAACATGTTTGGAACTTATGTAGTTAATAAAAAACATTTGTCCAACCGGTACTTTAAGAAGCAAATGCTCTGTATGTGACCTATGAGAATGCAGAAGCCTTCCTCCTGTCTCTCACTTTCTTTCTCTTTCTTTCTTTACACTCTCTGACCTTCAGCTCCTGATAGACAGATGGGTATTAAAACAGGACCACTCTTTTGTCCACTGTGCTGTCCTCGCTGAAAAAGCATTTATAGATTGTGAGCCTTAATGTGAGCTTTAGTGATATATGTTTTATAAACTGCATCATACCTCAACAAAGATGTTATGTTAGAAGAGATGTTACCACTGCATGAAGAATGTTAAGAGATTAAAACAGAGACTACATGCCTGCGGTACAGGTCTTTAGCTTTGAAGTTCGCACATAAGCTGAGTAAGGAAAGCGTGAGGAGTAAAAATAGCAGAGCTGCTGTCGTTGTGCGTTCAGGGGCGTACAAGCTCATATTCATGATTTATTGGAGGGTGAACCAGGAGGATAAATCCTTATGTAAACATATAGCACAGGTCAGGCCTGCTTTATCGATCCAGCGAAAGGTGCCGTTTCCAAGACACCAGCCTACCAGATCTCAGTGTTGTGATGTGAAACTGATGAGTTGAAAGAGACGAGTCTCTGGTTGTAGAGGTGAAGTTGTTGAGTGACCCAATTATGTCTAAGTTGTGTGTGGATGTTGTTGGACAATGAGAATTATCTGAAATGATAGATGGGTGTGGAGCTAGGAGATTCTGGTTGTTGCTGGTCAGAACAGAACTGACAGATGAAGCTTCACGTCTGTCTGTCAAAAATCCAACAAGGGCCTATGATCATACTTCTTCAAACACTTTTTTGAAACTGTCTTAAAAGTTTCTTGCAGGAAAATTGTTTGTATAAACGATCTGCTTAACTAGAAGTAGGTCTCTATCAGGCTGTTGAAGCTGAAGGTTTAAAGCTCTGTGCTAGAGCCGCAAGATAATCGTGAGAGTCTTAAAGACATGGGCAGCCTTTGGGCACGACACGTGTTACGAAACATACAAATCTGATAATCCTCGTCGTTCTGTCTCCAAAAGTCTTGAAACCTCCCCAAGCATTTTAGATTTTGCATTATGTTGCTAATCCACGATTCGGACCATTTTTAACAATGTACAACAGTATGGAGTTAAATCTGTGAGGTCGGGATAGAAAGACACAGCTGATCTAGCTTTGAAACAAATAGAAAAGATATAGATCGTCCTATTGTATTGTTTCATGTACTGCTCTTTGTACGAAAAAATGCAAAAGCTCTTAGCAGTGACCAGCAGCAATGACAAATAAGGCCATTGTAGTGTCACGTGGTTCTGTAAGTTACCCATAAGTTAATAAACTCCACAGCACAGCGTGCGGCCATTGAGGAACTGGGTTGTGTACTTGCAGATTTTGTAAACGAAGGTGCAACCCAAAACCCATTATCATAAATGCAGTCGTTTGCAACCCAAATATAGATCTACTTGCTGTGGGATTTGATCATATTATCTGCACAGGAGTTGCTGATTTTATTACGTGGGTGCCCTGCTTTAAGAAGAAAACAAAGCCACTATGAAGGTCTAATGTGTTATGTTTAGCAAACTTGTCACAGGTCACCAAAATACCATCAGCTCGCTATCACACGGACTATAGGATAGCAAAGCATACATTGGTCGATCATATCAGTATGCGTTTTTTTGTTCAAGGTGCCATTCGCCTACTGTAGAAAACGAAACTCCTGACTTCCTACTCATTGAGAGGATGCTTTGTGCAAACTGTATAGAAAAGAACTACCGATATTTGAACACGAGGTGTGCGTGTATGTTTTTGTGTCGGAGATGGTGGTGAGGAACCCCAGGGTCCCTACAGGGATCACCTGAGCGTATAAAAGGGCAGAAAAGTGAGCGGAATAAAAGCAAAGCCTTGCCGTACTATAAAAGCACAAATCTCAAGGTGAGCAGAAGTCTGCTATATGATCGATTAGTCTGTAGTGACCAATGTGCTTTTCAACGGTGAGTCACTAAGTCTCATGGCGATGATGGCTGTGAGGTGCGGAGGAGCTTTTTAACAGAATCCATCCATCACTCCAATCATCTGTCTCCAAGCCCCGATTCATAAAGCAAGCCGTTTGACCAAAACAGTCTGTTTGTCTGTCATACTGGGGTTAGTAATTATAACCTACAGGCATAACGCGGATCGACTGGAAGACGTGGGGAGTCTCGCACGGGGCCGGATACCAGCAGCTCTGCTGGATGTTAATGAGAGTAATTTCGGCATAATAACAAGAGCACATCGTGATTGTGCGAGTGCGCTGCGGCAGGGCGTTGAGGAGGGGAACGAGCTTTAGAAGACCCTTTAACGGCAATAATGGCTCATAATTAAACTAACACGTCTGGGTGAAATATGCAGAGGCATGAAGATTAACACCTGCTTTTAGACTGAGCGGTATATTAGAACAGTCCGCCATCTGGTGCCTACAGCTCACTCACCCCCAGAGTAATTAATGTCCGCGTTCATCCTTCATAAACAAGTAACAAATGCAGTGACATCATCATCTTTTTCTCGCCTTTCTGTGTTTGAAGATTGTACAGCACACTCTGGTCTAAACTCATCAACAACGCCCACAACTCTATATCAACAACCGTCTGTTTCAATAAAGATCTTGGAAGAATGCTACGGACTGGTTGGCCTGGTTCTTAAATGAAAAAATATTACCAGTACCAGAATTTCATGACCAGTATAAAACCTGAAGTGTAAGCGATGCTTTCAATTATCCATTCCTTGCTCATCGTACTCTCGGTTCTGTTAATTACTCTCAAAACACACATTAACCAAGTTACAGTTATGAAGGCATGAGTGTTATACGCTGTACGGTAGTGTGGTAAAGTCTGAAATTAAAATGTGCTTGAGGCTAATGAAGAGCTCTCCAGACAACAGCTGTGTTTTAATGCATCCCTACACTAAACAGGAGCGCTTGCGCTGTGGAAATGCCTCCTCACAGTGGCTATTACACAGCCATAAATCAATTACCAACCTTTAACATTAATTATTTTTCAAGCTGAAGAACACCAGCATTCTCTGATGAATGCTGCCCATGCCACACCTACGTATCCCATCAGCCTCTGCTTTCTGACATCAGCACTTTTTCACCTAATGGAATCTGAGGACCTGATATCCTGTAGACACACACCATTACACTCTATTACTGTACTGGCCTTTGCGTCTGTGTGTGTGTGTGTGTGTGTGTGTGTGTCAGCCTTCCCTGCTGAAATAATACAAAACAACAACACTTTCTGAGCTGTCACTGCCAAGGAGTTCTTGAAGGGCAGGTATAGGAGTGCTCTTGTATAGAAAGAGCAGTTTGTAATATGACAATATCTTTACAAGGTACACACATTCTGTTTATAATTTCAGAGTGCTCAGCACAGATCTTGAAGATCTAGATTTCTCCATCACAGTCCACTTCTCCGTGTATTATTATGGCAAAATTTTGAAAAGTATTTTAACAACTTTCAGAATTGTGAATTGAATTATTTGGTTGGAAATCAATTGGTTATTTACATTTACATTAAGTCATTTAGCAGACGCTTTTATCCAAAGCGACTTACAGGTACATTTAGCAGATGCTGTTCATTTCGGCACACCGCAGTAGTACATAGAAGTGGCGTTCTACCGTATTTGAATGTTATAACAACATGAAAACTTATGAAAGTATCATTTATTGGAACCGCACTTCTATATACCACTGAGGTGTATAACACTTGACATTATATGATAATATGAGAAAAATATTTATATAAAATTAAGACCGAATTCATTTTTAAATGCTTATAGTCACAACATAATTCCTGCAATTTCAATGTTGTTAGCAATGTTTTGATGGATTTACTATAATATTAAAATGTGCAAAAACTAAGATTAATTGATCCTGAACTTTTGACCGCTAGCGTAGACCACTACAATATGGTGGATGTGTTGATCCATGATTCTGATTGACTTCTGGTTAGTTTGATAGAATTCAAATCAAATTCTGCCAATTCCTGTAAAACCTAAGCTAACCAAATATTGGCCAGTTTATCTGTCTGTCTGATATCATTCTATCACCATTTAGGATCCTTCAACATTCTCTTTAAATCTCAGAAGAGCTGTGCTGGTTTCCTTGTGAGGTGTTTTTAAGACAGGGCTGAGACCTCAACTTGTGCGGTTCAACACATCTGTCGTTTTAAAGCTGAGGAAGTGAGTGCTGTAAACTATAGTGACAGTGATTAAAGTAAATCTAAAGATGACGACTTCCATTACGCCATAAAGTTTTATCACAACTGACTGAATCATTAAATAAGCAAGTCCAATTGAGACGTTCACCTGTCAAGTCTTAATAAACACAGAGCTGATAGAAACAGCCCCTGTGGAAAGACAGCGGCTGGATGTGAGACATTCACATGAGCTTTAGTACCTATAAGAGATGGGGGGTTTTGAGGGAATATGTTAAATAGTGTAAGAATATCTGGACTCTGTTTTATTCCCATTTTGCCTGTCATCGCTTGTATTGATAGAGTGACACTACAGACAGTCTGGGGAATGACTACAATGACAGAATTGTGCTAACCATGCCGTATGGCTGTGTTTCTAAACTGCACACACAGTGTTTAAGTGATCCTGACTCATCACTGATTAAAATCCCGTGTTGTCAAAAAGGTATGTGAATATTTTAGAACCATCAAGTCACACTTAAGTGTCTAAATGTCATTAAATACAATTTATCAAACCAAGTAGCATTTGCAAACTGAGGTTGAACAACGTTAGACCAAATCTCAGAACTAACTCCAAGTCATTATTTAGGCATACATAATTAATTGTTACCCACTGGTAGTTAAATCCGTGTCTAAGAAAAAGAGTGTTAGCAAAGTAACCATATGTGCAATTGATTACATCCAGTTAACTAATACTTTTGAACATTACTATCACTTTTTAAAAATCTGACAAACTTTTTAACCTCACAAAACTATACAGCTGCAAAATAAAAAGGCCATTTCAAAAAATGTCTGAATGTACTATTTATAGGTAGGCATGTGTTTAGGTAAATGTATTACTTCTGTTTCATTTTGTTAACTACTATCAATATTTCTCCCAAATGTCCAATAAAAATATTGTTTCTATTTGCAGAAATTGATAAATGGAGAAAGAGGTCAAAATAACAGAAAAGATGATCTGTTTTTTTAGGCCTTAAATACGGCATAGAAAAAAAGTTCACATATTCACTTTTAAGCAAAACAACAGTTATATTTGTACATGAATTTAGGAAAAGTTCAACAATTATTTTTTATGAGATACTGTAACCTTGACCTTTATCACAGTGTTCATGTGTCTTGTCATGCTGTCAGTCTTTCACATTGCTGTTGGATGTCTTTATGTCACTCAGTCAGTACCCGTTGACTTGCAATGTATTTTTTTTGGTCAATACAAAATAAGTGAATGGGTACCTTCGTCATTGGTAACCAACATTCTTCAAAATATTTTATTTTGTGCTCTGCAGAATAAAGAAAGTTTCTGAGGCTACGGTTCCTTTGCATTCATTAACAGTGCAAACAGGCCTTGAAAGTATTTAAACAAAGCCACTGTAAACTCCAGTTAAACTGTCTTCATTTGTTGACTTTTTTGTGCATTTTTCATCTCTTTCACCTTCCTCTACACAAACACAATACTAAATCCCCCAGATGGCTCCATGTCACCTCACAGGAATAAAATTCATCAGGAATAATGTGACATCAGTTGGACAAACTCACACAGCGACACATCCAGACAGACCATCCTCATCCACTGCACCAGTGAGCCATCTGTGAATCACCAAATGATTTATTCAGAGATAAACATCACACATGCATTCGTTCCCTCCCTATCTCCTCCTCACACAAGACACATAGGCACCCTTTCTTTTCCTTTCACCATTCTACATTCTGTGTGCTCGCTCTCAGCGAACGTGTGTTCGCTGAAACGCTGTACTCTCTGTACACCTTAGCGAGCAGCAACCGCGCTGAGAAGAAGAACTGGCCACTCCATCTTTATCCAAGGGACCGTTCTGTTTCAATCTACTGAGCAACATCTATGTCTGTGTTTCTTTCCCTCGATCTTGATGGATAGGCGAAATGACAACGGAGAGATGATGTACAAAGGTATCTTTGTGACTTCTACCACTGTCATAATGAGTTGTGAGTACATCCTCGCTCAAGCAGTAAACAGCACATTGAACCCCTAGAGGAAAGCTGCTCCAGCAACTCTACAAAAAGACTGCAGCATAAATCCGAGCAGAATTACTTAAGTTTGGCTTAAAAGAGCACCAAAATGCCAGAGACAGGGCTTCATCTAAACACAACATAAAACCACTTCAAGAGTACAGTGTTCTTTCCTGTTCATGTATTCCTATTAAACAAAAAGTTTACATTCTAAATACGTGGCTCCATTCTAGAATGTTACACCCGCTTTTTCACAGTCGATTCCTGTCCTACATTTTCTCCCACTGAACATTCTATTTCACTCAGACATACATCAGATTACAGAAGTAAAATAGAATGCAAACTTTGTTTCACCATATTTAATATCTATAGAAATATGTAATGTATGTCTGTTATTGCAGGGTAGAGCAGAGGCAACTCCCTGCAGTTTCTTATATGTAATTGTAATTTCTGACAGGGTATTTAACTCTAAACACAGACTAATCGACAACCATTAACCACATGCGTTTACAAACCAAAGACACACAACGTGCATTTATAAACAAATTCCCACGCACTCATGGGTTTTGTAGTATATTAGGCTCATTGTTGAAACAGGTTTTGTTGTAACAGCATGAATGACTGACATTGATTGAATTTCGAAGTTGAGCCTTAATTGTAGCTATTAGTTGTAACAAATACATGTCTGAAATGATGATTAACATTAGGTCTTAAGAGTGAATTACACCATTACTCAGGCAGAGATCTGAAAACTTATCCATGACTATGATAAACCAGTATTAGCCAAAGTGTGTAACAGACAAGCCAGTCCACTCGAAAATGCATGTCAGTGTCACGCTTTGTCTCCTCTAGGCATGATGACATGCATGTATGAAGGTGGAGTAATGCAGCAGTTAGCAGAACGGGGCGATTGTCTAATGTTTTTATAAGTCTTGGGTGTACGTGGTATTTTGCTGATGTTTATTACTTTGAGCGACACTTTAGACCAATTTTAGCACGTAACCCGACCCCAACCCTACACCTCAACCTAACAGTTTGTATATTATAATATAAAACACTTCATAACAGGCAGATATGGCCACAGATGGTATTGATTAAAAAAAGTATTCCTTATTCCAAGCGTTCTGAGCCCAAATATCCCCTTCTCTGTCCGCCTTAAAAATGGTGCCGGTTGAGTATATCGTACAAATAAAAAATTGCCACCAGAACGTCAGCTTCAATTGTGAAATTACATGGCTCTCGTGTGTCTCGTGACTGGTTGCGTCATTACATTTGCTTACGTTATGAAACCCCATTGGTTGTCCTGCTCCGATTACATCACAGGCTAAAGAGTTTACGCATACGTCATTTGCATGCGTACCTGCCTAGAGGCGTCAAACTGACACGCGTTTTCAAATGGGCCTGTGTGTCTGTTGCATTGTTTGGTGTTATATCAGGGTGGATAAACACAGATTCCAAGAACCTTAATAGTGTTTGGGCTGATAAATATTCTGAAGATATACTGATGACCATTCATCTGTCAAGTGAAAGATGTGAAGGGACTAAATTTTAAGGGAGGGGTGGAGTGAGCCACAGGTTGTTATTCACAACCTAATCACTAGATGTCGGTAAAGTTTACACGAAGATCACCGTTGTGAAAACGCTGTGTGCTCTGATTGGCCAGCTACCCAGTGCGTTGTGATTGGCCGAATACCTCAAGCATGTGGCGAAATGTAACACCCCTTACCATATTTGGAACATCAGCCTTCGAGGCATATTGACAGCTGATAATGTCACCTGGGCCGTGTGAGTTGAAGCCTGAATATGATCCAGAAAATGCATTCGACCAAGTGGATTTATCAACTTATCAACGGTAAGGTTTTATTTTTAGAAACTATTAGGATTAACAATTGATTAACAATTAGCTAAGTATAGCAACTTCTTGAGCAGCCTTTGACGCTGTGTCTCGACAACAATCACCAGAGTACTAATCATCGTCACCTGTCCCTCATCACCGCTCCCCACTATATAAACTGCACTCAGTCTTTGTCTGATTTCGTCGGGATATACCACACTACTGTGTCTTGTCTTTACTCACATGACTACTCTGATTATTAATGGAATAGGAATTATCATCCTCATCGTTTTACTCTCTTCATCATCTTCATCTGAGAATCTACAAAGAAGGAAAGTGTCTTACCTTAACTATATCAGTGACTGTCATCGTGTATGTGTGGAGCTACGCCTTATATTACCTGCATTTTAGTTAATTACCTACCTTTGTTTAATAAATACTTGCCTGTGCTTAACTCCATCTCCTATTTTCTGTGGTACAGTAACAGAAGATCAGACCAAACAGAACCATGAGCACTTCATCCACGGATCCCTTCCAGGAGCTGGTCGACAGTCTCCGTGCGGCGCTTTTACGCACTCCCACTACAACAGTCACTGCACCGACTCAAACTACAGTTGTCGCAGGTCCCATGGCTAACCCGGCGCCCTATTGTGGTCTAACAGAGGAATGTAAAGGTTTTCTTCTTCAATGCTCGTTAATCTTTGAAATACAACCTAACTTTCCCCACAGACCAAGGAAAGATAGCATTCATCGCTTCACTTCTCACGTGAAAAACGTTACGGTGGGCGGAATCGATCTGGCATCAGAACGGGACGTTTATGCGAACCATCACTGAATTCATGGAAAACTTTAAGGTTTTCAGAATACCCTCATGTGATTCTACAGTCTGAGACACTCTATCATCTTAAACAGGGAAAGGTCTCTGCAACAGATTACTCCTTGAAGTTTCATACGTTAGCGGCTGCCAGCAACTGGGATGAACTCGCCCTTCTGACCGTCTACCACAATGGTTTCAAACCCGAACACCGCTTACAACTATCGCCATACGATAACACCATGGGTCTGGAGCGATTTCTTCAACTGTCGATCTGAATGGGAAATCGTATGAAAACCTGTTATGATGGAGATAAAGTACCCCTCAGAACACCTCTCCTCCACCAGCCAGATCCATCTTCTCCAGGACCAGAGGCTAGACAAGTGGATACCACCTGAATTCCCTTCTCAGAACGTCGACGGCGGCTGACCCAGGGGCTGTGTCTGTATTGGGTTTCAGATTGACATTCCATAAGTTAATATCCTATCCGCCGTCTAATGATCATGGTGAGTACGGTTTAACCCGAATCTCACAGATACACTCCCCTTACCACAAAAGTAACGCTCCATATATCTGATGCCTCTTTTTCAGTCACAGCCCTCATTGACTTGGGGTCAGCCGGCAACTCTATCTCCGCCCTTCTCTGCTCCAACCTCCAGATTCGTAAGACACGTATCCCAAAGAGTATCAAGGTCCAATCAGTAACAGGAAGTCCCCTCAACCGTGCCTCCATCCGTCACTGTACACTTCCTATCACCCTTGAGAGTGGGCGTGCTTCATCAGGAAGACATCAGTCTTCTGGTTCAGGAGAATTCTACGGCAGATATCATCCTAGGGCAACCATGGCTGATGCAACATCATCTCGAACTCTCTTGACACTGGGGAAGTGAAGAAATGGGCCAATCAATGCTTTCCTTCATGCTTCCTTCAATCACCACTTTGTCGTCTCTGCACTTCCACTGCCCTATCCATCTACTCCACTTCCATAGGAACCTCGAAGGTAGAAGCTCCTTTCAACATCACTCAGGAATACTTTGCCTTTCAAGACGTCTTCTGTCCCAAGAAAGCGTCCCAATTACAACCTCAATGGCTATGGGAATGCGCTATTGATCTCCTTCCGGTAGAACCAGTGTCAAACGTAAAATTTATCCACTTTCAATCCCCGAACAGGAGGCCATGGAGAAGTACATTGAAGAATTGTTACAACAAAAACATATCCAGCTCCCTACTTCCCCTGCTGCATCCCACTTCTTCTTCGTAGCCAAGAAAGATGGCACTCTCCGTCCCTGTATTAATTATAGTGGCCTGAAAAAAATCATTACCAAACTCCGTTATCCCCTTCCTCTCATCCCAGCGCCCTTTGAACAGCTTCAAGGAGCACACGTTTTCTCAAAATTTGATCTCCGAAGTGCGTATAACCTTATCCGAATCAGAAGTGGAGACGAATGGAAAACAGCATTTGTCACACCGACCGGTCACTTTGAATATTAAGTCATGGTCTAGTTAACACCCCATCCTTCTTTCAAGACTTCATGCGTTCCATTTTCAGAGACCTCAAAGACCACTCAGTTATACTCTACATCGATGACATACTCATCTTCTCCAAAAACCTAGCTGAACAACACCATCACGTAAAGGAAGTTCTCTACAGACTCCAAGAACATCAGTTTTACCTCAAAGCCAAAAACTGTGAGTTCCACCTATCTGAAATCCAGTTCCTGGATTACAATATATCGCAAGGAGGTGTGAGTATGGATGATAGGAAGGTGTAAACCACTAAAGCCTATCCAGTACCTTCAACAATCAAGGAATTTCCGAGATGTATGGGGTTTGCAAATTTTTACCACCGCTTCATTCATAACTACAGCTCCATAACTCAACCGCTTACATCTCTTTCCCGGGAAAACCAAAACCGTGTCCAGCTTAACCCTGTCCTGTGGTACCGTAACAGCAGGGACATAGTTACTGAATATAATGACTTGTATTTACTTTTTTCTTGTAGCATCATGCACGAGAGAACATCCAGAGGATATTATATAAAACAATTTCTGCATTTCTGATCGTAGGTCAGACATTCTTTAATGATGAAAATGTACTTGCAGAGGCTGTAAGTGAGCAACGGCAGACTGTCCTTACAAAGCAGGATTTTCCCCACCTTTTAGAAACCGTCCCTGTGCACAACCAGGTGTTAATGTTCTGCACACACTTTGATTTTGGAGTTGTGCTGTTTTGGAACAGTGTTGTAAATAAAACTTAAACACTGATTTCTAATTGTGTCCTCGTTTGGAAAACACAAATTTCTAATGGTGTCCTTGTTTGGAATACCCAACTAAGTAGTTTTTCTTTTGTAATGAAACACAGTGTCTCCACGATAGGGCGACAGCAACGACAGCTATACAGCGGGAATAGACACACCTTTGTGTATAAGTTTTGACAGTGTTCTTCAAAACTTCTCACGAACTGATGTAGAAATGTGGGGCGTGTTTAAACAAGGTGTTTTAGGCAGGTTCGGATGAGCCTCCGCTTTTAAATAAATCATCTCTTTTGGTTTGAGACTTTTCTTTTTGCAATTTTACACGTCTAATATATGCATGAACAACTTGTTACCAACCAAAGATACAGAAAAATCACAAAATCGCATCATTTGACTTCTTTAATAATCTTTCTCAGTATTTTTATTTACAAGCTGTATTCAAAAAAGCACAGGTAAAATAACTATCACTTTTTTCAACATTATTCAGGAGTGTACACAAAAATACCTGTGGAATATAGATAGAATGATCGGTATTCAGTAAATTGTATTAAAAATATGTAAGAATACTCTGCATATGTGTAAATGACAGACAGATTAGGTATTAAATAGCTACAATTCTTTTTACTGACTAATAGATGTATTTCTCTTTCTAATCTTCTCATTTAATGTCAAATGCAAATAGTGCTGACTAGTGTTGAAAAAGCTCTGTCCAGCTTCAACAGCTTTAAACAGATGTCCAAGTAAATATGTTGTGAGAGTGCTCTCAATACATGCAACTCTCTTCACGCACATACTGCTGTACAGAGTAAGAGAAGATGGTCTGTTTACAGTACCTCTGAAAAACAAACATACTGCATGATTTGTTTAATGTGTTGATACATGTAATGCAGGGATCTCCAACCCTGCTCCTTGTGAGCTACTGTTCTGAAGATTTCAGCTCCAACCCCAATTAAACATTAATTTGAGCGGCCTTAACTATATTTGATGTTTAAATTTATTTGGTTTGCATTTTTTCTTAGTGATCAGTTTCTTTAAAGCGGGCATAACACAAGGGGTTTCTGCCAATCTCATTTTAATCTTGAGTAGGGGAGAGCAGGGCATGTTGTCTTACTTTTCACACTGTCCAACATTTACTGAGCACCATGCATCACAATGGTATTAATGTCATACCAAATGAATGTACGTCTTGGGCACATAATTTGTATTCATTACATTTTCATAACTTACCTCATTACAGAGTTGTAGACTGTTGAATGCACTTGAGTGTGCACTTGTGACAATTTGCCCCATCGGCAGGTTAATTGTCACACTAAATTATCAAAAAATAAGATCACAACTACTTAATTGTGAATATTGATTTCAATTTTTTAATTCAAACCAGAACTGGAAATATAAACAATCATGCCTCGAGAATTTGGAACAACAATTATTTCAATCCAAACAATACACATTTCAATCAAAACACATTAAGTGGCAAGACCACTTTACTTTGAAGTTTAAACTCAAACGTTCTCTGGCTTGCACGTAGATCCAGGATAACTGAATGGAATGCTGCAGATAACTCGCTTAATTTAACATGTTTAACCTCTGAACAAAACAGATGCCCTGTATCTGACTTATCAGACTCATCTTCAGAGTCACAATTCTGGCACACATAAATTTCCTGGCCTGAGGTGCAAGTAACGTGGGCCCATTTGTTGCATTTGACACATTTTACCCAGGTCTCTTTTGTAGAACTGTTTGAAAATGGCTCCACACAGACGAATCAGAAGCACTATTCATCATCTGATGATGACATCTGTGTGATTTTTCTTCTTTTATCTGCCTTGTTCTTCTTAGGTCCAGATTTTGACTTCCGACATGCTTCGCTTTCTTTTGAAACAGATTTTTGCTAGATTCAGCCTTATTCTTTTCTATTTCTAGTTGCTGCTTCACTGGCGTGTCAATATTTTTGCTGATTTGTGTCGATTTCTTCCTTTGCTGGCTGGTTTTCGGGGACCAGCCTTTGGATATGGCCGGATGTCCTCTGGAGTTGGTAGCCCGCTGTCAGCAATAGCATTGGTGGGTAAGGGTGAGCTGGTGGTAGCAGAAGCACAACTGGGCATGCTAGGCAGAGCAGAGTTGGTCCTGGGACCTGGCAGAGTAGAGTTGGTGCTGGGGCCTGGCAGAGTAGAGTTGGTGCTGGGGCCTGGCAGAGCAGAGTTGGTGCTGGGGCCTGGCAGAGTAGAGTTGGTGCTGGGGCCTGGCAGGGCAGGGTTCTGAATGGGGCGATCTGTGACGTAGGATGGTGCAAACTCGGTTTCCAGAAATACATCTCTGCTGTAAGGTTGAACCCCAGCCACCCTAAAGCCAGCCTGAATGTTCAAGGGGGTTGCAGCCAGAGGATAGGCAATTAAACGCGCTGTTGATGTGCCTCTTTAGTGGCCCGTAGATAGACCTGTCTAATGGTTGGAGCCGATGTGAGCAGTGGGGTGGGAATGACAGCATAATTATGCCATTTTCTTTGGCATACTTGAGTCCATCAATGGACAGATGAGACTCGTGGTTGTCCAAAAAAAGTAAACGGGGCTTCTCCTTTGAGCACTTTGTATGTTCACTGAAATGTTTCAGGAAGTCAACAAAGTGCGTGTCTTTCATCAATCCAGAGCAATTTGCCCCTGCTTTGTTGCCAGGTGGCCCATTAATCAGGAAATGATCCCCGAAGTTGACACGGGGGAGTATGAAGGTATACTATTCCCTGTGGCTGAGACAGCACAGGCCAGTGTGACAAGGGTTCCCCTTTCAGCAGAGGTCAGTGACCCTACTTGTTTGAATCCACGTCTTGCCAACACTTTGTCTGGTTTATGTACAATGGTGACCCCAGTTTCATCAACATTCGCTGGGTGAGTATATATAGCACGGAACTACTACGTTATAGGCCCAACTCGATTTTTGACAAGTTGACCATGTTAAGCATGAGAAGACAGCACGTTTAACATTGTAAAGAAGTCAGAATGCATAACACATCGTTGCAGGGCCGCTTTAAAATACCTGTAGGAATCTTTAGGCTTTTTTCAGGTTTGAAATTAATTGTATATGTAAACAGAGGTCACAGCCGTCCCATGTGTGTTAACTTTAAATATTAACCCTCCTGTGAAATTTGCTTATATCACTGAACCTTTTAATGGAATTAAATGGTTTGGTGCTCTGATGACCTTGATAGAAGAAGTTACATGTTTTGGAAAATCTTAGGATTTTATAACCTGTGCCTTTACCTTGAAGCATCATGAAATCTGCTACAGTTTCTCCATTTACCCCCATAACTGCGGTTTTACTGACATGCTATAGAAGAATTTTGATTACACTGCGCCTGTTTGCCCTTTTACTACGGCTTTTCTCTGCTCGGAATTGTAAATATTGTGAATGACCACTTGTCAATATCCTCACTGCTGACTACCATGAAAGTGCCATTAAGTTTAAAATTAGAAATAAAAATCCCTGCTTGCTCAAAAACCAGCAGTGCTAAAGGTTATGAATGGCAAGTGACAGTCAATCCGGTGGATACAGTATATGCCAAACAAGCATGTTTTATGTCTTTGCTTTGATTTCAGTACTGTTTATTTGTCTCCTCAAAGATGGGAATTAAAACAAAAAAGCATAGGATGTCAGGGGAAAGAAAAGATAAAAACAGACAGAACAACATTAGAGTGATATTCTTAAATGCCACAACAGCTCTTAAAACGTGTTTGAGAGGACTGAGAAGTGCTTTTCATTTATACCTTCACAGCTGTGACAGACAGAACAGTCACATTAATTCCAATTACAGCTGGTAATCTTTTAAACTGTTGGACTTATAGCTGAGACACCACAATGCACAGAGGACTTTGATAAACCGTTCTCAGTGTTCCAAACTAACACACACAAATAGCTTCCTTTCTGCTTGTTTTTCTCCATGACAGTGTTAAAGGAGCAAAGAATGTGCAAAAGTTGCAGACTCAAGTCGCATTGCCTGAATGACCGCCACAACTCATTGTGTCAGTGAATGTGTGGTAACCGCAAGGCCACCGCTCAAACTCACTGAACTCATTTTCTGCCTCCTCCTGAGAAGACAAACAAATTTGAGTTAAGCCAGGAAAGAGGGTGGGAAGATCTGACAATTTTCGTATTTCTCTTCCTTTAAAGTTCTCTACGAATGTTTCACTAATGTCTCTCATTGATAAAAGTGGTCAGTGCAAACATTCAAAGTCCCCCACCGTCTTCTGGAATATGAGTCTAAGTGAGACATAAATGAGTCTTAAATTAATTTTGTTGTTTGAAGTTTAGCTTTGGACCAAGAAAGACAGTGTGAACCTCAAACACACAGTGACTGCATGACTTTGTTTGTTCTTGAATGTTGAATTTGGTCTTTCATTATTCAAAAGAAATAAAAAAGACAAGGAAAAAAGGAGTATTTCGAGTCCACTTTTCACAGGAAGTGTGTAGGCGTGTAGTGATGTACAGTACTGTAAAGAACGACGGATGAAGCATGCTTCAGTCATTTACTGAGACAAATAAATGAGAAAGAGACAAACTGGAACCCCATTGACACATCAGAAGATGAAAGTTTACAGACAAATTGGGACTTTTGTTGGAGCCCAGTACACAGCTTATATAGAAATAACAAACAAAATGTTGATCTTATTTTCATGAGAGGAATATACTTTAAGATTACACAATTAAGTATTAATGTACGATAAAACATAGGGTATATGCATAGGCTATTGCCAAGGTTTTAAACAGAAAACATCTATACATCATTAGTTTATGTGTTTGAACGACAATAACAGAGAAAGGCCTCACATCTATTTAATGGAGAAGACTTTATTATTACAGGGTGAAAGAGAGTTCCAGTAATAACACTACTACAGTTAGAGAGCTGAATTCAGCACAAACTGATGCACAATTTAAATGTGATTATTTGATGCTTTCATCAGGCGCTAGGAGAAAAATATTACCCAATTTGGGACAGAATCATCAAACAGCTGAGAAACACATTTCAGATCTCAAGTGGATCCGAATGTGCCATGAAACGCTATGTGATTTTGCAATGATTGCATTTGTTTTCCTACCGTACATTCGCGAAACCAAAGAATTTTCAAAACTACCTCTTATGATCAATGATAAATGAGTGGGTATGAATAAATCACCAAATATTTCGTGCAAAGATTGAACACAAGTAACCATAAAAGACAAATTGTATGCTATTCACTGTCTTGAAAAGATAATACCAATGCGTTTGTGAGAAAACAGATTATATGTGCTATAGAGATCTTTCGCATGGTATGCTATAGAGCAGTGTTTTTTAAAAGGGGGGCCGTGAACCATAAGGGGGTTCTAGGGAACTATTATTAAAGTTAAACAAAATGAGCATTGAAACACATACAAAAATATTATTTATTATTTGACAATTTTTAGGCTTTTCCAGGTAGTATCGCGGTACAAAATATTTTGTTGGGTAAAAACTGTGAGTTTTGAGAGTGGGTGGGGGGCCTTTGAATATTGTTGGATACAAAGGGGGGTTTTGGAGTCAAAAAGGTTGAGAACCCCTGCAATCCACCTTTTTCTTGCATCCCCATGGAGGGTGCCATTACCGAGAGTGACTTCCTGTTTGATGCTCCACACTTCCGTTTTGTATTTGTTACTATGTTAGAGGACATTTCTGTTAATGGTTAAAAATAAAGGTTCTCGAAGAAATTTTGCGGTAAAAGGCTGTCACAACAACCAGAGAAAGCTCAGAAAACCTTATGAATGAGTTTTACAACGTGATTCAAGCACAAAATAAAGTAAAACATTTAAAGACAGCTCGGTCTTAGCTCTGACTACTGCTTTCTGCATCTCTCAAAATTTCAAAACATATTGTTTACTTCGTTATTTACTTTATTGTAATTGCATAGTACAACATCATTGACACAAGAAGAACACATCCAGGGCTAAGTGACATTATAATATATTATTTTGATATCAAATGAAGTTTAAGTTTAATATGACAGTTGTGCTGTATTCATAAATACTTATTCACATTGGATGACGCAGGGAATACACAATATTTAAAAGTATTTTGTATGTAATGTATGTATTTAAGTGTATGTTTGGCCAAGTCAGCATTGTAGCTCTATAAATAAAGGCACGTTTAACAACACAGCAGCTGTATAGATGCATGACATAGCAGAACCAGTGACACTGAAGCATCCAGATGTCTCCAATACTGTGTGGGTTTAAAAATCTTCCCGTCAGATTATGACTCCCCTGTTAAGAAGACTTGACTAAGCAACCTCCACATTACAAATGTGAACTGCTTAAAGTTATGGCAAAGAATTATCCAATGTTAACGCTGCACAAAATCAATTTTAAGCTCTTGGCCATGTATACATAGACGAAATATCAAATGTGCCTCCCCCAGCATCTGTTCTAAGCATTTGGAGGCCCTAGGCAAAATTTGTTATGGAGGCCCCTTACAGCACTCCCATCCCACCTTTTAGAATAAATAAATAATTTAATTACACAGTAAAAAACTTAACAATTTTGACAAGTTAATAATATTTTTTTAAAAATCTGTTTAAATATGAAATTGTTCTAAACAAAATGTAACGGCAGCAGGGATTTTATGTTTTATTTTTTGCAATAAATTTAAAGTAACACAGCCATTACTTTTCCACTCTTTTGGATTAGTTTAGCCTACTGTATATATTTAAAATTGAAAAAAAAAACTGTTTAAATGACTTAAATTCAGTCAGCTGCAGAAAAGTGTTTATTCTCTTTAGACATTCAGAGACTAGACCAATGGACTATAAGTTTAGTTTTTTGCTGTCTGTCTTGGCTCATTGACAAGTGTATAGGGATAACTTTGGTGTGTTCCTACACACCTACAGGAGAAAGAAGGAAAGAATGACGGACTATCAAGGCCAAAATAGGGGTTAACTGAATCTTATTTCACCATTTGAATTTACAATCAGGTACAGTGGATCTATCTAACAGTCCAGTAGCATTTTAACAAAGAGACTGATTATTTTAGAAATTAAACACTGCTTCTTCACTGTATCAATTAAATAAACAGACTGATTAAAATAAAAAAACTTCCTCATTCAAGAGCAGTTCATGATTATGTATTTTGCCTTTTCATAAACATTGACAACAAAATCAGCAGCAGGTTTTTATTCTATACGTAGGAATAATGTAATGCAGCCGGTTGTTATTTAAGAATAGTCAGTGTGATCAGGACACAACACGAAGCTGAGAGATGTTGATATAGATTCGAATGTTCACTTTCATTTGAGCCCCAACGGACTATTTTTGTGTGTTTTTGACAACCTTTTTCACAGAGCACTTCGAGTGAGAAATCAATGGAAAGTTTAAATGGGCAAGCGTTATAATACCCGTAAAAATAATCTGTTGTGATGACAGGCAAAGCCAAAGACTGTAAAAGAGATATGCGGTTACATGCCTTGCGCGAGCGACTCCAGCTGCATGTGAGGACAGGTGCGCGCAGCCAAGACTCAAGTAGACTGCTGCATATGCTTTCGAAACACTTCTGCAGTAGTTTGACATCTTGTGCATCAAAGTTGGAGACGATTTACAGTTATGGAGGCAGGAGGCCCCACCTCCAAGCCTAAGGCCCTAGGGCCTAGGCAACTGCCTGCTTTGCCTATGAGAAGCGGAGGCCCTGATCATCCCAGTAGATGTCGCTGTACAACTTCTTATGGTGAGAAACAAAGTTGTTTTTTACGGTCTAGGTTAAAAAATCATGCCTGTGCGGACACTGCTCTTTGCCATTTTTAATGACATAAAAGTATTATAACATCTGTTTAAAAGCTTTCAAGCTAAATAGAGTGAGTCATGAAATGAGGAGGCAAAGTCCCCTCCATCATGCAGTTGAAGATATGTCAAATAGGAAATGTATACATAGAAATCTTAAAAAGCACACCAGCAAGAGTTTACTATATTTTTTATTCAGGATAAGGGAAATTCCAAGACACAGTGGTAAACTAACCAAATTAGGTTTGTGGAAGCAACTTTATTTGTGCATTCATGTAGAATGCCGTGTTACTATCTTCAAATACAGTACTCTCAAAATGTTGATTCAAAATTTTATAAGAAAACCTAAATTAGCCGGTTACCACAATACCCCCCCATCAAAAATATATTTAGCATAAGGGCTATCAAATTTCATTAGTAAAAATAGCATTTTTTACATTTTTATACCTTTTTAATTTTTCCAATTAAACGTCATTTGATCATATTTAATTCTATAGATGAACATTCTTTATAGTCCATTTGTTTAAATGTCATTAATGTATTGTAGATCAGAGTGTCACACATGTCTAAAAATACTTCATAGTTTTGGAGTACATAAACAATAACAGGGCTCTTGTCCAGTTACACTCATACAGAACGCAAACCATCCTACCACTATAAGTGGACTTAAACATCCTCACTCTCCCTCTATGTAAAGTACAGCACGGTGACAGAGAGAACTCCTCATTGTTGAATCAGAGAAAACAAAAGCTAAAAATGAATTTTCTGGAATTGCGTGGTTGCTCTGTTGGCCTAGTTATGAAGTCTTTACAGACCTGTCAATCAGTTATCTCAGATCTGTTGGCAGACACCCTGCTGTGATCTGTTGAATTATTTTAGATGAAAGTGTTAAAGGATTATTCTAATTGCTATGCATTTGACAGTAACACAACGAACAGCAAACAATCTAATGCAACACTTCACTCTAGTATCTAAGGCAACACTGCCCTCTAGTGCAGAGCTAGATATAGAAACATAATTATTTCATTTAAACATCAACATGTGATGTGGTGTGATCAAATTAATTCAGCCCTAAATTTACAAGAGCATTTAATAAACACTAACATTTAATAAACACTTACATTTAATAAACACTTACATTTAATAAAAAGTCATCAAATGACCAGCTATGGCATTTAGCATTTTGAAGATATTGCACTGTTAACCCAAGGCAACAATGATGGCACATTTGCAATAAATAGAGAATCTCTCTAAATCATATGACAACATCGCCTATTTCTGATGTAGACTGAATCCTTTTTCATCTGAAGTCAAACTACAAGTTTTCAAACATGTGCCCACTGGTATCCTGATAAGACCAAACCAGTTAGCAATCCACGTCGAGGGTGTTCTCTTCTGCTCATGCTCCTATGGGCAGCACAAGTGCATTATATTTTCTAAGCAGAAGTGGTCTCTATGATCTTTTATATCAGTACATCCAGGGCCTAACAGCAATAGATTACTCTCAAAATGTGGCAATGTAAATATACCAATACACACACTTTCATTTGCTCACGTAGCTTGCTATCTCTTTATCCAGGCTGAATGCAAAACGGTGGTTGAGGAAGAGGAGTTGACCATGAGGAAGGAGTCTGTGCAACATTGCATCTACTCGATCACTCTTCAGCAACACCTGAAAATAATAGCGACGTCAGCGCAAGAGCAAAAAGTAAAGTGCCAGACAATCAATAGTTTGGCAACATGCCAATTTAGTTGAAATACGTGTCCATGCTCACTGCCTGCCGACATCTCTTGCCTTTTCCATATCGTAATTGCATGGGATTGGATATGACTCAAAATTCTTAAAACAACCCAAGTTCACTGGATTGATTTTCTGATGAAAAAAAACTCAATTTAAACTTGTGTTTACATCCATCTGACAAGGTACTGATTACAATATAAACACCAGTCTCTCATTCTCATAGAGAATGAATTCATTAGAGTCAACTTATTGGGGGGGATTGCTACGATTATTTTTGCTTAGAAACTGGACGAGCAAGCAATTTATGCTTGGGCTACTATTAAAGAGATTCCAAACCTGTATAACTTTCTTCTACGGAACACACAAGAAAATATATTTTGAAGAATGCTGATAAAGAAACAACTTTTGCCCCACAAAACCACTTCTCAAAAGTTTGTGTTCCACAGAAGAAAGAGTAATAGGTTTTGAACAACATAAGGGTGAAGTTCTTATTTCTTTGTATACTATCCCTTTAAGAGGCCATGCCATGGTGTTTAGACTTTAGGCAGCAAGAATACAGACAATGAACAAGAAAAGATTTAAACACAATTTGTACCGTGAAGGCAATAGCAGAATGCAATGGTGGCTTCTAAGTGACTGGCAGCTAGCACAAGTACATCTGTAAGAAGTCTGCTAAAGATCAGGGCCTGTATTCTTAAAGCTTCTAAGAATCCTCTAAGAAAGCTCTCAATTGAGCTTAAAAACTTCTACTTGGGAGTCTTAGCTTAAAAGTGATCCACGATCTGAGAGCAACTCTGAGCAGGAAAAGACTAACATTTTTATTTTAGTGAGGAGGCGGGGCTGACCCCATTGCTCTGTTTTTTGAGGACTGTGATTGGTTTGTCGGCCAAGAAGGAAAAAAGGAGCGCTTTTAGTATAGGGTCATTAGTTTGAAATTGCACATGTCATTGTTTTATGTTTTACCATACTCACGCACTCACACATATATAACATGCTGTTAAAGGCGGGGTGTCCGATTTCTTTCAGCCATTGTTGATGTCTAAATCACGAAAACAGACACACCCCTACCCCATCTTTCAGCTTTCGTCAGCGCTCGGCTCAACTAATGTCCCTCTGCATTTTGCACCTTACTGCTGATTGGCTTCAAGGTTGTTTTGGTACTCGGCTCGACTTTGTCTAAACAAGCGTATTTCAAAAATCAGACACCCTCGCCTTTGATGTCAACGTATTTGATAGAAAATGAACAGTGACATAATAAGTTTCTTAAAGTGCTTGGAAAAAAAATATGAATATATACACACACACGCACACACATTTATAATGCATATGTGTGAGTATTGTAAAACTGAAAAAAGTATTTATGCAACTGCAAACTAATGACCCCATACTTAACAGTGCCCTTTTTCCCTTATTGGCCAATCAACCAATCACAGTCTTTAAAAGACTGTCTCATAGCAACGAAGTCATCCCCGCCTCCTCACTAAAATACAAGTTTTTGTCATTTCCTTGCTCAGAGTTGCTCTTAGATTGGTTCTGAATCGCTTTTAAACTAAGACTCCTACGTAGAAGTTTTTAAGCAAAATTAAGAGCTTTCTTTAGAGGTTTCTGAGCCTCTATTCACAAAAAATCTTAGTACAAGGAGTTGCACCTAAGAAAATTCTTTGAAATGCAGGCGTTTCCCCCTTTATGTTACAGAAAAGATCTTAGTAATTCTTAATCATCTTAAACCTCAAAGGAGCTCTCAAGGTGCAAAATTGTTGGGAGTAGCGAGGAGGAATTTTAAGAGACTCAAGAGGTTCTTTAGCAGTATAGAAAATGGACAAAACACCATTAGATTCTGTAGCGACCATTCTAAAGTTAAATTAAGAGCTTTCTGAGAGGATTCTAAGAAGCTTTAAGAATACGGGCCCTGGTGATCTGGAAACATCTGCTGTGTAAAACAATCTTCTAAACATCTTAGAAAGAGCCGTTTTACAGCCATTCTAAATCATTAACATCTTACATACGTCTTCTAGATATCTATATGACGCAGATGTCTCGGAGACGTATAGCAGATGAGCAAACAATGTTTTGCAGATGTAAATGCAGACGCCAAATAGATATCTGCTAGATGCAGTGTGCTATCAGGTTCACAATTTAGGATACATTTTTATGACATTCTGGACCCTAAATACGATTTAAGAAAAAAAAATGAGTATTTTAACACAGTTAACTTTCACTCAGTTTATCACCATCATGCAAAACATAATAACAACAATTCCAAACACTGAATGAGTGAACTAAACTTTAATATTTAGCAGTGCTTTAGCAAAAACACACCTCACTACCAGGTCCAAGAAGACGTAGTTCCTCCAGACAGTGGCGTGCGATGCTGCGAAGCGTTCCCTCTGCGAGCAGAAGATTTTCGTGTGGTCTGCAGACCAGAGTGAATGCTAGAGACTGAACACCCAGCCACAGCACAACACTTCGATCTGGAAACAGCTCCACATTACCTAATGAAAACACACCACACTCAGCTTCACCCAGTGCCATGGCCTCTTCACCCAGCACAGCCTCCGCACATGGATTGCCTGAGGCTTCCCTACTCAGAGCCACAGCACTCCGCACCTGCCTGAAAGACAGAGACAGACATGGACAACAGAAAGATGTCTGATTATAGCTTCTCATGGGCCCATATACAAAAAAATGTCATGCTAGTTAGTAATTGTTACTATTGGTTTAAATAGTAACTGTTATGGTCTCTGAACAGGTAGTGTGTAGTGTGCACGCCCAGTGTTTTAATCATCTCACCTGGATACGATTTGAAGTTTCTCTTTCTGCATCAATCGTTTCTGTTCAGATGTAAAATCACGACCATCTCCGGTTTCCGGTCCAAATGAGCGCGAGTAAAGTATGCGGCTCTCCCCAGCAGACAGCGCGTTTACCGGACACACCGTATGGATTAAGAAACATATCACCATTTTTATGAAATGTATAGCTGCCAATGTGGACACAAACTCTTCACATGTATTTCCGTATTTAGTCACATGACTGTGGTCAGCTGATCATATTGCAGTGTTTATTTTAACTCCAGATGGCGCTCGCCGGTATTTATTGTTTATAAATCACATGAGGCAACACAGTAAATAAACCAATTATATTAGAAACCTAAACTTAGATTAAACAATTTTTTAAAAATAATATGTAGATTTGCTCTATATAATCCTATAATAATGCAATTATATATCATTTGAGTGTGAACCATTTTATTTAATATAAGATTACTTCTAGTGTGTTTAAAAGTTATACTATGTAGAACAGTGTCAGTACCTATGAACAATTCTATATTCTTAAAAGTGCTTACAAGAGCTCTTAAGGTCAAAAAGGTTAAAGGTTGCGAGGAGGACTTTTAAGAGACTTAAGAGTTACTTTAGTGTCAGAGAAAATGGACGAAAAATTCTACACTCTTAAAAAACGTGCTTCAAAGGGTTCTTCGATCCCATAGATCTGTTTCACAAAAGGTTCTTTGTGGCAGTTTTTTTCATATTATAAAAAAGTATGAAAGAGATGGTCCTTTAAAGAACCTTGACTGAATGGACTGAATGGTTCTTCTATGGCATTGCTGTGAAGAACCTTTAAAGCTCCTTTATTTTTATATATTCATATAACTAATTTAGCATGCATGTCCTCACTACAGCTTTTCAAAGCTTTAGCTTTTAAGGTATATGTCGTTATAGTCTCACAATAACTAAAATGGGTTTACATTCTTTGATCCACATATCTATATAGTCCATGCATGATGGCAAAACAAATAAAAAATGTGGTTATAGTGTTTGCTTTGACCACCGCCAAAAGCCTTGTAGATTTTGGTTAATTGTCTCTTCAGGCATTTCGGGATTCATGTGAAACATATTCTTCAACAGCCACTTTTTTTAAAATACACATTTAAAATAACACCCTTCCTACATGCCCTCCTCCAAGAAACAGTTAGACAAGCACATGGTCCCATACACAAAGGGCAGCTGTTTTGCTTAACAACTGCTCATCATGCTCATAGCATTAGGGAGGAGGACGCACACGCGCATACAGTGCCCCACATTTCCTGCCACACAGAAATAAGACTGTTTTTTGCATAAATGTGCTCTAATACAAAACCTTCACAAGATATCAACATTATGAGAAGTGACAGACAGCTTCTCCATGACCAAAGATCACACACAAAAAAGTTATATCTTCTGATAAAGGAAGTCAATGGGTTGAAACAAAGCAGAGATATAATTCAGAGGATCTCGCTGTAGCAAAAGCAATAGGATGTGGTTATGAAGGCAAAGTTCCACCCTTTGTCACCAGTTAAAGTCATATTTTCACATTCACAATGGAAACTAAGGCTGCATAAGATCCTGTGACTTACATTAGAATTGTTATTGAGTGGCTTACAGCGGTTAAAATGATACCACATTTTGAATGATACCATATACTACTGCCCAGATTCACATACAGTGCCATTGTTTTGTCTCAAGATGCCCCAGTAATGTTTTTGTCGAAGGTATTTTTATAAAAGCGATTTTAATATCCAAATTTACCTGAGGCATAGTCCTAGATTCAAGTCTTGTCTGTGAAACCAGGCCTTAAAGTGACTGTTAACCCATAAATTAAAAAAATGTCATCAGTTACTCACCCTCTTGTCATTTCAAACCCGTTTGACTTATTTTGAAGAATGTTGTTAACAGGCCCACATTCACATTTTTTGTTTTGTGCCCATACAATAGAAGTGAATGGGGGCCAGTGCTGTTCGGCTATCAACTTTCTTCAAAACATCATCGGTGTTCTGTGGAAGAAAGTCTTGAAGCATTGAAATGACAAGAGGAGTAAATGACGGAATTTTCAATTTTGGGTGAACCATCACTTTAACGTCTTCAAAGGCAACTAAAACAGCAGTTTCGTCATTGAAATATCATTATATTATTTTTATATGAATTTAATGTTATGTATTTATATGCTTTATACATCATCATCATATTAAACATCACAACAGAAATAAAGTAAAATATAACTTGTGAAACAAAACACTTGTTTCAAAAGACTGGGTGAACTCAGAATTTAAAGTAACTTTTAAAAGTTACCATATACTAATAGTAGCTTTAAAAGTATGCATTTACTTTTTTGTTGACAGTACTGACTGTAAATGTTTACTTGTCCCTGGTCTGGTAGGTATAAAGCATGCACAATATGCAAGCATGCCTTAAAAATCACATATCTAGATTTTAACTGATGATACCCATTTAATCCATATACGAATTGCCCAAATACTTATCTTGCAACATATTAACCAAAATCATTTGAGTGGAAACGTGACTGACATTACGCCAGGACGTTATGGGAACGGCTGGGAAAATAGTCGCTCCTCCTCCCGTGAAACCTCAAAGGAATGTGAATGTGTGCAGAGACACGTGTTTGTGCTTGGCTAACCACAATCAAGTTCCCAGTTAGACCGGTACATTTGAAAAAACAAGTGACTCAACCTCAAGTCAATGAATAACTGCACACAGACAACTTTAAAGAATCACAAAAACAAGATTCAGATTTCAGTTTTCACCCCTAGTTTCAACTCCATTTTATTCAGGAATACATAAACCAGCCTCATAACCAATAAAAAAACAGGTATGTAAATTAACAAAATATATGGACTTTCAGGGGAGTAAGAAAATAAACTGTCAATTTGGTTAATGGATAAAAGCCTAAATTCAGTTTTAGAACAAGGAGTGAACATCAATATGGTCATCACTTGCTGACCAGCAGCAAAAGTCCCGAGTTAAAGCCGTCAGTCAAGTTAATAGTTTGAGTGAAAAATAAAATCTTGCTGGTTTCACTAAAAGAACACTCAACCAAAAACAGAGGTAAAAATTATTAACATTATTCTGGAATGAAAATGTACATAATGGATTAATGACATGAGGCAAACTTAAATTTATAACAATTATTGTAATTATTATCCAGTCTTACTTACAGCTACTTTACTGGTCAAAAGACAATTAAATTAAAAGGGGGCAAAATTACAAAACACTTCATTACAACAATGGTTTAACAAAGTGCGCAGCAGAAGATACCTAGTTAAATTGGTTTTTTAAAATGTGACCGAAACAGGAGTAAAAATATTATAGGACAGTTAAAATTATGCGTATATTTAACATGGCAGTGACGCGTTTCTAAAGGGGGATCAAGGTGGCGGGAAATGAATGGCAGTGATGGGATCAGTTCAGAAGGTTAGGGCAAGATTAATGGCATCCTGTAAACTCTGACAAAATCAAACCCTGAAAACAACTGTCCAACAGAACAAATCCCTTCAAATACACCTCTCCACATCCCTGCCATGTCTTGTGTGAGAGGGCAGTGTATATGCAATTAAAAGGTAGTTAACTCATGAACAAGCGCACGTGTCTCAAAGTTTTTTGAGACGGCTATACATGTCTCTCTTGCTGCGTTCTCCAGACCAGGTGCGGCTTTTAAGGCGGAACTTTCTATAGTCTTCTTTGAAGTCTTCATGAGCCATCGGCCTGTAATCCTGGGGCTCACACGCAGACTGCAAATGAAAACATTAAATTAAAATACTCAAAAATAGAAGACAATGGAAGAGATACTTCACACATAAAAGAAAATTCTGTAATTATTTACTACTCGCCATCAGATTGTTCCAAACACATATACATTTCTTTACGTTGCTTAACACACAGGAAGAAATTTAGAAAATTTGCAGATCTCGCAATGTAGTGAAAATGAACACTATGCGAGTCAAGATCTGACATTCTTTTGAATATCTTCCTATGTTTTCAGCGTAACATAGAAATGTATACATGTTTGGAACAATCTGAGGGCGAGTACAAATGACAGTTTTCATTTTTGGGTCAAGAATCCTTTTAAAGACTTCTCTTGGTTTAACTTTGCGAAGAAATTCAAACACACCTTGTGTAGTGGGAAAAACTCCTTGTAGCCACCCTTCAGGATGTACAGTTCAGGGTAATGGAGGTTGGGATACTCGTTCAAAAGTCGATCTCTCTCTCGAACGTAGCGACACATGCGTGGGCCACGCTCGGACGAAAATTCACAGTGGAAAACCAGCAGGACGCGCTTCTCGGGGCACATGGGGAGGATGGGATTCCGTAAAAAGTGGTCTTCAAGTTGGTCTTCATGATGAAAGTTGAGGGCATCCTGAAAAGGACAGAATTGAAAGGCATTAAAATCTGCACCAGATATATCAAGACGTGAAGCTGCAAAATTAGTTTACTTGTAGCAACGGTCTTACCTTAATATGGCCGCCATCATACTCATACGGATAGCGACAATCGATGACAAACAGCCTTTCCACCAGATCATTATATTGACCATTCATTGCTTTAACCATCTGTTAACACACAGAAATGGAGGATTCATGAAACATAATAGAACTCATTACAACCAAATTTGTTTTACTCACTACAACTACAGATGATTTACGTAAAACAAAATATTACAAGGTGCATTTTGTATCCAGTGTGATTTATTCCTGTTTCCCATGTTTTTGCATATGAAATCTAAAACTCAATTATAATGTGTTAAAACTTACAATCTCAGGAGTGATGTATTTCAGCTCTTGGTGTCTTCCAGATACTGTGGGTAACGCAGGAGCCTTCAAAAAGACAAACAGTGTTTTAGTTTTTTTTTTTATAAATGGTGATATGTAAATACAAAAATAAAAAAACTCACCTTGGTGAAATCGCCAATCACATTAGTGGGATCTATATCCAACATTCTTTCAATCTGTGAGTGATTAAATGACTTTGACCTTTGAACCTGCATGAAGATGAAACCTGGTTAGGGCACAGATTTTGGCTACCAGTGCCATTTTGCACTTTCCAGTGAGGGTCTGACCTGATGGGGCATGACATCTTCCTGCTCTGTAGGAGCAATTTGTGTCCCTGCCAGGCTCCGCCGCCTCTTCACTCTCATGGGTGTATTCTCATCTTGAGGCCTCTCTGACCTCTTCAGTGGGACACGCACTCCTGGGCTAGGCATGGAGGGAGAACGAAAGAGCCCACGTGGACGACAGCGAATCACAGGCTTCGGGAAATAAAATCGGTGTGCCTGTCAATAACTATAAATCAAACCAAAGAGATAAACTAATCTGCTTCACTTATATGTTTTGAACATACCGAATCAGTACTGTCCATGCTTTGCTTGGATACCAGAGGAGCTGTGAGGAGACTATCCATTCCCAGTGGAACATCAGAGTCATTCTATGCAAACACATTTTTTAGATTGTTAGATTAATTAAATTTTAGAAACAACCAGTAAAAATGTAAATAGAACAGAAATGACAAGAAACCGAAGATGATTCACACCTCCATATCATCAAGCCCCTCCAAGAAGCCATCGTCATCTTCATCATCGAGACAGCGTCGCAATATGAAGGGACTGCTCTCATCGGAAGAGTCATGCTGATTGGATGATGGAGACAGCTAACAGGGAAATCAAGCTTTTATTTGCCACATCAGCATCCCAATGAAATGTACATAAAGAATCATGGTCCGAAGACTATATGGAGGTGAGCATCATACCATTAAAGCAGGAGCAGAGTTGGGGCGGCAGGCGAAAGCATCCTTGGCACCCCCAGTAGAGCGCATGCGGCAGCGAAATGCAGGCATGGAAGGCTTCTTGAACTCAAAATTATCCTGCAAATAAAGAGACTTAATTATCCATAAAACATACTATCAATAAATGTCCATATCCTTTTAAATCACTGGATTTTTTTAGTCAAAGATGTTTGCCCAATTTAAAATTCTGCTCTGATATTGGCAGGTTTTCTATGACACTAGAAACAAGCAAAAACAAACCTCAGCCAGGTTTTCTTTATTGGCACTGTCGTGTCCTCGAGTCCAAACTCCATAGCGAGAATCATCACATTCTTTATTCTTTAAATTGGGACTATGACCCAAAAACTGCACCTACAAAAAGCGAAGCAAACGAATCAATAAATCTTGTTTAACCCCAAGGAGAATAACGCCAAAATAGGTAATTTTACAAAATAGAGTGATAATAAGTCTAGAAAAAAAATCATCTTACCGGCAAAGAATGTATCCTGCGAATAGGTATTTTCCTGCTGTTAAAATGAAAATTTTGTAAAATCATTGAATGTTAAACAACTTCCTCAAACAAAAAAAAAAAATCTTGTTTTGTAGTGAATAACAACTTACTCATTGACTATTCTCGATGAATCAAGTATGGCTTTCTCAAATCTGTGATGAAAACGGAACAATGCTGTTACACTCAACAGTTCATAGCGTATTGAAAGTCTACTCCCACCCCCCCCAAATGAAACGTTAACAGAGACAATCCAGACTAGGCCCCTCACAGCTCTGAATTTAACAAATACACCGCGATGCCCACCTGTATGCTAAACAGCCCTGAGAAGGGGGGTCTTCTAATTTACCATATGCCCACACAACACTAACCCCCTCTGCAAGCCTCTTTTGTTGGAAAATGGGAGCAGGGGGAGAGTGAATGCTGCTTTGGAGGGGGAGGAGGTCAGGAGTGTGGCTCTTTCATACCATAGGAAAAGGGGGAAATTAAAGTTAAAGGGGATTTCTCCTCAATGCTAGTAACCCCTGGTTACCTCACACCCAACTCCACTATTTAGGCGGCTGAGCTCACAGGATAGGAAAGCGTGCCACTCCAATCACCCAGCCCCCACCAGCAACGCGCCACAACAGGCGCACACACATACCGACGTGCGAGGAACCTAAACAGCTGTAGGTCTGGCTGCAGATAAATGGATTCCCACTGACACCAAATGGCTAAGAAATGAACACCGTCTCTCACACACACACACACACACGTAGGATGTAGTCAACTCACAACTACAAAGAGACATTTTCAGCATGCATAATGCATCAAGGGTACACTTTTTAACCTTAGGAACAATTCCCCCAAAAATTTAAAAACTGTATGAGAAAGTATAGTAACCATGTTTCTGGCAGACTGGTTGCCAATCCAGTTGTACTATAGATCCTGAAGTGAAATATTAAATTTGTGGTTGCTACGGTTTTGCAACAAACGCCATAATTATACTATGGTTACTGTAAAACCTTGAATAATTTAGTAAGGAAGGCAAAACTTTAGATATACGAGACACACTGGTCATATGCACCCATGTAACGACAGAGATTAATTCATAATCCCCAAGCCAAGCATCCTAGCCAAGCTCTCCTCTCTCTGACATCTAATAAACAGAGTGGTACTTACTTCTGCTCAGCATCCAGAGGGTCCAAAGGGCTGGGAGAATCCATACCAAGACCTGTAGAGGGGGGGGGAAGGGCACACAGGTGAGAAAACCTCCACATCCTGATGATAATGATGGTGCAATGAGTACAATATGAAGTCTATTGCTCACATTCCTCATTCATTAACTGTCACACACCCACACACTGATGCAACAGCCTAGCTATGCCATCAGTTTAAATTTTTAACAGGCCAACAAATGCAGGTTTCCCAAGCTAACCTGCATCAGAAGAGACATCAGACGCGAAGGAAGGGATCTTCAGCAGGGGTAGTGTTTTCTTCCGCTTTGGCGTTTCACATTGTCTGCATGGAGACGATCAAAATTTGAATGTAACAATACGGACAAAAAAAAACACATCGAATCTCATGCCATGTTAGGATAGCACAATTTGCCTCGAGTTGTTTAAATTTACACAAGAGCAGTAACGTTAAGAAACAATTAATGTTTCTTGGCAAACAAAGATCATTTTCAGGAAGTCGCAATGAAATGAAGAAGCTGAATAACGTATATGAAAAGACAATTGAACTCACCCTCCAAGTACAGCGAGATTATTCAAGTTTAGAGCCAGGTTAGTCACGGGAGAAAGCACAGCCATGGGTCCGGGGGAGGACAGGCTCTTCATGCAGGGGGAGCCCCTCAGGCCGAGCTCGGGGAGAGAGAGTCGGTGAGGTCGACAAACAGAATCAGGCCCGGTGCTGAAATGATCATCTACAGGGCTAATATCGCCGCGAGCAAACTCAAAATCCATTGCGGAAAAGATCGTCTGATTTCGCTGAAAATAAGGATCCAATCGAGCGCGAAAGAGACGACAAATGGTTAAGCCAAATTAGCAAGCACGCAGCAACCCGGGCAACAGGGGCTTCAATTTTATCTTATTTGAAGTTGAGAAAAATAACCAGGCGATTGCTGCATAATATCTACGTTTTAGTAGTCCAGATCACACATGCCAGGGGTTAGAAATTTGTTTTAGAAATCCATCTTACTTGATCTTTGTTGTCAGAGAGCTGTCGATTTACTCGCACTCTCTCTGACCTTTTCAAACTCTGCCGAAGACAAAATGTTGAACGTAGCCCTTATTTATGTTCAAAACATGCAGTCCACAAGCGGCAATCTATGTAGCCAATACGCTGCGCCGTTACGTCTGCGTCATCCAATAAAACGAGCTTCCTCCTTTTTCCGCATTGTTCTCATAAAGAAAGTAGGCGGGTCAGAGGATGACAGACTTATCCATTGACCAGTTAAAATCATATGACAATGTCACCGCTCAGCATTCATCCAATAGGCTTTATCTTTAGACTCATTAGGCGGGACAACGACGTGAAGAGTTGAAACGAAGAAGAATTTTCCCGCGGAACATTTCAAGCTACGCCCAAGTTTACAAGATAGCCAATCATATGACAACGTACTGGTCTGGAACGTACCATTCAAATAAATGAAAGAACATTTCTTTGTTTGATTAACTACTTTTTTAACAACATTGTCACATACGTTTGATTCATAAAAACAGGTTTTAGTGTTCTGTTTGATTTACTAATTTTTAACAACATTGTCACAGACTTATAATTCCTAATAACACATTTTAGTGTTCCGTCCGCCCTTTTTCTTCGAAATACATACATGGTTTCTTTAAAAAAACTGTTTGTCATTATGTTATATTTTATCTAGACTGTTAAGGCTAGCAGAACGTTAATTATTTCAGTCAGTATAAGTTTTATCTCTTGTTTTATTTAAACATAAAACTCACATTAAAAAAGCATTTTACACAAAAAGGCAAAATGTGCTATTATTATAACAGTAACTACTAATTATCAACACTAATTATGCAACAAATATATAAAGATGTTTCCAACATTCCAGAAATGTGTTCTTGTTTCAGAATATTTGGTACGTTGTGTATGAGTGTGTGCGCTTGTTTCTTTGTGGGGGAGACACATTAGCTTTATGCCTATGTGATGAAGATATATGGTTTACACAGCTGATTTATGCATTTACACATAGGCTACAGGAGATAAAACATGTAGTCACTTACAGTGCGTGTACACCCAAAACATAACCAATATCTCGCCTCACACATGCATCACAAATGAACCCACAGCCTTTCCAACACGGCTCCGCATATACTGTAGCAAACACAGTCCTAATGGCTTGAGGAGATTGCTGAGATAGCCTACAGACGCTTATCACTCTGTTTAGGCTAACAAGACGAGTCCTTTACTTCAAACAAGGGCACTTCATAGTCAACGGTCGACATATACATATATAACAGAATAGAAAAAATAATAATAACATCTTGATAAAGATGAACCGTGACAGCTCTGCAGTGAATGTTTTCAAATAAAAGCAGTTGTCCACTGTTTGCCTTTCGGTCTCAGAAAATGTTATTAATATTTAGATACAATATATAAGCCAATATATTGATTATCGCCTTCCAGTGTTAAATTATTATTGGTTATCATTATTGTCCGAAATGTACATATTGGTGAATGATGCATCTCGATTATAAAGACATTATTGCGGAGCTAACCTCCTGATCCCCCACCCCAGTTTCTTCAAGATCCCTCCAATTCCAGCACAATGGGCCTGTAGGAAAGCTCATTGGTTCACTTACAGGGCATTTAGTTGTTTTGTTCTGTTTTTGTGTATTTTTCTGAAATTTGATGTATTATAAAGTGGGACTCAATGTCACTGTAGGAAATGTTTTATTGATATGTACAAAAACATGGTTTTAACCAAAGCTTGTCATAATGCACGTATCATTTTCAGTTCTTTCTTCAGAAAATTTTCAATGTATATTTTGATTTGAGTTATTTAGTCTATGTAGGCTTACATTTCTGTCGTCTATCATTTGAGATCATCCATATTTACATTAAAATACATATGTAAATAGTATAGTAAATATAATAAGTATAATTACCTGTTACTGAAACTAGTAGACTAGCCCTTTTTATGCTAACAGGTACACACCTGCTGTGAGGAGTTAAAGAAGGGCAAGAAGAGTTCCCCAGGGCATGAGAGCCACTGGTAAATAAAGTTGCACCACCACACTGACATAATCTATACATTTACACTTTTTAAAGTGGGTCAGAGGAAAATTATTTATTCACAACTTAATAACTTTGATTACTTAAGCACTATATAAAAATAATTTAGGTTACACAATTGTAAAAAATCTCTCTATACATCTTAAACTCTTGAAGGACAGAAAGTTACTGCGTGCCGTCCTTTACTGGTGGTCCTAACACAATGGTGTGTCAATGCATTGTGCATGTGCGTTGACCCATAAAGAATGTCACTAAGAATGAAAAATATAATGAACCCCAATGAAGAGCAAAGTGGAAACTAGAAAGGGCAAAAAACACCTGATGCACACAAAACAAAAATATGAATATTATCCTAAATACCCTCAAATCAAATTGACTAAAATAACATAATTTTTAAGCAGCTGTGTTTGTATTATGTGGGCATGTTACTGCACATGGATACAGGTGTGACTGAGAAAAGGGTGCCGTCTCCTGTTCAAATTTGTTTCCAAACCGCCAAATTGTAGTGTACACAATCCCTTTGAGACTCCTCAATCTCTTATATGTCTATAATCCCGTATATAGTTTTTGTCTGTGTGTAGGTGAATGTTCACAATAAAGAGTTTTGCTCCAGCGAATGACTGGGGACCTACACACATTGTTCAAGTCGAACTGCGTCTGGGCGCATCTGACACCATTCTGGTTCGATTGACTAGTTTGAGTGCACACTTACCGCACCCTGGCGTGGTTTGGAAAGGGGACAGTATGAGCGCAAATCAGGCCAGAGCGCGGAACTGAAAGCATGATGTAAATTATGCGACTGTTTAAATTTCTCTCTGAGATTCAGCTGTCACTGTAAAACATCTGATAGGCTACATAGCACAATTACACATGCATGTGTCGGCCAAAACTACTCCAGATATAGGGTTTGTCATAAATGTCATAATGCAACTCTTTGTATATATGTTAGGGTGATTTAAAACCATTGTGAGTCGGATATCTATGAAGTCAATTCAATGACACATATAGGGTCTTTGCAGAAAAAAGTTTCACAAAAGAAATGAGCAAAAATGTATAAAATTGGAAACAAAAATAAAGAATAGCAAAAGAAAAATTAGTAATTGAGAGTAATGAAGGTATATACAAAAAAGTTTAGCAAAAAAGTAAAGTAAGAGAAGAAAAATGAAGTAAAATGAAGTTTTGCAAACAGAATCTTCATCAGGAATGATTTTCCAGCAAATCTTTTCCTTTGCAATACCTACTTATTCAATTTTTCACTGCTCCTTTGATTCTGCATTTCAGCCAACTGTGCGCTTGCGACTTGGTTTCTCCTTTGCTTTTCACTTTTTTTGTTTTTATTTGTCATCATTTTGACGTGGGGGCGTTTTAGGCTGGCTCTAAAGCCTGTGCTGTCCAGCTGTCATCGATCTTCACACAGATTGTCAATAGATCACTAGGAGCTGTGTAAAGACCCTTCTGCTTTAAATGCTCCACAATTGTCCCTGTTCCCCCACAAATAAAAGGGCTGAATGACTACAGACCTGTTGCTTTAACATCTGTGGTCATGAAGTCATTTGAAAGACTTGAAGGACATTACTGGACCCTTGCTAGCAAACAGGTCTGTGCTGTGGATGATGAAGTCAACATGGGGCTACATCCTCCAACATCTGGACAGGGACTTAAGCAAGGATCCTGTTTGTGTACTTCAGCTCTGCTTTTAACACCATCATCCCGGATACCCTCCTGTACAAACTGACATAGATCTTCATGCCCACCTCCCTCTGTCATTGGATCATCAGCTTTCTGACAGACAGACAGCAGCTAGTGAGACTGGGCGAACTTACATCCAACACCCGATCCATCAGCACTGCAGCTCCTCGGGGATGTGTGCTCTTCCACTGCTGTGCTCCATCTACACTAGTGACTGCACCTCTAAAGATCCCTCTGTCATACTCCTGAAATTTGCAGATGACACCACAGTCATTGGTCTCATCCAGGATGGAGATGAGTCTTCTTACAGAAAAGAGGTTAAGCACCTGGCTGTTTGGTGCAGTCAAAACAACCTTGAGCTGACTACGCTCAAAATATGACAGTGGAGTTCAGGACAGCCCCTTTGCATTCCCCCCATTCACCATCATGAACAACACTATGGCAGCAATGGAGTTATTCAGGTTCCGGGGCACTACCATCTCACAGGACCTGAAGTGGGACATTCACATAGACTCCATTGTGAAACAGCAGAGGTTGTATTAAAGGTTGTACTTTCTTCGTCAGCCGCAACAGTTCAACTTGCCATAGGGCACAGATGACACAGTTTTACCCAGCTGTCATTGATTCGTTTCTTTTCTCTTCTAAAACTGTTTGGTTTATCTCAGCCAGCAAATCAGGTATAAGACTGCAACAGACTGTTAGGACAGCTGAACGGATAATTGGTGTTAACCTGCCCAACCTTCAGGACTTCCCCAATGCCATCTCCAGCTTAAACAACTAATACAGAAATTACTACTTGTTTAATTTTCCTGTAATTTATGGCTCCACTAATTTATTACCACCTTTATTAAGTATAATGTAAATACATATGCATATTTAATTTATACAACTGTAAACTGTAAATGCACCAATCTGTAAATAAATCCTCGGTTCAAAAATGTATGCAACATTATTATTAGTAGTAGTAGTATTACCTCAAGTTTGACTTATTTATACTTACTAATTGTTCTTCACGTTTTCATGTCACGTATATATGTATATACCAAGTGCTCAAAAAAACACAGTAAATCCCATGTGTGTTTGCACACATTTGGTCAATAAAGCAAATTCTGATTCTTAGTCCGGCTGTGTACAACAGGCCTCTGGCCTCCCTCATTACGTCATTAGGGCATGTCGATCTATCGTCATGGCAGTGATGGCGACGTGAAGCTTTTTGAAGCACCGAAGCTTTAAATAATCATTCGGAAAATGGTTCATTACTCGAAGCTTTTCAAATCAGAGCTCGACTAGGACCTCTGCTGGTGAAAGTGAGGGAATGAGCTGCGACGCAAAATGTTTCACAACAGACCAAAATGAATGAGATTCATGACAACAATCTGTTCCAATGCATCATTTAAAATGAAAACAAATTGGTATCACAGTTAACATCACTAGTATGTAGTTGATTGTTTTCACGAGTTCATGTTGTGTTTTGCTTCATTCTGTGAAATAAATGTGTATTAAGACTTTTGATCATGTTAATGAACTTACATGTTAATGCGTTTGTTAGAAGTACACATGAACACAACATATAGTTGTTATCAGTTTGCCCATAACAAAGCTTGCTCGTTACACTTTCACTATATTATACCTTATACTGGTTTGGTTTCATGTATAGTCAAATTTGAGTAGTCTTCTTTTGCATCATGCAAAGTATAGCCTCATGTCTTACATATATAAATATATAAATATATTACATTATATAAATGTGGATACTTACTAATTTTGTTAGTGTGTCAGAAATATTATTTGAAGTTTGGAAGTCATACACGACGTGAATCCGTGCTTCTTCCTCCAGACCCTCAGGTGAATGTAATTCAGGTAATAAAGAAAATTGCTAAAAGTTTTATTCCTGTACAGTAGCCATTCTGTTTACTAAGGTCGTTCGTAGTGTGTTTTATATGTTTTGTCAGGTATTATTTTACTGACTATAACTATTCCTTAAACAGGAACAACATGCATTATTACATTCATAAGAAGACAAGTTACAGATTATTGGTTAACGTTTGTGGGAAATGAACGGGCAAATGAAAACATTGCTGCAGAATACTGTACAGAAATAAAAACTTGTAGCGATTTTATTATATCGGATACATTAACGTACCTGAGGGTGACTTTTGTGTTCAGCGGCGGAGGAGGATGTCGCTCGTTCCTATGGCGTTCCTAAGGGTCCAAATACATGACTTTGCAGCACACACACGTCTCACTCAACGCGACGTCTGCGTCTTCCGAGCGTGACGTCTGCGTCTGCCGAGCGTGACGTCTGCGTCTGTTGCTTGACTCGCCCAACTGCCGAACGTGACGTTTGCGTCTCACTGAACGCGACGTCTGCGTCTGCCTGAACATACAACCAGTTTTATGTGTTTATACTGACAATACCTTTAAACAGTTATTAACTGAAAGTAAGCGAATTCTTTCTTTTTGGAATAGTAAATTAAAGTTTGAGTATGTTGTAATCATTTGACTGATCTCACATTGACCTTGCTTATTCTTGCTCACAACATATTATCACATTCCCAAGGGGTAATATCTCATGGCCACGACAAAACTTAGTGAAACGAGCATGTGCCCTCCTGTTCGCCCTACACGTGAGATTGGTCAACGTGGAAAATGTATTCACTCAAATTATCCCGTTCTTTTGGATATGTTTTGGATTTCAAAAATCAGTGATTGCCATTCTTCATTTTTTTTGGTTTATTCTGTAATCATTGCATGCATCACTAATAAATATTCTAAAAACAAAAATATTTTCGATTGTGATGAATATATATATCAATTAGTGACAGAATGAAATGTATTGTTTGTGGTCAATTTTGACAGCTGTTTGGAGGATTATTTTATGAGGCCAAACTCTTTCTACTTTGCTGTAGGCCTTTACTGAAAGGCTGAATACGTTAAAGCCAACCTAATCACTGTAGCCTGACGGATGAACAAATAAAATTAAAACCTTATGAATAAATAGGATATCTTGTAAGATACTGCATTATCCAAATATAGTATTATTTGATACATTTTTAAAGTTTTCATTACATTTTGGGCATTGAATCCATGCTGAATCCACCCTTCTGATGGGATCAGTTTAATCCAGATTTTTTGGAACAAAGTGATCCAAATCCTACAAAAAAGTTCTGAAAAACCCAAACTAAAGGTTTGATCCGGATCAAAACCAAGATTGGATTACGTGATCTAATCCGATTATGTAATCCGTTTTTTCTTTTGAAAAACACATTTTCAAGATTTGATCCAATCCGTTATCCAAAATCCTGGATTACTTTTGAAAAACCGGGCCCTGGAAATAGTGCTACGTTGCTGTATTACTGTTAGCAGATAATTATGTAATGTTTTAATGCTACTTAATTATTGGTAACATTTATGTTTAATGTAACATTAATGTTTAATGTTACTAAACACTTTTAATGTTACTAAATCAAGACGTTACTTACGGATATAAGTGGGAATTATCGAACTTTCGAGGGCAGCAACGTGAGACTGGACCCAGCTAAAATATAAATTTATTTCAGTCCTTTGTACTCTTATCACTATCTTAAATATTTTTATAATTGGGTTCTCTCTTCTTGTTTAATTTGAAAAGCTGTTTTCTCCTCAGATCTTTAGATCCCTCCATGGATATCAGAAAATTGCTATATAAGCTATAATAATGTACATATTATATATCTAGTAGTGAATGTTTTTCTGCTCACCGTGCATATTGTTTTAATTGGCTGAACATAAGTCTTCCATGTACATTTCTCTTCACACCATAACCCTACATTTCTAACTCTTTTACACTTTCCATACTTTTGACCACATTGTTCAACTTATCTTTCCCGTAAATAACATAACTGACATCTTTAGAAACCATAACCCAACGTTCAGCCTTTATAACCTTATGAGTACCTTAACTGAGATTTAATATTCTTGCATCACTTCCATACAGTGGGAACATTTCTTGTTCCCCTGCGGATTTTGAAAGTTTACCTGTTTATGAAGAAATTAAGCTTCTATAATGTTTATGGTAGTTTTTACTTTAAAGGATAGAGACAGAACATCAATCAAAAATCCATAAAAAGAAACATTAAAAAAAGGTTATAAATTGTTTTGCAATTCGGTGAGTAAAATTAGTATTTGATCTGGCTCCCACTGATTATATACTGTATTAATAGGTATAGGTTATGTGCTTATATGTTACACAGATTACTCCTGTCACTTTAGGAAATTACTCCTGATGTCAGTTTGTTAGGTTTAAAAAAGAAGCCTGCCATCACAATCTGTATATTCCATCGCAACCTCTTCACCATGGTCAAGACTAGATTAATAGCTGTCAAAGGTTATCAGGGACAAGATTGTAGACTGACACAATGCTTTGGGCTACATACAGAAGCTTAATGAGAAGGAGACAACTGTTGGTGTGATTATTTGGAAATAGAAGAAATCAACAGTAAAATGATCCAGAAAAGGCTTAGGAGAAAGTGCTGTGGTCAGATGGAGCCAAAATTAACTCTCTGTTTTTGGAGGGAGAGAAATGCTGACTATGACCCCAAGAACACTGTCTCTTTAGTCAAGCACATTATGTTTTGGGGCATTTTCTCTGCTATGGGAACAGTATGCCTTCACCAGATTGGGGAGGTGAGGGACGGTTCCATTTACTGTTAAATCTTGGACGAGAACCTCCTCACCTCAACAAGAACACTCAAGATGCGTAGTGGATCGGCCTTCAACATGACAGAGACCTAAAACATATTGCTAAGACCACCAAGGAGTGGCTCAAAGAGAAGCACAATGCAATAGAAATCAAAGACTAAACCAGTTCTTCATTCTTCCACCTATGCACCTTTCATGCAGTTGAATTAGTACTAAACAAATAAGTACTAATTCAAGAAATTAGTTAAATTAACAATATGATATTTGGCTGAGAAACAGCTATCAAAATCAGAGGATGCCAAAAAACTACTTATTTATGTAATAATAAATTCTGTACTGTGACAAATGTTAGATTGAAAATACGTAATGATTATAGCTTCTAAGTGTGGTTTAAAATGAGAGCTTTGAATTGTTCAATGCCTTGCATCACCAGTTTTGTCATTTTATCAGATGGCAGAAGCAGCCTTTGCATTTGTTATGCATTAAATTATGGTTGAAAACAATGTAGAAAACAGTAGATTTGAAGATGTTCTGGACTTTGAAGTCCCAGAATAAGAATATTGTGTTATATTCATTTCTGCTTTATCAGATTTGGAGGAAATCTTCTGCTTTAGTTTTTATTTACCCTGACAGAATTTTCTTGGCATCACAAAAGAGTAAAAAATAAAACACAAATAAAATGAAATGGACCTGTTGTATATTAGTTGTTTTTGACTTGTGTAAAATTAATAAGGTCAAATATAAAAAAAGCTTTAAAATATTATTTTGTTTAAATAAGTGAAGGAAACTGCTCTAAACTTTTGCGATAATGCGGCTCGGCAGACCAATTTTATTTACGTCCCCACCAATGTCAAAATTAAAATTTCGCCCTTGCCTATAACCATAATCACAGAATACTATTTAATTTTTTATATTCAACACTGTATATACAATAAACAAAAATACAATAATATGACATTGTCCAGTAAATTAGAAAAACCTTGCAAATACACGCACACACACACACAAGATTATTATTATTTAACATAAAAAAGATATGGCTTGGCAAACCATTTAATATTGCATTTATGCCACCTACTGGAAATAGAGTGAAACACAGATCAAATAAATGCAAGCGTTTATTTATTTATAAAGCACAAAAAGCACTAATAAACTGTACACAGCAGTGGTCACCACATTTTAAAGTGGTTTTTATGTGTTATACTAAATTATATCGGAAAACATGGCAGGAATAATCGATCGCATCAGAACAATATAAACATCAGAAAGCCGTAATAACATGCCCAACATATAATGATATAACCATGGTTTTGGACTTAAATGTATTTCACGAACACTTTACACGAAGCATTACAAACTGCATAAACTAAGATTGACAGCTGGTCCTTACCAGTGTGTAACACAACTAACAGAATGTCAAGTAAACAACAGATGATCATTAGTTCCTAGGACAGACGCAGACGTCACGTTCAGTGAGAGGAATGAGTGAAGTGAAAGTTAACAAAGTAGACGCTTGACACACTGCATTGAACCGTGTATAGGAGCGTGTTACAACACGTGTTAGCAAAAATGACAACAAATTACTTCACAGCTACACGTGAATGACACGTGACGCCTAACTGGACGCTTCACTGCTGCACGTGATTTACGTGACGTCTACGTCACGTCAACGTCTCGTCTGCGTCTTGAATTCAATGCAATAAATAGCAGAATAAAAAAAAAGTTAAGACGTGGAGTTAGACGTTCAGTGAGACGAATGTGTGCTGCAAAGTCATGTATTTGTATGGCGTTCCTAATATGGCGCTCGGATTGTATGGCGCTCGGATTGTATCATTAGCAAACGAGACTCACAAGCACGACTTATAACACACGTGTAAGCGTGCGTGTACGTCTCCATTTGTTTTATATGGAGACGTACACGCATATATCACGTCACGTATATGGAAAGCCGTTTGGGTCATATTTCGCCATCAACCAGACGCCTGGTGTTCAGAAGACGCCTGCTTTTACGGCGTTTAAGACATACAGACGCCTGCTTTTACGGCGTTTAAGACATGCAGACGCCGTAAATTACGGCGTTTAATACATACAGACGCCTGGTGTTCAGAAGACGCCGTAAATTACGGCGTTTAAGACATACAGACGGCTGCTTTTACGGCGTTTAAGACATACAGACGGCTGCTTTTACGGCGTTTAAGACATACAGACGGCTGCTTTTACGGCGTTTAAGACATACAGACGCCTGCTTTTACGGCGTTTAAAATGCAATGTGAAACGCCGTTCATTTCGGCGTTTGAACTTCCATAGTACGCCGTAAATTACGGCGCTTCCGTGTAACTAAGACGCCGTAAAAAGCGGCGTTTTCTATAATATTAAAATCAGCCCCGCCTTTTCTACACAGTCCCGCCCCTCCACTGAACAGAAAGACATGTGTAGTAGAATGTCGATCTGAATAACGTTTCCTGTTTTTAACTTTATTGCGAATAATGCTTAGACTTTCATAATGTGATATTTTTCCATTGGACGCGTTTATCCTCCTTTTCGTTTATCATATGTGTACGAGCGGCATACTTCAGAGCGAGTACGTTTATGACACTTAGTGCGTTTATGTTTGTGAAATCAATTGACTTCGTGCGTGTTGTTGTCATCCTCGGTGGCGTAGTGGACAGCGTGCTCTGCAGCGGAACTTCATCTCTTTCAACGATTGGAGTTCGACTTCGCGATCCGACAATGTTCTTCATTCCTTTTGAATTGTTCTATTGAGTCATGTCTTTAAATGTTGGAACACTACCTGTTGATGGCAACTTATTAAATGACAAGAAACGCTTATTACAAGCCAACGGTCTAAGGCCTTAATGCATGCAACAGCTGCGGGCTAAGTCTGCTTACTGTACTGTGGCTGTTGTGAGTATGTTTTTATTGATTAAAAATGATTTCCCATCTACGAACCCGTTTGTATTTCCATTTACATATAGACTGCACATGCTGCATGCATTTAGTATAAACCCCTATAAGCATTTGACGATCAAAAATCTAAAAATGGAGGAGACTGTTCACATACAGAAACAATAAGGGAAATTCTGACCAAAAAACATATTGTTGGGCTATTATTTTATAGCAATTTTTAAAGGAAAATATGGCCCTGTTTTATAACTTACTTATTGGTAAATACAGAACAACAAGCAAAAAATGTGCAATAACGAAAGTTATAGCCTACGCATAGCCATCTTAAGCTAAATTGTCAAACAAAAATTAAAGCCAATTGATTAGGCTGTTTAATGCACATTTACGGATTCTCAATTACAAAAAACTAGAAATTAAATTAAAAAAAATTTACATACAGTCGCCTAACTGCAGAACGTAAAAGGTATGCAACACAAAAGCACTGGATATTTAGGTTATAATATACGCTCCATCCACATCGAGCTGAGTTTCTTTATTGAAAAAATAGGTGCTTTGACGAGTAAAATAAATCATATCTAAATTAAAGTTTGTTTCTCATTCTCAGTCTGTTGTTGTCGGCTGCGGAGAAACGGCTGACTACATAAATACTGCCTTCTTTTAGAGGTTGCTAAGCGATCATGTTTGTTAAAACGTTTTGTATTTTGGGATGGCTATTTTGACGAGGCAGTCGACGCCGCGTTCACTTATCTTAGATTTCGTGTGGGACTTATGCATAACTGCATTATGTAAGTGATTTTTATTCATTTTCACGAATAATAAATAACTCCCTTAACTCTTATTTGCTTTACCAAATTATTTAGCCTTAATTATGCGTGCGTGTTGTTCTTTTCAGGAGGGTCATGGGCTTTATTATATTTATATGGGCTATTTTATAATAGATGGTAATGTATTAATATGATCAATTTATAAATGATTGCAAAATTTAGATGTTTAATTCAAGATGTTTGGTGTCAAACCAAGAGTTAGAAAACTTGTTCATCATCTCCAGCAGGGTGGATCCCTGTATGGACTGCTCACTGGCCCTCCCCAAAAGATCATCAGACAGCTGCAGCTGAAACAGAACGCTGCTGCTAGGATTCTGAATAGAAAATCTGAGCACGTCAGCCCAATCGACAGGTCACTATATTCCGGTTACATTTAGAATCATTTTTTAAGGTATTTTTAGGCTACTTGACTATACGTCACTCAATGTCCAATAGAACCCAAATGCATTGCAGATATGCGCATTATAAAATAACCAACAGACTACTCAGATCATTAGAATCAAGTCAGTTAGAGATAACAAAAGTTGACTCAAAACAAGGTACGTCAGCGTTAAGAAACTATATGCCACCTGAACCCGCAGGCATCAGATGCTCTTCAATATTAGCTACTTTTTCATCCAGATTAATTAATTGAATTAAACATCTTAATTTTGCAATCATTTATAAATTGATTATATTAATACATTACCATCAATTATAAAATAGCCTATATAAATATAATAAAGCCCATGACCCTCCTGAAAAGAACAACACGCACGCATAATTAAGGCTAAATAATTTGGTAAAGCAAATAAGAGTTAATGGGGTTATTTATTATTCGTGAAAATGAATAAAAATCACTTACATAATGCAGTTATGCATAAGTCCCACACGAAATCTAAGATAAGTGAACGCGGCGTCGACTGCCTCGTCAAAATAGCCATCCCAAAATACAAAACGTTTTAACAAACATGATCGCTTAGCAACCTCTAAAAGAAGGCAGTATTTATGTAGTCAGCCGTTTCTCCGCAGCCGACATCAACAGACTGAGAATGAGAAACAAACTTTAATTTAGATATGATTTATTTTACTCGTCAAAGCACCTATTTTTTCAATAAAGAAACTCAGCTCGATGTGGATGGAGCGTATATTATAACCTAAATATCCAGTGCTTTTGTGTTGCATACCTTTTACGTTCTGCAGTTAGGCGACTGTGTGTAAATTTTTTTTAATTTAATTTCTAGTTTTTTGTAATTGAGAATCCGTAAATGTGCATTAAACAGCCTAATCAATTGGCTTTAATTTTTGTTTGACAATTTAGCTTAAGATGGCTATGCGTAGGCTATAACTTTCGTTATTGCACATTTTTTGCTTGTTGTTCTGTATTTACCAATAAGTAAGTTATAAAACAGGGCCATATTTTCCTTTAAAAATTGCTATAAAATAATAGCCCAACAATATGTTTTTTGGTCAGAATTTCCCTTATTGTTTCTGTATGTGAACAGTCTCCTCCATTTTTAGATTTTTGATCGTCAAATGCTTATAGGGGTTTATACTAAATGCATGCAGCATGTGCAGTCTATATGTAAATGGAAATACAAACGGGTTCGTAGATGGGAAATCATTTTTAATCAATAAAAACATACTCACAACAGCCACAGTACAGTAAGCAGACTTAGCCCGCAGCTGTTGCATGCATTAAGGCCTTAGACCGTTGGCTTGTAATAAGCGTTTCTTGTCATTTAATAAGTTGCCATCAACAGGTAGTGTTCCAACATTTAAAGACATGACTCAATAGAACAATTCAAAAGGAATGAAGAACATTGTCGGATCGCGGAGTCGAACTCCAATCGTTGAAAGAGATGAAGTTCCGCTGCAGAGCACGCTGTCCACTACGCCACCGAGGATGACAACAACACGCACGAAGTCAATTGATTTCACAAACATAAACGCACTAAGTGTCATAAACGTACTCGCTCTGAAGTATGCCGCTCGTACACATATGATAAACGAAAAGGAGGATAAACGCGTCCAATGGAAAAATATCACATTATGAAAGTCTAAGCATTATTCGCAATAAAGTTAAAAACAGGAAACGTTATTCAGATCGACATTCTACTACACATGTCTTTCTGTTCAGTGGAGGGGCGGGACTGTGTAGAAAAGGCGGGGCTGATTTTAATATTATAGAAAACGCCGCTTTTTACGGCGTCTTAGTTACACGGAAGCGCCGTAATTTACGGCGTACTATGGAAGTTCAAACGCCGAAATGAACGGCGTTTCACATTGCATTTTAAACGCCGTAAAAGCAGGCGTCTGTATGTCTTAAACGCCGTAAAAGCAGCCGTCTGTATGTCTTAAACGCCGTAAAAGCAGCCGTCTGTATGTCTTAAACGCCGTAATTTACGGCGTCTTCTGAACACCAGGCGTCTGTATGTATTAAACGCCGTAATTTACGGCGTCTGCATGTCTTAAACGCCGTAAAAGCAGGCGTCTGTATGTCTTAAACGCCGTAAAAGCAGGCGTCTTCTGAACACCAGGCGTCTGGTTGATGGCGAAATATGACCCAAACGGCTTTCCATAGATATATGCACAGAGAACGTGCGTCTGCCAAAACGCCTGGAGAACGTGCGTCTGCCTAAACGCCTGGACAACCTATATCTTGTGACAATTAAACATGTTTTTTTAGAGTAAGAGTAAAGTAATTATGATTTTTGGTTTAATCTAAAGTTTTAAAACTAGTAATTGTTACACTCCCTGAATTTTAATAATTATTCAACAATAAAATAACGATTTTTACAATTTTTCAAAAGAATAAAAAGTTACAGCTACAGAAGACCTCATTGAAATTGTGTAATTTAACGGTTCTCCACTTCATCTCTAATGACTTTGTGATATACAGAAATTTTAAAAATCACTTGTAGGCTATGTGTTCCCAAATCTTTGTTCTCTCAGATCGCAAGCTAGTTTAAATAGTATTTATTTAAATAGTATTTATTTAAACATTATAAACAATAAAGCCAGATATTCTTAGAATTTAGATACCAAACGGCAAGACTCAATAGAACATTTTTCTGTAACACCAGTGCCCAACAGCAGCCCAGTCCTTCCTCCTTTTTTGCGGTGAAAGTGATTTGGTAGTCCCATATAACTTGTTGCTGCTGTCATGGCAATATCAGCTACCTTAAAAAATATTCAAACTGAAATTCACCCTGAATGATTATAATACATGATGACAAAAGCCCAAAATGTCAGTTATCAGTTATTATCATGATAAACACTTATAAACCCTCCATATCTGAGTATTGTATTGATTGCAAGAACATGCTCCTAAATTGAATGTTAAGTGTTTTAACTTTCAAATTATGCTTAGTTTTTGATGGTTGATTAGATATTAAAACAGAGGAAATAACACTATATACACTTTAAAAAAAACTCTGCACGTATAAAAAATGTCTTGTCTCCAAAATTACTTAACAAAATTACTTTGTTACTTAAATTAATTTATTTAATTAATTAACTCCTGAGTTTTTTGAGTATTATTCCAATAGGATTTAACAGCATTTGGAGTTGACATCACAACCATTAATTCCATTATTTTCTATTGTTTTTTGAGCAGGGTTCTATTCCTTTTTTTCAGTAGGCCTGGTCTTATATAAAAGTAATAAAATGTACAATATATATATTTCCGACCTAGTATAGTAATAGTAACTAATAATAGTAAAGGTAAAGATGCATAAAATGGAAAAACTCAATAAAGTAGCATGTAAGCTAGAACTATACCTCAAATGTGTAGGCTACTTAATGGTTGGATTTCAAAAGTGATAGAATAAAACTTGACCATCCAAAATGAGCTGTATGTATCATAAAATTTGCTGATGACTTAATTTGATCATTTTATTTTGCACTATTCTGTAAAAACATTTTCCAGTTGGCATCTCAACCCAAAATGTCGCTACATAAGCGCCTCCTAGTGGCTGATATCCTAAAAAGCACCCAAGGTTCGCCTCTGGTTCTCTACTGTATCCTCGTTGGTTATGGTAATGGGGATACATAAAAAAAGAAAAACGGAAACAAATATGTCACAGTTAGAAGGAAACTATGAATGGCTCCAATTACAAGTCAGAAAATGTTCACACTGAACCATCTATTCGTAGGAATAGGAACGGGATATAACCTCAAATTTCCACAGATAGGTTGTGTAACATCTAGGGAATGATTAGAAAATATTCCAAAATAAAGAATGACCGATTTTTATCCAGAAATCAAAAGTTGGTCAAAATTATTTAATGAATAAAACATATAGCCTAATATGGTTACTGTAGTAAAGCTTTGCTTTTGATTCACAGACTTTGGTTAAACATGCATTTCTCCAATTTTTGCTTTCTAGTGTGACAGTAGCATAATAGCCTTCACTCTGATTATAGTCAAAAACACGTTAAGACGAATGAATGTTGTCCACACATTGGCGAGTCTGTAAGCATAGCTAGTTTAGACGTAAAGACGCACGTACGTTCTCCACACGCATGTGTACACGCACGTCAACACGTCGCGCGTTCTCCACACGCATGTCTACACGCACGTCGACACGTATGTGAGCTTGGTCAGTAAAGGAATGATACAAAAGGAGCGCCATAATTCCTAAGGGTCCAAATACATGACTTTGCAGCACACATTCGTCTCACTGAACGTCTAACTCCACGTCTTAACTTTTTTTTTATTCTGCTATTTATTGCATTGAATTCAAGACGCAGACGAGACGTTGACGTGACGTAGACGTCACGTAAATCACGTGCAGCAGTGAAGCGTCCAGTTAGGCGTCACGTGTCATTCACGTGTAGCAGTGAAGTAATTTGTTGTCATTTTTGCTAACACGTGTTGTAACACGCTCCTATACACGGTTCAATGCAGTGTGTCAAGCGTCTACTTTGTTAACTTTCACTTCACTCATTCCTCTCACTGAACGTGACGTCTGCGTCTGTCCTAGGAACTAATGATCATCTGTTGTTTACTTGACATTCTGTTAGTTGTGTTACACACTGGTAAGGACCAGCTGTCAATCTTAGTTTATGCAGTTTGTAATGCTTCGTGTAAAGTGTTCGTGAAATACATTTAAGTCCAAAACCATGGTTATATCATTATATGTTGGGCATGTTATTACGACTTTCTGATGTTTATATTGTTCTGATGCGATCGATTATTCCTGCCACGTTTTCCGATATAATTCAGTATAACAAATAAACACCACTTTAAAATGTGGTGACCACTGCTGTGTACAGTTTATTAGTGCTTTTTGTGCTTTATAAATAAATAAACGCTTGCATTTATTTGATCTGTGTTTCACTCTATTTCCAGTAGGTGGCATAAATGCAATATTAAATGGTTTGCCAAGCCATATCTTTTTTATGTTAAATAATAATAATCTTGTGTGTGTGTATTTGCAAGGTTTTACTAATTTACTGGACAATGTCATATTATTGTATTTTTGTTTATTGTATATACAGTGTTGAATATAACAAATTAAATAGTATTCTGTGATTATGGTTATAGGCAAGGGCGAAATTTTGATTTTGACATTGGTGGGGACGTAAATAAAATTGGTCTGCCAAGCCGCATTGTCGCAAAAGTTTAGAGCAGTTTCCTTCACTTATTTAAACAAAATAATATTTTAAAGCTTTTTTTATATTTGACCTTATTAATTTTACACAAGTCAAAAACAACTAATATACAACAGGTCCATTTCATTTTATTTGTGTTTTATTTTTTACTCTTTTGTGATGCCAAGAAAATTCTGTCAGGGTAAATAAAAACTAAAGCAGAAGATTTCCTCCAAATCTGATAAAGCAGAAATGAATATAACACAATATTCTTATTCTGGGACTTCAAAGTCCAGAACATCTTCAAATCTACTGTTTTCTACATTGTTTTCAACCATAATTTAATGCATAACAAATGCAAAGGCTGCTTCTGCCATCTGATAAAATGACAAAACTGGTGATGCAAGGCATTGAACAATTCAAAGCTCTCATTTTAAACCACACTTAGAAGCTATAATCATTACGTATTTTCAATCTAACATTTGTCACAGTACAGAATTTATTATTACATAAATAAGTAGTTTTTTGGCATCCTCTGATTTTGATAGCTGTTTCTCAGCCAAATATCATATTGTTAATTTAACTAATTTCTTGAATTAGTACTTATTTGTTTAGTACTAATTCAACTGCATGAAAGGTGCATAGGTGGAAGAATGAAGAACTGGTTTAGTCTTTGATTTCTATTGCATTGTGCTTCTCTTTGAGCCACTCCTTGGTGGTCTTAGCAATATGTTTTAGGTCTCTGTCATGTTGAAGGCCGATCCACTACGCATCTTGAGTGTTCTTGTTGAGGTGAGGAGGTTCTCGTCCAAGATTTAACAGTAAATGGAACCGTCCCTCACCTCCCCAATCTGGTGAAGGCATACTGTTCCCATAGCAGAGAAAATGCCCCAAAACATAATGTGCTTGACTAAAGAGACCAGTGTTCTTGGGGTCATAGTCAGCATTTCTCTCCCTCCAAAAACAGAGAGTTAATTTTGGCTCCATCTGACCACAGCACTTTCTCCTAAGCCTTTTCTTGATCATTTTACTGTTGATTTCTTCTATTTCCAAATAATCACACCAACAGTTGTCTCCTTCTCATTAAGCTTCTGTATGTAGCCCAAAGCATTGTGTCAGTCTACAATCTTGTCCCTGATAACCTTTGACAGCTATTAATCTAGTCTTGACCATGGTGAAGAGGTTGCGATGGAATATACAGATTGTGATGGCAGGCTTCTTTTTTAAACCTAACAAACTGACATCAGGAGTAATTTCCTAAAGTGACAGGAGTAATTTGTGTAACATATAAGCACATAACCTATACCTATTAATACAGTATATAATCAGTGGGAGCCAGATCAAATACTAATTTTACTCACCGAATTGCAAAACAATTTATAACCTTTTTTTAATGTTTCTTTTTATGGATTTTTGATTGATGTTCTGTCTCTATCCTTTAAAGTAAAAACTACCATAAACATTATAGAAGCTTAATTTCTTCATAAACAGGTAAACTTTCAAAATCCGCAGGGGAACAAGAAATGTTCCCACTGTATGGAAGTGATGCAAGAATATTAAATCTCAGTTAAGGTACTCATAAGGTTATAAAGGCTGAACGTTGGGTTATGGTTTCTAAAGATGTCAGTTATGTTATTTACGGGAAAGATAAGTTGAACAATGTGGTCAAAAGTATGGAAAGTGTAAAAGAGTTAGAAATGTAGGGTTATGGTGTGAAGAGAAATGTACATGGAAGACTTATGTTCAGCCAATTAAAACAATATGCACGGTGAGCAGAAAAACATTCACTACTAGATATATAATATGTACATTATTATAGCTTATATAGCAATTTTCTGATATCCATGGAGGGATCTAAAGATCTGAGGAGAAAACAGCTTTTCAAATTAAACAAGAAGAGAGAACCCAATTATAAAAATATTTAAGATAGTGATAAGAGTACAAAGGACTGAAATAAATTTATATTTTAGCTGGGTCCAGTCTCACGTTGCTGCCCTCGAAAGTTCGATAATTCCCACTTATATCCGTAAGTAACGTCTTGATTTAGTAACATTAAAAGTGTTTAGTAACATTAAACATTAATGTTACATTAAACATAAATGTTACCAATAATTAAGTAGCATTAAAACATTACATAATTATCTGCTAACAGTAATACAGCAACGTAGCACTATTTCCAGGGCCCGGTTTTTTCAAAAGTAATCCAGGATTTTGGATAACGGATTGGATCAAATCTTGAAAATGTGTTTTTCAAAAGAAAAAACGGATTACATAATCGGATTAGATCACGTAATCCAATCTTGGTTTTGATCCGGATCAAACCTTTAGTTTGGGTTTTTCAGAACTTTTTTGTAGGATTTGGATCACTTTGTTCCAAAAAATCTGGATTAAACTGATCCCATCAGAAGGGTGGATTCAGCATGGATTCAATGCCCAAAATGTAATGAAAACTTTAAAAATGTATCAAATAATACTATATTTGGATCATGCAGTATCTTACAAGATATCCTATTTATTCATAAGGTTTTAATTTTATTTGTTCATCCGTCAGGCTACAGTGATTAGGTTGGCTTTAACGTATTCAGCCTTTCAGTAAAGGCCTACAGCAAAGTAGAAAGAGTTTGGCCTCATAAAATAATCCTCCAAACAGCTGTCAAAATTGACCACAAACAATACATTTCATTCTGTCACTAATTGATATATATATTCATCACAATCGAAAATATTTTTGTTTTTAGAATATTTATTAGTGATGCATGCAATGATTACAGAATAAACCAAAAAAAATGAAGAATGGCAATCACTGATTTTTGAAATCCAAAACATATCCAAAAGAACGGGATAATTTGAGTGAATACATTTTCCACGTTGACCAATCTCACGTGTAGGGCGAACAGGAGGGCACATGCTCGTTTCACTAAGTTTTGTCGTGGCCATGAGATATTACCCCTTGGGAATGTGATAATATGTTGTGAGCAAGAATAAGCAAGGTCAATGTGAGATCAGTCAAATGATTACAACATACTCAAACTTTAATTTACTATTCCAAAAAGAAAGAATTCGCTTACTTTCAGTTAATAACTGTTTAAAGGTATTGTCAGTATAAACACATAAAACTGGTTGTATGTTCAGGCAGACGCAGACGTCGCGTTCAGTGAGACGCAAACGTCACGTTCGGCAGTTGGGCGAGTCAAGCAACAGACGCAGACGTCACGCTCGGCAGACGCAGACGTCACGCTCGGAAGACGCAGACGTCACGTTGAGTGAGACGTGTGTGTGCTGCAAAGTCATGTATTTGGACCCTTAGGAACGCCATATATTTGGACCCTTAGGAACGCCATACGTTCCTGCATACAGTCTCCTTTTAAAGATTTAAAGTGCCTTTGTTAACATTCACAGAAAGTACGCCTTATAAAAGAGTATCAATACATTCAAAAGAGTTACCTTTTTTAAACGATACAACAAAACAAATTCATAAGAGGTTACTCAATTGGACATGTTTATAATGTTTTATTAACTCAGTCTGCCTCTTGCAAACAACTCTTTCATTTATATGTAGAAACAGGATGCAATAACCGCGTTCCATTTGTGCAGTTTCCAAATGTCATCCACGCACATGGATCTGTACCACATGACACACTGTTGTAAAATTACAAATCTGGCAAAGTTTAATTAAAAAACATATTCTTCTCTAGTTTAAATTGTGTGGTGCTTCTTCGTGTTTGTTGTTTCTTAAGTGGAAAAAACAAAGAACATTTTAATTTGATAGGTAAAGAGACACTGTGGTATGAGCTGCGTCCGGAAGCTTTGCCTTGCTTTCGTCCAGACACGCAATGCCTTCGGAGAAAGTGTTTGTTAAGTAACTGTAACACATAATACTCTCGAATGTCATGTTAAGCGTTCAAATATAAAGTTAAATAAATAAATAAACAAACAATTTAACTCTCCATGTACTGACATCATGCTTCTCTATACCAATAAGCTGATAAAGCATCAAACTTCTCAATAACAATAAGCACCTTCGGATCATGAGCCAATGAAAGGAGAAGTGGGCGGGGCGACACGTGTAGCTCCTTGCAAATGTGTTGCCCCGCCCCGTCGTCCAGCCTGCACTCTAGAGCTACTCTCATAGGCGTATCCCATCATGCATCATGTTCTGGATATAAATCATGAGACTTTTTGCTTGGGTCACGCGGATGTTGCGGAAAGCTTTCCAGTGTATGTTATACTACTACCTTTTAAGGTTATATCTTTATTTAGTCTATGTTTGGCTAACATGTGTTTTTCTTTTGTTTTTTTGATACAATACAAATTAAGTGCTATACAAGTAAATCTGACTTGATTTGACCGGACTATATAATTAGATATTACATATAGTTTCGTAGTATAAATAGAGCCTGGAAGCGTATATCCCCCTCTCAGTGCGTGAGTTGGCAACCCTGCAAATATTCTAACAAAATAAGAAAGTCATTTTAGGACAAACACTAAAATAAAAGATTACAGAAAACCGCATGCAGATCGCTTTCTCTGCACTGTCTTCAATATCGACTGGTCAAGGAGCTGACGATCAAAATCTCGCTAGCCAATGAGAGCAAGTGGACATAAGTCCCGCCCCCACGTGAAATTGTGTGCCAGTAAGGTGAACGAAAACTCGGAAAGCAAGTGGAAAATATAGCAGCGAATTCAGCAAACTATTATTTGCAAAAACGAAAATTGTTAAGACAATCATCTTTCAATTGAGTTGATTGTTTTCATAATCAAACTGTTTTTCTTCCGTCTCATTGTATATTTCTGTTCGTTTTATCGTTTCAGCACATCATCGTCAGGGTTCTATATACGTCACAGGCACTGCAGCGTCAGCGTGGTTAAGAGGATTTGTATAATAATACAACAAAAAACTGTACAAATACATCGACTAAGCCTAAATTACAAAACAGAATGAGTCTTATTAAGTGATGGTGGCCCGTTTCCAAACACACAAACATAAAACAACATTTAAAAACAAGTAAAAAACACTAACACAACTAACTATGAAGTTATATTTTGTGGAAATATGAAATATAATAACAAAAATGACAATTTATCATATGTTCTCGTAGTTTTTTATCTTGTAATTTCATTACTTTTATTTATTATAATGTTTCGATCAGTTTGTTATTTGCCGTGGTTACTATTTACTGTGTTACTATTTAATATCAAACGTATGACAGGAGAAATACTGAGAATGTGCATAGACAGCCTAACATTATTTATTGGCTCAAAGCCCAATGAGAATGTGTAGCTGACGTGAAGCCACGCGGTGTAATATATCATTTTAATATTTATGATATTTTATTTACGATGATATCCCAACTCAATAACCCTTAGAATGATAATTAAGTACAACTTAATACCTTACAACGTAAGTCAACCACATCTCATGACTTGAATGTGAGCTACATTTTTATTTCATTGGCTCAAATTTACAGGTAGACATTAGGGGGCGATATTGGACTTTGTTGGTTGGTCCTCGAATTCACATAACACATGCTTTTTAAATCTATTGACTTCTCCATTGTCTTTTTCTCATTAAAAATGTCCTCTTTAAATTAGGGCTTCCCTGAAGGTCAAAAATCCTTAAGGAAAAGTATTTCTTTAAGAGTGTTGCAACAAATATTGTAAAAGGACAGAAAAATAAAAGTTCTGGTGTACACAGTACACCCGTATGTTGTTTGAAACCAGTATAAATTTTTTTCTTCCCCACTGAACACAAAAGAAGCTAATTTTAAATTGTCTCAGACTTGGTTTTGTCTCTATACTATGAAAGTCAAGGGGGTCCAATGCTGTTTTGTTACAGCATACACGTTTCTCAAAATATCTTCCTTTGTGCTCTGCAGAAGAAAGAAAATCATACAGGTTTGGAATGACAGTGATGAAAGACTTTACATTTGGCATGAACTATCCCTTTTAATATACAGTAAAAAAAAACACAATAATGTTTTATTTACTTATTTCGGATATTACGTGTTTCAGTGAAAGTAATAAATTCGTTTTATGAATGTTTTTCTGTTTTCAAAGTCAAAGTGCAGGAAAAAATTGCCATGTTCTGTCTTTTCTGTTGCAGGGTTTCTTTATTTCCTTAAATTATATATTTAGCCGCAGAAAAATAAAGAGACCATTTCAAAATTATTTTCTGTTTTTCTGAATTTACTATTTTTAGGTATGTGTTTAGGTAAAATAATCATTTTTGTTTCATTCTCTGAACTACTTTCTACATTTCTCCCAAATTTAAAATTAAAATATTGCATCTAGTTGCAGGAAACTAAAACTGGAGAAACAGCCCAAAATAACAGAAATGATGCTCTGTATTTTTTTCAGACCTCAAATACTGCAAAGCTCATAGCTCTTTAAAGTAATACAACAGTAATATTTGTACATTTAGAAAAAAAAAGTGATTATCTGGATTTTATCACAGTTTTCATGCATGTGTATTGTCAAACTGTCAGTCTTTTACATTGCTGCAGTATATATATATATATATATGTGTGTGTGTGTGTGTGTGTGTGTATTATCCTAATGCTCACATAAACAACAAAATGTAGTGGATTCTGATGATTCATTTTGGATGTTACAGACTACATTTTTTTAAATATCTGCCATAGTTGCCTTATACTATAAATATTTCTTGATCATTCAACACTGCACACGCTATACTGACAAGTGTATTAACTATGCTTAAGCGGATATATTTAGAAAGCATGTGCTTAGATATTTCCTATATTCTGCTATGTGTGTGTTTCAGGCAAACCCAAATCTTTTATCACAGCACCTTCAATTTTGTGTGTCAGTGAGGGGTTGCCATGGAAACAAGTTGAAAGATCCCTGGCCACAATTAATACCTCAGCACAAACATACGTTATTTTCAGATCCACAACTTTTATTTAACAATGTAGACATGTAAAAATCAAACAACCCCACCAATCAAAGCATTCACACGTCAGCGTTAACTAAATGTGCTTTTTGAGCAATACACACAGAGTAAACCTTGCACAATCCGCAGAATTCAAATGAGATCAATGCATCAAACATATAAACAGCATGACACATTTAGACAATCTCACAGGTCACCACAAAAATATCCTTCTAGACATGTAGTCAGATAAGGAAAATGAAAAGCTTAATTTTGTTATCGAAGTATTTCTTTCTTCTGGTTTGTAGTTACTGAGTCGCAGTGTTTATAAAGGTGACACAAGTTAAAAACTGAAAAGAAGTAGCAAGTATTAACTTTGGTATTAAAAAAAGGTTGACATTGAAATTACATTCTCAATCTTGCAGATATTGTATAATGGGTTGGATTTTTAGTGTTGTTTGATAAATTTGAGTTTGCATTCATAGGAAGACCTTAAGCAAAATAGTTGCATGGGTCAGTGATCTACGTAATTGCAATTTTCACTTTTGCCATTTGTCAAGTCAAAACTAAGAGATTACTATGATCATCAAGTAAAAATGGTGCAATGCTCATTACATTTAATGTGTTTTCAAAGCCTACACTAACATTTAAAAAGCTGATCCTTTAATACAATCAAGGTAATATTCATTTCAAAACAAAAAAAACGTTATAGGTGGCTTGTTGAGTGTCATCCAACAACAGTAATGGATTTGATTTATGATTGTAACTATGGAGAAGAGTATGACTCATACATCTGACAGACCAATGTGATGAACACATGTAAGCACAGCAGTGGAGGAATAAGTACTCTGGGAACTCATGTAATGTGGAAAGCCAAATGTACTGACATAGATTTACACTGCATGTTAAATGCAAAAGTGGATCTTAATTTAGGCCAGAAACAATCTAATGTAATGTTATAAAACCCCCATTAACCTTCACAAATTAAACTAAAGCTCAACATGTGAACACAAATTAGACATTTTAATGGCAAAGTATTTTTAACCGAGTTACATACCAAATAATTTTGAATTGTCGTTCTCTGTAAAACATGGATGGCAAGAAACAGCTGGGTGTGTTTGCTTTTAAAAAAAAAAACCAGATGCATGTTTCGTTCATACCAATGAAGTTATTTTAAACGGCACGCTCTCTCTGAACCTTAACACGTCGGTAGCTGCTAGACCACAGGCCTGGTGGGAGAAACAACAATCTGAAAATCTGTCAATGTGAGAAGTTGCTTATAATAGCTTATCTATGCCATCTCTATATGGATTCAGAAGAGGCTTACAAAACAAAACTACACCAACGCTTAGTGTAAGGTTGCTTGAAAGTGCTGTTAGAGTGTGTTATCACCTTGACTGATGTAGAAGTCGCTGTAGGGGATTTACACACAAAGCCATCTGATGACAGATTCGGGATTGATCTGTTCTGACCACGACCTCTATACCCTCTTTGCTCTCTGTATCTTTTCCAGCACTCATCACTTCTGGACCCTCATCTTTCCATCTGATAAAAGTGTTCGCTTCTGCTCCGAGTGCAACTCGTATCCTTTGTTGATAATGGTGGCGCTGCTTCATAACTGTTGACATTTGGGCTAACTGGATGTGCCCTTATCTAGGCCAGGCTAGTGACAATTGGGACATGGGAAAAATAAACACCAACATAAAAGGGCAGCACTGTTCCACTTTCAAAAAGTAACCTATTGAGGTTTAATATAAAGCCTCATTCGCAAGAGCAGAGCTTGATATATAAATAACAGAATATCATATTTAGCCATAAAAATGCCCTTATATTGGAGAGTTATGCTGTTAATAATAGCCGTAATATGGCACACATTTGGCCTTGGATTAATTATTAAACGATTAAACTTGATACTGTCACGGTTTGTACTATGGACAAGCTTGTCCCGCACTTCTCACTTAGTCTCTGAGGGGTCCTTTAATAGGAACTATATCACACATCAAGCAAAAACGCTAATTCAGATACTCTTCAATTACATTTTCTTGTAAAATACCATAAAACAGCAGACCCTATATAAAATATGTTGTTTATCATAAATTCAACAAGCAAATTTAATTAAGTTATGTAAAATCAGATTTTGTTATCATATGCTATTCATTTATTGTTATTTATTTTATGTATAAACTGGCAAATCAAACGATATTTGGCTATTTTGAGATTATCAGCACTGGCCAAAAAAATATCACCTGGCAGATTAACAAAGGATATATCAACTTCGGTTTTCAAACTTTCTTAAATTTAATCAATGGTAAATATGGTGTAATCAAATATGAGTTCGCTGTACTTATAGGTATAGGTACTGGGATGTAACAATATAACATGGTTTGGTTCGCTTTGGAGCAGGGTTCACTTTTTTAGATTCACCTTTAACTTAATAATAAAAAAAAAATAACTTTTATACCTTGGCTTCACATTTCTCTTTCGAAGACAGTAACTGTATACTATTTAAAAAAGAAACACAGCTCTTATAAGTTGTTTAAAGTACAAATTACTATTTAATCAAATGTCAAAAAAGGGAAACGTTTTGTGACATAAGGCAAAGTGATGTCAAACTCAACAATGGGCCTGGACTGGGCTGGAAGCGTTTGCATTCACTCCTTTAGCTTTAGCTTGGTATGCCATGTGAGTGTTACGTACCCATAGTGCACTGCCGTTTCTTGGTTCGGTCTGAACATTGTTAAACCCCTAGTGTTTATTACATTTGCTATAATTAATTTGGAGTCATTTATATTACCTACCGTAATGTATCACCTTAATTTTGCCCCCTCAATCTCTACCTATCTCTATTGAAATGAATTCTAACTATTTTTTGACAGCTTAAAGACCTGATAAACATTTTGAATAAACAGACATTCTGTGCAATATTTAATGGAGTGCAATTCATTAATTCGTGACTGAAAAGTTTAAAAATATCATGTTTTTTGATGAAAAAAAACACACATTTGAGAAAAAGACATTTGGGTCATATTCAACAGCGAGTTCTCGAGCACTTTTTTGATAGTTTACCGCTCTTCTGTGCCACTTCAATGTTCTAGAATCCTCCTGTCCACTTTGATCACTCTCACAACCAAAACAGCACACATACACACAGCTCTTTTCAACAACAAACACACTCTCTCGCTCGGTTCCCTGGTGGTTTGCAGAAACACTTTTTGCCTAGAACTAAAAGACAAGAAACCCTCTGAACTAGTTTCTATTTTTGTCCTTTATATCGATACTAACTGGAAATGTCTCCACAGACAATGGCGCTCCTCAATAAAATCCAACAGAACAGCAGAATGGGCTCAGCTTGAGTTTTCCCTTCCTTTTGTTAAAACATCTTTTACGTCAATGTTTATTTGATGCATCATTAGCCAAATACTATTTTAATAACTTAAACTGGAACAGCTATTGTGGATGATGCAGGATGATATAGGTCTACAGCTGGAGGACCAGACTCTAAAAGTGCAATTTAAAGAAAATAAACCTAGAAACACTGACATAGTTTGTGGTACTACCTGTTGTGATCATAAAAGAAGCCATTGAGCTTCTTCATGAGTGTAACTGGACAGGGATGAAGAGTTCAAACTGTAGACTGTAGTTTTAACACCGTACTCCAAACAAGCATGTGGTATAGCAAGAAGGAGATTTTGGCAGCACAACAGGGTTCAGCACCACAACACACCAACCAATAGCATAGAATCAACTAAAAACACGATGGAATTATGACGAAAACAATGCTTCATGTGCATTAGAAAATAGGATTTCCTCTGCCTGAAGAAAGGCTGTTTTCAGGGACCTATAATGGACCAACAAAAGCAGCAGGTGCATCATGGGTAACAGTCTTGCTGCCCACAGCAATACACAGAGTCTTCAATATACAAATTAAAAATCCCACCCATGGCCTCCAGCACTGCAATATCTCGTCCTGATATGTCACAGAGAGCAAAAAGCTTTTGCCTTTTCTTGCGGCTCTTTATTCAGGAAATCTATCCAATACAGCAGTGTTTTATGTCTCTCAATACTCCCACTCATCTGTCTTCAAATCCAGATAACTAAGGATATTCTGGGCGAGTTTGACCGCTTGCTTCCGAGCAACTTTCGTCTCCTGGTCCCCCTGTGGGTCCACAGCATCTAGAGCTAGAAGCTGTTTGGTCAGTAGCTCTTCCAAAACCATGTAGCTCTTGTCAGCTCTCTTGCCATCAAAGCTCAACACCTGAGCCTGCAGGTCGGACAGGCTGGCTAAGACCCTCCAGACGGCTGCATGAGACGGGGGCTCCTCTGGTATGGGGTTGCGATGCCCAAGTGCTTCCCGGAGGTCTTGGTAGGTAATGAGCGCCTGGACTTCCAACACAGCTCTGCGGCGTGCCTCCCGTATGCAGGGATTACGGCCTGTGTCTACCTGATCCAAGTGAGTAAGGAGACCTTGCAGCTCTGAGCCCTGTCCTATGGCACCATACCGGAGGACCTCCTCCCGTAGAACTGTGACACGTCCCCTGATTGCCTCGATTTCCCGAATAGAGTCGTTCTGTGCTAGATCATATCTGGAAATATAAAATAGTTTTACTTACTCATAAATAGGTGACAATGTGACCTAGTCTGTGAAAATACAGTATTTTTTTGTGATTTACTGTTTCTACATAAAGTACATTCTATGAAAGTATAATCTTAATGTCTTTAATACTGTCGGAGTAAAGCAATGTCAAATAAGTTAAATTGAAGTAAAATTAATTGTGGAAAATAAAATTGGATGCTCAGAATTAGATTTTGAGTTTTGGCCTGGTTTTCACCGACTGGATCACTAGTTATAAATAAGTTAACTTCAATATTATGAATAAACTCAATAACATCAACACAGAAATACCTGATATGATATAACTGATATGTCTATGTAACGAGCAAGGCGGGACGAGACCGTGAGGGAACAACGCAAGGCTGGTGACGCGAGTGATAATGAGTGTCAGCTGCGCGTTTCACCAGTCCCGCATCTCTCACAGAGGAGATCGGAATCATAAAAGGGGGAGCGACAGGAGTGTACAACGAGAGAGGACCAGGCCTGGACAATGTTGTGTTAAGTTTTATTTATGTTTGTGTGGCCGGCAGTCGACCGTGACGGAGCTGCCTGCATTTTATTTTCGTTTTGTGGTTTGTTTATTTTATTAAAGGTTTTTTGAATATTTGCCAGTTCCTTCATCTTCATCTTCATCTGAACCTTGTTACAGTCTACTTCAAGGAATCTTGATTTTTCATTATTTTCTTTGAAACATGCCGTTCCAAACCCTGTATGCGGCTATTTTCTCTGTGGCTCTGCCGTTTGTTTTCCCTACAAGTAAAAATGTGTGGCATGGACAACCTGGCAGGGCACTGCAGATACCATCTTTTTTTATTTAAATATGGCATGGAAATATTGTAGGATCTCTAAAGACAACCAATAAAAAGCAACACAAAAATACTAAAGAAATCAGATGACTGGAAATAAGTGAATATATTTACTAATTTATGTTGATTTCTGACTTGAACCACTATGAACTAGACATAAGATTATAAAAAAAATCCCTTGTGTTATGGAAAAAAATAACAGCATTTGGATTTAACATGAAAGTGATAAAACATTTACGTCAATGATTGTTTACTGTCTTAATTTCATTTACACATGTGTATTTACCTGCGAGTTTCATCTCCCTCTCCCTCCAAGTCAAGATGTTTCAACAGGCCAGTGATCTCCTCCACAACTTGTTTCCTGTAATTCCTGACAGCGGCATTACTTGACACATCAAGGGCATCCAACTCAACCAGCAGCTCTGTAAGGATCCTTGCCAGGTGGGCACAGCTGTCACGCCCTCGGAGACCCATCAGCAGAGCCACTTCCTGGCACCGTGCACCACTCACCTACATAGAATCAATATTTTAACATGTTAAAAACTCTTAACACGTTAAAAATTATTTAGGCTCCAGTTAAACAACTATAACACAGAAAATGATTTTTCCTTAGGATAAAGCCATTCAGTAATATTGATGTGCCTTGCCAGAACGCTCTGTTCTCAGCAGTTTGTTACTCTGTGTGTTTTCTGCTGGGTCAAATATCATTTTAAACCATATCATTCAACAACAGCCAAGTGTCTGAACACCCTCTAGTCCTAATGGAAAAGTAAATGTGGGCAGTCACGTTCAATTATAACAATGTTTCAGCAGTTCAGAACAAGTTGCTTTTGCAAAATATTTTCTTAAAACACCAAGAAAAGAAAATATCTTTAAAACATCACTCACCTGTGCCATGACTTGATTAATACGCTGCACAGCCTCATGCGTGTCATCCGACAGAGGCAGCGCCAGCGTGTTAGTGCGCACACGACCCTCCAGTATTTCCTGTACAGCACAGACCCGTGTCAGCGCCTTGTACCGGGCCTTCCTGAGCGGTACGCTCCCACCCGTCTTCACCTGAGCCATCCGCATGGCTACCTCCTGCACAGCCTCCACCAGTTCCTCGCTGATTTCAAACGCATCCAGAGCTTGGCCCTGCCGGAAAGGCTGCACAACCCCTTCATTCAGTAGCCTCTGTGCCTCCTGGGTTAACTCCTCGATGGCCAGTCGAGATGGATGTGTAGCATTGCCCTCAAGGTACCGAAGCAGACCTTCCACCTCTCCTGCAGCACGCTTCCGAGACTGCTGGAGCTCTGGACGGCCCTCCGTCTCCACCTGGATCAGGGAAACAAAACAAGGCCACTTATTATCTTAAAGTTCTTCAATGCAATACATATAGTACAAAGCTGAAAAAAAACATGTTTATATTAAACAAACATTTTCTGAATCTTATGTGCAGTGCAATGCTGATAAAACCTGAGCTCTTAAGCAAATCTGAATTCCAACTCCAATTGGGAGGATGACCACATGCATATATATTTATAAACATAGGGATATAAATGTGAAAACATAGATATTTTTCCCACACACTGTAGAAATGTGCTACCAGTCCATGTGTTAGTCCATCTAACGTTTCCTGACCTGATCAACCTCCAGCTGTAATCTGGTCAGCTCTCGCTCCAGTCGTTTGTATTCTCTATCGTTCTGCAGGCCGCTGAAAGTGCACACCTGTGGACCCAGGGTGGCGATCTCCTTCTGCACTTCACTCAGCCGGAGCAGGGCTGGGTGCTGGCCAGCGTACGGACCCTGGGGCCCTCCATAACCTGGAAAGGGTCCTGGCATCTGCTGTGTCTGTGGCTGCTGACTGCCATGATTCATTGTCCTCTTCCCACCATCAAAGGGTTTCCCAAACAGGCTGAGAGAGTGAGAGAGAGAGTCAGAAAAGAATCGATAAAAGAAAAGAGCATGTACATTTATGAATTTAGCAGACAATTTTATCCAAAGCAACTTATATTGCTTTATACTATACATTTGTCACTAAGAATGTGCAATCTGTGCAATCAAACACATGACCTTGGTGTTGCGAACGCCATGCTCTAACCATTGAGCCACAGGAAAGCATTTAAGAGCACATTAACACTTCTGCAAGTTCGTGTCCTTGGCTTTGACATCCATACAAAACTACACATTTTACATTGGATTGGTAAGTCTTGTATAATAATTATTCCGTTTTCATTGAAACTATAACATCTAGGATTGTGATGTTGGTCAATAACAAAAACTTATGAGTGTTGGGTATCTTTAAATCTTAGCGAATTCGATTCTGCTTATTGATTTAGATTCTTATCGATTCCTTGTTTCGATACTATAGTTAAAGTAAAACATTTAGATATCAACCTTTATGGTCATTAAGCCTGCTTATTGACTGCTTTGCAAAAAATATACATATATATTTATGATCAGCACCGTTTTGTTTATGTATTCACATAGTAATTGTGTTTTGTCTTATTCAATATAATTCGCATTGCCATAGTTAACTTCATCATTGTATCATCAACTGTAGTCACTATAATGAAACTATGGTTAATTTGTGGTTACTGTCCTTCACTTTAAATACTATAGTCAAAATTTGCTTACTAAAGTAAAATTAAGGTTGATAGGGGCTTTTATTGAGATATCAGATCACAAGTTAACACATTTGCATTTCTGAAAATATGCACACTGGAATTGATTAGAGGTATTGAAATTGAAATTCCAAGTTTCCAATTCCTATTCTTTTTCTATTCCTAACCTTTCGATGCCGAACTGGAATTGATTTTTGATACCCAACCCTAGTTGTAACATGTCATTCTTATACAGTGGACCAAAAAAACTTGGGACACCTATTAAAAACGTATATGGATTAAATAACAGAATATCAAATTAAGTGGCACCATTTCTTAAAAAAACTGTCCTTTTCTTTGCCATTTTTGCACTTCAAACCAAGTGCTCCAAATATGATTTCTATACTCTTAGACAGGATTTGTTAATTATTAACACGTTGTGTTACTTTAACACATTTGGTATTAATTTTGTGTGAAACAAATAAAAGGGACAAAACATGTCCCAAACTGAACAGAAAATGTGTTGTTTTCGCACAACTATTTTTAGAGTATAGTGAATATCTGAAGAATGTCTCTGCAGAGTAACCTTACAAAAAAGCAGCCTGGTTTGTGATCTAATGACATTTATACATGGTTCAACTTCAATCCTCAACCAGGTTAATGTTTTGTAAGCTGAATGCAAGTGAATACATGTTCTTGGTGTGTTGATGACAAAGGCTGACTATCCCTTCCTATCTCCACCTATTATGAACAACAAAAAACCTACCATGGCACATGGTGTGCCACTAGGCGGGGATTAGGCTTGACACACCACAGGGAGGGAAACAAACCGGCTAAGTTAAGTGGAAATAGAATCACATCTTGAGGAATTGAATGACAATACAAGCACTGTACCAGAATTAATAATCCAATCTATAAATGGAACTCAAGTCTTTATCCACAAATGCCTTAATATACCAAATCTGTCTTTCAGTAATGAACTCGCTGCTTGTCTGTCTGATCTAGACCGCAAAAGCCTGGTTTCAACCACACCGAGTATGGTCTTGTTTTGAATATCGCAACACAATTTGCATCCTACCTGATGGTGTCGTGAGTCGTGACTCCATGAAGTTGTGTTGGAAAACAAACTTTCCCATACTGCGAGCTAAAGGTGATTCATCATTAACATTGTTATGGCCCAACCCATTGCCACAAAGTCTGAAAAATCCGATTAGTAGATATCAAATAAATGTTTCAGTCTAACAGTACTTACAAACCCAACTGCAGACTACCTTCATAGACCACAGCCCACACTTCTGCACATTCAGCGTCCTGAGACAATATTGTTTTGGCAGTCAAATGCCTACTGCTATTCCCCAGGGAAGTGTCTGTGATGTCACAGATGGGTCATATTCAAGGCCCTTAAAGAGACAGCGCTCATTTGCAACCTGCGTTTGATATATTACATTTCTTAATGTCAATGAACAGGATTGAGATTGTGGAACATTTAAAAATAACAGTGTAGGGTTATTTACATTCACATTTGTAGATTGGGCTGAATAATGTAACAACAAGTGCACATGTTCTGTCCTTTATAGTAGGGATGCACAGCTGTAGGGATGCACCGATACCATTTTTCAACGACCGAGTACGAGTACCGATAATTTTTCTGGTACTTGCCAATACCGTATATAATAATGTATATAATAAACCAGGATCTTACTGGTCTTTTTTTCTTTTGTTTGTAGGTCTAGTTAAATTTTAGTACTATTTTTAAATTACATTAAAAAAATGTATGATAAGTACACAGTTTTACTAGCACATTTACTTCAGTTTGCTAAAGTAAACAATATACTCTGTGGTCGAATTATAAAAAATTCAAGGGGGGTGGTAAAATGTGAGTGTATTATAACTTGTTCAAGTCAACCGGACTTTTAATTTGTATTCTCTGTCGTTCTGCAAGCCGCTGAAAGTGCACACCTGTGGACCCAGGGTGGCGATCTCCTTCTGCACTGCCTCGCCCCTTTTTTGGCATATTCCTTGGGGCGATTCCAGCCATTCTCTGTAATCCTTGAAAAGTGAATTCTGTTAAAGACAATATCTCGCTTGGCATTGAACTTTGACCTTTATCATTTCGGAGATATTGTTTGTGATGGGTGAGAGGAACACGAACATGCTGCTTTCTTATGCAGTGTACAAATATATTCTTGATTTGCCAAATTCGGACATCACTTTAGAACAACGGGCACACAATAAAGCCAGCCCTCGTCTGTTCGTCAGCATTATATTTAACTCAACAGCACATTGCTTCTCGTGTTGCAGGCAGTCTCGCTTCACCTCCCGGCCACCACTCGCTATTACATATTACTCATGGTAAGGCATTTATCTATCTTAGCTCACAAACATACAGACAAACACAGACAGAGCTGGTTCAGAGTGTAATTAAGTGCACAGAAATAATTTTAACGCAAAACTGCAATTCAATTACATGTATTGATATATAGAGAATTTGGGCATCCCTAACAACATAACAATCTTCGAAGGTGATTTTTTCTATCCAATATTTATTTTATTTATAACATTAACTCATTTTTGACTTAACATTGAAAATTTCTTCAATAAACTTTCTTTAATAAAGTCTGTGCTATTGACATTTAAAGGTGCAGTTTGAAACAATTTTGCAGTAAAATATTCAAGAACCACTAGGGTAATGTTAAAAAAAAAAATTCAGCCGAGTACCTACAATATCTCAAACGTTTCCAACGACTTGTAAATCGCCATTCTAAACAGTGAAATGGGCTGTGCATTCGCCTATCAATGGCGTCATATCTGCATTACCCTTTGTTACCGCCTTATCTGACATAGAAACCGCATGAAAACAGTGTCCTGGACAAATGCGGAAGTAGTGTCCAGCATCTAGCAAGCCACTAGCTTGGTTCCCGTCTGATTGATGGCCATCAGCGGTGGAGTTGAAGACAACATATCCCATCATATTATGCTCCTTAACAGCGTCATCAAGCTATGGCATTGTTGTTGTTTTGATCATGCGCCCTCTAGCAGCGTTTTTTTACAAACTGTAGCTTTAATTATTTTGCTCAGAGAAAAAAGTTCGACTATTCAGACGTCTCATTGCCTTCATGCAGTTAATTAATAAAGCATAGGTATCTGCCTTTTTCATGCTATTGCCGATATGCAGATGGTGTTGAATTATTCCAATATCGGACAGTTAATATTGGTGGCCGATACATCGGTGCATCAATACTTTATAGTTATTATTTCAGTTTTACATCATTTTAATAAAAGAAGTATTCTATAAGGGATAAATAAGGTGTAATGATCCTATATTGACAATAGGCATGGGCTGGTATGAGATTTTGACAGTGTGGTAACCTTAAACCAAACTATCACGGTTAGGCAGTATGGCGGTTGCAGCTTTAAAAAGTGTTATTATAAATGTCTGAGTAAAAAACATTGAACAACATAGATTAGATTTTTAAGCAACATTAAGCAACAAAATATTTGGAACAGTCGTAAACATGAACAGTATGTCGTGTAAAATCACTGTTTCCCCAACACTTTGAAAGCATGGCACCCCTTTCTAGTCTTCTTTAAAATGCATTTCCAGTAATTAAACTTCCATGCATTCACATATATACATATATATATATATATATATATATACATAATACCTTTGGAACGGTATAACAGAAACTTTTAGTGGTATTAAAACCATGTCTTATCCAGACCGCAGTATACCTTGAAAAATAATAAATGACAATTTGTATGACAATACATCATAAAAATAGTAAAACCTGTAAAACAGACAATTAATCGCCATCATGCAAGTATTTACTACAAAATTAATTCTCATATGAATTGCATAACTGTGCTGTCCTTGAGAAGGGAGTTAAAAATGCCCAGCAACTGTCTTAAATGCACTGTAAAAAGTATATTTGATGAATAATTACCTAAACGAATAACAAAGTCAAAGGACTCCGGAACTATTCAACAGCATGTGTGGCTTACGGTTCCCATCTCGTATTTTACAAGGACCAAAGTCAACTCACAAGAATTATATTGACAACATCACGACTTAGACAACTCTGCAGCCAATACATATTTTACAAAAAATTTGAATAAACTTCAAAATTCTGCTAATGCTGTATATCTTCCCATACACTTATTACAAGTGTGATGTATTTATTGATTACAAAGACTTATTGATAAAATTATTGATAAAAAATCAAAGTTTATTTCTGATATCCCGCATGTGCTGATGATAGCTCTAAAAGAAATAGTTCACACAAGAATTTTACTCCATGCATACAAATTTGCTATTATGATGGTGAGTAAATTACGGATTTATATTTGGGTGAACTATTTCTTTAAGATTTATTTTATGGCTAGTACACCTTGATTATATTAAAATACAGGTTGAGTAAGAATACAGTCACCTATAATGAAAGATATTATACAAATTCTAGATATTTTTACAACATGTTGTGGATAATGTACATCCAGCTTGTTGTTATCACAGGAATAAACCCTGGTACACTGAAGGGGTTTTATTTTACGATAACTAGTGGCTGGCTGTACATTATTTCACAGCTACAGTACTTATAAGTAAATTATTGGCCACATAATTCTTCTGATATTAAATATTTCATTAGCTCATTTGTAATGTAAACCTGTGCAGGAAAACAAATCCTATTGCCTTTAGTTCAAACAAGATGAACAAGCACTGATGGTTTAATCATTAGTGAATAAAATCTTGTATTGAAAGTGACCGACTTCAATATTTACTAGGGACTTTTGAACATGGTGCTGAAGCTGAGACTCAGACACGTTTAGGAGAACATATGAATGACTTGGATTTGTTAAATAGTTGCAGTAGAACCACAGTTCAACTTAATTTGACGTCATGTTGTGATTGTAAGAGAGAGAGAGGAGGCAGCCAGGGTCACCTGAGGATGAGTCAGAGCCATCTCATCATTCCAGATGCCCACCAGCACAACAACTGTGACCTCCCCAAACCACCCTGACAACAGGGTTTTAGATTATAATTTGGGAGTGGTGAAGATGCCAACATGCCATCCATGCCAGAGCGTATCAGTGTGTACTGCTAAATGCGTCACTGGTTCTTTCACAGTTCAAAGATTGGTGAACAATCAAATTAACACAGCTGAAGTATTAAAGGAGGGGTGTCCGATTTCCAAATTACGCTGGTTTAGACACAGTCGGGCCGAAACAACCTTGTAGACAATCAGCGTATGGTGCACAGTGCACAGGATGGACATTAGTCGAGTCGAGCGCTGATGAAAGCGAAAGATGGGTGTGTCTGTTTTGGTGATTTAAACAAAAACAAAAACAGAAATCGGACATCCCGCCTTTAAAGCTGTATTAAATTATTATTAAATTCCTCATGGTCATCCAAGGAATACACAATACCATGGTGTAATGTTTCCCAAACTTCAGTAGTACACCTCCATCAACTTTAAATGTGTTTTATTTAACCCGTATTATACTGAATACCATTTATCACTAACATTTTAAAGTCATATTAATAAAATAAAAACACAATTTCAGTAATTTAAATGTATGCAGTTGGCAGACACTTTTATCCAAAGCGACTGACATTGCATTGTATTATACCTTTGTTTCTGACTACGTGCAATCCCCTGGATTCGAACCCATGACCTTAGCATTGCTAGTGCCAAAGTCTAACCACTGAGCCACAGGAAAACAACTGTTCAATACATTTAACTAAGCAAAATATAATAATAAATCTTTTTCATTTGACGTCTGGTTGGAACTCTATGCCATTAAGAACCTCTGCGGGTGCACTGTGTGGGAAAACTGTTGGTCTTAAAACATCATCATCATCATCATCAACATTAAATGAAGAAAGCCCATATTCTGCACCTGTCCACTGTCAGGTGCATGCCAAAACAGGTGCATTGCACATCTCATCATCATCACCACAATACGGTATGAGTGTCTGGTTGTATCTGTCCTGATGTATATACTACAGAATTAAACAGTCAGACTTCTCTAATGTTACAGCTAGCCTCAAAACTTCAGCATCACCATTACAGGAAGAGAGTAAAGATTCTGGAAAACTCCACAGCAGCTATGATGCTGATGACATGCTAAAATAAAACAGCAGCGCACGCGTCTCATCATCCCCGTTTGCACCATTAAGAAGAAGAGCGTCTTAAACCTGTGTGCTGTAAATACAAAAGGTCGTATCCATGACAGACATGGACATCAGGATTAGTAGTTGACTCATGTTTTTTCAGTCGATGGTTCCTAATACCGTTTTGTACCCCTGATTATGTGATTCATGCAGCCATGCAATAAAAATGGACTTGTATAGATGCTCTTCCTGTTATTTTACCACGCATCTCCTGGCATTTAAATGCATAATACGATGCCCACAGATTAGGATTTGTATCGCTGCTGAACAGCAGCCAACACTATTTGACACGATTCAAGCACGTCTGTCAACCTTCAACGGGCGTTACGCATGTTATCTCTCACCTTTTCAACGCGCCGAATACGTTCGCGCACATGTTGATCGGGCTCCGTTTCCATCAGCTAATCCACTGAAACGTGTATTGGACTCCAGTGATGTCTGGATTGCAATGCTATGTTGCAGTGACACGGGATTTAGAGCAGCAGCATCACATCGGTATGGACCGCATTCCTGCCCCTCCCATCTCTTAATAAACTGGGGAGACCATTCCTCACAAAGGAGAGGGCCCTGCTACTGTGACTATCTTCCGCCTGACTGTGTAAACCCGATGAATGATACTTTCTTGCCTATAGAGTGACAAACGTCACATTAATACAGCACGAAATTGCCTATTCCACATCATGTCGCACTTTAAATAAGCGCATTTAAGTGGGAAGTCACAACGTGAACTCCCTTAAATATCACAAAGTGGTTTCATCTTTAATGCACAGAAACGTCAATGAATTTGCTGTATACGTAGTCGCTGAGTTGCGCAAAAGAATTGAAAACTACATAAACTGCTTAATATAATCTGCCTAGCCTAGCCGGGTGTAATTTATTGTGCGTCTTTAAAGCCCACAAGACAGCCTTGGCTCTCTTTAAGAGTACATAGCAGTATTATATTATAGTAATATATATATATAACATGGACAAAATCATATAAAGACATTACTTATTGAATATTATGTTTAATGGGCTGCCCATCCTACCTGCAAAACCACCGGACAGCCATTGGTGCGCCTGTGTTTACAGATGTAACACAACGCAATTTTCCTTACCACCGGGGATACATGTCTACTGCCACAAACCTGCTGGCCAAACATAAACGCGTGTTAGGTTTTGAATGTCAAAAATAAATATAAACGTTTCTATAATTAACATTGTGTTGAAACGGTGTTTTAAGCAGAAAACATAACATAAATAATTTTCTTGTGTTAACATTTATTTGCGAATAGAATATAACAATGTCCAATGATGACTGTAAAAATGTATTCAGCAAATATATATTTTTATTTATTTATTGTGAAACAATGTGAGAAACAACAGTTATAAACAAGAAGTTCATTATTTTATTAATTTCACGTACAAAATAGTAAACAAACTAAAAGACATAGTTAAAGGAGGAAAAGGTATCTATAATCTTTGTTATTGTTATTGTTTCGTAACTCGTGAAATGTTTTGGTCGTCCAATATGTTAAAAAGCGGAAGTGGAGAAAATGTGTGCGTCCTAAGAGTTTAATTGTTTTAATGATGCATCATTTTTCGTAAAACAAAACGAATAACTTATATAACACCAAATTGTAACGATGTTTGTTTTCAAATACATACCCTCTTCTGCCCAAAATTCTAATACATAAGTGCTGTAAAAGACTTTTAACTTGTTATCGTCCACCATGTTGAAACATCCATAGATCATGCGGCAGCCCACAATGTATAAATCGTTCTTATGTGTCGCCAAGGTAGAAAACTTAATCGAAGATGAATAGAAAAACAGTAGGTTTGCTATTTTTTAGGTCCTTAAGTCCGTGGCACATACCCGATGCCCTGCCATTAAGGAGCCAATGTCGAGGTCACCGACAAAGATCAAGCCAGGCAGCAAAACATGAAACGCGAGCAGAGGTTAGTAGTTTATTGCCTTTCTCAAATTAACTTTTCAACTTATCACTTATCACTCAACATTTTTATGACACCGGTCTATGCCATCTATGTTGTTGTGTTAATATATGTATCTTCAATCAATTTGTATCACAATGCAAGGGCAAAAATGGTTTTCATGTTTTGATGATGTCTTAGAAAACTACCATTTGTTCATTTAGATGACTGTTGTGTTTTCTATGTAGAGGTCGGGATTCATTCCAGCAGCAACATCAAAATATGACTGGATCGGACCACCAGACAGTCTGTCAAACCTGAGGCCAATAATATATCACATCCCAGAAAATGAGACTCCACTGGAAAGGAAATTAAGGCATCTGAGACAGGAGACAGAGGACTGGAACCATATTTTTTGGGCCAACCAGAACATTACCTTTATTAAGGTATGAGCCACAAATGAATGGTTACACTTTCCTTTTAAGGCAACAAATGCATGTTCACCATCGTCACCGTCAGGGGGCAGCTTTGTATCAAACATATTTTTTTCTTCAAAAAAATATTACTGTATCATGGTCATGATTGATTCCTACAAAGATATAATGGTTTATAATATAGTTATAATTAATTCATTTATTTTATACTATTTTATCGTAGGAAAAGGAAGAATGTGTACAGTCACAACTGAAGGCAAAAGGGTTGTCAGAAAGAGATGAAGCAGGTTAGAGAGATGACCTCCTATGCCCATATTCATTTTTGTTACTAATTTACATATATTAAAGTGATGTACTTAATGCCTAGTATGCGCTCAGTAAAGGTTGTCATTTGTTTCTGATCCAGGAAGAAAAAGGACTTTAAGCAGTGAGGAAATGGCAGTGTTCTACAAATATTTCTTAGACAAAAACATTAAAAGGCATACCATTTATAACAGGTAGAACTCAAACACTTCATTAATCTGAACACTATTTTATGTCCTTCAAGTTACTTCTTTTGATGTTCTCAAAACACTTTCTTTATCAGGGAGTGGTATAGACGGAATTTCACCATAACCCTTCTAATGGCTAGAGTAGCTGTACACAACATATGGAGGATTCTGGCCGGACGGAGGAGGGGAATTGGGCGAGAGAACGGCAAACCTTCATAAAACTCAAATAAAGACTCTGTAAATCAATCATTGTTGCTATTCCTCTGTCTAAGTGGACAAAAAAACATTAGTAGTTTGACCGAAGATTCCATCAAAACCTGGAAATGTTATGAGATCAAAATAATGAAGAGGATTGTCTTCCTGTAAGGGTATCAGAGAATGTATTCTATTTATCTTTTTTGTTTCTGTCAATAAAATGTATTCTTCTTTTATGAATTTTCTGACTATGAGCCGAATCTGATTTAACCCATACAGTGTGTGACGTGATGTGACAGACTATAGCAGCTTTATAAGTCACAACAAGTTCCAAAGAAAGCTAAAGGTATCTTTTATGTAATCCTATTATAACCATGACATTCACACAACCATAATACATTTATTTTTATAGTTTAAAACCTTATTCCTTCTAGCGTAATGTCTTCTTTTTATGGGATATTAAGGGAAAACAAACAAGACAGGATAACATTTAATATTTGTAAAATTCTTATATGTTGCCCTTGTATATGCTTTCGTTGGAATCACAATAGTACATATAAAACTATAATTTTCAAGGTTTTTGGGAACATACAAATCAAAGATCACTAAAACAGATTTAAAAATTAATAGATCATACATTAAAAAAATGAATAAACGTAAAAAAAATTCAACTGCTTTGCATATAGATTAGTCTCGAATTTCAATTATTTGAGGTACGCAATAAACGATATTTTAGCTTTTGTTTACGAAAATAAAATAATATACAACATTCACAGACTACCACATCTCTGCAGCTAATATTAACAGAATGGCCAGAGATGAAAGAAAACTAATCCGATTTAGGAATAAACTGTAAACCAATATTGTCTTTCATTCCCTGGATGACATCATCACGAGGAGGAGTGAACCTGCTGGAGCAAGATCAACACAACGCCATTTTCACCGTCTACAGACCCGGACACATGACTCTGGCCTGAGATCCAACTCCTTTCCTGTAGTCTCTTGTCATACATTATAATAATGTGATTATACTTGTGCGTTTGGCTGCACTGTATTTGTGATCCTGCTGTTGAAATCAGATCGCCAGTGGCAGAAACTACCCCCGTCGCTCCGGAAGACACAGAACCGGTCAGACTGTCCGATCACAGTCTCAAATCATCGCGCTAAGTTCGTTAAAAATTATATTAACTTTGAGTGTGGTGGTGGGAGACGAAGAAACAAATCCTCTTACGCTTGTGAGTGATCTGGATGTTCCGGAGAACGGTAAGATTTGCTTATCATGCTAACCGGCTAACATTAACTGGCACGCTTAGCTTACTGGGAGTGTCAGTCTAATGTTACCTGTTGTATTACAATGTTTACATCGCTTTAAACGTGACCGATGGTATTCCCTCTCGTTTATGGGGTTGACGGATGTTTAGAGGTTTGATGTTGATATTCAGATGTGTGATATAAAGAGGATGTCAAAGGACAGAAGCCGAAGCAGGCCATGACATGCAGCAGACCAGTGTTACTCTGTCACTGCACCAAAGAGCTGTTAGTCATTGCACCAGAGACCTGTTTGTGATATAGCCCTAAACTAACCAGAACATCAGGGTAAGACAGTATTAATTCATTGTAAGTCATTGCACTAAAGAACAGTCCATGATGTAGGTTTAACTCAGGACATCAGTGTTAGTAACTGCTTCAGTTAAGAAGTCTGTAACACAACCCTTAAAGTAAGTGAGCGTGAACTCAGATGTGTTTATAAGCTATATATAAAATGCATAATTAAAAATGTAAGGTTGATTTAGATTGATGACATCAATAGATGCATCTTAACTTTTAGATCATTGGCTATCTTGTTATGGTCGTCTCTATTCATTTCAAATAAATGAAAGTGGTGAAAACAACATATGTGAGCTTGTCAGACCTGTCATGTGATGAATAGCATCAACCCAAACTATGCACCTTAAGGAATTTGGTGTATTTGTTGTAAATAATACATAGCTTCATCATTTCTAGCCTTTATGCACTTTGCTGGTCTGTAACTCGCATATTTGTTTCACTAGCTTTCATGAGTGTCGCATTTAGGTTTGGTGTCATCTATGGCCACGAGGTGTATGGTGTTGTAGCTTTTTTGATTTGTATGCAGGTGGTTCGCTCTGCTCAGTTGATGTACCGTTTGTCTTTGCTCACTGAAAGCTTTTCTGTTTTGGTGGAGGGGACGCAGTCTCAGAGCAGTGAGTCTCAGGATGTGCCGCCAGCTGCGAGCTCGGGGTCCACTGCAGTGGCCTCTCAGTGAGAAGGTGGCTCGTTCCCCTGTGATGAATCAATGGGACGGTTATAAATTTGACTCCACACGGGAACACAAGCAGGATTTATAGCAAAGGCTTGTGCTGCAGCGAGGGTGTCAATAAACGTATGATTGTCCTCTGGCATGTTATGCTGAATGGTGGGATTGGCTCCAACTGGATAAACGGATTTCAGGGGAATGGATTGATGTTATGCTAAACACACCATTCTGTATAAAACTGTGACGTCTGATTTTTTTCTGACGTATTTGGTATATGTATGTATGTATGTATGTATGAATGTAGGATCACCTGAACTGTTGTGGTTCTGGTTAGCTGGTATAGGTTTGAAATTAGATATTGATATAATAAGGTGGTTAGTATGATGCTTAATACACGCATAATACAGTAAATTAACAACAAGCTGAAATAACATTTCTAAAGGAAGTTAACATTTAACTTACGAAACATTTCATTTCATCCATTTTACTGAAATTCATACAAAATTCTAATAGAGGCATAAGTAGAGACAGTACACCTCGTTTTCCATTTTAAGCTGATAAGACAATTGTTGCATTGCTGCATTTAATTCATTTTTCTTGAATACACAGGTTGTTTCTCTTCCTCTATTGCTTTAAAATACACATATAAATATACTTCCTCTAAATGACAGTGGAAAAGAGGAAAGTTTAAGGGTTACGCCATAACATTAGCAGTGAAGGTTTCTAAAGACTGGTGTGTCAGAATATTTAGAGCTCATTGGAATGAAGCCCTACACAGTGATTTCTCATGGCTGAATCTCTCCCACTGCAAAACAACACACTGAAGACAGTGAAGGACACAGACACCAGTCTGAGATGCTCAGTTTTAAGATCAATAATTACAGTTGTGCCATCTTAGATTGAAACTTTGAAAGAAGATAAACAGTGTCAGTGCATACTAGAGTCTAGATTGTAGAGAATAAAGCCAGTCTATACTATTCTGAAATATCATACTACAATACCATACTATTATTACCTGTTTATTCTGTATCTACTAGGGGTGTCACAATATTCTGGGGTGTCAGTTTATTTTTATAACCATGGTTATTAAATTCAGGTTATAATAATACTGATTTTATAATTTCATAAATAATCTAGCTCTGGTATTTTGTAGTAGCAGCTGTTTAACATTTTGTCTAAAGAGTGCTTACAAACTCTCTCCACCTCCAAACACTTGAATGCGAATCATTGCCAATGACAAAAGAAAATGAACAAAATGAAAGAGGAATTTGAATGATTGCATTGTTTTATTTGAGGTTTTTATTTCAAACAATATCACGATAATATAGTTGAAGTGAATTCTTTTGGCTACAGTAAATAAGTCCGATTTTGTCAAAATCTGATATTGTGTAACATGCTTTGTTTACCAAGCACAATATGCAAATGTTATGCATGAATTATTTGGATGGCCTTCTGCATTTGCCCGAATATACAAAGTACAAAAAAACGAAAACTGGGCACTCTTTCCCACAAAGTGTCACGGAACCCTACAGAGAACGGACAATGAATGAATTGGAAGACTGAGTATATAAAGAGTCCGGCTGATGAGGGTTAATGAAGGGCAGGTGCGATGAGTACAAACACGGGACAGGTGCAGGAGCTTGGGGCGTGATGGGAAATGGAGTCCTTGGGGGAAACACAGGAGAAACAGGCGTCAGGACAGATGAGACTGTCCATGCATTCCAATCAGCATACTTTCCAGCCTAATAGTATTGGAAAGTAGAGTTAGTGTGTCCCAAAGATTCCCAGCTTCTACTTCAGGTAGAAATTCGAAGTGCAGAATGATGCACACACTAATGGCTGATATTACCCACAACTAACCGCGAAAACTGATGCGTCACTAAATTAACAATTGTTAGTATACAGTAAACCTTACATACGAAATAATGAATGAATAAATACCTTAATGGAAAGAAGAGCTGTATTTTGATGTGTGTGACAGTTATCGGCCACAATATTGTCTATGCAACAACGGCCACTTCTGCTTCCAGTGAGTATGTCCCGGTGTGTGCAATCTCTTTTGCCATGTACTCAGAAATGCTACTATTAGTACTACTAGTACCTACTATTCCAACACAAAAACAGTCCCTACTATTAGGCATGCCGCAAAGTATAAGTAGATGACTTGGAACGCAGGGTGTGACACAAAGCAGTGCACTAGATAATTGAACTTATTTTATTGCTTATAATTTTGTTTTTTATTGAGACGAGATCTAAATTAAACATGCCCTTGTGACATGAGTATAATACAATTTGAAATGTTTAATATTTTTCTTATTTACCAAAAATTCGACATTAAGAATGGTTTGTATTCAAAACTTATCTGGGAGTTAAGTAGATGAACTCCTTTAATGTGATAAGTAATTATCACTTCCTGTGACTTAACAGCATGAATGTTCTCATAGTTACAGGCATGATCAGTTTGAACCTTTTTCCTCTTGTGCTCACAAGAGAATATTTTCACATTGACAGGGTCATGACTCAATTCAATTCAATTCAATTCAAGTTTATTTATATAGCGCTTTTCACAATGTGTATTGTTTCAAAGCAGCTTTACAGGGGCAAACAGGAACAACAGAAAAGTTAAAACACAGCACAGTGCATGGTATTTATACAACGAGTAAGTTCATTCTAATAAATAACATCTAATTTCTAAATAAATAAATAAATGAATGAATGAATGCAGTCTCCCGGTGAGCAGGCCAACACTGCCCTGCTGTGGCGAGGAACCCAAACTCCAATGATTGATTAATGGAGAAAAAAAACCTCGGGAGAAACCAGGCTCAACCGGGAGGGCCAGATCCCCTCTGACGTGTCATAGCTGCACTCAGACTGGTGACATGTGATTTTAGTTTAGCATTTAATACCAAATATTGTAACTTCAGCATTAATAAGATAAATAGCCCGTCTTTGCTCTTGGTTGGGGATGTAGTGGTCTGAGCTGGGATGGTCCGATGGTCATATTTCTCTTGGCAGCTGGTGGAATTGCCTTAGATGGAGCTGGGATGGTCAGTCAGTCTGCAGCTGTATCTGGTGTAATCTCAAATTGGGGATGGGCATCTATCCGTCGTCTGGACATGGTGGAACTTCTTCCTACCTCGGGATGGGCATGGGGATGGGCATCTGTCGGTCGTCTGGACATGGTGGAACTTCTTCCTACCTCGGGATGGGCATCCCGAGGCAGAGGCGGAAAGAGAATAAAGAGAATAATTAGCGTAGCTGCTGTTCATTAACTATGCATTAAGTGAAAGCTTGGCTGAAAAGATGTGTCTTTAATCTAGATTTAAATTGGGAGAGTGTGTCTGACCCTCGAATAGTATCAGGAAGGCTATTCCAGAGTTTAGGTGCTACGTATGAGAAAGCTCGTCCACCTTTGGTGGATTTTGTTATTCTAGGTGTTGTCAAAAGTCCTAAGTTTTGAGATCTCAGCGAGCGTGATGGGTTGTAACGTGATAAAAGCTCGGTTAAGTAAGTAGGTGCTAAACCGTTCAGGGCTTTGTAAGTAATTAAAATAATTTTAAAATCAATGCGATACTTAATGGGTAGCCAGTGAAGCGATGATAAAACTGGGGTTATGTGATCGTATTTTCTTGACCTAGTAAGAACTCTGGCAGCTGCATTCTGAACTAACTGTAGTTTGTTTATCGATGATACAGGACAACCACTAAGTAGAGCATTACAATAGTCAAGCCGTGAGGTCACAAATGCATGAATAAGCTTTTCTGCGTCTGCAACACATAAACTATTTCGTAATTTGGCAACATTTCTAAGGTGGAAGAACGCTGTTTTTGTGATATTTGAGATGTGATTTTTAAATGACAGGTTGCCGTCTAATATAACGCCTAGGTCTTTAACTGTATTTGTTGGAGTAACTGTGCAGCTTTCAATTTGCAGGCTGTAATCGGAGATATTCGGTTTACTTAATTTTGGTGCTATAAGTAATATTTCTGTTTTGCTAGAGTTTAAAAGGAGGAAATTACTAGTCATCCAATGTTTTATGTCCTCGATGCACTCTGCCAGTTTGGATAGCTTAAAGGAATCATCTGGTCTTGATGAGATATATAGCTGAGTATCATCTGCATAACAGTGGAAGCTAATTCCATGTTTTCTAATAATGTTGCCGAGGGGCAGCATGTATATGGAGAAAAGCAAGGGTCCTAAAACCGATCCCTGTGGTAATCCATAATTGACTTGCGTAAGATTTGACGATTTCCCATTTAAATGGACGTATTGATATCGGTCTGTTAAGTAAGATCTGAACCATTGCAGTGCCTGTCCCTGAATACCGATATAATGGTGTAAACGATCTAGTAGTATTTTATGGTCTACAGTATCGAAAGCAGCACTAAGGTCAAGCAGGACTAAGAGTGAGATGTTTCCTTTATCTGAAGCAATAAGAAGGTCATTTGTAATTCTAACGAGCGCAGTTTCAGTGCTGTGATGCGGTCTAAAGCCAGACTGAAACTTTTCGTTCATGTCATTATTTTGTAGGAAGGTACACAGTTGAGTTGACACTACTTTTTCTAGTATTTTAGACAAGTACGGGAGATTTGAAATCGGTCTATAGCTTCCAAGTTCATTTGGGTCTAAATTTGTTTTTTTGATAAGAGGCTTAATTACAGCCAGTTTAAAGGGTCCTGGGACATGTCCTAGATTAATAGACGAGTTGATTATGTTACAAATGGGCTCAATTACAGCAGGTAGTAACTCTTTTAATAAAGTAGTCGGAATGGGGTCTAATAAGCATGTCGTCGGTTTGGATGTTGCAATAATTTTAATTAAATCTTCCTGATTTATAGGAGAAAAACACTCTAGCTTTTCTTTTTGGGTGACGGTTGAAACTAATTCTTCCGACAAACTTGGAGGTTTGGTTTTAGCTATGTTGTCTCGTATTATTTCGATTTTCTCGGTAAAAAATTTCATGAATTCATTGCTACCAAGGTGCGGCGGAATACCCAGGTCAGGTGGAGTCTGTTTGTTTGTTAATTTAGCAATTGTACTAAATAAAAACCTTGGATTGTTTTTGTTATTTTCTATGAGGTTACGGAAGTGCTCTGCTTTTGCTGCTTTTAGTGCCTTTTTGTAACAGCTCTGTTCTCATGACTCATGTTCTGTTCAATCTCTTCAACGCACTCTGCTGCTTTTCAAAGCACAACTTCCTTTTTATTATTGCTTTTTCTTACTGTCTCGCACTCTTCATATTGAGTAGTGAAGGATGGATTGCTGTCATTGGTTATGGTTATTGACTCTAAACTTGAGTTCAGCCCTCGCTGACAGGCAGTGTTTGTGTGTATGCAGCGCTTAGTGATTTTTAACTTCCCTTCAGCGTTTCACTAGTAAAAATGTTTACGTTTTGTCGGTTATTGTAAGAGCTCTAATACTTTCAGATTTTATGCACGCTTCAAGAAATTCAGATTTTGTGTTTAGGTTTTATTTGATTTTTTAGGATTCATTGTTTGCATTGATTTCAGATGACGAAATCTGATCCATTCTTTCAAGCCTTTATTTTCCTGGCTTGTTCGTAAATATTTAATGAACACAATTGATAGGAGCTCTTATTTGTACTGTACACTTCAAACCTTTCAATTTCGATTCCTCTCTTCATAATAGGACTCTAACTATAGATTATTTTAGTAATCGAGTATTCTACCAATTATTCCATTTATTAATCGAGTATTCTGATAAGTACTTTTTTTATTAAAGAGGGATACTAAATATTCAAGAGAAAATAAGACGGGTCTCTTAAAATGAACAACTCGTTTGTTTCCTTTTTAGAAAAATGTACATATTTATTGCTGAAATTGCATACATTAATATCTGTGGAAACTAAACCCATTTAGTACATTCAATTTCCATATTCCATTCAAAATGCACTATAATACAAATATATACATAAGAAACATAAATAAAAATAGAAATAATCATTTCAATGGTAAACAACTATCTTCATCTTATGCATGATGCATTTAGTCTACCTAAATTAATTAACATTTTTCAGAGTTCAGTTTTTTTATCTTTTACTATTAAATAGGGATATATTTGTCCACATATAACTACTGTAGTTAACCGGACTTTGATTGAGGCAGGTTGTCGTAAGACACTTCATTTTTAATGGTGTGTTGTCGTTTTTTAGCGCAGTTGCGGACAAATCCATGTGAATCACGCGTGTAGCACGTTAAACTGTGCAGTTCATTCACTCAAACACGCAAGACAGCCAGATGGCATGTGTTAATAACAGGATTTGGCTTTCACACAAACAGCTGAGCTGTTCAGACTACATGACTTGCTCTCTGTGAAGTCTGGAGTCTTTAAGTTGTTAATGTGTTCACACTGCGTGACACTACGTAAATGATCTGCAACGGGAGGTGGCACACTACACGAGCGGTGAACAATCACCCAGCGACTCAATCCGGTCCCCATACCACAATTTGTCTAGGAAAAACGCGAGAAAAAAATGCAAAAACAGGAATTGTTTATGTGAAAATAGGCATCGGAAAGAAATTTACGTTTTCAAACTGTTTGCTTGATGATCTGCTCGGAAAAACTAGAAAAAGGAAAAAACAAAAAGGATATGGGTGAAAGAGTGGTTCAGCATTCGGGGGCAGTCACTTGACATCACGACGACAGCTCCAGATATTTATCGTTCTAGACATTTTGTCTAGCGTCTGCGAGGCATCAGCGATGCATCAGGGAGCCTCTTTTTCTGAGTCGCTTAGTGGTTCACACATAATGATTGGTGAGCACTGATCGCACGCTGTTTTGCCCCCGATCACAGCCCGACCTGACGGTGAGCTCAACGACTTGGAAATCGGTCTTTAAATCATGTAGTGTGAACTTAGCATAAAACTAAGTAAAATAGTTATGCGCCATAACGTCTCATAGAAACGTAGCACAAGGACAAACACACTTCACACAAACAAGTGGCTCTGTTTAATGCACCTGCCAAACTGTATCGCATGCCTGCTACAATGGTAAATACATAAAATTATATGTCGCACTGTACAGCCATGGGCGCACATGTGTTTAAACAGCCACAAAGGCCGCGTTCAGCCTTTGGACATAATACGCTCTATGACGCGCACTAGTCAGACAGGATACATTTTGCCGACTGAAGTCCTAAAAGTTTGTTTTCAATATAAGGAACGTACCAAGCACCATGTTCTCTCACCATTCTAACGCTCACACACTGTTTGTCGCACCTTTGGTGGTTGTCAGCATACATGAAAACCGGTAGATTATTTCTGTCATTTATACTGCAGCGTCTTCTGTGTTTTCATAACATGTCCAGAGTTTTGCGGGCTGTGCGTCGGTAATCATGGTCCGTGGGGAAACGCGGTGCACCGTGTGTACTGTAGTTAATTGGATTAAACCAAGCTCCGAGGCCAAAAAATTGCCTCAATGATTTTTTGTATTTGACTTACTCTAGTTACTTCTAGCCTTCATAAACACTGCTGTTTCCATAATGGCTTCATGTGTGGTTTTTATGTGTTTTTGTGGATAGTTATAATAATGTTTAGCCTTCTCCCATCAGCTCAGAAATAGCAGCGCTCTCTACTTCCATTATCCGCCAGTTATTATTCCTGAACGCAGATTAGATTACCTGTTACCTTCTCATATGCAGTTTTAAGTGTTTAAGGCGGTTATGTGTGCTTTGAAGAGGGATAACATGATCCCAGAGCCAAGCTTTAAAGGAGACATTTACACTTCAAACAGAAGCAGGAAATCTGCTCAGTTTTCCTATGCTCTCGCTCTCTTTCTCTGGTACCTTAGTTCTTAAAATCATCTGACCGCACACCGTCATAAAGAATAGGATCTCAACATGTTTAAGATTAGTGCCACATTTTACATATGAAATGTATGCATTAAACATTACATTGGACAGTTTTTAAGTGTTGTTGTTGGCCGGTTTATTTAAATAGGATGTACATCCGCACATGTGCCTTTATGGACATGGCTCATCCAATCAGACTTACTATCTATGGTTGTCAGTTTTTGCTTTTTGTTAATCAAACATATAATTTATTCTTTATACAACAAGATCAGAGAAGAACTGTGAAATTTGTCTTTTTAAATGCTCTGTTTTTGCAGCAGTTAGCGTTTCAGTTCCCAGCATGCAGTTTTGTTTCCTGCATGGTGGTTGTCACATGACTGACGACTGGCTGCTTTTTAGATCACATGAACTTCTGTCGTTTACTTCCTATCCTCCCTCACAGGAATACAGCATGGGTCCGCCTATTCTTGACTTTAGGATTGCAGGGAGGAGATTGAATGCTTGCTTGCACCAGAGTCAGTAATACGACCGAAACAAGGAACATTAGGACATTGATTCCAATGGATAGACTTTCCTATCATCTTAGCTCTACCCTGGATAAATTGCACTTAAAAGGACAATAATACCTGGTTCTCTATTCTTTTTTTGTTTTCCTAACTCCTTGGGGGTGTGTTTCATCATCTGTTTTAGCAACTGAGATCTGTCTAAACAGGTGAGGTGTGTCTTGGCAACAACAAGGACAATTTGCTTTGTGTCATATAAGCTATTCTGTGTTATACTCTAGTCCAGTTTTTGACGTAGGTTTGCACTGTCATAGGAATGTTATCAAATTCATAGTAAATCATACTTCAGATTCATACATGCATACAAATTCAGATTCTTATATTTACAAATGTGAACCTGATAGCTGGTCAGGGGGAGATATGCTGTATTTGATACAGTATTTGTTGCCTTATTTGACTTAAAACAAAAAGGTGAAAAAATCATAGACTTACAGACTTGAAGATGCAAGAGGCTTAAAAGTGGTCTCGGTTGAATGCTTTGAATCCTTTAGTAACATCTCAGATCATCCCTGAAGTCACAAAACAACACATTAAAGACACTAAGAGCACCTCGGCACTATCGTGGTGTGTTTTGCATGGACAAGCAATCTACTTATCTATGTTAACCCTGTCTGAGATAACACCTTCACCACATTGATGTCCATTCATTGGCAAATCAAATACCATTAAGTGTAGTGTTCAATGTTTCAGGCTTTGCAAGTGGACTAAGTAAGCAGATTTACTTCATACAAGCCATGCTACAACGTCTCATACTCATTATGCAGTCACATACATGTAGACATGTGACGGTATTAAAAATCTTCTTACATTTTAGCATGATATATAGTTTTGGGATATACAGTATTATGTTGAATTTCATCTTTTTAAAATGAATCCACAAATTAATGAATAAATGAAATTAATTTACTGACTCAATGTGACTTCACAATAATATGTGGCTGCTGTTGTATTGGATGTCTGCACTGGAAGCTTCAAATACCAGAAAGAAAATTCCTTGTTTGTGTGAGCACACTTTGCAGTAAAGCTCTTACTGATTTATAGATGACTTATTATGCATGAGATTTGCATTTCTTTCCTGTGTTGTCAATAAATATAGGAATACTGTTTCAAACAAATAATAGTTGTGTCATGTACCTTTCATTTATTGATTGCATTGAAAAAGGTATAGTCTTCTCGTTGTAGGTTGAGAAAATGTGCCCATATATATTTCTAGAATTATGCACTGCATTTAAAAATATTTAGCTAATTTACAAAAACAAATTGTGTTGAATACCGACAGTAAGTCTACATACGTGTGTGAATGCTACATGAAAGGATGGGACATGGAGCATCTGGATTAAAGCAAAGAAAAGAGTTTGATAGATGTATGGTCCAGTTGAAATGGTCACAGTGCGTGTTAGGTCCAGTTCACCATGGTGTTTTATGGTAGTTGGTCCGGAATTCATTCTCTTGCCCAGAGCATTGGACGATATGTCAAGTTTTTTTCTTTAGCTCACATTTAGTGTGACGTTTTCTTCAAAGCATGAGAAGAAGAAAAAGAATAAAGGTCGATGGAGAATGGAGTTACTGATACAGATAACTAAACTAGAAATGATGATAATTAATAACATTTAGTCTTTTATCATTATAAATGACTAATGTGAATGTGTAAATTCAGCTAGACCTGTAACTATGTGAACGAAAGTTGGCTATTTTACTGTTAAACTGACTTCTTCAGTTCATTTTAGGCATGAATGAATTTTTTATTGACAATCATCAGTATATAGGTAAAAATTCATAATTTATTTAGTATCTGCATCATTTGAAGGGATATTTCCCAAAACACGATCATACACTTCATGTCATTTCAAACATGTATGACTTTCTTTCTTCTACCGAATAACAAACAACACTGACCCCAATTGACTTCCATTGTATAGACACGAAACCACAGTGACATTTCTCCAAATATCTTCTCGTGTGTTCCGTAGGAAAAAGAGTCATATACATGTTTAAAATGACATGAGGATGAATAAATGATGACAGAAATGTTATATTTGCTTGAAATATCCCCTTGAGTCATATCTGTAAAGTTAAGCAAATTCACATATGATCATATTTCCGACTTCACTTTTCTCAATCGAATTGTTTGTGTTGTGGTTAGGATGCGTGAGGACATGTCGAGCGTGGTGTGTGTGAAGGAGACGGAGGATCAAGGGGACCCCGGTGAGAAGCTGTCACAGGATGAGCTCTTGTGTCGGACCCGGGAGGTCATGCAGGGGCTGGAGGCTCTGCGAGCGGAGCACCAGGTCATCCTGGACGGTCTGATGGGGACTCTGCGCTGCCTCAAACAAAATCAGGAGGGTCGTGGTGTGGAGGAGAAGACGACTATGATCCAACGCTCACTGGAGATGCTGGAGCTGGGTCTCAGTGAGGCACAGGTGCATTGTGGGAAATCTTTTAACGGTTAGATTGAAGGGTGGAGGTAAATGTTTTTTATTAAGAGGTGAAATTAATGGTGATGTGTTTGGCTGTCTGTAATTTCAATTGCGCAGGTCATGATGGCTCTATCAGGGCACTTGAGCGCAGTGGAGGCAGAGAAACAGAAGCTTCGAGCACAGGTACACACTTGCACACCTCAGTACATCAAAAATTATAACATTCTCTCAGGTTCATTGCGTCAAATTTCAGATAACACACATGAATAAAATGTATACATAGAAAGGACGGAACAAAAGTGTTAAATGCGTAAATTTAAATAAAAATGACTTGACCACAGTTTATTTGATGTATGCATCAAATGGCTTTGTGTCTGCACCAAGAGCTTCATGCCCTAAAGCTTATAGGTTTTGTGCTGTTTAGGTGCGGAGACTGTGTCAGGAGAACCAGTGGTTGAGGGATGAGCTAGCAGAAACCCAGCAGCGGCTGCAGAAGAGCGAGCAGAGCGTCGCACAGCTGGAAGAGGAGAAGAAACATCTGGAGTTCATGAACCAGCTTAAGAAATATGACCAGGACCTCAGCCCATCTGTAAGACTTGCTCCAAAGTTTTTCCCTCTGTTTGATGTCATTTATTTTCAGTTTATCTCACTCTGCTCTTCTCAATCTCTCATCAGGATGATAAGGACTCTGATTCCAGCAGGGAGACACTGGATGATCTTTTCCCAGATGAGCAGGATGAGCCGGGGCCTGGCAGTAAGTCATAGTCTTTAACATGGCAAATCAAGAGCAAATAAGTTTGATATAAAAGTCATATTCAAAATGTCTTACTGTTTTCCATGGCTGTATTTGCACACACATCAATATTGCTGTCGTTCAGTATCGGTGTAAAGGGATTTCCAAAAATGTGAGGGCACTTCTGTGTTGCAGCAATTTTCACACATTTATGTCACAAATTTGCTTGAATGGGATTAGTGACTTAGAAGTAGTTCATTGTCTTGAAACTAATTTTCTTTTTTAACATATGTTAGCAAAGGAAAAACAGTGGAAAGTATAGGGGCAGTGGGTTGATGAAAGAAGAGAATGAGTCCCTTCCGATATTTTCCGCTAGATCCTGTTCCTGTCTTTTATTTAGTTTCCTTCCTTCCACTTTCTCAATTTTCCTGCCGGATAATCTCTGCATTCACTGCGGTGCAGGATCAAAGGCTAGCGTGCATTGTGTCATGGCAGAAAGTGTCTGTTGCACACGGGGGGTTTCGGCATCGTGTGTCTCGTGCTGAATCCCAAGCCTGCTTAGATTAGCTCTCACACTGACACACGAATGCCAGACTGCTGTTTCACTGTCAGTGATGAATCCCTACAGAAGATTCAACTCCTGGAGGGGTTTCCAAACAGACAGACATTAATCTGCTCTAAGAAAGATGGAATTATTATCTTCTCCACATTCCTAAAGTTGTCGGGACATATTCCTCTCACTACCTTCGCTTTGCTCTGCTGTATTTTTTTGAATAATTATTGGTGGTTTATGTATTGAAGTTTCAAATCATTGTTTCTGGAACTGTCAAGTGAAAAAATAGTGCCTCATTACTGTCAATGAATACACAAAAAATTTGGTTTTGGAATATACTATAGCAAAGTTTAGGGTTGACAATGTAATATAAATTGTTGAAAGTTATTAAAGTAACCATACCTCCCCTCTTCAGTCCAGCCTCTTCACAGCAGTGCAGTAGCAGCGGCGCAGCAGGGTGGGTACGAGATCCCCGCTCGTCTCAGGACCCTCCACAACCTGGTGATCCAGTACGCCTCACAGGGCCGCTACGAAGTAGCCGTCCCTCTCTGCAAACAGGCTCTGGAAGATCTGGAGAAAACCTCTGGCCATGACCATCCAGATGTAGCCACCATGCTCAACATTCTCGCCCTAGTTTACAGGTCAGTATTATTGCTATAAATATGTAACAAACGTCAAATTAATTATTGTTTGCCATCTCTTTGGCGCAAATTATAAAAAGGTTAGGTAAACATTTTTCTCTTATATTAACAACAAGACTGACATAATATTCAACAGGCTAGTTCATAATTTTCAATAATTAAATTCCGAGTAAAGTGACTTTAAAATATGTGTTCTGAATTTGTTACACAACAGAAAAGTGTGTAATTAGCCACCCAGAAAAATTTGAATTAAATAAATCCAATTCAATAAAATACATTTTCAAAATCTTGTAAAAATAGGCAGGACTCTCTGCTCTCAAACGCTGGGTGTCAGTCCACTGTTGGTGCTGAAGCCACGCCCACTCGTGTCACTCAACCTGAGTCCCCAGTAGGCTTAATGTGAAGATTGTTATTTGTTATTTGAATTCAAACACGCGAAGTCAATGTGCGCAATATTCTTTAATAGATCATTCACGAGTTCGCCTATGCAGATAATAATGCAGGTTAAAAGGTATGCGTATTTGGAGTGATGTCCGGGAGAGGGCAGAGAGGCTGTCAGTTTCTTCCGAACTTGGAGTAGGGCCTACACTCCCTCTGTCCGGGAGAGGGCTTCGGGCCTGGTATTAGCCCAAACCCAAAGCATTCCCCCGTTGTCTCGTCATTGAGCAGACACCTGATACTAGGTCCTAATGATAGGTGATGGGCCATGCATTATCGGATTCTTCATTGCGTCATCGATCCCCTGTTTTAGCCCCACCCAAAAAATCCTGTACAGAGAATTGGTGAAAAACTGTTTAACGGTTCAACTCCACAACTCAGTACTACATACTTCTGTGTCTTGTACTGTGTTTCAGCATACATTTCTGACATCTTTAATCTGTAAATCTCAGAATTATCTGTACCCGGACTTTAAAGAGTTGCAATTTATTTGACAGTATGTGTACTTGCAGTGTGCTTAACCACCAAATTACTTTAGGGTTAGGTTCTGGGGTGGAACATAATAACACAGTAAGTACATGTAGAACAAGACTGTAAATATAGGTTATGAACGATATGAAAGTGAATAAAGGATGACAGAATTTTTCGGTTGAACTGTCCCTTTAAAGGGTTGTTAGGCACCGTTAATACTATTCGATTTCACTTTATTGTTGGAATTTCTGTAAATATATGTCCACACATTAATACACATCCACAATACATTAACATTGACAATACCCATAGACCCCCATACATTTGCCATTCGTTTAGAATCCCAAGATCTACATTGATCCCCGACTCTTGATTTACCAATTTTATTGATTTATGCACAAAATATCACGTAGCCTACTTTTTTTTAATCTAGATTAATCTAGATTAATCTAGATTAAAATGGCTCATTTGAATTCTGCCGAAGGCATTCAGAATATGTGTGCTACCCAAATAATGACTAAAAGTAAGTCTTTGAGAACGGGTTTCTCAAGCCAGGTGGCGCATTAGACCAGGGGCTCATCTCCTGTTTCCAAAATGCATCACAAACTGCTTGAGAAAGCTGTTCTACTATGATAATTGGTGATGAAAATTAAATTATGTTCAATAAGATGAACTTGTGTTTACTTCCGCATTAGCTATGGGATGATTTCCGTTTAGGTGGTACTTGAGACTGGAAGAGCTCCTACAGTACATTTACATTTAGTCATTTAGCAGACGCTTTTATCCAAAGCGACTTACAAAGAGTGAGGGAGCAACAAGGGATATGTCATACAGGAGCCATAATACATTAGATCTCAATACAAAGTTACTGGTTTCAACTAAAGCTAGACCACTACCTGTTGAGAGAAAGTGTTTTTTTTTAAACCAATTCCGCATTGCACAAGGTGCAAACAACCTTAGTCTTGTCGATGTTTCTATTGGGAAGCTTCTTAAAAATTAATATTCCCTGAAGCAAACCCGGCGGCTTCATAGCTGCATCCATGTTAGCCCGTCACGTTTGATGCGGTAATTTCAAAGTAACGTTATGTTGTGTTCAGACCAAACGCGAATGGCGCGTCAAGCGCGAGTGATTTATATGTTAATGCAAAGAGCCAATAGACCTACTTGCTGCGCGAATCGCGCGAATGAAGCCCTGGTTATGAGATGATGAGGCGGCTTCTGCTTCCGCGAATGACGCGAATCACGCGAGTTGAAAAATCTCGTTCTCGCCCCGTACAGTGCAGTTAAGCTGGTATACATCCGCGCTAAAATATCAAGGTGAAAGTCATCATAGCTTGCGTAGTATAGACCCAGCTCCCAACCCAACTTTGAGAATAGATTAACGGCGACATTTATTTTATCGCGCGATAAGAGTCTCACTGCGTTAACGGCGTTAATGCCGTTAAAGCCCACCACTAATAGAAATACAACTATACCATGCACATATTTCATACTGTATGACACTTTGTATCACCGACTGAAAAACAAAGAAGGAACTGTTTGCGTGCGAAGGAGGATCTATAAAATTTTTTATAAAATACTTTTATCTTTTCCTTGCATAGTACGTAGAGACAAACTTTAGTATGTCGTTTGTAGTTTAGTCCTCTGAACATTGTGGCACTTTTAAAGCATTGCTATATTTGTTAGCATTCCACACAACCTGACATGGCAACATTTGCTCAACCAGTTGTGTAAGTTAGGGACAGGGCTATTTGTTTAACCAATGAATGGTAGGGGAGTGTTTGGAAACCTGTTTGAAAACAGTCATGATATGATGATATTTGGTGATGCAAGTGGTGCAGAAATAATACGCTTCACTTGTGTAAAAAAACGACTTAATACCTGCAGTATCTTAAACTGGAATATGGTGGTATTACAAAATGTTTTAAACCTCAGCTTGCTTTGTTTCATGTCCTGTTTGCAAACCGTCAAGACATTAGGCTATAATGCAATCACCCCGTTCCCATGGAAGCAGGTTTTTGTGAGAAGGACCTTAGTATCTGCCCTTTGTTGCATAACATGTACCAATAGATTTACGTCAGAGTGTTTTCTGCTCTTCAGGGACCAGAATAAATACAAAGAGGCTGCAAACCTCCTCAACGATGCTCTGGCTATCAGAGAGAAGACACTGGGCAGAGACCACCCTGCGGTAAGAACCGGTCCCACCCTCATCAGCACTTTGTCTGCTGTGGTGTGTATTGTGTCTATAGTTTGTATTGTAGTTTGCTTTAGTAGTTCTTAAGCTGTGTTTGCTATCATGTGAAGCTTATGTCTCACCCTCTCATCAGGACCAGCGTCCCACAATTCTCTGCAGAGGTTAGATGCTAAACAGCTCTTGAAGAGCAACACACCTTCTGTTCCTATTTCTTTCTGGCTTTTTCTTAGGGTTGGGTGATGCATTGGGTATTTGACATATCTCCAGTATATTATTCAAATATTATTGAATATAGGAAAATTAGAAACATTGTAAGTCAATTAATGCTCTTTTATTTGGCCAGTATGTTTCCTAAAGACTGTCATCACTACTACGGTAGTTGCTGTCTTGTGACTTAGCATTAAGACTTTTAATTTTAATAGTGTCACTTAAGATTTTAATTGTGTCCCAAACATTTTTTGTAGCGTAACTGTTCATTTCTGTAAATTGTTTAAAAACATACTATTTTAGCTAAAGCAGATAAATGCTGGGATATATATTAAATATCCTCAAAAGGGAAAAATAGTGAGAAACTATTTTTTGCTATATTGCCCAACTCTTTTTCACTTTCTGTCCATCTGTCACATGCATGTGGCTGAGATCCATAAATATCAATCAGAGTTCAATCAGAACACGTGTAACTCAACACGGGGTGCTTATATGTATAACTCAGATCATACAAGGAAAATCTGAATCTTAAGGAGATTTCCAGTACGTAATCGGTTTCATTTTGCTGATTGTAAACATGGACGATTAAACCAATGCATAATCGTCAACCGATTTGTTTGATTGTTATAGAAAGTGGAAGGTTTTATGATTTAAATGATGTATGTCTGATGTCTTCTGCAGGTGGCTGCCACGCTGAACAACCTGGCCGTTCTTTATGGCAAGCGTGGAAAGTATAAAGAAGCAGAGCCTCTGTGTAAAAGGGCGCTGGAGATACGAGAGAAGGTGGGTCAGACGTCACCCTGAAGCATCATTGCAGTTTTCTTTCCCTGCCAACAGCGTTTCTATTGTACAACATAAGTCTCTTTCTGTGTTCTGTATGTCACTGAGGACATAATGTACTGTTACATCTCCACACTTCATCCCTGTGTCCTTCAGAGACTGTAGACAGAATAAAGCAGCCTGGGTACCTGGGTATCTTCCTCGCTGTGTCACAGTTTGATACAGAGCGACAGTAGAGACAGTTTTTCTTAGCCTCTGTGTGACAAACCTCTTACTGAAAGTCTTGCAGTTCTGCCTCTCATGCAGCGCTGAGGGAAAGAGCTTAGACAATCTGCTGAATCCAAACTCGACTATTCTACAAACTTATGATAAAGAGAATAGTGTTTAGATTGTGATGGTAAAATATATATATAATATATTATTTTTGCGTTGTGGTTTTTAATATGTGATTTAAAGGTCCAGTGTATATTTTATTTGGAGGATCTACTTACAGAACTGCAATATAATATACATAACTGTTATCAGAGGGGTATAAAGACCTTACATAATGTAGCGTTATGCTTTTATTACCTTAAAATAAGCCGCAGGTCCCCTTGCATGGAATTCACCATGTTGTTTCTACAGCAGCCCTAAACAAACAAACTGCTGTACAGAGCACGTTTCTGAAAAACATTTAGAAAACGAGACGACATCTTATTCTGCGTCAGCCACCTTAGTGCTTCAATAGAGATGGGAGGAGTGAACCGGTGGTTGCCGTTAGATGCCGCTAAATTTCATTCATTTACTTTAATTTAAAGCGATCTTTTTAACATTTTGGTAATGGGGTGACAATAAATCCAATCTACAATCTTGTTTACCAGTAGGAGTAGCTGAAGCCAGGGAAAGATAGAAGAAAGAAGTGACAACAAAGAAGATTTTTCAAATTAAAATACTGTATAGAAACAGTGTTAGATTTAAGAAAAGCTGACAGTTAGGGGTTAGTCACTACTATTTAATTATATAGTGACTAAAATGCATAGAAATCAGTTCACACATACTTATTTGCCACTCCCGTTTAATGATGTTAAAGGGAGTTATCCAGTTTCTTTATACTTTTTTTTGTTTTGAAATTTGTGCTTGATGAGACATTATCCCACCCATTGCCATCTAATGCGTACCCCTGCTTTTGAGATCGGTCGACTTTTCTTGACTGAAAATGCAGACACCTGACACCAGTCTAGACACACGGAGAGACGGAGAAAAAATTACTCCAGCATTATTATGCTTTTAGGTTTTTTCTTCTGACTTGTGGCAACATTGGTGACAATATTCCTTAAAGGTATAGTTCACCCAAAAATGAAAATTCTTTCACTATTACTCACCCTCTTGTCATTTCAAACCGGGATGACTTTCTTCTGCAGAATACAAAAGATTTTTTTCAAGAAAGTTGGTAACAAAACAGCACCACCACCCTTCATTTCTATTGTATGGACACAAAACCAAAGCAATTGACAACATTCTCCAAATATCTTATGTGTTCTGCAGAAAGAAGGAAGCGTTTTTTTTGGTGAATTATCCCAAAGTAGGAAACACAGGAACAAAATGGGAGAGTTTCCGGTCACAAGCTGTTGAGAGGTGTGACAGAGGGTTAACTTTAAACCCATAAATGCAAATCTCAAAATAGCCTAAAAAATAAATTTAATCTCTCAAAACAGCTGAACAATTAGAACTTTGTGGCTGGGTTGGTGTGTACTGCCATAATCATTGTTGTTCTTAAGCAGATAAATAACAGGGCCTGTGTGTGTGTTGTGTATGTGCTGTAGGTGTTAGGAAAGGACCACCCTGATGTTGCGAAGCAGCTGAATAATCTGGCGCTGCTGTGTCAGAATCAGGGAAAGTATGAAGAGGTAGAATACTACTATCAGAGAGCCCTGGAGATCTACCAAACCAAACTGGGCCCTGATGACCCCAACGTGGCCAAGACCAAAAACAACCTGGTATGATCAGTTTGTATCATTCACTCATTTAGCAAACAGACATTGATTTTTAATACTCATAGATATCTATGTGCTTTAAAAGATTACATAAAAGATTATTTATCAAATATGCTACTGTTCATTTTAAAATCCTTTTTTGTGTGTGGACACAGTTCCCAGTGTACATTTTGTGCTGTAATGCATCTGTGTAGTGTTTTTAGTAATGTTATTTACTGCAAGATTTCTGCTCCCTCAGCAAATTATACACAGCAAATGAATCATAAAACTTTTAGTGTAATAGAAGAAGCTTATAGAGTGAAGGCTCCTGCTCGGGCTTACACATCTATCAGCAGCCTGAACCCCTACTCACTCTCTCTCTCTCTCTCTCTCTCTCTCTCTCAGGCATCATGCTATCTGAAGCAGGGAAAGTTTAAACAGGCAGAGACTCTATATAAAGAGATCCTCACCAGAGCCCACGAGAGGGAATTTGGCTCTGTAGATGGTATGTTTTCAATACCCATATAATTCATTATTTATGTAGTTTTGGAAATGTGTCCTGTTCTTGTACTCAGACAAACAGGGTCTCTACAGTCCGCAGCAGTACACTGGATTTTAACCAAACCGCAAAGACTAACGAGGGATATTACTTGCGTTTACAAATTGGCATAATTTAGTCACCCTCATGTTGTTCCAAACAAGGATATTTTGAAGAATGTGGTGACCGAAATAGTTATTGGGCACTATTGACCGCCATAGTTTTGGTACACTGTCAATGGTGCCCCAGAACTGTTTGGTTACAGACATTCTTCTAAATATCTTTCTCTGTGCTCAGCAGAACAACTACTTATACGGTTTTGGAACAATTTGAGATTTTTCACTTTTTTTAGGTGGTGAACTATCCCTTTAACATGCTTAACTTAAGATACAAAATTATTGGCGCATAAACTTAAAAATGATTCAATATAATTTTTCCTTGTATATATGTTATTTTATCGTTTAAAATTGTATGTGCATGTCTGAGCTACAAAGACAAGTGCATTTATTCATTCACTCACATGCTCCGTTTCAGATGAGAACAAACCTATCTGGATGCATGCAGAGGAAAGAGAAGAACAGAGCAAGGTGTGTAACGCTCAACAGTCACAGATCAAGTGCATCACTGAGCACTTAAAGGCTGAGTAGATCATTTGGAAACTGCTAACGTTTGCCTGCTAGCAGTGAAATCATACGATCATGCGAATCACCATCCAAAGCCACACCTCGCGCACGCACAGACAAGAAGCTGTTGGATCGGTTACAGTGAAGTCATGTCACATTCACTGGTGAGAAACAGTGGCGATCGGTGCCTCCTCTTCAGGGGAATCAGGAATTCAAAATACTTGCTCAGCGCTTCACGTAAACCTATGTGCATGACGCATCATTTCAAAATACGCGCCTGCAGCAGACGCTTTGAAAGGGTTTATGATAAAAGAGACGCTCACGTTCAGAAGACACTGCGTTAACACTTAACTCTGATTACACATGAGACCGAGTATCTAGCAAACACTAGCATTTCTTTTTTTTATAAAAAAAACCTTTCGACACGTCTGCAGCAGGCACATATTTTGACATGACAAGCTAAATACGTTACATGTTTTGCCGAACGTTTGCATTACTGCTTCCCCTGAAGAGGAGTCACGGATCGCCACTGGTGAGAAAACATTACTGTACCCTACGCCTTTCACAGAAGACAAATAATTATAAAAATACCAATGTTTCGCTTTTCTTATTGATTGCTATCAGGATGTTAAGAGACTTCCAACTAGCGTGACTAAAAACATTTCTGGACAGGATTGCCTACACAGCCTTTAAACCATTCCCCTGTCAGTTAAACAACTTTTGGGATTTACTCAGAAACACTGATCTCACTCCATTTTTATTGTAGCAGTGATTTTGAGCATCTTTAAGTGATATTAGAATGTTATCATTCATTCTTTGGTAGTACTTTGAGCGTTTCTGAGATTGTGTTGGTGTGTTTCAGGGCAAGGAGAAGGATGGCTCTCGTTTCGGAGAGTACGGTGGCTGGTACAAGGCCTGTAAAGTAGACAGGTGAGATAACCTAGACATATATCACAATCTTCCTAAGACTATAATTTGTCAAGTAACTTGAATGCAATGACTTTAGCATAATTAAGTGTTTTCCTGTCTGACCTTTAACCCCTGCAGCCCCACTGTGACAACCACACTGAAGAATCTGGGAGCTCTGTACAAGCGACAGGGAAAGTTTGAGGCTGCTGAGACTCTGGAGGAAGCGACTCTGCGTTCCAGAAAACAAGTGCGTGTGTGTTTGGTGGTCTGGGGTGTTGTCCTGTAGTGAACATAATCGGCTTAACTGTTCATAGAAACTTGTTGCTAAAAATACAGTTTTACAAGGTTTGCACAAGGTTTAACATTATTTTTGACAAATACCATCGGCTGCTCCTAGTCACATGATCCATCGCAACATAAGCGACTTATATGCGTCTTTAAATGAGATTTGTAAGCCACGGATAAATTCCTGATAGAAAGATCTTGTTTGTGATGTTCCGTGCATCAATCAGGGGTCTTTACTCTATCTGCAGGGTCTGGACACGACACATAAGCAGCGTGTGGCAGAGGTCCTGGGAGACCCTGAAGTACGAGAGAAGCAGAGTAGTCGCGAGAGCTTGAACTCTGATACAGTCAAGTACGAAAGCGGCCCAGACGGAGGAGAGGAAGTGAGTATGAGCGTGGAGTGGAACGGGGTAAGTGCAGCACATACCGCCCAGGCCCTCACACAGTATTTCACTCATGAGTGTATCTCAGGCATACATGTATAGAGAGGAAATAATATAGCAATAAATCTTGTGGCCCCTCGCACATTCACTTACATAAATACAACAGAAATTATGCAAGTTATATTATTTCAGCCAATTAAATGATCTCACGGCTTTATAGGACCATTCATTTGTAAAGTTTGCTTGTATGGAGTTCAGTATCAAAAGTATTAAAGTTAATGCAACACTGTTTCGCTCACAAGACCCTTGGGAAGGCATTTCCAGCTTGTGTTTGTGAGAATCAAACTGTGTTGGATTGTAGTTACTTTGAATACTTAGTACACTCACTGACTTGATACCTTGTTGCAATCATATTGATGTATTCACCTGTAGTGCTTTATAGCTTTTTTAACTCTTTCCTACCTTAATTAACTCTGAAAGTAAATATCTTTAGTTGTAATGCAAACTTTTCACTAAAGTAACAGTTAAATTGATATTACACATACTTTTTATAAAACTACGTATGGCAAATATTTTAGCATATGAATGTTTTTGGTCATGTTACATATATATGACTTAGTAGATCTATAGCCTCGGAAAAAATTTAAGAGACCACTCATTAAGAGACCAGACCATTAAGAGATCACATAAAAATAGTTTTTGAACTTTTATGAATACAAATATTACTGTTGTATTGCTTGAGAGTGAATATAAACTTGTTTTCTTTGTAGTATTTGTGATCTGTAAAAATACAGAGCATGAAATGAATGCAAATAGAAACAATATTTTTATTTGAAATTTGGGAGAAATATTGTTGAGAAAAATTGAGTTAACATAATGAAACCAAAATGATCACTTTACGTTAACACATACATATAAATAGTAAATTCAGAAAAACTGTAAATCATTTTGTAATGGTCTCTTTATATTTTTTTCGCCGTTGTATATTCATTTTACTGTGCTTATGTACTGTATTTACTGTATATTTGAATAGGATAAACCTTTGATCAATGATATAATAGCAACCTGTGGTTTTAAAATCAGATAAAATAGATAAAGATGCAACCAAGGTCAAGTGGGCTGCTTATTGCTATAGTGCTCACTTAAAATACACATGCAGTTCAAAGCATAGTTTGCAGATGTCCCATAAGAGTCAAGCATAATTAAATTGTTTTAGAATAAAAGTTTCGTTAACACTGCAGTTATCTTGAATCACCATATTAGAATTCAAAGAATTAACCTCTCTTCTTTTAGCAAGCCGTTCTCTTCTGTAAGGCAGATGTTTTGTAGCTGCTGTTTTGACACCATCACACCTCTGCTGTAGTCTCTCTGCATTTCTGAGTCACAACTGCCGTAGCAACAGTAACCTTAGCGCCATGACAACCATTCTGCATCACTCTTAGACAAGAGCCCGTCCCCATTTCAGATAATGGGAGGCTCCCTTCCGATTCATCGAGCTGGTCTGAAAGTTTTCCTCCTCTGTCTTTTGTGTCTTTGCCACTTTTCGTCTTACTCAATAATTCGTTATATTTCACACTCTGTCTCAGATACTAAATACCTCTCTTTGTACATGCTCACAACAGACTCGCACACAATGTACAATGAACAGCGTCTTTCACATCAATGTATGTATATTAATGTTGGGGTCACACACATGTTGGCGTGGGCTGTGTGTTCTGTACTTATGGTGTGATTTCTAATCTGTCTTATTCAATGTATAACGTGCTCTAATTCTGTAAGTGTTTTGTTGATTTCCTAATGCTTTCTACATCTGTCCTTGCCAAGCAATTTTCGTGCTATTGTTTTCATCTATTTATTTCTCTTCAGTCAAATCTGACATCTATAATATATAAACTTGCACGTGAGCTGAGAGTTGATATGTGTGATAAACAACATGTGGCTTTGGTTTCTGCATTAAATTTTGCACAGAAATCTCATTTAGTCGAGCATTTCACTCAAAACAAGCACAGGATTCTACTCTGACATTTTTTTGTTTTGAGGTTTTGGTTTCCAGTTTTAGCGTTTTAGTTGCTTTATGTTAACTCTTCAATGATTTCGGTAACTTCTTTTACAGAGCTTTGATATCCATTCAGGCACCCCCTTCTGACCAAAAACATACTTTTCACAACCACACAAATGTTTGCAATGCTGACGCACAGTGTATTTTTGCTTTTCAGTTAGCCATTGCTAATCATAGAAGGCATAACACATAGACATAGTTTCCGTGACGTCACCCGTAGGTTTCTGAGGAGCTGTTTTGAAGCTTATAGTGAGGGGGGCTGGCCATCACAATCTTAGCAGCAAGTCATCATCTTAGCAGCGTGTCACTCTCTGATCATCAAAAATGGGCAAAGTGGTCACGTAACTTTATTTTAAATTTTTGTTGCTGTATTTTAATGCTTAATATAAGTTAAACGGGTGAGTTATTAAAAAAATCACCCCTCACAGTTGGAATAAAGGGTAAAATTAGCTATATGGACCAAAACATTTTTTGTTACCGGATGTAAACATGTTTTTGCTGCTGTAAAGTTACCCATTTTAACATGGGGGTCACTGAGATTCTGCTCTCTTTTTGAGCCAGTCGATTAATTGCAGTTTAATTCACTACTGCGTTGGCTTCACTAGAGAGATCAGAAGGTGGTCGCTTGGTGCTTATGCTGCTATAGCGACCTTTGTGTATAGTGCCGAAATTGTGTTCGGAATGCAATGCCCAGCGACATTGTGCATAGAATGTTTTTGGGTTAACATCTCATCTTTGTTTTTTATTTGCTTTTTCACTGTCTTTCTCTTTTATTCTCTGTACTTACATATTTATTCTTCCTAATAATGTAACATTTTTGTCTCTGTTCCTCCTGCTCTATAACTCTCTCTCCTCCTTGTGTACTTATTCTGCTTCCTCTTGCATTGCTCTCTCTCTCTCTCTCTCTTTCTGTGGTTGGCAGGTGTAACTCCAGATGCCTTGTTGTGGTTAATGAACTTACCTTCTGCATGACGGACGCCCTTCTCACCCACCCTCTCCAGCTTTGCTGTTTCTCGTCTCCTCTCTCCCATCGGCACCTTTCCTTCTCCTTCCTTCTCTGAAGAAGCTGGCAAAAGTCAGCCATGTTCTTTGGCCTTCATGTCAAAGCTCATCTTCTTCAAAGCTGCAGCACTCTTATAATAAATCAGATATTAGTCTGTAATATATCAGTAGAGAAATCTCTCTGTCTGTCAGTCACTCTAACTGTCTGTCTGGTATATAAGATGTCACTATGTCTGTGTGTCTATAATTAACCTTCTGTAGAGCTCAGAGTCGCCTCTTGTGTAAAGATCTCTACTCTATCATAGTAAACAATCTCTGTTTTCCTGCTCTAATACTCCAGTGGGACTATCCTACATTTCCTTTCTGATTTTTCTTCTGTCGAGGACTATGGCTGAAATTGTAAGGAAGAGATCAAGAGATTTAATTTGACAAAAAATGTTTGTGATAGTTACAAAATCGTACTAACCATTTTTTCAAGTGTTTTCCCTCAAAAAAAAATGAATCAAGATACATTATCTCGACAAGTAAAAGTGACTTAAGATATTTAGTCTTGTTTTGTAGAAAAAGGTAAGAATTAAGTAAGTTTATGTTTATAACAAGCAAAAATGGCTTGGATTTGGTTTGATCTTTTTCTTATGTTCCTAAATTCAAGTTCTTAGCCTGTTGACAGATTTTAATTCTTTTAAAACTTACTTAATTCTTATATTTTGGTCATAAAACAAATATTAAAGTCATAGGTCACTTCCCTTATCAAGTAATTGTGTCTTGATTTAAGAATGTTTTAACATTTGTTTTAGAAAACAAGACAAAAATGCTTAGTATGAAATTCATTTTTGCAGTGAGTTATGCATATAATTATGCACCTGGGTGTTGACCATTGTTATTAAAATAATTTTTCACTATTTTCCAAAAACCTTTCGATCATAAAAACCCTGAAAAACATTGTAAAAATCCTAAACTGCACTCCTGTTCCTCACAACATTCTTGTCAAATTAAATGTGACGTTTATTTTGACATGTTGTGAATGTTGGACATTTTTTTCACGTTCCAGGTTGAGCTTTTGTGGCCTAATGTCAATTTCTGTGAAGATAAAACATTCAGTGTTAAACATTTTGCCACAAACACTGGAAAACAAGTTGAGCTTGAATTGGACCAGGAGCACTCCTTCAAGCTATTTGACAGGGCATGTGACACACTGTACAGATATGTGTGGTTTGCTCTCTGAATTTTCACCTCAATGAACGCTGACTTCTGAAAGCTCTGCAATCCTGTCTGTTTATGTCACTTCCTGTACAGTGCATTATTGTGGCATGATTGTGTAGTTCAGCTTCTCTATAAACCAAAACTTACTCTCCATACACATATTGGCCATTATTGTGAACACACTGTATTAATAGGAGGTGGAGATGGACAGATGACAAAAAAGAGAGGGATGAGATGAATAAATGCATGTCGATCTCTTTTCTTTCTTCTACTAACCTCTTCTCTGGTGTGTTGCTGCATCTTGTGTCTTTCATAACTTCTAATAAAACTGACTTTACTCACCACAGCCTCTGCCTGTGTGCTCTTACTCATCTGTATCTGAATGCGTATGCGTTTTTGGTGGAGTATCCAGGGCCTGTAGTGCAGATGTGTGTGTGTGTTAGATGTTATAGTGAACTTGTTGCATTGTTGGAGTTGGTAATCATCATCTGGGTCAGTGTGAAGTTTTCTTCAGTCCCCTCCTTCCATCCCTCTCCATCATGTCCACCCCTACTTGCTTTTCGGAACCCCTGGATGAATGGCCAAGGTCAGAGGTGAGGGGTCGCAGCAGAAGAGACTGCAGCAGAGCACAGCGTGGTAACAGAAGACAAAATATATCGGGACCTTAAGAATATCAGCACAGAAGAAACGTTACAATAACCTCTTCACTCTGATGTTTAAGACTCTGAGGAACAGTTTGAAAGAACAGACGTGCAAAATGTTTTTGTTTATTAAAGATACTTTTTTTTTGCAAAAACAATAACATTTCAGGGATCTATATATTAAAATAGAATAAAATTAAAGTTTTGTATTCAGACTCTTAAAGCTACAGTTCACCCGAAAATATTGTTTCTCTTGAAATCCAAAACCTATATAGGACGATTTCAGCTGTGAACACAAAAGAAGATATTTCGAGAAATGTTTTCATTGTTTTGTGCCATACAATTGATGTCAACGTGAGTCTGATGTTGTTTAGTTATCAACATTATTCAAAATATCTTCTTTTGTGTTCTGAGGTTTGAAATGACATGAGGGTGAATAAATGATGAAAAAAATACAATTTGGGGCACTGTCCCTTTAAGCTATAACAATATTTTATTTTGGGAGTAAGTTACATTATAGCTAACACTTGTATAGTTAGGTTCATAAATATTTGGACAAAATATGTTTAAGGTAAAGTTATATTATGGATATTGGCTTAAAGTGCACACTCTCAGCTTTATTTAGAGTATACACAAATTCATAATTCATAAATTAAGCATGTTAAAGATCTAGAGTTGAATCTACGTGTGTTGTTTTTATTGGAAGCTGTTGCTGTAAAACCCACATCATGCGGTTCAGGGAGATCTCCATCCAAGTGAATCAGACCATAGTAAGACTAAAAAAAACACATCAGAAAGATCCCAGGTACCAAAACAACAAGTTGGTGCATTCTGAGACGGAAACAACACACTGGTGAGCTCAGCAACAAAAAAAGCCTGGAGAGTTTGTAGGATATAAGTGGTGGATGATGTCATTATCCTCTCCACAATAAAGAAAATCATTATTTGGTTGTTATGCGTATTGTTATTAGTTTTATCACTCCAAAGAAAAAAGCTTTTTTCAGAGCTTGTTCGGCTATTTTAGAAGTATAATATACGCATCATAGTCTTGAGGCTTTTGCACCTTATTGGGAACCCTCTGTAGTTGTCTTTGTCTTCTCTTTATTGTTTATTCATTTACATCTTTACTTCTTGGAGAGTGTTCCTTATTTGTCTGGACGTTTTGAAAGGGTTTTATCGTCATGGAGAGGATAATGCCATCATCCACCCCCTTATCTTATATGGACATCCAGGTGCACAGTGTGTTGTATTTTCTCAGAATGTACTAAATTGTTGATTTGGTGCCTTTCTGGTGGAGTTGTTTTGAAACTTAACTATGGTCTGATTCACTTGCATGGAGATCTCCCTGAACCGTATGATGTGGGTTCACAGCAACAGCTTCCCAAATGTAAACACCACACATAGAATCCACTCCAGACCTACTTCATTTATGAATACATAATTTAAGGAAAAGCCCATTTCTGTGAATAAAACAGCTTTTGATTAGACTGTCCAATTACTTTTGGTCCCTTGAAAAAGGGGGGAGCTACATATTAAAGAGCTGTAATTCCTACAGCCTTCAGCTAACCTTGATTTGAATATACTCTAAAAACGCTGAGAGGGTGAATTTAAGGACAATAACCATTATTTCAATGTAACTTGAATACATATAAGTACACGGCAAAAATAGCAAAATGTGCCTCTGTCCAAATATTAATGGACCTAACTGTATTTGATCAGGTAAGTGATCTGTGCTTGAGAGTGTTTAAGGATGAGCATCGATGAAATGATGGCAGTAATTTAGATTAATTTGCATGTAAATGATTAGATTTAGTTAACGCTGTACTCTTTCTGTTCACAGGACGGCTCTGGGTCACTGAAGCGCAGTGGTTCCTTCAGCAAACTACGGGCCTCAATTCGACGCAGCAGTGAGAAACTGGTCCGCAAGCTCAAGGGAGGCGGCTTACGAGAAAACGAACCGAAAAATCCTGGGTAACTATCAACACTTCCCTTTTTTCAGACAAGTCAGCCCTTCCCAAACTGGACTCAACAGTGTTAAAACAAGTGTGTGATCAAACCAGAAACTTCAGCAGTAAAGGCTTTGGTTTGAAAACTGGTGGGAAGTATTAAATGCTTTATAATATGTGCTTTTGAGATGAGAGTTTGACAGTTATTGAAGTAACAAATGAACTCTGTAGAATGAACAAATGCTTTAAAATCCCATTGGGACACAACTGCAATTTATATAGCATGATCCATTTCAGAAATGATGTCGCTAGATGTCCTAAGAATGTTTATAGGAGCGGTGAGAGTCAAAACACTGTATACTCTAAATGAGCTTTCTCTGCTCTTTTGTCCTCCTAAAGAGAGCTTTCAAAAAGGGGTTGCGATACTTTAAAACATTTGTATTCTATAAAATAGTGGTTTACTACATAGGAGATAAGATTTTGCAATCTATGGTGCCATTAAAGTGGAGGAAAGTTTAAACATTGACAGTATATGCAAAGTGGATGGGGGGATTTTCTTGCTCGATTAACTGGACTGTACTTTTTGCACATGTACAAACCTACCTAACCATGAATTCCATAAAGAATCACGTGTATATCTAACACAGTGGGTGACATTATAATGCAATGTGGTGTGAGGTTAACTCACTCGTGTTTGTTTCTCTGGTTTACTCACACACACTGTGGCATCTGATTGGCCGGATGTGACTAACGTTTTCTGACAGCTTTTACCCTGTGAAATTTCATTTGGTTTTATTTATTCCCTGCATTTTAACTTTATTTTCTGACGGTTGTTATACTTGATTCATCTTTTAAGCCTTTTTGCTTGGTGACTGTCCTGGATGCATTTTAGCATCTGCTTGGATCTGTTTTTATTTGAAAATGTTTATTTCTCTATGTTGTAATTTTATTTTGATGAAATAAACATTTCCATGCAAATTTGCTGCATGCCTGTTTTCTCTGTTTTCTGTCTGGCTGTGTAACCCGGTTTGTATTTATTTGGTTTAAACTCTCCTCATCTACTCTTACCCTCTCTCCAACACCCCTTTGCAATGCAAATCCTTAAAGGTCCAGTGTTAGGATCTATTTACAGAAATGCAATATAATATACATAACTAAGTGTTCAGAGGTGTATAAAGACCTTACATAATGAATTGGTATGTTTTTATTATGTTAGAATTAGCTATTTCTATGAAATTGAAATTTCTCTTGAAATTCCCCATACTTGTTTGGTCCCCTTACATGGAGTTCTCCGTGTTGTTTCTACAGTAGCCCTAAACGGACAAACTGCTCTACAGAGCGCAGTTCGTAAATACATCATCTCCTTCTGCAAAGAAGTGAAAACGTGACGACATCTTAGTTCTGTGTCAGCCACCGTAGTGCTTCGAAAGGAGGGGTGGAGTTAGCCATTGTTTGCAATTCACAACCTCACCGCTTGTTGCTGCAAAATTTCATACACTGGACCTTTAAGTTATAAGTTTGTCTTTATTATTTGAAATTTCCCACATTTGTTTGGTGTATGCAACATTTGTTATGAATCCTATATGGTTCACCAAAAAATGGAAGTTTACCTCATCAATCCTCATCTTTTTTTCTAGTTGCACCAAACAATAAGCAGTTATTGGACCGAAAGAGTTCAATAATAGTGATGATGAACAGTAATTGTGTGAAGATGATGTGTTAGTTAGCTGTACTGTTATCAAGCATATTATGACTTACATAACACACAGTATGTCATTGCATGTTTATATCATCACAATGTATAGTAACATCATCTTGGGTGATGTTGCATTAACAAGTTTTAACCCACCTATTCCCATCCCACACACCCTACCTCACCTCTCTTTCTCCCCACCGTGACCCTTGACCTTTGACCTAACTTGCATGTGGCTCTGTTGGATGCAGCCTGAAGAGGGCCAGTTCTCTTGGAGTTCTCAACGTGATGGATAAACCTGTGGGAGAACTCGAAGTAAGGCAACGTTCTTCTCTCTCTCCTCGCAGCTCTTCTCTCAAGCTTTCACTCAATCTGTTCTTGTGGTCTGTCCTTCTATCTTGTATGTCTTATTTCTATGTTTGTGTCAAACCTTCTGTCGTTCTCGTGGTGAGTATTCTTTGTTTCCATCCCATCTGTTTGTCATTTCACTGCATTTCAGTGTTATACTCCGACTCTTTCATGTTCATCTGTTATCATCAACACAACCACAGCTCTAATATTATTATTTACCCATAAATAAATGATTTGTGATCGACTAACGCATGTCTGATCGTGTTTTCTAATGTCCACAGTAACCACAGATGATCTAAGTTAGGAAAAAAAACATTGCTTAGTATACTTTTATTTATTGATTTTATATTTAGTTTTTTATTGAAACTGTACAAATAGGTGGCATGTATATTTACATTAAATTCGAAATACTTATTCCTAAATATAATAGATACTCCATATGAAGTTAATTAAATAAATCGCTGCATTCTCAGTTGTATTTCCCATTAAAACTTAAAAACTGACTCAAAATCTACAGTATTGCCTTGAAACATTCAATAATATTTGGTGGACTGCCTGTCATGATTTCTGTTTTTGGGGGTTTATACAAAATGTATCACTATTTTACCTTTATGGTTAACATTTTTCATGACTAATAAGTGTTGTCATTTTTTACGTAGAGAATTCTTTCTGTTAGCACAACATTTACACAGTTCTTTATTCTTGGCTGAAGTTGTCTTCAAAAAAAATTGAGTAGATTTACTTTGCATAAGGAATCTTAAAGTGGACTTTACCCTAAATGGTCTGGAATTTTCTTTCATTGAGATCTCTGGAGGTAAATTTAATTTATTAATCTATTTCTTCCTGACAGGAACGAAATAATCGTCTAAGGAAAGGACGGGACCTGTGTTCCAGTCAGACTGATCTGGCACATTGAAGGTCTGCTTCTGGATATGGGATGAAGAGAGTAATAAGAGGTCTCTGAGTTCAGTTTTATTCAGAAAAACCTTCTCTGGGGGTTGCTTTTGTTTTCAAGGCCTGTATATGTATTTTATATCTCTGACGCTTTTACAACTAGCTGTGGAAATGACTCGAACCTGTCAAAATGTCCTTGAACCAAAGTGCACAACAAATTAGAAATACATTGAAGTGCTATTCAGGCTAGATCAGTAAGAAAGTTTTGCTGCTTTTTTTTTTTTTTAGTTCCCTTCTGGGGGTGGTGGGGTACTTTTGACTTTTTTGTTTGTTTTATGAGACTGTTGTTACGAATTAAGGATTATAGTGACTTGTGTGATAGAAGTGTGCATCTTTTTAGTGAAGTCACTAAATGTTCTGCCACTGACAACCTACATAATGTTTATATTTGAGTAACATCAAAGGACCATGGGACTTATGTACTAATTCCCTTTATGAAAGGAGCTACACCAATGTTTATGAAGGTCAATGTTTACATGAGTGATGATTCAGTGATTCACATTTTATTTTACTACTTTTAAAAAGTGGGGTCCATGCCTTTTTTTATCTCGCTTGGAAAACAAGACACAAGAAACAGTCCTTCCTCAAACAAATCTGAAGTTTTTACGCCACCTGTGTCTGAAATAATAGATATTAAAACAGTGGATGAATGTTTTCTCGGGACTGAAAGAGCAGATTTGGTATGCAAAGTAACAATGCACTTTGAATAATCTCATAGGATTATGTTACATTTAAAAACCCTTTGCCTGTTACAAGAATCAATTGAATTGTTTACCTCACTTTTACAAGTTTCATTTGGTTGATCTGTCGTTTAGTGGATATATACTTTTGGTTTATATGTTTTGACTGACTAAATCTAGGTAAATTCACTGATGAGGTCTGTAAACTGATTTAAAATTGAAAAACAATGACTCCAGGAGGCAGCTGTCACCTCATTTATCACTACATTATCTCACATGGAGTTGGAAGCACTGTTGCTCCAGATTAAAATGCACTGGAATTTAAAATCTATTTCCATATGTTACACTATATAACCTGTTTTAAAGAGCTCGCCTGAGTTGAAGTGGGTTTACCGGTTTTTAGTGTGTGACAGAGCAAATTGAATTTGAAGCAAAAAATCACAAAAAAACATTATTCTGATCAAAATGGAAAGCCTAATATGTATCAATATATGATTGTGTAGGATTTATGCTAATATATAGCACTGATGCATGCTACCCTATATGTTCAAGCAGATTTCTACTTTGTTACATATTGCAACTATATAGCAACTCTTATAATAACCATTTTATGGAAGTAATTTTTTTTGGTAAATTACACAATCCATCTTTCACGAGATTTATGTGCTCTGTGCTGGCTGGGGCTGATTTTACATGTAATGTTTTACTGACAAAAGATGGAATATCTGATTGGGTCTTGTATCAATGTATGATGTGCATTTTTTTGTACATAAATTATCCAGTTGTTAATGCCACTAATTTGAGCTTTGCTAGTCATATGATTGTGGGACTAAATGTACTCTGTACATGCTCTGATTCTCAGACTGTTTCAGGATATGCTCATTTTTGGCTGTTGATCAGTTTGTGTTAAATTAGCTTGTTACAGTTGCTGTTATATTTTGTTTAACAGGGTTATTGACATGTCATTCTGCTCCTGAATTCAAATGCAATTTTATTGCACGTTTTCTTTTTACAGTTTGTTTCTCAAAGGTGTATTGTTTACCTTGTGGCATTGCAATGTGTCACCAAAACTACAATTTTAAAACTGTACGCTTATACATAAATAGTACATGAATTGAACTAACTCCCAGTGTGAAACCAGGACTTTTTGACCTATATGATGTAACCCTGAGATATTTATTACTGTATTACTGTATTTGGGTGTATGATGTTGCATCTCTA